>NC_141699.1:217217172-217817172 GCF_964263255.1 Lissotriton vulgaris | reverse complement strand
TCGCTTTCGGCCGCTCTCTGGGCCGGGTGTTTTTCTCTTTTGGGCGGCAGCTTGCAAAATCCGCTGGACACTTCTATCGGCAGCAATCAGGGGCAGCGTGCGAGTGTTTCATTCCTCTCGCTCCACACGCGCCGCCCCGACACAGGCTGTAGGCTCTCCGTTCTCTGCCACTCACGGGCGGCAGGGGTTTCGAGCGGTGTGGGAATCGGGTATGATCCCACCCTCGTCGCCAGTGTCGCGCTCCCCCACAGTAACACACGGGAGCCGATAGAGGTGGTGTGAGGCACGTCTTTATTTCTCCCTGCTCACATCCTAACTATATTCTCCTTACTTCCTTTCCTCCCCACGCCCCTTCCTCCACTGCCTGCCCTGTCGCAGACAGGGGTCAGGCAGTCACGTCATGACATCGGTGGGTGCAGGGTGTTACTTGGTTAAACAGAAAATATTTTCTAAACACAATGATTCGAAACTCTGTGGAAGGCTCATTAACACTAGTATATTTTTTGTGGATGAATGTGTCTCGGGTTGTGTAAAACTGCTGTTCTTAAGTTTATTATGTAGTATTTTTGCCTTCTTCAGAAAAATTGGGTTAGATCAGATTGTTAAATTCACTCCTAATGAGTTGACTTTAGAATATGTTTAAAAATCCTTTGAATAAATAGCCATGCCCAAAAGTAAAGGAGTGCCGGTGTTGTGTAATATGTGGTATCCCCTCGGGATCGTGTATCCCCCGGCTTCGGCAGACTTCGGTCGGCGTGCCCTATTGGACAGCTCAGACGTGCCCCACAAGCAGCCCCGCCCACCTCAGGAGAGGCAGCCTCGGCCCAAACAAGGAGAAGCAGCAGCGCACCGAGCTGAGAAGCAATTCACACTCCGAACTGCTTTAGCGTTTACTGGGACACTCAAAAGGGTGTCAATAAATAACTTCACTCTTTCATTTGTTTAATCTGCCGTGACCTCTGACTATTTGCAGGGACATCCTAATAATTAAATGTAAATCAAAGGACACACATAACGGGATATCTGGAATACAAAACGAAACGAAAACATTACTTTGACCTCTGACCTCTGACTATTTGAAGGGACAGCCTTATGATAACAACTAAATGTAAAACAAAGGACAAACATAACGGGATATATTAAATGCAAAACGAAACGAAAACATTACTTTAAGGAAACGTAATGAAATAAACACGAGTTAACCGTAATTAAAAGGGAGATGAAAGTTTTACAGTGATGGAAAAAGCAAGGAAATAAAGCAATAAAAAGTGAGAGATAGCATGACAGGAAAACGGAGAAAGAAAATATTTTTGCTTTTTAATAAAATAAAAATTCATAGTCTTAAAGATACTACATGGACAGAAAAGCCCCTGCATGAGCTGGACCTTGAACATGTTTGTATTTAGCATTTGGAAGCTTTGACATTAATAGGTCACATGACAGCGCTGCACTAAGAGGTACGTATTAAACGTTATAGTGCTTTCTACATGGATTTGGAACCATTTCTCCCCCGCACATACACTGGTGACAGTGCCATGAGTAAAATATTTTTATTTGAACCCTATCTGCATCCCAGATCACTATAAAGCAGCAGTATGGTCTATTAAGTCAAACACAGTAGGCTTTTGTGCAGCTGGTATTCTGAAATCACATATTTGAAAGTGCTATGCCTCAGATCACAAAATGTAAACGGGGACGCCATGATTTATCCAGGCCTACTGGTTTCTCTTTGTGAAAGTCGGTCACTAAATGGGTATTATTTTGTCTCCTTACTATGTTAAGGCTTTGTTTTGACCTCTTTGTGCATTTTTCTGTAATTTTTATATAACGCAAACTTAACCCCCAAGACACTGGAGCGCTTTATATCAACAATATGTACATTAAACATGGTCACATTTCTTTTGGCTTGGGTAGGTTGTGATTTGCCCAGAACGTTGAGCAGATGTTGAAACTTGAACCTGGTTACCCATTTCAAATGCTGACAGCTCTGGCCGTAAATGTCAGGGTAGAGCAGCGACGAGCAGAAGGGTAGGGCATTTGGTACCTGCTACCTGTGTCCTGGGTCACACATATCTGCCAAGGTTTCAGATTGCTTATGTGCGACATTTTCATAATTTCAGTGTAATTGTGACTGACAATTAACGACTATGAGGGACATTTTCTTAGGAGCAAAATCAAGCAATGAAGATAAGGGCTACATGTATAGATATCAGAAATTACACCCATTTGAGCAACAAGAAGCTCTAAAAAGATCTGAAAACTGCTGAAAGGTACCAGAAATGGAAGGGTGTCAGTGACCTTGCAACTTGATTGTAGTTAAACAAATACGTAAGCATGATATTACCAGACTGCAGGATTGGTGATGTGAGCACATCAGTCGGATCGAATGTCTTCTAAAAAATGCAAATATAAACTGTAGCATAAAGTACAAACAAAAGCTGCATTGCCGATTTCGATTACATTCGGGAGCCGGATGCAAATATGTGAAGGTCAGGGAGTTGGACCTCAGCTGATGGCTATAAAGCAACATTAAATTATGCCAAGGCAGTTGAACTGCTTTCCAAAAGTAGCCCTATAATTTGTTACATTTTCACCGATTTATGACCTTTCTTATCCAATGTAAACTTCATTCTTGGACATCTAGTTAAACTTTTCTTTGTACTGTTGACCAAACAGCCAGACCTTACTGAAGATGTTTGATACGACATATTATGCATTGATAAATAAAAGTTGCTTTAAAAACAAGAAGATATATAATGTATTCCGTTATTGAAACATGATGCTCCGCATGTTGTGTACTCATTAGAGAGCCCATTTGTACATGTTGCTGACACCACAGCACTAAGGCTAAATCTTTGGTTCTTTAAAGCATGTGTATCCCTTATTCTGAGAAAGAATTCATCCAGCATGTTCCTAATGCCTGTGCATGGGCCCTTATTACCTAATTATCTCCTGCTAGGTCACTGTGTTATTAATTAGAGTACGCCGTTCTCCCTTCCTGCACATATAACATCACAGACAGGTCACTGCCCTTATATATAGGTGCTACTGCTTGCAACCCTTGCTACATCTGTGGCATCTTTCACCTCTCTAGGGTTTGGAGGGATCCTGCCGTTGGGGTCGTACACATGGGTACAGACTGGCCCAGAGTTGTGCTGATAGCTTCGGGCAGGTGAAGCCGACCGCGGGGGACCCATTGGTCCACAGTAGTAGTTCTCACCCCTCAGAGGCAAGCAAACCTCCTCTAGACCATCCAATGGCACTAGACTAGGCTGCAGGATCATGCACACTGCCCCGGAGCACCTATTCTGACAGAATGAGGAGGTGCTACATTACACCGGGGTTTCAGAAGCAGAGGCCGACATACTGCGCACCCTCCCAAGGATCTCCTGCCACTGCGTCCTTCTTCTTTTGGGCTCAGCCCAATGCCTCTGAAGTGTATTGCAGCACCAAAGGGACTAAAATCACATCAGGGAGCATTGCCCAAAGGAATAGGTAGCTTTATGAAAGACACAGGGCCTTGTACCTTTCTATCAGAGGAAGAGATGTGAATTCCAAAACGAATGACATTACAGAAAGCTGCCAGGCTCTGAAGCTGTTAAAATCACATACCTGGAGGCGAGATTGCAGTGCTACGGCACCAAACCACCACTCCAGAGCCGGACGCAAGTACGCTGGGAGGCCGTCCGGGTGATCATTATGCTGCTGAGTCCCCTCCGGCCCTAGAGGTACGTTGCGGTAGGAGTTGCAGCACTGGCAGCAGGCTCCCAGCTTCCAGTAGGATTCCAAAGTTAGGCTATGCTGCACCTGCGGCCTAGAGATGTGGGTATCACAAAGTGAGTCCTGCAAGGTTTTCTCAGCAGTAGCGATTGGGCAATGGCACTCATGACTTCCTAAGTTAATCGGAGGGGCGATGCCGGAGTGTCGGGTGAGTGTCATGTTCTACTTTGTAGGCAGCTGAGCAAGTTGACACAGCCACCAAGCCTGCCACAAACAGTGCCGACGTGCTGCTGCCAGCTAACAGGCTTTACTCTGTCAGTGTTATTTAATTAGCAGCGCACCGCTCCGGCTTGCTAACCACACTGAAATGCCTTAATCTACTGCCTTATGCATGGAACTTGGCTGGGCACATGGCTGCGATTTACTTGCTGCTGGTCTTTGTGTACTCCTCCCGTGAGAACAAAGGGGATTAGGTGTTGGCAGACTTAGCCAGCCTGCCAGGGTGGCTGGGGGCAGAGCTGTTCCCTGCCCACCTACAGTTGAACGGGCTGTCTCCAGCACACACACTAAGGAACCTGGTACTGGCCTCCCCCCAGACTTCTTGGAACCTTAGTAGGTTAAGGGAAGAACTTTCCGGAACAAGATATAGGGGTAGCATGGGAAATCCCCCCACTTCAAAGACTGGCACTAGGTATAAATATTGCACCCCAGAATACCTCTTCAGTAAATTTCTGACCTTGTGGAAGACTTTAGAAGGACTTCCTGGACTCCTAGTGGACCCCCCTGTAGCTTGATGCCTGCCTTGGTTCCGGAGGTCTGCACTGCTGCCACTAGAGGACTGCTCTGCTTCTTGAGGACCTTGCTTCCCAGAGGACTTCCCTGCTGTTAGAGGCCTGCCTTGATGCTTGAAGGAGAACTGGACCAACTCCATGAACGCAGGACCACCAAACAGGAGTTCAAGGAATAGTTGGCTGGCCTTCTGTGTTGAAGGACTGGGTTCTTTTGGACCCAGCGGTGCCAGGGCACAACACCTGAAACCTTCGTGGGTAACCTGCTCCGGCGTACAAGTCACAGAGACACGGGACACTTCCTCTGACGTCAAAGATTCAAGGTTTATTTGCTGCAGGGAACACAGAGATCACGACAAGTACACAGCGTGCAACTTGGGGAGACTGCTTCAAATTGGTTCTGTGGATCGCTCCTTTTATACAGTTTTTACCCATAGGGTAACATTGAACAAAAAAGTTTATAACCCAGTTCCCACAATTAGCCCCCAGAGGGGTCGCTTTGGTCACTTTGAAACACATGAGGTCCGGAACATAAGTGCGGAAACATTTGGCGGTTCCCAACTGTAAAAAACCATCTTCCCACCATTTAGCAAATTCCAATCGGCAGTAAAGTAGATCGAAATAGGAATGAAGACAGGTGCAGAGGAAGACGGAGACAGTGGGGAGATTGGAAAGGGTGTAAAAAGGGAGGTAACGGGAAACACGAGATACAGGCATCAAAGAGACGTGCCTAATGAGATGCACGGCTGAGACAATAAGTCCGTGCGGCAAGATGAGCCTCGAGCGGCGCCATTTGCCTTACAGTAGCATCCCCCTCATCATAAAGACACTTACAAAGAACATGTGTCTTCCGCAAATATCTTGGGAGTCCCAGGGTCGCGAAGCGGACAGCGTCCGTTCGCTGGCTACTTGAGGGCAAGAGACAAAATGGATGCCGTATCTAAGATGGAACCCGTGGGTACAGATGAAAAACCCACGTAACAAACGAACGGTTTAAGTTTAGCACAGCGAAACTGCGCACACTTACTAAACTCGTCATTTGCGGTTCATAGATACCAGACTCGACCATATTCGTGCGAGTCGAAAGCACCACTTACAATTGTCACGGAACCTCAGACGCTCCTTTTGCCCTCATGTAGGCAGGCACTAGTCGGAATCATATTCGATATTCATCAGACCCTCGAGATGTTGCTGTAGCATAGCTCTGTCCAATCGAGTCCCCTTGGTGACAGATGGTTGTCTCATACACGTTGTAGCACAAAGGCCACATAAGGCAGGACCACACTGTACACAAAGGCAACACGTGAACAGGAACACTACCACAACTCCAATGATCATCAGAATTTTCCAACCCCAAGTCGACATCAGGCCCCAAAACCATCCAAGTAGCGTCCAATCCCCTACATCCACGTGTATGGATTCGGAGATCTTATGCAACCTCGAGATGGCTTGATAGACAGTAGGAGCATTATCTGGAATGAAAATGCAGCAGCTCGAATGGATCACCTTACATACCCCACCGCGATCTGCTAGGATGACATCTAAAACCATTCGGTTTTGTAACGTCATAAGCCTCTCCGCCTGAAGTTCTGTGGTGATATTACCAAGGGCACTGGCAGTAATATTAGCTGTCGATTCTACCACTCGAGTCAACTGTCTCAGGTTCCTACTATTAACCATAGGTCCCCAAAACGGGAGGAAACCCTTGAAAAAGTCTCCTGCCTCTTGACCGGCAGTGTCCTCTTCGCTAATTACGCCTCGCACAACTCTAGTCTTATGATAATCGGCATCTACAGTGAACGTCGGAGGCAACAGATTCGCAATAAAACATGTGCCCATGAAGTCTGCGGGCAACCATGTGTATGCACGATCATAACAGATAAAGTAGGTACCCTTGGCAGCCAGAAACACAGGGGATGAGAACATCGGCAAAATGTAATTTTCGATGCAACCACTTGCTCCAAGTCGGGCTTGCGATCTTCGGCCACGACCCATGATACAAAAATTACCAGTGTGGGGTACGACCCATATTGGAGGCGAGCTTTTGAGCTGCTTTTCACTAGTGAACACACTATATTCACCTCTACTTAGGACCTTATAGGCTCGTACCTCTTCCTCAGGGATAAGCGAATAGTCATGGATCTCACTCTCCATATCCTCTATTGCTATCGATAAAGGCTTCTGATACGAGGTGGGGCCAGAGTAGGGGGAATGTGGTTCTCGAATGGGGTGGAAACCCAGTGCGCTTCGAAACATTGTTTGAAATGCTCGAGCTGACCCTTGGGAACTATACGGTAACACCAGATATGGAATTCCCTTATCTGTAGTATGTGGCATCAACCCACACACCCAACAATTAGTAGTGTTAACCACTAACTGATGCTGATGAAGGAGCTGAATAAAGGAATTATTGCGGAATTCTACACGTCTAGCCTGCTCGTGTTCCGGTAACATGTGAAAAGAATGGGGAGAAGCAGTAGTGGTAAGATTAGGGTAAGGAATAGGAGTAGGTGTAGCTGGTAAGAAGTAGGACATAGTGTAATACACCCCACCCGCCAATAATGCAGAAGCAGTCAAAAACAACATAAACAATTGAAATATGAAGCATTTAGTACGACTGAGTTGCTGCAGCTTGAGTCTGTGCGCCTTAGCTCCCTCCAAATCATTCAGCTTCGAGAATGCCATTCCCTACGACCGTCCGCAACGTTTCTTGACGCACTCCGTTCTGTGCAGCAATAGTCAATCCCTAGGAGTTCCTAGGAACCGACGGCCTTTAACCTAGCGTCAAGACCTACTATCCAGAAGGAAGTACGCGCGCGGCCCTACGGCCTTCAATACACAATACGTATATTCAAGCACAAAGTCTCTCTGCTGTAAAAATGAAAAAGGTACAAGGAGGAAGCTCAATATATGTACAAAAATTACAGTGATATGAACGTTCAAAATTGATCTCGGGAAAACGGGGATGATGCAGTTGGCAGTTTCAACAAAGCAAAAATTTTATTTGTCCTTAGTGTGAGATCGCAAAGAATATCGATGTTTCCCGGGACGTGTCTGCTCGTCGAACAAAGGATCCGTTGAAGAGACAGCGTCCTGCTGATCAGTTGATTGATCTGGTCTCGAGTCTTTTTCTGACAAATGTTCAACCGTGGCTGTCTGCTGCGCTGAGGATTCTCCAACAAGCTGTGCGTCGCTGAAAGGCACAAACGCTGGCAATGTTTCTGTTTCTGTTGATGCAATGCCTTTCCTTACCCACGGGTCTGCCGGCAAAGGAATAGGGACTCGCTTACAATGGGTAGCATGTACCCAATTTTTCCGCCCCTCAAGACGAACGGCAGTCCTCGTGGCTAGGAGCACCTGGTAAGGTCCGGTAAACCGGGGGTCCAGATTGTTCTTTCGTGAAAAGTTGCGTGTAACCACCCAGTCTCCGGGCTGGAGCTGGTGGCCTGGACCCTCCGTCTGCGTCGGCAATGCGTCGTAAACCTGTTGGTGAATTAACCTCAGTTTAGCAGTCAAGTCATGTAAATAGTCAATTAGCATTGGATACTCAAGATCAGAAAATATTCCTGGCCTAGGAACCCCCCACACATTCGCAGGACGGCCGAACACTATTTCGTAGGGACTAAGCCCTATTCGGGAGTGTACAGTCGCCCTTGTTGACAGTAATGCTAAGGGTAAAGCGTCAGGCCACGAAAGACCAGTCGTAGCCTGAATCTTTGCTAACTTTAGTTTAAGGGTGCCATTGTACCCTTCAACCAATCCAGCTGACTGGGGATGATTGGCGCTGTGGAACTTTTGATTTATTCCAAGGCCCTTACACACACTTTTCATCACACTTCCAACAAACTCGCTTCCGTTATCTGACCACACGACTCTAGGCATTCCATACCGAGGAAAATATTCCTTCAGTAGTATTTTCGCAGTAGACAAAGCAGTATTGTCTTTGAGGGGATAGGCCTCGATCCATCGGGAGAATGCGCAAACCACAACTAAAACGTATTTCAGGTTATTGCATCGCTCCATATGGATGAAGTCCAATTGAATCACCTCAAAGGGATACGAAGGAGGAGCAAAACTGCCAGGGGGAGTTGGGGTTCCTTTGCCAGGATTGTACATTATGCACACCATACAATTCTTCACCAGACGTTCAGCACATTTCGTAATTCCATCATTCTTCCACACAGGCGACAACAACTTACAAATACCTTTTGCGCTAATATGTGCCAACCCATGTGCCATTGTCACAACGGCCAGTACATACGCGTCAGGCAACATCCATCTTTTCTGATCCGACAAATCAATCCAACAACCATTTGCATCCAACTTTCCCGTACTTTCTTTCCACTTCGTCTTTTCAGTGTCGGTGGCCTCATTCTGAATTGCTTTCACGCTCTCAACAGTATCTTCACACATACTTGATTCTGTAGGCCACCTGACCGAACTCGTCACATACATTCGAGTGCTAAGGTTCCGGGCAGTCTCCTTAGCAATCTCATCTGCAAACGCATTACCACGACCAACATCATCCGTCACTTTACGATGCGCACTACACTTAACAATCGCAACTTGCGTAGGCAAAGTCAATGCATCCAAAAGATCGTTCACAAGCTGGCCATGCTGTATCTTCGTACCGTGCGACGTCAAGAAACCACGCTCTCGCCACAATCGTCCAAAGCTATGCGCTACACCGAACGCATATTGACTATCAGTGTACACATTCACACGTTTCCCTTTCGCTAACACGCATGCTCTAGTAAGAGCAATCAGCTCCGCAGCTTGGGCAGAATTCTGATTCAATCTTGCAGTTTCAACAACAGTGTTCAGTGTTACAACAGCATAAGCGGTAGTCACATCGCCATTCGGCAACTTAAAACATGACCCATCCACATACAGAGTGCCATCCGGATCGTCCAATGGGGTGTTTTTAAGGTCCACTCGACCTTTCGTTTCCTCTTCTGTCCGCAAGTAACAGTCATGTTCTGCTACTTCATCTGACTCTGAGCTAATTGGTAACAAAGTTGCCGGATTTAGGACATTACAACGTTTTATCTGAATATGGCTTGCCAAGAGCGTCAATTCGTACCCAGACAACCTCGCACTCGTCAAGTGCTGAGTTTTCGTACGATTCAACAAAGTATCGACTGCATGCGGAACCATCACAGTAAGCATATTATCCATGACCAATCCTGCTGATTGTCGGATGGAGACCGCAGCTGCCGCAGTTGCTCTCAAACAACTCGGCAATGCTCTAGCTACTGGGTCCAAGGTCGAGGAAAAATATGCACATGGACGTTGCTTACCACCGAAAGGTTGCGTTAAGACACTCAAAGCACAACCTTCCCTCTCGTGAACATATAGTGTAAACGGCTCACTGTAGTCAGGGGTACCTAGCACAGGAGCCGAACACAATGAATCACGTAATTCAGAAAAACTTTTCTGACATTCTTCCGTCCATGGTAAAGGAGTTGGAACATCCTTACACGTAAGAGCCACCAATGGTTTCGCTAGCAATGAAAAATTAGGAATCCACTGCCTGCAGTACGACGTGATACCTAGAAAGGCACGCACATCTCTTTGGGTTTGTGGCACAGCCATTCGCGCAATCGCTGCAATTCTCTCTGGGGTCAATCTCCTTCCCTCCTTTGACAATAAGTGACCTAGATAGGTTACTTCTTGACAACAATATTGGAGTTTAGAAGGTGACACCTTGTGATTTAACTCACAGAGATGTTGCAGCAACGACACCGTAGCAATTTTGCAAATGTCCTGAGTATCAGCAGCCACCAATAAGTCATCGACGTATTGGATTAAGGCCGCACCAACCGGCAACCGAAACGCATCCAGTTGACCCTTCAAGGCTTGACTGTAAATCGATGGACTTTCACAGTAGCCCTGAGGAGCGCGTTTGAACCGGAAGCTACGCCCACCAAGAGAGAAACCGAAAAGGTCCCTGCTCTCTTCGGCAATCGGGATGCTGAAAAACGCATTTTTCAAATCAATCACCGAAAACCATGATGCAGTAGCTGGAATCAGAGTCAGTAGCGCCGTGATGTCGGGCACAACAGGAAATTGAGGAACCACAATTTTATTTACCTCCCGTAAATCGATAACAAAACGATAAACAGGCGGTTTAGTAGGATCAGTACGTTTAAGAATGGGCAGTACAGGGCTATTGCACACGTTTCCCCGCGTCTCTTCAATAACATCTTTCTCGATCAGGTCATAAATGATCGCTAACAGTGCTCGTTTACCATCAAGGGAGATACGATATTGGGGAATACGTGGCAATCGCACATTCGATTTCAACTGAACAACATAGGGAGAGATATCAAGTAGGCCCACATCATTTGGACCCGTCGCCCACAAAGACGCAGGAAGAGAACTCAATTCCGGTGGAAGCTTGTCGAGAGACAAGTACATAGGAGAGACAACCCTCTCTCCTAACGTAAGCTTTACACCCGCAGGAGAACAATACAATGTTGCATACAAACGTTTAAGCAAATCCAGACCCAATAGATTTTCACCACAACCCGTGGTTAAAATCAACGGAGCTTGGAGCTCACGTGGCCCAATTTGAAGAGGCAAAGGGCGAGAAACTGGATTGCTAACGGGGGCGCCAGAGAATCCAACAGAAACATTTGTTAAGCCAGACAAAGGTGCGCCAGGGAGTTTCGAATGCATGATAGAACTTTTCGCTGCGCCAGTGTCCAACAGAAAAGGCTCAACGACGCCCGATGTAGCAACTGCGACGTAAGGCCCTCTCTGATCAACCGGAACTGATACCACTCCCTCTCCTTGTCTATGGCTGTCCTAGTAATTACTGTCGTCAGTTCCCTGATCGACGTAATAATCGTCTACATTGTACTGCGCAGATCGTCCTTGCGATGATCCACGTTGGTCGAAACAATTATTCGAATTAGATGAGTTATCTGAGCGATCATTCTGCGCACCACGACCTCTACCACGTGACGCCTGCTGTGAACCACCACGGCCTCCTTTAGACGAATTACCACTATTACGTTCATTTAGAGCAGGACAATTGAATTTGATGTGTCCCTCTTGTCTACAATAGGCACATTGATTGTACCCTAACGAGGACCTTTGGAAGGAGGAATCATTACGCGACTGTGATCGATTCGATTGCGACTGCGACCTATTCTGTTGAGGCGCATTCTGATTGGAACGCGGCGGATACGCTTGTTGCAGCAACACTTTAGTTTTCAGCTCTTTTGTCTTTTTGTCAGCACGGTCATTCTCTTCTTTCTCCCTATTTTCGTAATATTGTGCCGTAGCCAATATCTGAGCCGAGGTAGAAACGGCCCATGCACTCTCTGAATTCTTCAATTTATTGCTCAAATCGGGCAACAAATTCGACACAAATTTATCCACAAACAACCTCTGTCCACCCTCAGTACCCATATCCTGTCCACTATGGTCAATGAATGCTTCCTCAAACCTCGTAAAGAAGTCGGAAACACTCTCATCTTTCTTTTGTTTGCAAGCGGACAGTTTGTCCCAATTTACTCTCATAGCTGGCATAAGCGTTTTCATAAGCGTTATTATTCTTTGAGGGAGAGCAGTAATCAATTGATCGGGTTTAGTAGCAGCCACTTGTCCAGCATCTGCCGCTGTAATGGCAGCCCAATCACCACCTAAGTCATTTGCATGATCTTGGTGACGAATCTTAGCCCATACCGGCTGCGGTACGACGTTGCCAAACAACATGTCGATATCGGCAAGATTCATCACCGTAGCATCTACGAGCTGCGATAATTCTTTATAATACCCTGTAGGATTTTTACGAGGATCGGGCAAAGATTGTTTCACCTGAAGCACTTCCGATCGTTTCCATGGGAGGTGTATCCACACTCGCTCAAAGTGCGCCAATACCGGAGGATTAGCATTAGCATCAGCTGGTATCCAAACCGGCGGAACTTCACGCATAGGATATTGGCCAGACTCGTCTTGTTTTTCAATATCCTCAACAAACAGTGCATGAGGAATAGGAGCGGGACGAAGAGATAGCAACCGCTCAATAGCACGTCGGACATTAGTATCCACTATCAGCCCAGTTGCGAACTGAAGCCGAAGGTCAGACAGGGCAGTCAGCACCTCGTCAGGCGCATCGGCCGCTATCTGATCATGTAGGAACTTGCACATCTCATCAAACACATACCTTTGGGTCGGTATGTTGAATTGATTAAACGTTTCGAGAACAACACGGGGTGGATTTCTAAGGGGGTTCACCATCCAACCCATCGCCATATTATATAGTGCAACACGTTCTCTGTTTCCAGGAAGCTGGCTACGTCTCTGAGGACCATCAGAGCTAGCAGACCCATGAACAGGTCCGAGCGACTGAAAGAAACTAGCTGCAATAGGAGAATTACGACTACGAGTAGAGGGAGAAAGATAAGACACAGGACTAACAAGAGAAGGAGTAGAAACAGTAGCAGCAACAGGGGTTAACAAAACAGGAGCAGTAGCGGGAGCAGGAGTATGTGGAAGCGGAGGAGCAGTAGGAATAGAAACAGACAAAGGAGCAGGAACAGTCGGAAGAACGGGTGCAGGTTGAGGAACAGGCGGAGGAACAATAGGTGGAAGAACAGGTACGGCAGGGACCACAGGAGCTGCGGTACCCTGAACGTACGGAGGTGGCGACTTCATTAGGTAAGACATTAAAGGATCCTCAACTGCCTCTTCCTTCTTATCCGACTCCGTAGGTAAAGCAGGATAACATTTATCTATGGTCATACGCTGTAGTCTCTCAAACACTTCCTTATCCTTATCCTCCTTATCACGCTGGAACTGCTCAGCGTTCTTCACTATGGTAGCAACGTTATCTCGCTGACTACGTTTATTTTGTCTGATTTCTTTCTGTCGGGCTTCTTTACGCCACAACCGAAAGGCATCAAACATGGCCGGCCTTGATTTACGTTCGAACAACTTTATTTCTAGATTATCTAAGATCGACGCTTCGAAGCTACCGTGAGGTGGCCAACGAAGATCGCCGTCTTTCTTTGTATATTTAATCCAATAATCATTAAAGGTAATCGGGCCTAGCCCATGTTTGCTATATAGATCATAAGTAGGAGTTCCAACCGGAGGTATCGGACACGAGTCCTCCAGCAGGGAATCCGCACCACAAGGTCTGAAACAACTAAACAAAGTACTATGACCAGGCATCTTGCACACTAGCCGAGTTTCACAAACTTCAAGGGTTACGGGATTTACCAGGTCCCAGCAAAGAACAAAACCCTCGGTTTTTGGCGGCTGCAGTCGTCAAATAATACAACAACAAAGTACGCTAGCAAAGTGTCACCGACAAAAACACTCACACAGCGTGAACAACAAAAACACTCGCTAGAGTGTCAACAACCAAGAACCATGGGAGCGACCCACAAATACTTAACTCAAAGATCGATGGCGTCACCAGGAAGGCCCGTCAATCGTCTCGCTATACCAAGGTCTACGCCAGGCGCCAAAACAGGTCTACAGTCAGGGCAGCAGTCCGTCGCAGCCGTCCGGAGGCGGGAATCTTCGCGGGAAAAGTCTTCGGGCCACTTATTTCGACAACAGGATCGATGAAGCGGGGTGCACCTTCCCTCGGAGATTTCACACGAAGTTCCTCACGATCGTCGGGCTTGGACCGGTACCACTGATGCAGCCCCACGTTGGGCGCCAACTGAAGGACTGGGTTCTTTTGGACCCAGCGGTGCCAGGGCACAACACCTGAAACCTTCGTGGGTAACCTGCTCCGGCGTACAAGTCACAGAGACACGGGACACTTCCTCTGACGTCAAAGATTCAAGGTTTATTTGCTGCAGGGAACACAGAGATCACGACAAGTACACAGCGTGCAACTTGGGGAGACTGCTTCAAATTGGTTCTGTGGATCGCTCCTTTTATACAGTTTTTACCCATAGGGTAACATTGAACAAAAAAGTTTATAACCCAGTTCCCACAATTAGCCCCCAGAGGGGTCGCTTTGGTCACTTTGAAACACATGAGGTCCGGAACATAAGTGCGGAAACATTTGGCGGTTCCCAACTGTAAAAAACCATCTTCCCACCATTTAGCAAATTCCAATCGGCAGTAAAGTAGATCGAAATAGGAATGAAGACAGGTGCAGAGGAAGACGGAGACAGTGGGGAGATTGGAAAGGGTGTAAAAAGGGAGGTAACGGGAAACACGAGATACAGGCATCAAAGAGACGTGCCTAATGAGATGCACGGCTGAGACAATAAGTCCGTGCGGCAAGATGAGCCTCGAGCGGCGCCATTTGCCTTACAGTAGCATCCCCCTCATCATAAAGACACTTACAAAGAACATGTGTCTTCCGCAAATATCTTGGGAGTCCCAGGGTCGCGAAGCGGACAGCGTCCGTTCGCTGGCTACTTGAGGGCAAGAGACAAAATGGATGCCGTATCTAAGATGGAACCCGTGGGTACAGATGAAAAACCCACGTAACAAACGAACGGTTTAAGTTTAGCACAGCGAAACTGCGCACACTTACTAAACTCGTCATTTGCGGTTCATAGATACCAGACTCGACCATATTCGTGCGAGTCGAAAGCACCACTTACAATTGTCACGGAACCTCAGTGTGAGCTACAGGGGCATGATCCAGCGACCTTGAAATCTACACCTCATCTCTGCTGGAGTGAGTTTAAACCCCTCCCACCCACCAAATGGTGCCTCCCAGGTTTGGCACTCTTGAAAGTGGTGTTACAGGTCCTGCTCCTGCCTAGCCCTGAAAGGTGGGACTTCTAAAAAGTTTTACCGAAAGTAATAGAAGAACTGACAGAAAACAAGGAGCTACCTGCCAGCGGATCCACCCAAGGTGAATTGCCAGTTGGTCTGACTTTGCAGTGGCTCTTGCTACACTATTCTATGCAGCAGCAAATCCTGCTCACCAGGACCTCTCAGTGACAGTGTCTGGCCTCATGGAGCCCTCGTCTGCTATAGATTGTTGCACTGTCATGCTGGAGGTTTCTGGCTTCCAAACCATTGTCTAAGTCCAAAGGTAAACATTTTCACAGGGCTCGATGGTGACTAGCTCCCCATTGATGGCGACTGTAGGAAGCTGGCTCAAAATATACTATACCAAAGTGAGGTATAGTGTGCACAGAGTCCAGTGGATCCCCAAAGGTAGGCAGAGGTAAAAGTAGATAGTACCTTACTCTCTATTTGTGTAGCGTGGTCGAGCAGTAAGGCCTTATCAAAGGGTAGTGCTAAACATTTATCGTACACACTCAGGCAAGGAATGATTTCACACACAGAAGGACTGAACACAGACCAATTTGTTTATATAAAAATATTATTTAGTTGTAGTTTATTTTTCTAGAACCAAGCCAGGCCTGGTACAGGTTTGTATAGGAATACTTTGTAGAAATATATGCAATCAAATGACAATTCAAATACAGTGAATCAATATACAGTCGGATTACTTTGTAAGTACTTTTCTTACTCAACCAGTTATCGGACAATACCAGGCTGGTACATTTCCTGTGGGAAGGAAGAAAACGGTCAATGTTTTAGCAAATTCGTTACAGTTTTTATAATGTACTCACAAGCAAATATTTAGCTCTCTAAAAGCAGAACTGGGTTTTATGGGTCCGTGAGTAAGAGTTGGTACACGGGGGTCGCAGCTAGTTGCATCGCCAGCGGCACCGAGGCGGCCGGGTGCGGAGTGCCAGGTCCGTTTGTTAGCCAATGGGCTAACATGGCTGTGGGAGTGGGGGACTGTGGCAAGCAGGCCACCAAGTTGGATAAACAAGGACTCCTAGAGTTAGGGCAGCACAGTGGCAAAAAGGCCCACACAAGAACTACACCGCCAGCGGCACAGAGACATCTGGGTGTAGGATGCGGTCCTGGCTGTGGTTGCAGGCATCGGTCAAGGATCCCTCTGAATCGGTCATTGGCTCTAGGCGAATGAGATCTTTGGGAGTGGCTGCTTTTGGGTATGCTACTTTCGATGATGGAGTCAGTCGGACGGTTGGGGTTGATTCATCTTCACCACTTCTGCTCAGAGTCGTTTGGGGTGTTTGCCTTTGGTCACGGTTGTGGGGAGTTCTTCAGTTGACGACTGCAGTTTGGTTTTTAGGAGCTTGCTTGTCGGGGTCACTAGGATCCAGGCATGGATCGCTGGTAGGACCTCATTGAGTGTTTGATTCACTCCGGCACAGGCTCGAGTTGCCAGTTGCAGAGTGGAGGTGAGCCACAGAGTCTACCAGAGTCAGTGTTGGTTTGGCTTGAGCAAGTCCGAAGCTTACATGTTGACAAAAGT
Source organism: Lissotriton vulgaris (assembly GCF_964263255.1). NCBI lineage: Eukaryota > Metazoa > Chordata > Amphibia > Caudata > Salamandridae > Lissotriton > Lissotriton vulgaris. The sequence continues at coordinate 217,800,375 of NC_141699.1, read as the reverse complement.
CCTTTTGGGATTAGAAGGCAGGGCAAGTTCTCTTGGTTTTTGAGGACTGCTGACTGCAGGACACACCAAGGTTTTTTTTTGAGGTGTCTGAGGTCGGGAAAGGTAGGGCTGGAGCCAAGTCAATAGTTTTCCTCCTCTTCTTCGCTCCGCATGGCTGTTCGGTCCTTCTTCTTCTTTTCTCCTATTTGGCTCTGATCTGAGGAGGCAAGTTTTGGGGTTGCCCTTAAATATTAAATTTAGGGGCGTTACTGGTAGGGACAGGTCGGGCCAATGGGCCTCTTCCTTGGTGTGGGTACACCCCCTATTATGCCACCCTCCAGTGGGAATGGGACCTAGGCCTCACTCTGGTTGGTGGGGTCCCCCCATCTGCAAGATAGCGAGGACTCAAAGTTGTGCTTCACTTCGCCTCCCCCGAGTGGTGGGGTTGGCCAAGGTGGGCACAGCTCTGTTCCTGTCTAGGTTTTCCCGGCAATTCTCCCGTCCAGAAATGATATCAGAACCTGTGGGGGCCATTTGCCGAAAGCAGCAAATGGCTGGAGTAGCTCACCAAAGGCTGCAGGCCTTTGAAGATTCACCTTCGTGGATCTGGCCCTTCCTGGGGGAGGAGGCTTGGCCCCCTCACCCCAGGATGTTCTTTGTTTCAGGACCCAGAGTGCGGCAGGCATCCAAGGGTCCAGAACCATGTCAGGTGGTGGCAGATGGCGAGCAGCCACTCAGCCGGGACACTAGATTTAGGTTCTTTTCAGGGAGCACCTCTAAGATGCTCTCTGAGTGCATTTCTCAATAAATCCTACACTGGCATCAATGTGGGTTTAATGTGCTGAGAAGTTTGATACCGAAGTTCCCAGTTATCAGTAAGGCCATTATGGGGCTGTGGAGTTCGTAATGATGACCTCCCATACCGTATACGCTTAATGGCATTACTGCACTTACAATGCCCAAAAATGGACTTGGACCCTCAAAGTTATTTTACGCTTCAGTCTTCCCATCCCTCCTAAACATGGCTGGCCACCTTCACCCTTGACTCAGTACAAGAGGAGGTACGACCCACCCCACTTCCTGTTTTTTTTGTTCTGCGTTGCAAGTTCTCTGAGCGCAATTTGCAGTCAATTGGGTGAGGTTATATGCAGGGTGGAGGCCCAGCAAAGTGGGCTCTTGTTCATCTTATTCTACTGGGCTTTATGGCAAGGTTCGGCAGAGCGAGCTCATCGTGGAGGTTGGAAGCCCTGATACAGAGGGCTCATTCTGGGGTGTGTGGGCCATGCCTCGCGGCCGGTGGCTGTGGCACTGGCCCAATGCCTGACCTTTTTTCCCCAGAAATTCCCGACTATCCGAGGGGCCCTGTAATTGTTGACTTTCGTGGAGACTTGGGAAAGGTCTGCCTCTTCTTTTTCCAAGGGGACTCTCAAGTCCAGAGGGTCTGTGAGAGTCTGGAGCGGCGCAGCTTCCTAATCAACCACAAAGAGTTGCATCTGGTTCTCACCCAGGAGGTAGTGTTTATTGGGGGTCACCTGGACATGGTCAAGACGCTGGTGTTTTTGCCGGCCGTGAGGAGGGCAATCTTGAGGAGGGACCTGAGTTGTCTGCTGGCCTTCAGTTCTGCCCCGGTGCATCAGTGGTTGAGGTTTCAGGGTTTGATGTCAGCAGCTATAACTGTACTGCCATAGGCTCGTTTGCATCTGTACTTGTTGCTAAACCATCTCCTGCCCCATTGGTCCCCTTGTTCCCCTGCTTACGATCTGCCAGTGGTAGTGTCCCCTCAGATTTGGATCAGCCTGGGTTGATGGATGGTGGAGACCAATCTGACCAGGGGTCTTCCATTTCAGGTGTCACTCTGTCGGGTGGTGACAACAGATGTCATCCGGTTGGGCTGGGGGGGTAGCGTAGGATTCCTGGTCCGTGCAGGGTCTCTGGGATCACTTGCAGGCTGACTCGCCCAACTTCCGGGAGCTGAAGGCAGTTCAGATGGCTTGTCCGGAGTTTGCACCAGCCGTTCGGGGTCATTATGCTCTGGTCTGGATGGACAATCAAGTGGTGAAGTCACCAGGGGGGCTGCAGGTTTCGGTCCCTGTGGCTCCTGGTTCAGGAGATTCTGTCCTGGGCGGAAGGCACTGTATTGTATCTTCGGGCGGTGTGTCTCCCAGGGAGAGAGAATCGGGGGGAAGATCACCTGAGATGGGTTTTTCACCCCCATTTCTTCGATTTTACTGTCGGTGGAGGTGTGTAAACGCAGTTTGGGTGCCCGACAGTGGATTTGTTTGCGGGCAAGGACAATGCTCAGCTGCTCCGCTTCTGCGCGATTATTCCCTGTCCAGAGGCATGGCGGTGGATGCGATGTCATTCAGGTGGCCTGACACTCTGCTTTTTCCATTTTGTCCGATCCCTTTGATTGCCCATGTTTGGTGCAAGATTCGCCTGGACAAGGCATTTGTTCTGTTGATTGTTCCGGGCTGAGCTCACTACCCATGGTATACTCTACTGAGCGAGCTAGCCATTCAGGATGGGTTGGGTGATTTCCAATCTTTCTTACTGTTGGACTTGGCCCTTTTTGCAGGGTCAGCCCTGAACTTTTTGCCTTCCTCCTATATTTTATCTGACCTGTTGTTGGCTATTTTATGACTCTGGGCACTTTACCGCTGCTGACCAGTGCTAAAGTGCATATGCTCTCCCTACTGTAAATGAATGTATTAATTGGGTTCCATGACTGGATGTTTGGTTTACTTGTCAGATCCTAGTACAGTGCACTGAGTGTGCCCAGGGCATGTAATTCTAAATGCTGCTAGTGGGCTTGCAGCACTGGTTGTGCCATCCACAAAAGTGGCCTTGTATAATGTGTCTAAGGTCTGCCATTGCAGAACCTGCGTGCAGTCCGGAACTGTCATTCTGACTGGGCAAGTGCATCCACTTGCCAGTCCCTAAACCTCCCCTTCTCTTCATATTAGTCACCCCTATGGTAGGCCCACGGGCAGGGTGCATTGTAAGTGTAAGGTAGGATAAGCCCTGATGTGTGTGGCATGTCCTAATAGTGAATTACAGCCATTTTGTTTTTTCGCTATTGCAAGGCTACCTCTTCTCCATAGGCCAGAACTCAGAGAACATGGTAGAAATTCGAGTTTAGTATGCCTAGACTCAGAATAATAAAATACATCTTTTAATGAAGTTTATTTTAATATTCTGTGTTTGCAAATACCACTTTTAGAAAGTAGGTATTTGCTTGCCTAACCATTTAAGCCTGCCTCTGCTAGGTTGTGTATTCCTTTTCTGGAGTTTGAGTGACAGGGCTGGGGGATTCCAGGAGACAGAATGAGTCAGCCCAGTGGTGAATAGAGGGATCTGCATCTAGATGGGAGGGAGGCGTTGCACCTGGTATCTGAATAGGACTGTGCCTGCTCCCCACAGTGCTGGCTCCCACCCCTGTGGTGCGTCTGATGTCTCTGCCCTGCACACTGAAAGAAGAGAAGGAAGACTGCCAACAAAGTGCTCCAGGGCTGTACTTGCCTTCCACAATGCTGGCTCCACCTCCTGTGGGGCGTCTGATGTTCCTGCCCTGCACTGTGAAAGGAAAGGAGAAGTCTGGTAAACAGAGTGCCTCAGAACTGGTTTGGACTGGGCACAGGCCCCTCTCACCTCAGAGAACAAAGGATTTGGGGATATACATATTGGGACCCTGATCCCATGAAATTAGATCACTTCTGGACTTACAAGACAAAACCTCTGCAGAGGAGAAGGAACCTGAAAGAAACTGAGGAGAGATTATTCCCAAACGGAAGTGCTGCTTGGGGGATTGGCCTGCAGTGGTTGCCTGACTGCCAAAGAGAGAAGAAAGAACTTTGTGGACTTTTCTTTCAACTTGTGCAAAAGATCTCCAAGGGCTTGGAAGGGAGCTTGCCCCCAGACCAAAGTTCCAGGACCAGTGGACTTCACCAGCCTTTGTGAATTGCTGCTGGAAACAAGTGGCTACAGAGGCAGGGAGCTGTGACCGACTCTCACGACCGGCCCGGTGTCCTTTAGTCACTGCGTCAAGCAACGTCCTCCTCGAACAACGCAAGCTCTGTGCTCACCGACTCCATCCTGACGCCGTCACCGTGCCGTAGCCTGCACTGCGACTGGTAGACACTGCGACGTGCAACGTCTCGCTACACCGAATCGAACTGGTCTGACCAACGCGGTCACTGCTGCTGACTTTGAGTCCAGTGACCGCCCCAGAGTTGGGCACCACCTCTCACGCTTCGCAATGCCCCACCCGACTCGCACCGCTGTCCGGACAGCTCTCGAACTCCGGCTCGTTCACCGCACCGAAAGCTGCAAGCACCACATCGAAGCACCGTCTCGCCCTGCAGCACAGCCTTGGATCCACCGACTCTGTCAATGGGCTGCTGCCTGCACCGCATCGAGGGACAACATGTCTTTCAACGATTCCTTTCTGCACCACGACAAACACCGGAACCGGCTCGCACATCCGTGCCGGCTGCCTCAAGTAAAAGGTACTGTGACTGACTGAGTCTGTTGACATTTGAGTGGGCCTGTACCAAGGCCCACTGTGTTATTTCAACAACGCTGTAGCCAGACCGGGCTACCGACTCGCACAGAACCTTGAACTAAGCCTTTTAACAAGAACTTGTGAAATCTAATAGTACTGTGGATTCTTTTTGTCTTTTATTGGTCTTGTGGGAACTCTACATAAATTATACTTATTTTTTATATAAAACCTTGTGTGGTGTCAATTTGAAGTGTTGTCACTTGGTCGCAAATGCTTAACTTACAACGCCTCTGAGATAAAGCCTTGCTGCTCGTGCCAAGCTACCAAGGGGGTGAGCAGGGGTTATTTTAGGAGTGTAATCCCCCTTACTCTAACTACAGGAGAAGGTCCCTATTTGTCATATGTACCTACTTGTGCCAACTAGAGACCCCCAATTCTAACACTTACACACTGAGGGGTTTGTATCTTCTTGTGGAGGTTCTGTGTTGGCTCCATCTTCAGGCCTCGCTCTTGAAAGGGTGAGACACTTGTCCGATGGCTACTCCGTGGAAATGGTTGATTTCTTCAGGGTTCCCGACAACTGGCGACACTTCAGTGCTAGTCTCGACATTGGGGTCCTTTTCTAGGTGGTGTGTTTCCAAAGGCCTGGAGTCTGGTTCAGTGGACACGATCTTGGTGCTGGATTTTCTGTTGGATGGCTTTGCATTGGGCCTGGCTCCGTCTATGTATCGGGCTCAGTTGAGGCTTTGCGGGCGTTCTCCAGTCCTCATTTGAATAGGCTGGATCCATTGATGGTTTATACATAGTTGTTTTCTTCAATATCTTAGAGTGATTTGTCCTGCCCCAGCCTGGGATGTCCCATTGGTGTGAGAGACCCTTCAGGTGACTCCTTATGAGCCCTTGGGCTCTGTGGACATTAAATTCTTGACCATGAAGTTGGTGATGCTGATGGCCATTGTGTTCGCTGGTCGGATTGGAGAGTTGGGGTCATTTTTGCGGTCTCCTCCTTTCTTGCGTGTCTTGCCGGATCATGTTGTCCTTTGCCCCGACCCTCTAAGTTCTTGCCCATCAGTTGCCAACCATTTCAGGGGGGCTGTTCTGCTGACTTTCTCCTTATTCCCTGGGTCTGGGGTGGATGCTGATCTCCCCCTTCTGGAAGTCCGGTATGCGTGTTGGTTTATCTGGAGCGGAGTTTGGCTTTTTGCAAGTGTGATAGTTTGTCACTTTTGGCCTGGTGAGATCGGGTCACAAGCCAACTTTTCCACCCTGAGTAGATGGATTAAGCCGACAATCCTTTTGACCTATGGTTCTAAGTGGTCGGAGGTGGCGGCCTGGATCCAGGGTCAGTGTACACGGGGTATTTCTGCCTCGTGGGCCTCTTTCAAGGAGTTCTTGATTGTGAATATCTGTGGGGCCTCTATGTGGGCCTCTCCACACTTTTGCTGAGGCTGGTCTACAGGCTAGCTCTGCCTGCACTTGATTGGCGCTCCTTCTGTTGGGTGTCTGTTTTTTTTCCTCTGTTTTGTTGTTTGGATTAAAAACTTGTGGGTATAGTCTCAAGGAGCTATCACAGACAAAGCTGCTGGCTGTACTGCATCTGTTGGCCTCTGGTACCTTCCAACCAACAACCGCCAGATTCAGCGGAGTCTCACAGCCAGCCCTATCAAAGTTCCTCAAAGCTGTCCTGAATGCCATCATCAGCTTGGTACCCCAGTACCTATACTTCCCCCACACTGTGCAGGAACAACTGGAGACCAAGCAAGGCTTCTATGTCATGGCTGACTTCCAGCACGTGTTGGGGCAATTGACCCCACACATGTCCTACATGTGCCCCCTGCCGACATTGCACACAATTACCACAACAGAAAGCACATGCATTCCATCAATGTGCAGGCAATAGTAGACCACGGGGGACTCTTCACCAAAGTCGTCACCAACTACCCAGGCAGTGTGCATGATTCCTACATCTTCCGACAGTCCATCATCAACCGGCGCTTTCAGGATGGCACCTACGGAAATGCGCTGCTCGTTGGTAAGTTCCAAATGAACACACCACACCACACACCTGAACTTCACAATCATGTGACTCACAATTCTAGGAATACAAACGTTACAAACTCCCAAACATGCCAAACAACATGCCCACCTACCAGGCACAACAGGACAACTCACTGTGGGAACCTGGGCCAGCCATGGGCACAAGCCATCAATGGCATGGCACCTCAGCCACACAATAGCAGATTGTGGGGAGAGGTGGGAACCAGGCTATTGCAAAGGAGGCAAGTGACCCATGAATAAGCATGTACACAATGCCAAGTGTGGTGTGTATGAGCTGGCCAGACTGCAGTATGCAGACCACAGACATGCCCATGTCGACATATACTGCTGGTGTTTGGAGTGCAGTGGACAGTGGATGCAACCATGTCACCCTAGCCAGTGGGGGAGATCAAGGAAATGTAGCTTGTTACATCCCCCAACGTGAGTGGAGTGGGCTAGCATGGTGTACACCAGGCCAGCTAGGGGTGTGAATAAAAAACACATAGCCCTGGGCGTGGTTCTCTACCGGAATGCCCAACGTGTCTGCCAGGGCAACGTCTCTTACCCCCCACCGAGGCTATCGCCGTGATCGGGGTTGCCTGCGATCCAGTGCGCCTGCAGCACCCCGGGACGCTGGTCTCCGAACCTGTCTTGCCCGCCCCTGCGCACCCAGGCCACAATGCCCACCTGCTGACACCGGCGTGTGTTGAAGAGGGCTCACCACGTGGCAGTGCAAGCTCCAAGCCTGAGGGCCGTGATCCTGGCAGCCTCCTCAGACCATCAAGGCCTCCGCAAACAAGAGCCGCAGACCTCTCTCGTTGACGTACTCCACCGGCATACACAGCGGACTAGTAGGTCACACATTTGGAACTGAGTCTTGATTACACCATGGCAGAGTACATTATTTAAGGCTGAGGTTATGTCACTATACTCCCTTCAATGTGGTGCCACCAAGGCTGTGCATAGGATTCGCACCAAATGTCTGTGGGCACTTGCTGACTGCGGCCCTCGGCCTACACTGCAGTCCTGCAGGCCTCATACCAATCCAATGCAGTCTGTCACAGGTAGGACACAGCATCATCGCTGGCTAAACACCCGCTCAGCTCTGTTGCCACTACCTATGACACCCACAAATCTAATACAAATTCCATTCCAACATCTTGTGTTAGAGATCCAGGAGGAGATGGATGGACAGGAGTTAACCCGCGCTGACCGCTGCCTCCGTCCGATACTGCTGCCAACTAGGTTACATTTTTGGAACTGAGTCTTGATATTTTCATGGCAGTGTACATGTCACAGTACGCAAAGAGATGAGTACGTGGGAGACGCGCTTCTGTCCAGAGAAGAAAAGGCTCACCCATATGGAGGTGATGGGGCCCTACCAACAACTGCACTGGTGCCACTGACTATGTGCAGCTCATGCCTACCACACATGACTGTGGGATCCTGATGACCACTGGCTCTGGCACAGACTGCGGTGGAGTAGGTCACACATTTTGAACTGAGTCTAGCCCGCTACATAGCAGAGATCATGTCATTGTACAGGCCTCATCGCAGACTGCATGCCCTTCCAGCTCTGGTGCCCCTGAGTGTGTGCCCTGCAATTCATAGTCGATCTCTGTTTGTACGTCAGTGGCATCTGGGCCCATGGGCTGGAGGTTGTCTCCCTCTACATGTACCTGTTACTGACAAGGTGGAAAAGTGGAGTATGTAGCATTCAACTCCACCATTTGCCTGTTCCACATTACCTTGCGCTGTGCATTGCATGTGCAACCATGTCACCGCAGGCAGTGGTGTATACCTGGGACATGTAACTCTGTCATATCTTCATTTGAGGGTAAGCGGGGTGAACAGGCGTACGACAGTACAGCGTAGGGTGGTGGCTCCTCCACACGTGGATCTGGGTGTGGTTCAGTGTGGCCCTAGCCAAGAATGTGGCTGATGCGTGTGTCTGTTTTGTAGTGTCTGCTCCACCCGTCCCGCAATCTACAATGTTGCTATGTGGCATGCACCCAGTGTGTGTGCTCGGCCATAGGGGTACATGGGGGAGGGCATGCCCGCTTGGGGTCAGGGATCACACATGCCAACGGTTGCATGTGTCACTATTGCATCAGCATGAACCAAAGATGTACGCTCAACTGCATGTCGAGTTCAGCCAGGCTGGTGCTCTGTATCGGTGTTAAGCCTGTCCTTGCAGTGGGCCTACGCACACTAGGCCAGCCACATTATGCACATCATCATCACTGTGTCGTGCTCAGGCTTGTAGACATGAACAGACAGGCATGTCAATGGTGTGCCATAGTAGTGCATGTTATATAATCGCGCTGCGCACACTATTGAAAGGGCTCGGTGAGGTGCAGCAGTGAGGCTACATAGTACACAGTGATGCAGCTCATGTGCAATACACAGTACATGTCATGCAGGGATCACTGAGTCCCACACATCACGCACCAATGAACCAGTGAGCCTGCCCACACATCATGCAGTACGTAGTCTTGACTCATGTCCCACTGCACTGTCACAGGTGACGAAGGATATGCACTTGGATGATGACACCTCTCCGAGACCTGAACACACAGGCCCAGAGGCAATACAATGTGGCACACAAATGCACCAGGGGCATCGTGAAGTGCACATTTGATGTGTTGAAGTCACGTTTCGGGTACCTGGACGTCACAGGTGGTAAGCTCCTGTACAGCCCAGACCTGGTGTGCAGGATGATCGTTGCTTGTTGTGTGTTGCATAATATAAGTGTACACAGCAAGCCTTATGGATACAAGTGCCAGATGCCCCGGACAATGTTGATGAAGATGAGGCAGGTGGACCACACCCCACTGCAGCCACAGCAGGAATAACCCGTAGGGACTACATCATTGACAGTTTATTCCGTGGTTGATGTCACATTGTGTGGGTCCTTAGCTGTAATGGCACAGTAAGTTAACTGACCACAGGCACTGCATGTGCTAATCAAAGCATTCCGATACACTTTCCCTGCGTGCATGTCACACATCTGTACAGGCACTTCACTCAGACACATGTGGGTGCAACATGTTGTGCTGTCAATTGAGGGATTTGTTATTGGATGGTGATTGTGTTACCTCTGTGCAGTGAGGCTGTTTATGGTGTCACGTATTTGTACTGCCAGTTCTGTGTGTCACAGTTGTTATGGTATCCCACTCTTCGGCGTTTCACATGTGTCCCAATTCATTCCTATTTGGCTGTCATTTGTGGCCTACAAGTGTCAACAGGCCTTCTTTTGTGCTCTGATATGTGCTACTATGATGCAGGGATGCACCCTGTGTCTCAAGTCCCACGACTTGGGTAACATGTAGGTAAGGGTGAGTCACTGCCCCTACATTGGTCCGTGCTTTCATTCTTGTTTGATTATGGACATGGCATGTCGGTGTGCATGGAGTGTTGTTTGTCCCTCTGTAATGTGAGGGGGAGATGCGGTTTAATGGTGTGTACCATGTTTGTTTCCGCATTGGCGCAGGTTACACACTGAATGCATGTAAATGTACAATGTGGCTCTTTGTGGGGAAATGCCTATCTGATTTGGAGAATGGTAATTTGTTCTGTGTCACAGCAGTGGGCTTGTGCTCGCATGTTGTAATCTCACCATTTATTTACTCTGCTTTTAAGGTGCATTTTCCCACCAGACACGTAGGATTTGCAGGCTGGTCGCTGGTTTTCGCTGCTTTTTGAATCGCAATTGGCCTCATCGCAAGATATTTTGTGTTCGTGTGTCGCATTTTTGCGCCTAGGTGTTGATTTTACCACAATCAGTTGTCACGTTATCTGGAGACTATTGTATGGTACCGCCTTGTTGAGAATGCTTCGTTAACACAGCGTAATTTTCCTGCAATACACTGTAATGTTAAAAGTTGCTTTAAGTAAATTTTGCGATGGTTATCACATATTCTTGAGAATATGCCCCTTGGTGTTTGCCTCAACCATTCATATGTGGTTTCTTGTTGGTGACCATGAAGCCGCTTGGCTTTGGGATATGCTCACTGTGTAAGTTAGGTGGCGAGGAAGACTTATGAGTAGGTAATGCCCCGGCTGCTTACCAGTAATTTCCATTATTCTGAATAGTCTTCCTTGCTACATGTGTCCCCATCCCTCCCTTGTGTTTGACTATCATCTTCATGTGATTGCTTGCTGGTCTTGGGAATTGTACAGGAAGGGGGGTTGGTAATGCCTCCTATCGTACTGGGTCAAGAGGGAAGATGGTCGGCCATGTTGGGGAAGGATGGGAGGACTGGAGCATAAAATTGCTTGAAGAGTTCTGTTGTGGAGCTCACTGTGTAACTCATGTGGTGAATATGTCTATACGCAGAGTAATGAAGATTACCAGTAAGTAGCCGGGGCAACAACTCCAACTGGGGCTTTCTAGTAGCGCTTGACTGGGGCAAATTCAAAAGTTCAGTCTGAACGTGATGGAAAACAGGCCAAAGACAGGAGTCGAGCATACGTCGATGTTTGGGGACAATGCGATGCGCAATGGAGAGGATGCATCTCGGGTGCAGGTGATGTTTCGGTTCTGGAGGAAGTGCAAGGCAGTTGAGGCGTTGGCACTCGCGGGCGGTGCACTGTGCAAAGCAGGCGATACCCCAGTTGCCTGTCTAAGGGCTTTGGTTCCAAAGGCGGTGCAGCATCAGTGATGTGTCAATGTTAAGAACGCAGTGAGTTGAATTTGTGGTGTCGTAGTCCCACCACTGGGCTGAGGGCGATGCGCCGGTGGGCAGCCCTGCAGAGCCGGGAATACATCAGAGTCGGACAGTGTACCTCAGATGTTGGTGATGCGGTGTCTGAGACTCACACAGAAGCAGTTCTTCGGAAGTGCTGCAGCAAAGTCGGCGCTTGGTTGAAAGTCAAGGTCAAGGTTGTTGCGTTGTCCACTCGGTGAGCATTGTCCATGCCTTCAGTGCAGGCAGCGTCGGTTTTGCAGGGATGTGCAAGTTCCAAAATGACGCTTTGGAGACATAGCCATGAATGGGGGTGGGAGCGGGGCCCGGCTAGGCCATGATGTGCTCTGGCCCCCCAACTGAAAACCCAGATCTTTCTCTATCTGTTATTTGATAAACATATGATTAAGATTGACACTTTTGACAGTGCCCATGATCTGCGGCCTCAACTCTGCCTTCATTACCAAAACTGAAAATGAAAGAATCATAGCTGTCTCAATAGTAAGAGAGTGGGGCAAGGAGACAGACAGAGCAAAGTTGGGCCTGGGGTGAGCCTGTCATGCACACCCTGGTGCACTGAATGATACTAATATGACTTATGGATCATAAGAACTGCATCTTCCTGGAGCCTCACTACCATCAGTGAGGGCACTGCATGCAGGCAGCAGGATGACATGCAGCGTGAACACACTGCTTTTGGCCCTCTCTTATCTGTCCAGCAAAGACCGGGATGGTAGAGGAGCCAATCATATTTTAAAGCATAGTCAAATTGGTCAAGTGCCCAGAGCCCACACAGGGGGCCACCTGTTATGTTGTAGGCACAGTCCCATTTTCTATGTAGCAGCTGTTTATTATAAGAGCACATCTAAAACAAAACAGATAAAATAACATACTGTCACCGACCCTCTGTTGTAAAGCCATTGTAAGGGTTCACATGTTGGGCTGCGTGTGTGCACTATGTTTCTATTAACGGTGCAAGACATGTGAACATTGCGTTTCAGTCTGAAGTCAGGCTCATTAAAGAGCCAGAACTACAAGATAACAATGGAAGAACAGTGTACATGGGCCTTATGAAACCCTCACTCATTCTGCTGATCTCACGTAAATAGTATAATTCAACCTGCTCTGTCATAAAACAGTCAGGCAGGCAGTAGTGGGATCCCAGTGAGGCTGGTGGGTTGAGGTCTGAGCCTCAGGTCAATTTGGTATACCACCTTGAGCAAGAGCCACGCTTGACATCTTTTAATTTTACTTCCCTATCTTGTAAGGAACCTCTGTACAAGTTTCTCTAGAGACACCAGATATAGACACTTACATAAAGAAAAATATGGACAGACACACACACATACATAAAGTCACCTGTATAGTTAGAGCCACAAACAAAGATATCCGTGAACACAGACTAACATGCAGTATATACAGTCACGAATACCACCCATGCAGACAGACTAACAAATACAGGCCCTGTGCACACCTGCCGACAGTCTGATCAGTGTTTGTCCATGTGGCTGTATGTACACTGCCTCTAGTAGCAATTTCTTGTGGAACTGGAAGTGATATTTAAAAACCTTCAATAGTCATTGTTTCTAAAGGATGGAGTCATTGGTTTGAAAGAATGCCATACTGGTTTAGAGGAGTGTTGGTTTAAAGTTAGAGGTCCATCTCTCCATCTATAAATTATGATCTTACCAACACCTAGAGCTAGAATCTCTTCTCTGTTAAAATCTATTGAAGGTCATGGATGGGTGGTGCAGTCTTTCCTGTCAATGAGAGAAAGTATTTATGTTTGCTGTTGATTAACAAGTATATAGACACTCATGCATACAAGCATGCAGACACACATGCTCCATGTGCACAGACCAATACCCATATATTCTATTTTGTTCTGCAGAAGGCTCTGGACGCATATACCCAGCACACACATTCACCGTTGACACACTGCACAACACTGTTTCCTTCATGTACTGTACTTCTCGTGGAAACACATAGACCCAGTACATGCATTCACCATGCATGCAGTGCACAGCACTACATCCTCATGTACTGTTCTCCTCGCAGGTACACACAAACCCAACACATACACTCACCATGCATGCACTTCTCAGCCCTGTCCTATCCCTGTATTGTACCCTTCCCAGGCACACATACACCGAGATCCGATTCACAACTCTTGCGCTGCGTAGCACTTCCACATCTGCCTGATGTATGGTAAGGGTGTGTTAAGCACACAGCTGCAGAACTTTTAAACCTGTAGGCCTCACTCAAGTGACAGGGTAAAAGTACCTGTTCACTGCTGTTAATTACTACACACTATACTACCACCACCGCGTTAGGTTGCTTAACTTCTGGTGAAGGTGGTAGCCTTCCACCACTATGAGGGTAGTGCTTTAGGAAACCTAAGTCCAACAAGACCAACAAGGAGGGTGTAAGGAGTGTAGATGTCGTACATGTAAATTCTTCCACCCTTGTGGGAGTGGGGCTTGGGCGTGGTGCCCTGAGAGCCACCATTAGGGAAGCAGCAAATGGGCAGAGCGGAGCTAAGATGCATTATTGTTAGCTCCTTAACACCAGGTCGCTCATCAAGAACAAATATGAATTTACAGAGTTTCTGACCCAGCATAATCCTGACATTTCATTCCTTATGGAAACCTGGGCTAATAGTGGGTCTGACCCAGACATCAAGACTACCATCCCAGAGGGTTTTAATATTAAAAGCCTGGACAGAACTGGGAAGGGGGGGGAGGCTGGCAACTGTGTATTGCGGCTCACTGGAGGCGAGTTTCACCCCAATCCATAATTTAATACGTTCCATAGAAAGCTAGTCTATCAACCTCCGGGCCCTGGTACAGGTTTCATTATGTTTCATTGACAAAATACGTATTCTTCTGGCTACGGGCCTGCCAGGGGAGGTGATGCGTTGGTTCCTTTCTGCCAGGGGAGTTGATGCTCCATTCCAAGCAGCAGGCCAAAACAACAATGCCCTCATGAAAGTGGTAGTCCATCCTGAAAGGTTTTCCAGCTCTTTTTCTTGGCAGAATGTAATCCTATTCCAGAAGTGTTCTGAAGTTATGGTATCACAGCTCCAGTACTTATACCAGTTTCTCCCTTTTTATTAGGGAAGCTTCAAAGGAAAGTCATTGTACTGCAGAAACCCTGCACTTCCCTGACCTTCCTCCAGGCAAACTCAGGGGTTTAGGGGATGGGGGAGGAGACAGCTATGTGTTAGGCCCTATTCAGGTTTTCAGTGACAATTCCTCCCAACACTGTAGCTCAAGAAGACCCATCAAGATATGCAGGGCACACCATCTCTCCCTTGGGGTGGCTGTCTGGAGTGAATGCACAAACAGCCTAACTGTCACCCTACCTCAGACTTGGATTTCACAAGCAGGCAGAGGCAGAGAATGGTAAAGCAAGAAAAAGCCCACTTTCTGTTTTAATGAAGTTTGTCCCTACCACTAGCTTTACCTAACCGTTAGTGTTCACACTTAATTACTAGTGATTGCACAGTTGTATGCCTCACCTACCAGCCTTAATTCCAGTAGAAGAACTCGGGGCATCTAAGTTCTTATGTTGGTGAGTCTATATCACTCATTGTGTAGTGGTTTTTCTCAGTCATTGTCATATTCTTTAGTAATGTCCGTTAATCATTTATTTTTAGTTTGAACAGGACACATTGTGTCCTAGCCCTTTTGATTCTACGTTGAGTCTCAGCTTCTTAGGTATGGCAGCACTCCGTCATCAGCACTTAATTTTGGATTCTCTATAGTTATCCTTTTGGGTGCCACTGGTTGGAGTTGTTGCGATTCTTACAGTTTCACTGTTGTTGATGGTTATGGTCTCAATCTGTTAATTCTTCTATTCTTTATGGCTTTCATTTCTCCTTCCTTATAAAGCATGACTAGATATTGGTATTCTGTTAAAAATCAAGTTATTTTGCTTTGTGACAGCAACGGACCAGCACCCCTTATGTGCGTGTACTGTATTTCTTATGATGTCAGAATGTTTGTTCAATTAATCTAGATGTATAGTTTGTTCAAACTGTAGATTTTTCCCTGATGAAGGGCAGAGTAATTAATATGCCCGAAATGCATTGGGATTCTGTGACGGCTACAAGAAGCTTGCATTTGAAATAATTTATGCACCACACGTTGAAATTCTCCAAGGGAGGCGATTTATATGACACCGCTCAATAAATGAAGAATTTGTTTAGCACAGCATCTGCAAATATGTTTTTCTTATAATGTTTGTTTTGATTGCATTTGTTTCCCATTGTATTATTGTTCATGTGGTTATATGATATACTTGAATAACTTTGAAAAAGTGTTACACTCTTTTTGAGTGCTCAGTGTAGTGCATTTGGAGGCTATGTCCTTTGACTTAGTTTTCCCACACTTTCTAAAAGTGGCATTTTCAAACACGCAATCTAAAAGACAATTTCTCTAAAATATGTTTTTCATAAATTGTGAGTTCAGGGACCCAAAACTCCAAGTCTATACCTCTTCCCAATTGGAGTTTAGAGGTTACAAGGCAGCTCCAATTATAACCTATGTCCTTGCAATAGTGAAAAATAAATGTAGCAGTATTTCACTATCAGGACACGTAAAACACACCATTACATGTCCTGCCTTTCAAATATATTGCACCTACCCACAAGGGTACATTGGGCCTACCTTAGGGATGAAGTAAAAAGTTTGGGCCTGGCAAGTGGGTGCACTTGCCAGGTAGACATGGCAGTTTAAAACTATTGACACAGACAGGTGTGTCATGGTTTCAGGCCAACTGATGTGTGTGGCACAATCAGTGCTGCAGGCCCACTAGTAGTATTTGATTTGCAGACCCTGGGCACACACCATGCTCTATGTATGGACTGAATTTAAGGGGGTCATCTCCAGACTTTACTCTACACATTTTGAAGAGATTCACTCTAAGGCAATGGGAAATGCTCTTAAGACAAGATGGCAAACTTTTTGGTTCAGAGTATTATGTGATGCATGGCCATCCCTCTCGCAACCCCATGGCCGAGGGATGAGAGAAACCACACTAAAATGTAGCTATTACAAGATTCTGCATAACTGGAACTGGCCTCCCCACAGGTTTCACCATGCAAATGTATTGAATTCCTCTAATTGCTGGAGGTGCAGAAACAGAGGAGGACATATGGCACATTTATTATGGTCTTGCCATGCTCTTCATATTTTTTGTCATAAGGTAGCTGCGATCATGAATCAACTGATTCTATCTAATTAGGCTTTTCTACAAAGCGTATTCTGTTACATTATCAGACGATATATCAGACCTGACCCGTCATCTGAAGAGCTGGACTGATACTTTTTTGGCAGTGAACAAAAGGTGAGGTGGTGTAAGTAATCACCCCTACCTACATGCATTATCTATTGTCTGCAGGACCAGCCATCTATTTTTTAGTCTAAATGGTCAGCTTGGCTTTTACTGTCTGTCTCCTAATTTTCCTTTCTTTTGAACATATCAGCAGCCTTTGATTGACAGTCACAACCAGAACTTTAGACTTTGAATAATGAATATGCTCCAGGTGCTGAGGAGGTAAAGAAGATTGATATAAGATGCATATTAGGGACTTATGATACTATTGAACAATTCTATCTCTCCTAAGTAAGAGGAGGAAGGCGAAATATGTTTAATGGTAATATTTTCCTTTGTTTCTTTGTACTTCGTGTTTATACAATTCTGATAACCATGATTAGCCATGCTTCAAAAACATTTTAAAAACCCACTTCAGAAATGAAATACTAAGAGCACTTTCTGGACCTGTGGAAGATCAGAAGTGAACTGGACCTTCTGTTTGTGACCTGAGAGGAGCCCTAAGAACTGCAACCTCTTCATCTTGTACCCAGGATAAAAAAGTGTACTTCGTGGGTCAGTTGGTTGACCTCCTGTGAGGATCCAGATAGACAACAAGCTGCAAGAGGCCTTTCCTGGAAGTGCCCAGCTGATCAGTGGCAACTGAATCTGGACTATACTCTCCTATTCACCTGTGCCTGCCACCCTGGGCATCTCTAAGTGCCTTCCCTGACTTCCTGGCGTTTTTAAAAGTGTATTCAGTAGCAACTCCTACAGAGGAACTGTCCCCCAGTGCACAGCACTAAAAGACCATGAAAGGTTCAAAGTTTCATTTGTAGAATATTTCCCTGATGAAGGGCACAGGCGATGCCCGAAATGCATTGAGATGAACACGAATAGTGGGATACTTGTTTGCAACATTTGATATTTGGTTGCCGAGTTATTGAAGAGTTTTCAAGATGGACTTTACCATGAACACATTTGGCATGAAAAATAATGTCATATTGATGACAGAGAATGCTCATTAAACAGTTAACAGTGAACTTTGCATAATTTCAAGTCTTATGATTTGTTTTACTACTTAGAACCTTTCATGGTCTTTTAGTGATGTGCACTGGGGGACAGCTCCTCTGTAGGAGTTGCTACTGAATTGACTTTTCAACAACGCTTATTGGAACAGAAAGTGAAGCCCTGGTAGCACGCCACACCCTACTTCATCTTAAACAAATCAAGTTCACACTGGTTGTGCGTGTCCTTTTCTTATGGTTTTAAAAGAGTACTCATTTGGGTAACTGGGATGCAAATGATTTGGGGCCTGATTTATACTTTGGCGAATGGGATACACCATCACAAATGTGACGGATATCCCATCCGCAGTTTTATAATTGCCATAAGCCTCGTGCAGCGGACACGTGCAGGCTCAGGCAAGCGAAGCTCTGCCAAATTTGCTAAAATTCGGCACACTTTGTAGATAAAACACTGCTTTTAAAACTGAAAGTCACTGTTATTATTTGAGCCGCATTTTAAACCCGCTTACCCTCCTCCCAAACCGCACTGCTCCCCGGTCCACCAAGGGTCATCCAGATTGAGTAGAGAAAGTACTCGCCATTGATCCACACCCACTTCCGAGCAAGACACCGGAGTGGGCGTAGCCTCGTCACCTCTTAAAAATCATGCCACAAGCCTCACGCAGCAGACACATACAGGCTGAGGCAAGTGAAGCTCTGCCAAAGTTGTTGAAATTCGACACACTTTGCAGATAAAACACTGCTTTTAAAACTGAAAGTCACTGTTATTATTTGCGCCGCATTTTTAACCCACATTCCTTCCTCATGAACCACACTGCTCCCCGGTCCACCACCTGTCATCCGGATTAAGTGGAGGGAGTACTCGGCATCGATCCCCACCCACTTCCGGGCTTGACACCAGAGGGGGCGGAGCCTCATCACCTTTTAAAACTCATGCCACACACTCCGCGCAGCGGACACGTGCAGCTGGCGCGCCGCTGGCGTGCTGAAGGCGCACCTAAGGCAAGCCCGTTTGCGCCTGTCCGTGTCTGGTCAGGGCCTGAGGGGAACAAACCCTGTCCCAAACACGAGGGATTATTATAAGCTACTCACAAAAAAACCAACTACTCGGTCTCTGTCCAAGCACACAGCATGACTGTAATATACTAAATCCAGAAACACCAGGGTCCAACTGCCCCAGATGCCACAATGCTTTTGTCATTCGATCTTGTAGGGTGTATACCAATAATGTTACTGGTTCCATCAACAATAAGACTTAGAAGCTTTCCCCTGTTACTATTAGGGTTGCACCCCCCCAAGGACTTTACCGTTTTTTAACATTAATTGCAGGTCGCTTCCCAAACATAAGGATGACATCTTTGACCTCCTGTGGAATAAACAACCCAAAGCTATTTCCCTCACTGGAACGTGACTACACGAAAGCTCTGCCCCGACATTGCTTCAGCTCTGCCCCCCAATTACACGGTTATTAGAAAGGATCGTAGTGCCAAATTAGGAGGAGGCATTGCAGTAATTTTTGATAAGTCTTACACCTATGAATGGGAAAATCTGCCCATTAAGGGTTGCAAGGCAAGCTTATTCAAACTCACCCTGACACCCAATTTTCTCTCTCCGGGATTCTGATCTACCGCCCACCTGGGCCAGCAGGGCCATGGGCAGCTGCCTTTCTGAAACGTATTGCCCCCGCTGCCAAGTTCACTATTTTGGGAGACATGAACATTCATTGCCAACATGCACTACGAGCACCTCGCTAATGGCTGATCTAGCAGTAATGAATACACTACTCTGCAATATCAGGCCCCACCCATGAGGCTGGCCACTTGCTGGATCCTATTTTCTCTAGCCTATCCAATATCTCCTGCCTGACAGCCCACCCGCTACTCTGGTCAGATCACTATTTGGTCTGTTTCAGGGTTAAGCAGGAGATATAGGTACACTCCAGATTGGTTACTGGGTTACCCTTGTGAATCCCTAGTATATGGTAAATGGGTACTACGGGCATAGGTCCCCCGGAGGCCTACCAGGGGCCGAAGCATGTATTATGCCACCCTTGGGAAGCCTTTCAAAATGGCACCACAGGTCTGCTGCTGCAGCCTGGGTAAGGTGGTGCATGCATCCCCGACTAAGATATAGGCTACCTATATCTTCCTTAAATAACAGACACATATAAACTTATAAGTCACTCCTATGGCAGGCCTGAAGGCAGAGTGATTGATTTTGTGTGAGAGGGTGCCCAAGTATGACCTGAGCCCCTCTGCAGCTTTTGGAATCACTTCTCTGTAGCTGTTCTGTGATACAGCCATACCATATACTCTTAAGTGCATTATAACCTCGCTATAAATGATAACTTTGGGATGGCTGCATCAAAACATGTCGTGTTTGGCGGACAACACTTTAGAATCCTATCCCCCCCGCCAGTCATGGCGGCGGGGGTAGAATTCTACCCTTCTAGAGGGAGAAGACATGTGCACACTTATTTAAACGGTAATACTTTTAAAGAGCCCTGGCATCACAAAATGGATGCCACAGACACGGGTCTGACCTCCTGCTGCTGGACGAAACTCTGGCAGGGAAGGCTAGGACAATAGGTTTCCTGTCACAGGGAGGTATAACCACCTCCCAGACAGGCTTTAGTGTATTGGAGCTGGGTGGGTGCATTCATAGAATGCTTTTCAGACAGTGCTGGGGGCACACTTGGTGTCCATGTGCATATCCCAGTTCAAACCAGTTGCAGGGGCACTCAGCCCCTGATCTGGTGTGAAACTGGACAAAGGGAAAGGGGTGTAACCACCCCCATCATGGGTCCTCCCATAGGTGGGACTCTAGAGTGAGTTCAACCCCTAAACTTAGCATAAGTATAGGAACCCAGTCCTTAGGACTTTAGATTACCCTAGACGAAACTCTGCAACATATATCCTGGAACTTCAACACTTTTATTTCAACTAGAAGATGGAAGAATTTCCCTTGGGGTAAAGGAGTGACTCCCCTGTTCAAACAGGCACCAACAAAGCATCTTGCTGGTCTGTATTTCCAAGGCTCCCACCAGAACCCAAAGGTTTTGTGACACACGACATGGACTTCCAGACATCTCCGAGGCTGACTCAAGATCCCAGCAAAGCTGAGACCTGTAGCCATCACGAGAGACATGGGACCGGAACTCCTGGACACTGTGCACATTTGCTAGTGAACCTACTTCCCCAGCTTTCCAAAAATTGTGCATTAGGCTACTTGTAGTCCAAGCAGTGAGCACCATCTGCATCGAAGATTGTGGACCTTCACTCCACAAGTGATCCGTGGGCCCACTTCTAGCATTTCTGCTCGAACACCCTTCGCAATTACTGGTCTGTCTACTGGTGCTCCCCACGAAGGTAACTCTTCTGTTTCTTGGGCTTTCCTGGTTGCTCCAGTCGTGCCATGACTCCCCTCCAAAGGCTGAGTCCCTCGGACCATGCTGGTCTGCATCAAAGCCAATCTTTACTTTCTGTGTGGGTTGCTGTTGCCAAGGCTTATTGGGTCCAATTGGATACCGACGCTTCAGCACTCGGCATCCTTTGTGGGACAGCTCGAATCCAGCTCCTGGTTGTTATCGAGACCTCCTGGTCCTCGTAGCTGAAGAGTCAAGCTTCACCTTTTTCACCTGAAATCACCCGACATTGGTTGGCATCGTCTCCTTGCCTTCCTGGTCCCTGGGCAGTGATCCAGACTCTGTCCCCTCTGCTTTCAGGTTCTTCAGATCTTCAATCCACCTTGGATCCATCCGGGCACTTTCCACTTGGTCGCCTGCAGCTCTTCTTCACAGCTCGCCATAGGAAACAACGACAAAACCCGACACCAAAAGACACCTATGCACACGGCTTCCCTGGGTGAGGTAACATGAGTACTCCTGTGCTCCCGTGGGTCTTGTCTCTCGAACTGTCTAGTTCTCAAGGGGTTTCCTCCAAGTCCACTCCTAAGTGTCCTTAATCTGTAATTTTCCAACAGCGACTTTCCCCATAGAAGTTAATGGTGATTCGCGGCTGTGTTTAGACACTGCACGCGTCCCTCGTGGGTCCCCTCTGTCACTACTGTGGGTGGTTCCTGGTGGTCCCAGCGGTTCTAAAGGCTCTAGGCCTTGTACCTATGTCAGTCGTGGTTCTTATACCACTTTCTAAGTATATGGTTTGTGACACCCCTAGGGCTAATCATATATTGTGCTAATTTACTGTGTGTTGAATAAGTTTACTTGTGTACTCTTGCCACTAGCCTCATTAGGAAACTAGGGGGATGTGTTTAGAATAAATATATATATTTTATATATACCTGGCGTGGTTCTCCTTTCATTTGGACATTATATGAGATTATAGACTGGTAAAACAAGCTGCTTTACATTCCTTCAAGACTTAGCCGGAAAGCTGCTCTCCACAGCTACCACTTAGAGAGCTTTCTATGATTATCTAAACCCCCAAAATCCCCATTAGGGTCGCCCATGTTAGTGCAGGGTCCTACACTTACATTAGTGAGCACCATATACTGACAAGGCTTCTCACACGTCCTATTACATAAAAGGCAACTTTAGTTGGTCAATGGCTAAAGAGTAACTCAAGAAAAGTAGGGGATACAATATATTACAGACCATGCAAAAGCCATAACATTTGAATGAATGAATTTAAAAAAAAAGAAAATTTTTAACATTTGGTATCCCCATACTAACAGATGTTACAAAACTCAAGGAAGGGTGGCAGTTGGCAGAAAAATACTGTACTCACCAAGCCAACATAAAACTCATGCCCAGTTGAATCCTGGAAAGTTATAACCCTAGAACCCTAGTGGATAACAAATATTATAGGCCATATATGCTATTATATTTGGTATCCCCTAAGGGTACCGGAGGCCAAATCTTGTAGAATAATGTACAAAATGTGAAAAGATACTGTAGTCTGCTATCCAATAAAAGGCAAAATCATTTGGCCAATGGCTAAAGAGTAACCCATGAAACATAGGGGATACAAGATATTACGGCAATGCGTGAGCCATAATATTTAGTATCCCCAAGTAAATGATGTTTAAAAGTAAAAGGAAGGGTGCTATTGGTATAGAAATACCTTGCTCCCGCATCCAACATAAGGCGAAGTCAAATTCATTCCTGGTAACTTCTAACCCGAGAAACACTAGGGACACCAAATATTATAGGACATAAAGGCTATTATAGTTTGTATCCCCTAAGGCTATGGATGCAAAATCTTGTGGAATGATGTAGAAAAATTTGAAAAGATACTGTAGTCTGCATTCAACCAAAAGGCAATTTCAATTAGTCAATGGCTAAAGGGTAACCCATGAAACATAGGGGATACGAGATATTACAGCAATGCGTGAGCCATAAGCAATGTCAAATTGAATCCTGGTAACTACTAACCCTAGAAACACTGGGGATACCAAATATTATAGGCCGTATAGGCTATTATATTTGGTATCCCCTAAGGGTACCGGATGCAAAATCTTGTGGAATGATGTACAAATTGTGAAAACATACTGTAGTCTGCTGTCAAACAAAAGGGAATTTCAACTATTCAATGGCTCAAAAGGTAACCCATGAAACATAGGGGATAGGATATAATAAGGCTATGTGTTAGCCATAATATTTGGCATCCCTTTAGTTCATGATGTAGTAAAGCAATTGGAAGGATACTATTTGGTATAAAAATACTGTGCTCGCGCATCCAACATAAGGCAAAGTCAAATTGATCCTGGTAACTTCTAACCCGAGAAACACTGGGGATACCAAATATTATATGCCATATAGGCTATTATAGTTGGTATCCCCTTAGGGTACGCAAGGTAAATCTTGTAAAATTATGTACACAATGTGAAAAGATACTGTAGTCGTAGTCTGCTATCAAACAAAAGGCAAATTCAATTGGTCAATGGCTTAAGGGTAACCTATGAAACATAGGGGATACGATGTATTACAACGATGACTGAGCCATAATATTTGGTATGCCAATAGTAAACGATGTTGGAAAGCAAAAGGATGGCTGCTATTTGGTATAGAAATACTGTACTCCTCCATCCAACATAAGTCGATGTCAAATTGAATCCTGGTAACTTCTAACCCGAGAAACGATGGGGATACCAAATATTATAGGGCCTGTTTGCTATTATATTTGGTATCCTCTAAGGGTGCCGGATGCAAAATCTTGTGGAATGATGTAAAACATGTGAAAAGATACTGTAGTCCTCTATCAAATAAATGGCAAATTCAATTGGTCAATGGCTAAATTGTAACTCATGAAACATTGGGGTTCTGAGAAAATATGGCTATGTGTGAGCCATAATATTTGGCATCCCTTTAATTAATGATGTGGTAAAGCAAAAGGAAGGGTGCTATTTGGTATAGAAATACTGTGCTCATGCATCCAACATAAGGCAAAGTCAAATTTAATCCTGGTAACTTCTAACCCGAGAAACACAGGGGATACCAAATATTATATGCCATATAGGCTATTATAGTTGGTATCCCCTAAGGGTACGCAAGATAAATCTTGTGGAATGATATACACAATGTGAAAAGATACTGTAGTCTGCTATCAAATAAAAGGCAAACTCAATTGGTCAATTGTTAAAGGGTAACCCATGAAACATCAGGGATACGAGATATTACAGTAATGCGTGAGCCATAATATTTGGTATCCCCCTAGTAAATGATGTTGGAAAGCAAAAGGACTGCTTCTCTTTGCCATAGAAATACTGGGCTCATCCATCGAACATAAGACCATGTCAAATTGAATACTGTAAGTTCTAACTCCAGAAACACAGGGGATACCAGATATAATAGCTGGTAAATGCCATTATATTTGGTATCCCCTAAGCGAACCGGATGTAAAATCTTGTGGAAAGATGTAAAAAATCTGAAAAAATGCTGTAGTCTGTTATCAAAGAAAAAACAACTTTAAGTGATCAGTGGCTAAAGACTAACCCAAGTAACGTAGGTGATACGAGATATTAAAGCAATGTGTGAGCCATAATATTTGGTATCCCCATAGTAAACAATATTGTAAAGCAAAAGCAAAGCCTCTAGTTGGCATACAAGTACGGTGCTCACCCATTCAACATAAGACGATGTCAAATTAGATCCGGGAAGTTCTAAACTAAGAAACACAGAGGATACCAAATATTACAGCCGGTATTAGCCATTATATCCCCTAAGGGAACCAGATGTACTATCTTGTGGAATGATGAAAAATGTAAACGGTTACTGTAGTTTGTTACCATGTAAAAGGCAACTTCTAGTGGCCCATGACTAAAGGGTAACCCATGAAAGGTAGGGGGTACGAGATATTATAGCAATGAGTGAGCCATAATATTTAGTATACCCCAAGGGAACCGGATGTAAAATCTTGTGGAATGATGTAAAACATCTGAAAAGATACTGTAGCCTGCTATCAAATAAAAGAGAACTTCAAGTGGTCAATGGCTAAAGAGTAACCCATTAAACGTAGGGGATATGAAATATTACAGAAATGCGTGAGCCATAATATTTGGTATCCCGATAGTAAAAGGAAGGTCACTATTGGTCAAGGAAATACTGTGCTCACCCATCCAAAATAAGACCATATTAATTTGAATACTGGTAGGTTCTAACACCAGAAACACAGGGTAAACCATATATAATAGCTGGTAAAGGCTATTACATCCTGTATCCTCTAAGGGAACTGGATGTAAATCTTGTGGGATTCATGTAAGAAATCCAAAAATATACTGTAATCTGCTATACAATAAAAAAGGGTAACCAATAAAACATAGGGGATACGAGATATTACAGCAATGCGTGAGCCATAATATTTTGTATCCCCATTGTAAACGATGTTGGAAAGAAAAAGGAAGGCCACTATTTGGCACAGAAGTACTGTGCTCGCCCATCCAAAATAAGACTATGCCAAATTGAATCGTGTTAAGTTCTAACCCAAGAAACACAAGGGATACCAAATATTATAGGCGGCATGGGCCATTATATATGGTATCCCCTAAGGGAACCAGACGTACAATCTTGTGGAATGATGTAAAAAATATGAAAAGATACTGTAGTCTGTTATCAAATAAAAGACAACTTCAAGTGGCCAATGGCTGAAGGGTAATCGATGAAACGTAGGGAATACAAGATATTACAGCAATGAGTGAGCCATAATATTTGGTATCTCCATAGTAAACAATGTTGGGAAAAAAAGAAAGGGTTCTGAACCGCATAGAAATACAGTGTTTACCCATCCTACATAAGACCATATCAATTTGAATACTGGTAAGGTCTAACACCTGAAACACAGGGGATACCAGATAATAAAGCTGGTAAAGGCCATTATATCTGGTATCCCTGAAGGGAATTGGATGTAAATCTTGTGGGATTCATGTAAGAAATCCTAAATGATACTGCCATCTGCTATACAATAAAAGGCAACTTCAACTGGTGAACGGCTAAATGGTAACCAACGAAAAATAGGGACTACGAGATAACGAGATATTACAGCAAAGCGTGTGCCATAATATTAGGTATCCCCATTGTAAACGATGTTGGAAAGCAAAAGGAAGGCCACTCTTTGGCAAAGAAGTACTGTGCTCACCCATCCAACATAAGACTATGTCAAATTGAATCCTTGTAAGTTCTAACCCAGAAAACACAGGGGATACCAAATATTATAGACAGTATGGGCCATTATATATGGTGTCCCCTAAGGGAACCAGACGTACAATCTTGTGGAATGATGTAAAAAACCTGAAAAGATACTGTAGTCTGTTATCAAATAAAAGACAACTTCAAGTGGCCAATGGCTGAAGGGTAATCGATGAAACGTAGGGGATACAAGATATTACAGCAATGCGTGAGCCATAATATTTGGTATCTCCATAGTAAACAATGTTGGGAAAAAAAAGAAAGGGTTCTGAACCGCATAGAAATACAGTGTTTACCCATCCTACATAAGGCCATATCAATTTGAATACTGGTAAGGTCTAACACCAGAAACACAGGGGATACCAGATAATAAAGCTGGTAAAGGCCATTATATCTGGTATCCCTGAAGGGAATCGGATGTAAATCTTGTGGGATTCATGTAAGAAATCCTAAATGATACTGCCATCTGCTATACAATAAAAGGCAACTTCAACTGGTGAACGGCTAAATGGTAACCAATGAAAAATAGGGGCTATGAGATAACGAGATAACGAGATATTACAGCAAAGCGTGTGCCATAATATTAGGTATCCCCATTGTAAACGATGTTGGAAAGCAAAAGGAAGGCCACTCTTTGGCAAAGAAGTTCTGTGCTCACCCATCCAACATAAAACTATGTCAAATTGAATCCTTGTAAGTTCTAACCCAGAAAACACAGGGGATACCAAATATTATAGACAGTATGGGCCAATATATATGGTGTCCCCTAAGGGAACCATACGTACAATCTTGTGGAATGATGTAAAAAATATGAAAAGATACTGTAGTCTGTTCTCAAATAAAAGACAACTTCAATTCGCTGATGGCTAAAGGGTAACCTATGAAACATAGGGGATACAACATTTTACAGCAATGTGTGAGTCATAAAATTTGGTCTCCACCGTAGTAAATGATGTTGGAAAGCAAAAGGAAGACTGCTATTCGGCACAGAAGTACTGTGCTCACACATCCAACATAAGACTATGTCAAATTGAATCCTGATAAGTTCTAAACCAAGAAACACAGGGTATACCAAATATTATAGGCGGCATAGACCATTATATATGGTATCCTCTAAGGGAACCAGACGTAAAATATTGTGGAATGATGTAAAACATATGAAAAAATACTGTAGTCTGTTATCAAATAAAAGACAACTTCAAGTGGCCAATGGCTAAAGGGTAATCGATGAAACGTAGGGGAAACGAGATATTACAGCAATGCATGAGCCATAACATTTGGTATCCCCTAGTAAACAATGATGGAAAGCAAAAGGAAGGGTTATATTCAGCATGGAAACTCTGTGCTCACCCCTCCAGCATAAGCCTATGTCAAATTGAATCCAGGGAAGGTCTAACCCAGGATACAAAGGGACACCAAATATTATAGGCCGTAGAGGCCATTATATATAGTATCCCCTAAGGGAACCGGAATTACAATCTTGTGGAATGATGTAAAAAATGTATAAAGATACTGTAGTCTGCTGTCAAATAAAAGACAACTTTAAGTGCCAATGGCTAATGGGTAACCCATGTAACATAGGGGATACGAGGTATTACAGCAAGGTGTGAGCCATAATATTTGGTATCCCGAAAGTAAACGATATTGGAAAGCAAAAGGAATGATACAAGTACTGTGCTAACTCATCCAACATAAGACTATGTCAAAGTGAATCATGGTAAGTTCTAACCCAAGAAACAGGGGATACCAAATATTATAGCAGGTATAGATCATTATATATGGTATCCCCTAAGGGAACCGGACGTACAATCTTGTGGAATGATGAAAAAATGTTAAAGGTTACTGTAGTCTGCTGACAAGTAAAAGGCCACTTCAAGTGGTCAATGGCTAAAGGGTAGCCCATGAATCGTAGGGTATACAAAATATTACAGCAATGCGTGAATCATCATATATGGTATCCCCATTGTAAAAGATGTTGGAAAGCAAAAGGGAGGGTGCTATTTGCCATAGAAATACTGTGCTTACCCATCCAACATAACACCATGTCAAATCGAATACTGGTAAATTCTAATCCCTGAAACACTGGGGAAACCAGATATTATAGCTGTTATAGGCCACAGTATTTGGTATCCCCTAAGAGAACCAGATGTAAAATCTTGTGGAATGATATAAAAAATTTGAAAATATACTGTAGTCTGCTATCAAGTAAAAGGCAACTTCAAATGGTCAATGGGTAAAGGGTAACCCATGTAACGTAAGGGATGCAAGATATTACAGCAATGTGTGAGCAATAATATTTATTCGGTGTTGGAAAGCAAAAGGGAGGGTGCTATTTGCCAATGAGATACTGTGCTCACCCATTCAACATAAGACCATGAAATTGAATACTGGTAACTTCCACCCCTAGAAACACTGGGGATACCAGATATTATAGTTGTTATAGGCCACTATATTTGGTATCCCTAAGGTAACCAGATTTAAAAGCTTGGGGAATGACGTAAATTATGAGAAAAGATACTGTAGTCTGCTATCAAACAAAAGGCAACTTCAATTGGTCAATGGCTAAAGGGTAAGCCATGAAACGTGGGGGATACGAGCTATTAGAGCAATGCGTGAGCCTTAATATTTGGTACCCATTGTAAACGATGTTGGAATGCAAAAGGGAGGGTGCTATTTGCCATAGAAATACAGTGCTCATGCATCCATCATAAGACCATGTCAAATCGAATACTGGTAAGTTCTATCCCCAGAAACACTGGGGATACCAGATATATTAGCTGACATAGGCCGTTATATATGGTATCCCCTAAGGGAACCGGCCATACAATCTTGTAAAGTGATGAAAAAATGTGAAAGGTTACTGTAATCTGCTATCAAGTAAAATACAACTTCAAGTGGTCAATGGCTAAAGGGTATCCCATGAAACGTAGGGGATATGAGATATTAGAGCAATGTGTAAGCCATAATATTTGGTACCCCCCATAGTAAACGATGATGGAAAGTAAAAGGAAGGAATATATTCAGCATAGAAACTCTGTGCTCACCCATCCAGCATAAGACCATGCC
This sequence comes from Lissotriton vulgaris, assembly GCF_964263255.1. NCBI lineage: Eukaryota > Metazoa > Chordata > Amphibia > Caudata > Salamandridae > Lissotriton > Lissotriton vulgaris. The sequence continues at coordinate 217,771,119 of NC_141699.1, read as the reverse complement.
AAATTGAATCCGGGTAAGTTCTAGTCCAAGATACAAAGGGGATACCAAATATTATAGGCTCTATAGGACATCATATATAGTATCCCCTAAGGGAACCGTACATACAATCTTGTGGAATGCTGTAAAAAAATGTGAAAAGATACTGTAGTCTGCTGTAAAATATAAGACAAGTTGAAGTGGCCAATGGCTAAAGGGTAACCCATGTAACGTAGGGGATACAAGATATTACAGCAATGCATGAGCCATAATAATTGGTATCCCCATTGCAAATGATGTTGGAAAGCAAAAGGGAGGGTGCTATTTGCCATCGAAATACTGTGCTCATCCAGTCAACATAAGACCATGTCAAATTGAATATTGCTAAGTTGTAACCGCAGAAAAGATACCAAATATTATATTTGGTATCCCCTGAGGGAACCGGATGTAAAATCTTGTGGAATTATGTAAAATTTGTGAAAAGATACTGTAGTCTGCTATCAAATAAAAAGCAACTTCAAGTGGTCAGTGGCTTAAGTGTAATCCATGGAAACGAAGGTGATATGAGATATTCCAGTAATGTGTGAGTCATCATATTTGGTATACCAATTGTAAAGAATGTTGGAAAGCAAATGGAAGGGTGCTATTTGGCATAGAAATACTGTGTTCACCCATCCAATATAATACCATGTCCAATTGAATCTTGGTAGGTTCCTACCGAAGAAACACAGGGGATACCAAATATTATAGGCTGTATAGGCAATTATATTTGATATCCCCTAAGGGAACTGGATGAGAAATCTTGTGGAATGATGTACAAAATGTAAAAAGATACTGTAGTCTGCAGTCTAATAAAAGGCATATACAAGTGTCAATGGCTAAAGGGTAACCCATGAAACATAGGGGATACAAGATATTACAGCAATACTTGAGCCATAATATTTGGTATCCCCATAGTAACCGATGTTGGAAAGCAAAAAGAAGGGTGCTATTTGGCATGGAAATACTGTGCTCACCCATCCAACATAAGACCATGTCAAATTGAGTCCTAGTAGGTTCTAACCCGAGAAACACAGAGGATACCGAATATTATAGGTAGCAAGACCATTATATTTGGTATCCCCTAAGGCAACCGGATGTAAAATCTTGTGTTATGATTTAAAAAATGTGAAAAGCTACTGTAGTCTGCTTTCAAATAAATGGCTACTCCAGCTGGCCGGTGGCTAAAGGGTAACCCATGAAACATAGAGGATACAAGATATTACGGCAATATGTGAACCATAATATTTGGTATCCCCATTGTAAATCAAAAGCAAGGGTGCTATTTGCCATAGAAATACTGTGGTCACCCATCCAACGTAAGAACATGTCAAATTGAATTCTGGTAAATTCTCACCCAAGAAACACAGGCGATACCAAATATTATAGGCAGTAAAGGCCATTGTATTTGGTATCCCCTAAGGAAACCAGTTGTAAAATCTTGTGGAAGGATGTAAAAAATTTGAAAAGCTACTGTAGTCTGCTAACAAATAAAATGCAACTTCAACTGGTGAATGTTTAAGGGTAGCCCATGAAACGTTTGGGATACTCGATATTACAGCAATGCGTGAGCCATAATATTTGGTATCCCGATAGTAACTGATATTGGAAAGCAAAAAAAAAGTGTGCTATTTGTCATAGAAATACTGTGCTCACCCATCCAACATAAGACCATGTCAAATTGAATACTGGAAAATTCTAATCCCAGAAACACTGGGGATACCATATATTATAGCCGTTATATGTAACTACATTTGGTATCCCCTAAGGGAACCGGATATAAAATATTGTGGAGTTATAAAAAAATGTGAAAAGATACTGTAGTCTGCTGTCAAATAAAAGGCCTATTCAAGAGGTCAATGGCTACAGGGTAACCACATGAAATGTAGGGGATACAAGATTTTACAGCAATGCTTGAGTCATAATATGTGGTATCACCATAGTAACCGATGTTGGAAAGCAAAACGAAGGGTGATATTTGGCATAGCAATACCGTGCTCATCCATCCAACATAAGACCATGTCAAATTGAATCCTAGTAGATTCTAACCCAGGAAACACAGAGGATACCTAATATTCTAGGTAGTGGAGACCATTATATTTGGTATCCCCCTAAGGCAACCAGATGTAAAATCTTGTGGAATGATTTAAAAAAATGTGATAAGCTACTGTGGTCTGCTGTCAAATAAAAGGCTACTTCAACTGGTCAATGGCTACAGGGTAACCCATGAAACATAGAGGATACAAGATATTTCGGCAATACGTGAGCCATAATATTTGGTATCCCCATTGTAAATCAAAAGCAAGGGTGCTATTTGCCATAGAAATACTGTGGGCACCCATCCAAGGTAAGAAAATATCAAATTGAATCCTGGTAAGTTCTCACCCAAGAAACACAGGGGATATCAAATATTATAGACGGTAAAGGCCATTGTATGTGGTATCCCCTAAGGAAACCAGTTGTAAAATCTTGTGGAAGGATGTATAAAAATGTGAAAAGCTACTGTAGTCTGCTAACATATAAAATGCAACTTCAACTGGTGAATGTCTGAGGTTAGCCCCTGAAACGTTTTGAATTCTCGATATTACAGCAATGTGTGAGCCATATTATTTGGTATCCTCATAGTAAATGATATTGGAATGCAAATAAAATGGTGCTATTTGGCATAGAAATACTGTGCTCACCCATCCAACATCAGACAATGTCAAGAAATCCTTGTGAGTTCTAACCTGAAAAACACAAGGTATATCAAATATTGTAGCTAGTATAGGCCAATACACATATTATCCCTTAAGGGAACCAGATGTTAAATGTTGTGGAGACGATGTAAAAAATGTGAAAATATACTGTAGGCTGCTATCAAATAAATGGCTACTTCATCTGGTCAATAGCTACAGAGTAAGCTATAAAACGTAAGGGATACGAGATATTACAGCAATTCGTGAGCCATAATATTTGGTATCCCCATAATAAACAATATTGGAAAGCAAAAGAAAGGTTGCTAGTTGGCATAGAATTACTGTGCTCACCCACTGAACGTAAGACAATGTCAAATTGAATCCTGGTGAGTTCTAACCCGAGAAACACTGGGGATACTAGATATTATAGGCGGTAAAGACCATTTTATTTGGTATCCCCTAAGTAAACTAGTTGTAAAATCTTGTGGAATGATGTATAAAATGTGAAAAGCTACTGTAGTCTCCTAACAAATAAAAGGCACCTTGAACCAGTGAATATCTAAAGGGTAGCCCATGAAACATAGGGGATACGTCATATTACAGCAATACGTGAGCCATGATATTTGGTATCCCCATTGTAAAGGGTGTTGAAAAGCAAAAGGAAGGATGCTATTTGCCATTGAAATAGTGTGCAAACCCATCCAACATATGAACATGCCAAATTGGATCCTGGTAAGTTCTACCCCAAGGAAAACGGGGGATACCAAATATTATAGGCAGTATAGGCCATTATATTTGGTATCCCCTAAGGGAACCGGATGAGAAATCGTTTGGAATGATGTAAAAAATGTGAAAAGACCCTGTGGCCTTCTGTCAAATAAAAAGCATCTTCAAGTGGTCAATGGCTAAAGGGTAACTCATGAAACGTAGGTGCGATGTTGGAAAGGAAACAGAAGGGTGCTATTTGGAAATGAAGTACTGTGCTCACCCATCCAACATACCACCATGCCAAATTGAATCCTAGTAGATTCTAACCCAAGAATCACAGGGGATACCAAATATTATAAATAGAGGGGACCATTATATTTGGTATCCCCCTAAGGGAACCGGATGTAATATCTTGTGGAATGATTTAAAAAATGTGAGAAGGCACTGTAGTTTGCTATCAAATAAATGGCCACTTCAACTGGTCAATGGCTAAAGGGTAACCCATGAAACATAGGGGATATGAGATATTACGGAAATGTGTGAGCCATAATATTTGGTATTCCCATTGTAAATGTTATTGGAAAGCAAAAGAGATGGTGCTCTTTGCGATAGAAATACTGTGCTCACCCATCCAACATCAGACCATGTCTAATTAAATCCTGGTAAGTTCTAACCCGAGAAACACAGGGGATACCAAATATTGCAGCTGGTATAGACCAATACATATGGTATCTCCTAAGGGAACCAGATGTTAAATGTGAAAAGATACTGTAGTCTACTATCAAATAAATGGCTACTTCATCTGGTCAATAGCTAAAGAGTAACCCTCAAAACATAGGGGATACGAGATATTACAGCAATCTGTGAGACATTTAGGGGGTCATTACGATGGAGGATTTTCCGCATCCTCCGGGCCGGCGGAAGCCACCGTCGGCCCGGAGGATGCGGAAAATCCTCTGCGGACCCACCAGGACCCACCGCCACATTAGGATGGCTGGTGGGTCATGGTTTAGGTCCGCAGCTTTCCCGCCGCGGCTGGCTTATAACCGCGGCGGAAAAGCACTAAAATGGTGACGGTGTCTCTCAGACACCGTCAGCCAGATTAGGATGTGCTTGGGAACATGCTTTTCCACGGCGGCTTTTCCGCCGTGGAAAAGCATGTGTAACTGCACTGCGGGGGCCCGTTGGGGGCCCCCTAGGTGTAGTGGGGGGTGCACATGGGGGGTACCATAGGTACCCCCTGCATTTGCGTGCACAATGCAGCAGGCACCGCGCGGTGCCTGCCGCTTTGTGCACGCAAATGCTGTGCATGCTTTTTTAACATTGCTGCGGGTGCAGCTTGAAGCTCCACCCGCAGCAATGTTAAAAATAGAGGATGTGACCGCCACCCTGGTGGTCACATCCTAATCTGCACAGAGGGAACGCCGCAGCCCAATGCGGACGTTCCCTCATGCTCTGGGGTCGCGGACGGACTCAAGTCCGTCCGCGATCGTAATGACCCCCATAATTTGGTATCCCCAAAATAAATAAACAATGTTGGAAAGGAAAAGGAAGGGTGCTAGTTGGCATACCAATACTGTACTCACCCATTCAACATAAGACCATGTCAAATTGAATCCTGGTACGTTCTAACCCGAGAAACATAGGGTATACCAAATATTATAGATGAAAGAGGCATTATATTTGGTATCCCTTAAGGGAACTGGATGTCAAATCGAGTGGCATGATTATTAAACATATGAAAAGATACCATAGTCTGCTATCAAATGAAAGGCAACTTCATCTGGTCAATGGCTAACAGATAACCCATGAAGAATCGGGGATACAAGATATTTCCAACAATGCATAGACCATATTATTTTGTATTCCCATACCAAGAGATGTTAGAAATCTCAAGGAAGGGTACCAGTTGGCAGAAACATACTGTGGTTACTGAGCCAACATAAGAACATGTCCAAGTGATCCCTGGTATGTTTTAACCCTAAAATCCTAGGTGATACTAAATATTATAGTCTGTACGGGCCATTATATTTGTTATTCCCAAAATTAACTTGATGTGAAAGCTTGTGAAATACATTCAAAAGTACTAAAAGATATTGTAATTTGGTGTTAAGTAAAAAACAATTTCAAAATGTCAATTGCTAAAAGGTAAACCTTGAAAAGTAGGAAATACCACATATTATAGCAAAGAATGAGCCTTAATATTTGATATCCACATAGAAAGTGACTTGGTTTACGTCCAGGTGATTTCACTCATTATTCCTTCGGATTGGCCAACATGCGTTCATGGTTCCTCCTGGTCGGCCATCGCAACGCGTGCTTCCTCTGCTCTTTCCCCCTTGATCAGCACAGCACGCAGCACTTTATGCATTCTTCTGCATGGCACGTCAACTTTAAGCATTGATGCATTTGCACAATAAACTGCATGCTTCAAACAGATCCACATCTTGACCACTGCTTGTTTCTCTGTTTATTAGGCATGTTTCTGCTCAAGCAGGTTAGGCTTCATTTCTTTTTTACAGACGGCGATTGTGAGTCATGTGGGGGATCTCCCAATGTGGTTGTTAGACTTGACATCCTTGGCGTGGTTTTCGCTGTTTTTTTGCCTCAACCTCCTGTATTTTTGATGCTGTGCTGGCGTTTGTTGTCTCAGAGGATTTAGGAACTTTGCCTCTGCTGATCAGTGCCAAAGTGAAAGTGCTCCCAGTATAAATTGCTATTGCAATTGGTGATTGTATATTTGATTTACTGGTAAGTCTCTATTACAGTGCACTATGTGAGCCCAGGGCCTGTAAATCAAATGCTACTAGTGGGCCTGCAGCACTGATTGTGCCACCCACAGGAGTAGCCCTAAAAAGGTATCTCAGACCTATCACTGAAGTGTCTGTGTGCAGTTTGAACCTGCCATGCCGACCTGGCAAGTGCACCCACTTGCCAGGCCCTAACCTAACCTTTTCTTAATTGTGGGATCACCCCTCAAGTAGGCCCAAGTTACCCCCATGGGCAGGGTGCAGTGTATGTGAAAGGTAGGACATATTCCGACTGACGCTCCGGCTCTGTTTGTCTGTTTGAGCACGCTGCCTCAGCCTGCGTTGCTGACGAGGAGCACTGCAATCCATGTCCTCCCATGGCACACAGCACATCAGGCATCCTGTGGCGGCTCTGCTGCATTCTCAACTGGCCCGCTCGGTTGACAGGGTAAGTGGCACCCTGATCTCCTAACTCTGAGGCTGGCGATAGCCCCCCAGTTTTTGAGCATGGTTGCTGACATGCTATGGTCTCTGCTGCTTAGCCTAGCTAGCTGAGACGACACTCTGACCCTATGACGACGATGGAAGTTTCCCATCGTCGGTGAGCTGAGGCCATGGCTCATCGCAAGCCATTTTAGGTGATTGGTGCTCCATTACATCTCTGGCTGTACACAGTATTTCCCCATCGCATTCTTTTGTAAGCGTTCCTTGATGCCGACATTGATGGACATAGCTCAGCCCTCCTGGGGACGAGCTGGAGGGCGAGGCGGGCTGTGCTTCACAGTAACACCGGTACTGGTGCGACCAATGGAACTATGACGATGCCCCCTAGGCGAAAACCACGAATGTTGTACTAACCGCGGGGCCCGAGCTAGCATGGCTGATGCCCGGTGAAGCTGTTCAGGCAACTATAGAGGAGATTGGCGCTGGTTTCATTCCCCTCGGCCGTGACATACCCAGCCGGACTTTGGACATAGTTTTTCCTTGTCCCTCGGCTGTGTTTCCTTCCCTTCCCCGCCTCCTTTCTCCTTAACTATCTGCCTGACTTGATATGCATACCCTATCCCTTTTTGCCATTCTCCCTCTCCCTTCCATGCCCCATTAGACGTGTGTCTTCACTATGCTAGGCACTAACTCAGGTTATTGTTTAATCACAGTTTTTTCACTTATTTTATACTTGGCTCATGTAACTGATGTAATTCTTTGTAACTTGTAATTCACTGATCCTCATGTAAAGCGCTCTGATACCTCCGGGTCTAGCCAGTGCTATATAAAACTCTGCAAAAAAATACTGGTGTGTTTTACATGTCCTGATAGTGAAATACTTCCAATTTAGTTTTTCACTTTTAAAAGGTTATCTGTCACGTAGGCTAAAATGGGCGTTGCTTTATACCATCTTAGAAGCATAAATTTCCATTGGGACAAGATATAGAAATGGAGTTAAGGTTTTTTGAACTTAGAATTTAATAACACATCTTTTAGTTAAGATGGTTTTTTAATTATGTGTTTGAAAATGCCATTTTTAGAAAGTAGCGAAAACACAAAAAGATGATGGAGGAAGCACTGAATCCTTTCAGGCACTCACCCTAGTCACAGATCTGAGTTGAATCCATCATCTTTATTTTAGCTCACTTCGCCAACCCAGTTTTTGAACTTTTAGAAAGTAGGCATTTTCTTGTTTAAACATTCTGCATGCCTCTACTGGTTTGTGCTTTGACTGTCTGGTTGTGGAGTGACAGGGGCTAGGGGTATGCATTCACTGTAGAGCCACTGGGGGGTGTCGATGTGTGTCCTGCCTTTCCTGGGAGATGCATTGCTGGGCTGAATAGACCTTGGCTGGCTTTAGAGGGGTGGGAAGATTTTCCCTTGCACCTGAATAGGCTGTGTCTCCTTTACACAATGCTGTCTCCACCTCCTGTGGCCCTGCTGCACGAGAAGACAGAACTGATTAGACTGGGCTCCGAGACCCTTGTCACAAAGACAAAATAGAGTATGAGTAGAGAACCTTTAACTCCAGAGAATTAGATCACTCCTGGATTCAGGAGGAACCTTTGCCTAGAAGAAGAGCTGGAGCGCTGTGAGTAGGAGTACTACCCCTTTGCTGTTGGCTTTGCTGGGTTGACCTGCAGTTGTTGCTTCTGCCAAGGAAAGGGAATAAACTGGACTTGTGTGTGCTAGCATCCTGTTGTGAAGTTTCAGGAACACCAAGACTTCACCTGCAACTGACTGACCAGCACCTCGACTACTGTGTGGACTCCTGCATTAAAAATACCACCAATCCCAGTTGTGTGGTTGGTCCTGCAACACAAAGAAGACCAACTCCGATGCCGTCTTCACCACCACAACGAGAAGCGAGGCCTGGGGCACCACCCATGAACTGCACGATGTACCGCCCTGTCTACACTGCAGCTCCGATGCCCTTCGACGTCTGCAGTTATCGGTCTTTCCGGTGCTCACACCAACGTTGTCACCATCAGTACCTGAGTCCCATTATTGCTGAGCCAGTAACCGACAAGGGTGAGTTCACAAGTCTTTGACTTTGCATCGCATCACTAGAACTAAAGCCTCACCACCGACTGAACTGACTTCCACTGTCTTGGACTCGACGCATCACCTCCTTGTGGACATGACGCCTCACCTCAGCCATGGCAACCAGGCAACGGACCTCCACCTCGGCACCGATGCCTCACCTCCATGACACCGTGTATCATCCAAAGACTTCGTTCTAAGGTACTTCTGCTTGGGGGTCCATGTGACTCCATGCCCTACGCCGCGCATCTCACATTTGACCCATTCTTTGAATTATTGCCTGTCACAATGTCATAATAGACCCAGGTGGAGCTATTTGTTTTCTGCAAGTTCTATTTTTGAGATCATTTTTTTAAAGTTGTATTTGAATTCATATAGGTTGGATTTTTGTTGTTGTGGTCTTGTTTGGTTAAGATAAAGTTACTTTATTTTTCTAAACAGGAGTGGTGTCCATTTCTGGTGTTTTCACTGTGTTACTGTGAGTTTGGGTACAAATACTTTACACATTGCCTTTGGGTTAAGCCAGTCTGCTCATGCCAGCTACCAAGGGGGTGAGCAGGCTCTATCTAAAGTGTGTATCCCCCTTACCCTGACTAGAAGCAAGGGTGCCTCCTTGGACAAAGGCGCATTCCTCTGCCCACTATAGACCCCCAGTTCTAACAGTGCTCTTATGTTTAGACCTGAGAGACCGGTCACCGGAAGCACAAAAGATGATTAGAAATGTTACTGGAGAGATTTCGACTGAGGGAGCTCTGTGCCTCGCTGGATTGTTAGTATAGACGGCTTCTGGAGAACTGATACTCTATGTTGTTTCAGAGCTGTAACTATTAACGCACATGATCCCTTGTTTCTCCAAGATATAGTGTGGAGTTGTTGGAAAATGTGTGTTCTGTTAAGAATTCACACCCCACCATGTAAGATGCATTGTGTAGTTCACCCTAAAGGGCTTTGTAGTCATCTCTTCTCTACAAACATTCTCCAAGGCAAACAGTGAGTATCACAGAAAGTAACTTTTTGCGCCTCTTCATCTCCTATACTCTTTGCTAATTTTACGATAATGCTGATGGCCTTCAGCTCCTCTAGACTTAAGTCAGCGACCTGCCCTTGCCTTGTTCTTGAAACTGAATCTAGAAAACAAGACCTTTTTCACACTGAATCCCCACTCCATAGCATGCCCTCCACTGTGGCTAGAATCTGTCCACAGTAGTGATGATGTGGCTCTTAGCTCAGTCTATTGTCAGGCAGGCTTCTGTCTCCTTCCAACTCTTCCCGAATGCGTTTCCTGTTACCCTTCTGATTCGCCATCTATTTTCTGCACTATTGCCGGATAGCCATGTAAGCAAATTAAACCCACACATTTCTTCTCTGTTTGATTTTGCAAATAGAAGAGCAGTGGTGATATCTGAGGCAGATCACCTGCTAGGTGCACTTGTTGGTCTTACTATCAAATAAGAAACTGGTTATTTTTACAGTGCACGTGTTTATGGTTTATAGCGCTGTGAATAACAAGGGGTCATTATTACCCAACTCACTTATCTGATTTTCGAACTATGAAATGGTCAGTCAGCCATGTCACTATCAAACCTGTGACTAGGAGGTTTATAATAATGATGATGATAAATAGTTTTATGTAGTGCCTACCGTAATACCAGGGGTTTGCATCTGTAGGCGCTATTATAACAAATGTTACACAACTTAATGCTACTCATTTTATCCATGCTGGATGGATGCACGGCGGAGCTGGTCCTGCTAGATTTCAACCTGACAGGTCACACGGTAATATCAGCAGCGAACACATAACCTACTGAGCAGACACATTAACTAGGGCAGAAAGACTAGAAATCCACTTGAATATGACAATTTCTCAGGAAGTACAGTAATAATACAACCACAAGTCTTCCAAGACCTCTGGAAGAAATTGTAATTTATTGTATTTGGTAGTTGATCTAAGTCATTAGTGGCAAATGACCATCCCAAACACACCAGCCCTAAACACACGAAGCGATCACATTGGCGTTGAGACAGGTCAGCATCATTATAAAGAAAACAAGACTGCCCCAGCAAGATCCAACCCTCATCTCATGTCTCAAAAGGTACACAAGGCAATTTCAGATTGAGAATGCAGCGAGGAAAAAGTCAGGAATATAACAGTAACCCTACTCTGTGTAGCCAGAAGAAATGATGCAGGTGTCTTTACTCTTTAATGTGATATAAATGTTAATGCTTTTTTTTCTTACCTCACTCAATAGCTATCTAATGCTGAGGCATTTAATATGTTTGCAGTTTCACAAGAAATCCACTTGCTCTATGCTGAGCAGTGAATTATTCCAAAATCCAATGAATCACATACACATTTATGGGTGCTTTGTTTGGACCGTTGGAATCAGAATTCCAGTATCAAATGTACTAGACTGAGTTAAGATGAACATTCCCTCCGCCACAGATATGCAGAGCCCTAGCACCATTAGCAACCCAAACAGCACCCCACATTGTTCAAGCCCTCCCTAAAATTCACCAACACAAATGTCACTGAGTATTCAATATGCATGTTTTATTTGAGATATTTGGACAAATCTTTGCATATTATAACATTTTGTAAATGTGTGCACAACGAAAGGCCGCCTTTTATTCTAACTGTTTCATCATTTTGAAACTTGGTAAGACAATCTACACAAATATACTCCATGCCATGCAAAATAATTCCATTCAGCATATTTCCACTCAACACCACAAACCTCCACTCCACACAATTTAACTCTACACATTTGCTTTCAACCCCACATAATTCAACAACAAACCACATATTTCAACTCAACAACACAATTACACAACACACCAGATACATCCAAACCACTCCACAGAATTCCACATTGTGCCAAAAAATTTAACAGAACACCACATAATTAAAATCCACAACAGTCAACTCCACAACACAAAATGCCATTCTACATAACTGCACTCAATGAAGCGCAATTACACTCCACATAATTCCAGTACACTCAATACACATAATTACTATACACATAGTGCAACTGAACACCATTCCACTTAATACCACTACAGAAATCTACTTTACACCACACAATTCCACATCTAACAATTCCAAGCCAACACAAAATTCCACTCCACACCACATATATCCTCCCCCCACCAATCCACAACACAAGGGAAAAATACATTGTCAATTACATCTCCAATACCTCTAACTCTCACAAATGGGAGACCAATTTGCATTGCAAATGCTTGTTTTACTTTCTCTCATGCTGCTCTACAGCCATTATGCTACACAACATTACTTAAAAGCATAAACAAATAACTCTATCATAGGCAAACCATATTGGTTCTGCTAATGCTTGTTTTAATGGGCTCAGACACAGAAATATAATGCAGGATGGTGATATGTCAGTAAGATAGCAGCTTTATTATTGCATGTATAAAATGAAAGAATCACTGTTATGCACTTACAGTGCCAGTGACGTTTTGAAAACAGATTTGTAAATTGTTCATTATATAAAAACTGTAATGTTTTATTTCTCCATTTACCTCGCCTGCTTTTTCTCATTGCCTTTTTCTATCCATCACACTTTAATATTTTGTCTGTATTGATGTGTGTTCCCTTTTAGTTTTTTTAGGTCTCGGCTAGTAACGCGCTGAAAGCGGGTTCTCGCCAGAGAACTATAGTCCGCGTCTCAACAGTCTGAGAACGCCGAAGTGAGACAAGACCTGGCCGTGTGCAGCGTTTCCCCATAGAATAACGTTGTGCGCGCGGCCAGGTCTTGTCTCCACAGCATTGCATGGCAGACCGGATCGCGTCGCGTGCCTCTCTGGAATGCAGGGGGAGTCTACAGAGGGGCGCGCGGCGCTTTTCACGAGGCGCGCGGCGCTCATAAACAAGCTGGCTGCCTCTTCTCTCACCCGCCCTCCCACCTTCAGCCTCTCCCTCTTCAGTTGTTAACTCCTCCTTGTTTTCGTAGCTTGAAAACACGCCCTCATGGTATCACGTTAACCCCTCTCCGCCAATGCAGTGTTTTCTGAATTTCACATTTTGCGTGATCCAGAAATGCAGCCAATAATCTGCTTGCAATGTGAAATTATTCACAACAGCACTTAATGCTAATTTCACAACCAGCCAATGTTTCTATTTTAGGACATTGCAAAACATATATCCCCGGATAACTAACAAGCCCACCTGCCAAGTACTTACACGAAGCGTCCGTGAACACAGCCTAATGTCTTTCGTCCGTTGCCAATGTTTCAATGAACGTCAGCATCAATACCGAGGGTGGAAAAATGCTGGCGTTGCCTGGAAGTGGGAGGTATGGCTAATGCGAGAGTAGACCTAACATTGGAGCATTGAGTGACCGTACCCAATGCTAGCGCGCCACAGAATTCCGAAGTGTTGATTGGCTGCAGGCCCCAAAAAGCCTTCATTCGACTCCACACTCCTACCGACGGCGGCTTCCGCCCATTAATGATCGACATGCATTAGTATTGGCTGGCCTGGCGGTCCACATCGGTGAGTGACATCCCCGTCTGCCTGTGCCTCCCTTGCTGCTTGCCGATACGTTTGTGCATGCACGTCTGTCTGTGCCTCCTAGAACGCACTGCTGCCCTTAAATTTGTGCCTGCGCGTCTGTCTATGCTTCCCCGAAAGTGATGTTATGGAATGCGTGCATTGGCACAAAAATACTGTTTTAAGAATTATGTTTTAATGTATTTTTATAATAATACATATGCAGATGTGAAAAGAAAATGTTTGTTTTCACAATTTCTTTGTGTTTAAAATATTTAAATTTGGAATCAAGAAGCTTTCTTCTTTTGTTACAATAATAACATACAAGGATATATATCATTATCATATAATTATATATATATAAATTTGTGTATAGATCTATAGCAACGTTCAGAAAACATAAAAACCTTGCTTTTCCAGAATTAGTCCCTGCTCTGTACCCTGCCACTATATCCACACTAGCATGTTTTTTTTTATCTTAGCGCGACTCTCCTGATTTGGTCGAGGGAGACCTGACTCAATTAAAAAAAGCCTTAAATCTGCAGCCCCGTGTGCGTGCTCTCTTCCGTTAGGAGTGGGAGTTGCTTGTTTTTTTTAGGTCTTGGCTAGTATCCTCCTCGGTCTCACCAAACTGCTAGCGGCCGCCTGTCCTCTCTTGGGGATAAAAACATTCTCTACCAATGGAGCGAGACACAGCAACTCCATGCAGCGCTTTGGGGTGGTGAAGCCATCCGCTGACGTCAGAGGCCGGAGGCAGTAGCGGTTCAGAGCAGCAGCTAGAGGTGTCCACGGCCGGTACAGGGCAGGAGCGGAGCTCCCATCAGCACTTTCCCTGGAGGCTGGGATCCCGGGGCCCGTTGGTGGCAGCGGAGGAAGGTGCACCTCCGGCCGCACCAGCATAGCCAGCTTGGGTACTGCCAGATAGGTCCGCTGAGTAAAGACCGGGTCTGCACAAAACCCTCAGGGGTGAAGCAGGGCTTGAACCGGGAACTAGAGCTTCCTCATTGTGCAGTGCATTCTGGGCATAGCAGGGGCAGGTGGTGCTTCTAGTTCCTTGCTGCTCTGTGCACCCGGGGAGATGCAGGGATGGATGTCCTGTGCTCATCGGTACCGTGCAGTGCTTTCAGGTGGAGCAAGGGGCGGTCACCTGGATCTTGTTTGTTGTTCATTGTGAAGTTCTGCGCTGATGCTGGGAGCTGCAGCCGCTGCCTCCGAGTGCAGGGCTCTCGGATTGAGGCACAGTGCTTTTTCCTCTGCATTGAGTGTGCAGGGGTGATAATTTAATGCCAGTGCCTTCCTGCTGAGCTGTGCCAGGCCTGCCCGTTGGATATAGTGCCAGGGACATCACATGCCCTGAGTTTCGTTGCCCCTAGGAATCCTCTCATGGTGCACCACGAACAGCGCAGAAGGTACGAGGCATGGGTGATATGCGCTGAGTTCCGCCTTCTATGCATAGTGTAGGGCACCAGGACTTCCTGGGCTGCCATGCGATGGATAGGAAAAGGGCCCTGCTGCACCTGCGCTGTGTGCCATGGCTGCCCTGCGCCCCAATGGCGCTGCACTCTCCCAAGGTAGTTTGAGCTATTGGCATTGCTAAATAATGCAACACCAATAGCTTTTGTAGCAGTTTGTGTTGCAATATTTAGCAATGCCAATAGCTCAAACCTAATTAAACCGAGACCTATTGCATTGCAAATGCTTGTTTATCTCTGCTATTGTTTCCCTTCTCTGTCCTTCTCTCTCCTCCTGTTTTAGATTATGATATGATTCCATCTCTCCTAATTGTAATTGTAATTGTATCAATATAGCGCTTACTACCCCTGATAAGGAGTCAAAGCACTTTTTAGCGAGTATCATGCTACTCCGGAACCCAAAGCGATTAGTGGTGGATTAGTATAGGGAAATATGAGCATAGTATTAGTATTAGCATTAGTATTTGTACTCGAATGTATAAGCTAATTTGAGCGAAGGACATGTAAGTCGGTTAGCTGGATTGAATAGTGAAATGGAGGGATAGAGAAGGGAAGACATTCATGAGTGTTAATTGAGAGATCAAAGTAGTAAGTTGAGGTCTGGGATGAGTAAAGGAGAGAGGGAGTAGGGAAGAGCCTGTAGTAAGGGATTAGGGAGAAAAAAATCAAGAGTAAAAAAATAGGTATTGAATGAGACAAAGGAGAGATAACATCATGGAGAATTTTGTAGGGTTCTTTGGGGGGAGATCCTAGTAGTAAACTGATGTTTGGGGTGAGCCAGTAGGTGTCGAGGAGGGAAGGGTTGCAGGTCCTCCTGGCTGCCCGTAGTCCAGCATAATGTCATCAAGGACCGGAATGTCATGCCCGAGGAGATGAATGAGACTTGTAGGGCTATGTAGCAACATCTTTTTCTTTGCACTCAGTATAAATGTGTATCCAAAACAACCAACCATGGGCGGCTTAAGAGAAAACTGTTTGCTGTGCATTGGACTCATTTCACACACTTGGACTAGCAAGAAAGGACTGCTTTCTTTTAATAACACACAAAGTACTTAATAAGTTCAGGAGGCAACTTCTGAATATAAATTAATGAACTCTAATCGTGTTTCTTGATTTTTCAGCACAGGGTGGGAGTCCACCACAGAGACTATCATCCTACAACATGCTTTAATAATGTATGTCTATGTACTTTGTTAACATCACCATCAAAATACATTTTATAGTACAGCTTCACTTCTATGCATGTTACTTTGAAAAAAACTGCTAGAAATTTAGGCTTAGTTCTGACAACTAATATATTTTTTAAGTGGCCGAATAAATGTTTTTGTTGTCTTTAACCATATGGGATGAGCCATTTAGCCTGTTTCATAATATTAAATAAAAACAACATAAACGTGAAACTGTAGAATGAAGTGGGAAGTTGCAGATAACAGTGTGAGATATTTCCATACAATATTACATTTGGTTGGGTAGTTCATTTGAACATCATACAACAGGAAAAAAATTTGGTCCAACACTACTTTTTAATTGCCTTAAATGCATTTTTTTCAAACTGGAAAATGCAGGTGTTTGTGGTATCAGATCCACTTACCAATTGTAGTAGTCTGATAATTAACTTAAATCACAAAAGACAAACAGTAAATATGAACCCTGAACAGAATATACAAACATAAAACAATGCATTAGATATTTCTTGAGCTGCATTCCAATCCTTAATAACACACAAAAAGGCACAAAGTTCAGTGACAGGATGATATATATTTTTTTAAGAGTAAGAAGCTGATCTATTTGAAAGTCTCAAGAGTAATGTGCGGTTGTACTTTAGTTCTGCCAGCATTCAGGTCATGGCTAGACACAGCCTCTTGTCCACCAGGGCATTATCACTATTGACCAAGAATCTGTCTGGTTGCAAATTTCAAAATGGCACAGTTTCATAGATGCAAAACCAACAATTGATGGACAGAATACAGAACAATGTCATACATTCAGCCCAGTACAGAGATCTGGGCCTAAATCCATCGTTTTTTGCACTCCACATCACCCCAGTTCAGACATGGCCATATGCAAATCAGCCTTGATCCTGTGCTTCTTGGGAACAGTCCAGCCCGAACTGCCAAGCCTTGTCTTCCCTGGACCGGAATCAAGCATCCTAGGACCGGTTTCTGGCTATCAGCCGTCTTTAGCCAGGATAGCTTGACTCCAGTGGTGTGGAGAGCATGGGACTCACGTCTGAGCATACCCGTCCCACTTGGGGTGACAAATGCAAAACCAACAATTGATGGACAGAATGCAGAACAATGTCATACATTCACCCCAGTACACCACTGGAGTCAACTATCCTGGCTGAAGACGGCTGATAGCCAGAAACCGGTCCTAGGATGCTTGATTCTGGTCCAGGAAAGACATGGCTTGGCAGTACGGGCAGGACTGTTCCCATGAGGCACAGGGTCAATGCTGATTTGCATATGGCCATGTCTGAACTGGGGTGGTGTGGAGTGCAAAACAACAATGGATTTGGGCCCAGATCTCTGTACTGGGATGAATGTATGACATTGTTCTGCATTCTGTCCATCTACTGTTGGTTTTGCATTTTTCACCCCGAGTGGGAAGGGTATGCTCAGACGTGAGTCCCATGCTCTCCACACCACTGGAGTCAAGCTATCCTGGCTGAAGACGGCTGATAGCCACAAACCAGTCCTAGGATGCTTAATTCCGGTCCAGGAAAGACATGGCTTGGCAGTTCGGCTGGACTGTTCCCATGAGGCACAGGGTCAAGGCTGATTTGCATATGGCCATGTCTGAACTGGGGTGGTGTGGAGTACAAAAAAACGATGGATTTAGGCCCAGATATCTGTACTGGTGTGAATGTATCACATTGTTCTGCATTCTGTCCATCTACTGTTGGTTTTGCATTTTTCACCCCGAGTGGGAAGGGTATGCTCAGACGTGAGTCCCATGCTCTCCACACCACTGGAGTCAAGCTATCCTGGCTGAAGACGGCTGATAGCCAGAAACCGGTCCTAGGATGCTTGATTCCGGTCCCGGAAAGATATGGCTTGGCAGTTCGGGCTGGACTGGTCCCATGAGGCACAGGGTCAAGGCTGATTTGCATATGGACATGTCTGAACTGGGGTGGTTTGGAGTGCAAAAAAACGATGGATTTAGGCCCAGATCTCTGTACTGGGGTGAATGTATGACATTGTTCTGCATTCTGTCCATCTACTGTTGGTTTTGCATTTGTTACCCCGAGTGGGATAGGTATGCTCAGAAGTGAGTCCCATGCTCTCCACACCACTGGAGTCAAGCGATCCTGGCTGAAGACGGCTGATAGCCAGAAACCGGTCCTAGGATGCTTGATTCCGGTCCCGGAAAGACATGGCTTGGCAGTTCGGGCTGGACTGTTCCCATGAGGCACAGGGTCAAGGCTGATTTGCATATGGCCATGTCTGAACTGGGGTGGTTTGGAGTGCAAAAAAAAGATGGATTTAGGCCCAGATCTCTGTACTGGGGTGAATGTATGACATTGTTCTGCATTCTGTCCATCTACTGTTGGTTTTACAGTTTCATAGATAGCACTCTCATAATACAATGGTACTGCTAGAAAGGGTTCATGGAGGGGAATCAAAAGGTTTGCTGTTCCTTTCATTCAAACAGCAGCAAAGCCAAGAAATTTAACCCTGATTAAGGTGGTTGATATATTGAAAAGGGTGTTAATCTTGCACCACAAAACAGTGCTTATTCAGTTTAGTACTGTAGAAGCACTACAGAGGAGCACAGCTGAGTGGCCAGATATTCCAAGGCCTTTTTAGGTTGAGCCTGGGCGGCGCACGGGCTGCTCTGCAAGCCATGCTGTATTGGACTATGTACTTGAAGCCCTGCCCACTCTCTCCCGATATTTGTCATTGGCTTGTGTCATTGTCCTTCGTAAATACTGGCTTCTGATTCGTTATTAGGCTTGTTAGTCCCTCCTTAGTCCCGCCTTGTCTTCATTTGTAACCTCCCATGAGGACTGGCACTTTTACTTCAGTTGTTACACAGTACGACTTTTTTAGTCTGTGCGCACTATTTTCTTTAATGAGTTTCTCTTACTGCAGGAGTGACCACTGGCAGAGCAAACAGGGAGCTCTTCAGTGCCCATGGAAGACAGAAGGGGGCAACTCAGCGATGCCTTCAAGCATTTGGAATGCAATTGGTCTCAAATTTGCAAGAGTTGAAGCTATTGGCATTGTAAATGGCAATGCCTTTTATTTATGTTTAAAAAAATCAAAACATAAATAAAAGGCATTGCCATTTACAATGCCAATAGCTCAAATTTGAGACCTATTGCATTGCAGATGCTTGGTAAAACAGGGGCAGAGCGGCACTTGAACCATGAAAAAAAACTTGTATTGTCATCTGTAGGCCTGCTGCATGACATTTTCATGAAGTACGTGCAGATGCGTGCTGTTCTAATTAATCAGGTGTGCATACACCAAATGTGCCTGCTTAGGTATTAGCTATGAAAGCAGGGTGAAAATATGCTTACTTCTACCCATCGCAGGATCTTTGGCTATATACACAACAGATATTTGCAAGTGTTTATGGCTATTGCCAACTGAAACAAGTCTATAAAGCCTCCTCCAGACTCATATGCAAGACAGGTTTCATGTGACTGCGCCATATAAATTCCGCATACCCTCACCCATTTCTACACAAGGGATGGGATGCATTATGCCAACAAGAATGCAGAGGTACTAAATCGTGCCAGCAGACAATTTACTGACTTGCACAATACCCTTGCAAGCACAACGCCCCGGGGTTTCCATCCATAGCAAAATCAGACCTGTAGATCACTTCCCTTTGCATAATCACAACAGCTCCACAACATGTTATAATAAAACTCTTCAAGCTCAAAAACATCTTACTATTTATGAATCCTAATCTTACTGGACTGCAAGGTCATTTTAAAATGGCCTTGCTTCACATCAGTGGTGAATGGAAGTCCATGAATGCACACTTACCCACATTGCCAACCGGCCATGTAAAAGACAAGCATGAGTTGCAAAACCAGCTCTGCCAAGTACCACGCAACAGGTGTTAGACTAACGCATTTCAGTGTGGTGATCCGCTTCACCGCACTGAAAAGCAAAGTCACTCATTATAGTGCCCCCTCAAATGTCAAGCCAGAGTGCTGCTATATAATAATGTACCGTTATAGAAGCTTAAGTGGCAAAATGCAGTGCACGCTGTTCGAGGCAGGCTTGTGGGCTCTGGTGTATCTGCAAGAGCTGCACAGTTTTACAACATAACACTTAGGACATGCGTGCAGCATTAGGGTTCACTGACATCAGGATGTCGAAGTCCGTGCCTGCCCAGCCCAATGGTTACCAAGACGTTGTATTGTTTGAGGCATGCAACTTGAGCGGGCGGCATTTCACAAAGCTTTCATGGGCTGCTGGCTGCATTAAGGGCTGCTGGGGCAATGGCAGCATAGATGGCCCCTTGCACCATGTGGCGGGTTCCCACCGATTAACCCGACCCAACCGACGGCTCATGTACTTGCTGGTATACTGACACTCTGCTGCAGCTGGCACTATGAGAAATAGCTTGCAGCTGCAGTGCACACACACAGTATCACGCAACCGGACCCAACCATACTGGCCACACCTGAGACGTGTGCATGTGTGCTCAGGTCCCGGACGAGCCAGAATTAAGTGGCGTGAGGAATCATTGCCACCCTCGAAAGAAGTAAATGTGTCTAAGTTCAGTGTAGTAGTTGCTTATGGCACGAAGGCCAGACTCCATTTAGTGGGGCATATACAAGGTGATCTGCCCTCAGCAGCATTTCAAACATAGCTAAAGAACTGGCAGTTCCTCTCTGGGCTGCAGAGCAATGCATGCCATAGTAAGCCCCTGGTGGACCTCTGCTCACAGACAAGCTGCACGTGAGGCCTGCTGTCGTTGTCAACAACTTCCACACTCCCTGGTCAAAGGCGCTCTGCAGAGGCAGAAACATGCCATGGAATCATTTGTATACACTCCCAAGCAGACATTCCACTTTACATCATATTCAAAAAGAAGGATTTTATTTCTACAAGAACTGTAGCCCTTTAGGAGGGCAGTTTCTATGTGACAATGTTCACCCTGTGTGCCTGGAGCCATACTTTGTACAAACCTCGTTCTGCACACAGTAATCATAGCTCATGCTTGTAAGAAAATTGTAAAAACAGGGACAACATCCACAAATGAAGAATTTTAACTCATGCCTTGAAGTCCACTTGACATACAATGACACAGATTCATGGTATTTGTAATAATAAAGTTTGTTTTTCTACAGTGTTCGAGGTGTCACCATCACTGGAGCTTCACAGCACTATAAATAACAGCACACCACCCCACACCATCAACATCAGATAAAAATGAAGAACGGAGACCACATCCATTCATGGGCCTTGCAGATTTCACACCAATCCTTACAGCAGGGAGGCGAACCTACTTAGCCATATTACACAGTGCCGATTTCAGTTTAGTACCCCTTGCCCCTAGCAATGGAGGTCAAGTAAAAGGCGGCATTAACTTTTCCAAAAATTAGTAATAGTAGTTTTACATGGTAATTATTTAATGTCAAACTAGGGGCTCCAACTGTTCACACTAGTATAGAATATAAGTGCAGTACACCCAGTATGGTTTGTTTACGGGTGAGCGACAAATATATTTGCAACAATAATCATAAATGAGTCGGGAGAATGTATAAACTATAGAATGAATTCATCAGAAAGGAATGGAATTTGAGAAGAAGAAACATGTCCACTTAGATGGGATTCGGCTCTGCCTTTAAATGATAAGCAGTAACTCAGTACCTACAAGTTATCTAACAGCAATAAAGTGCACAGCATGTTGATTTGCAAGAAAGATGAAATATTGATGCAGACAAACGATGTCACAAGACAGAAATACTGATCTGTCTTCCTAGTCAACAATTCCTGGCAAGTACCATTCCTAAGGTGTAACGCTTTTCAGTGCGGTCGTCCCTCCTCTGTATTGCTTAATTCTGCTGGCGAGAAAGTGTCACCCATAGTCATTCAAATGTCACTCATAATTACTCTGACATTATGAAAATGTCACTCATAGCAATCTAAAACCTTTGCTCTATGAAATACTTGTTAAAAATTAGAATGTAAGGGACCTAGCTCCCGCCACTCCGCCTAGTTCAGTCCCAGGGTCAGGTTCCCTCTCTTTCGTCCAAAACCCGCCGCCGCAGCGGCATCATGTCCGAAGTCCTGGCGCCGGAGTTGCATGGCCTGTCAAAAGAAGACATGGTCGGCGCGTGCACAGACCGTGACCCCAGCACTAAGGATTACTTGATGGAGCAAACTATGCTTAGGATAAAAGATCCCAAAAAGTCATTAGAATTTTACACTAAAGTTCTTTGAATGACACTCTTGCAGAAATGTGATTTTTCATCTATGAAATGTTCACTTTATTTCATGGGTTATGAGGACAAAAAGGACATTCCCAGCTATACAAAAGAACGAACAGCATGGACTTTTTCCTGGAAGGCCACAATAGAACTGACTCATAATTGGGGAAGTGAAGAGAGGAGTTATCATTAGGGGTGGGTGGAATTTCCGTAATTGCGTTCCGCACATCTCTGCGAAACGGTAAAAAATCTCTGTGAACATGCAGAAATTCCACGAACATGCAGTATTGCTTGTTCGCGATGCTTTTTCCGTGTTCACAATCTCTGTTTGCGTGCTCGGGGGTAAATATCTCGTGAACACGCATTTTGAGAAAGCAAACAAGCAAAAAATTTCGCGAAGTCGCGCAACGCAGAATTTTGAACAATTTTGCGTTCTCCGCGGAACGCGAAATTACCCAAATTCCGCGAGAGAAACAGAATTTACCACCCAGGCCTAGTTATCATAACGGAAGCTCTGACCCTCGAGGATTTGGGGACATTGGCATTGCATTTCCAGATGTCTGCACAGTTTGTAAAAGATTTGAAGATCTAGGAGTAACATCTGTGAAGCAACCAGATGATGGTAAAAAGGAAGGACTTACTTTTATACAGGATCCTGACGGTTACTGGATTGAAATACTTAGTCCCAACAACATGTTAAATATAATATAAATATCTTAGCTTTTGGGTCCGTGCCAATAAATGTCCAAAGAGATTGCTCCAAGAGGCTGAAAATGAGTATGTACGATAAAAATACTACCTGTTTACAATATTGGAATTCTATATCTTTGTTGTACTTGACATAACACTTTTTTAAAAGACTAACTCCCTTTTTGGGTCTCGTCTGAGACAGCGCATAGCTGTCTCTTTGAGACATTTAGTAAGTGGCTTTTAAAGTGCCACCAGAGGCTTTTGCTGGCCTACAGCTTACATTCACGAGCTTGAGCACGTGCACAGCTGCCATCTGTGTTTTTATTGCTGTAATCAGGCTCCTCTGCTTGCACCATCCCCCTCCCTTTTCCCCCTCCCTCCTGGCCAGCTTCATTTGTGTCTTCTCGCTTTGAATCATGCTCCTCTGCTCGCACTCCCTTCCCTTCTCCCCTTTCCTCTTCGTCAGTTTCATTTGCGTCTTCTATCATTGTGAATGCTCCTGCTTCCACCAGGCACACACACGCCACCAGTCACCTGTGCACACTTCCATCAGGCACACACCCACCAGCTGTCAGTGCACGCTTCCACCAGGCACACACACCACCAGCCGTCAGTGCACGCTTCCACCAGGCACACACACCACCAGCCATCAGTGCACGCTTCCACCAGGCACACACACCACCAGCCATCAGTGCATGCTTCTACCAGGCACACACACCACCAGCCGTCAGTGCACGCTTTCACCAGGCACACACACCACCAGCCATCAGTGCATGCTTCCACCAGGCACACACACGCCACCAGCCATCAGTGCACGCTTCCATCAGGCACACACCCACCAGCCGTCAGTGCACGCTTCCACCAGGCACACACCACCAGCCGTCAGTGCACGCTTCCACCAGGGACACACACCACCAGCCGTCAGTGCACGCTTCCACCGGACACACAAACCACCAGTCGTCAGTGCACACTTTCACCAGGCACACACACCACCAGCCGTCAGTGCATACTTTCACCAGACACACACACTACCAGCTGTCACACACTACCAGCCATCGGTGCACGCTTCCACCAGGCACACTCCACCAGCTGTCAGTGCATGCTTCCACCTGGCACACACCACCAGCCGTCAGTGGGCGCTTCCACCGGGCACACACACCACCAGCCGTCAGTGCACACTTCCACCAGGCACACACACCACCAGCCGTCAGTGCACCCTTTCACCGGGCACACACAACACCAGCGATCAGTGCACACTTTCAACGGGCACACACACCACCAGCTGTCCGTGCATGCTTGAAAAAATGAAATGAAATTAAATGAATGAAATGAAAAACAATTTTTAACGCGCAACTAAGCCCAGATGGGCGTCAAGGCGCCTAACCAAATAATACCAGATAACAGAGACTGATCCTAATTACGGATAAGCCCTGACAAAACACCAGGTCTTGAGCGCCCTTTTAAAGGAAGACAGAGAAGGTTGCATCTTAATCTCAGGAGGTAACAAGTTCCATAGTTTGGGAGCAGCAACAGAAAAAGCTCTGTCTCCCCAACGAACGCTTTTGGTACGTGGGACAACCAACAGATTCATCTCAGAAGATCTTAAAGATCTGCCAGGCTGATACCGGGTCAGCAATGCACCAAGGGGGTCAAAAGAGCCCTCTGCCAAAGCTCGATAGACAAGACAGAGGATCTTAAACGAAATCCTGAGATGAATGGGCAACCAATGAAGGCTCCTTCTGGCCATCGTAGCAGATGAAGCTTTGGGAAGTGCTAAGACAAAGCGAGCAGCCGCATTTTGAACTACCTGTAATCGCTGAATGAGCCCCTTGTTGGAGTCTACATAGAGCGCATTACAGTAGTCCAACCTTGAACCTATCAATGCTACTGCCACCTGTTTGCGTGCTGAGGGAGAGAGATAGTGAAGGATCCTCCTGAGAATCTTTAGCACTCCCCAGCAGGTGGCCACCGTACGGTTGACCTGCAGAGTCATGGATAGGGAGGTGTCAAAGATTACCCCAAGGTTTCTTGCTGACTGGGCAGGGGATGGACAGGTTCCCAGTGATGCCGGCCACCACTCATCCGACCAGATATCCCGGTCCTTGCCAAAGACCAGAATCTCAGTTTTTTCACCATTCAGCTTCAGGGAGTTCTGAAGCATCCAATCCGAGACTGTCTGCATACAGATCCTGAAGTTGGTGGCGGATGATGATACTGAGTGGGCCAGTGACACCATAATCTGGGTGTCATCGGCGTATGACACCAGTTCCATCCCCTGAGATTTTACTAGCCTTGCAAGGGGTGCTTCCACCAGACACACACACCACCTGCCGTCAGTGCATGCTTTCACTGGGCACACACCACCAGCCGTCAGTGCACGCTTCCACCAGCCACACACACCACCAGCTGTCAGTGCACGCTTCCACCAGGCACACACACCACCAGCCGTCAGTGCTCGCTTCCACCGGGCACACACACCGCCAGCCGTCAGTACACGCTTTCACCGGGCACACACACCACCAGCAATCAGTGCACGCTTCCAGCAGGCACGCACACCACCATCCATCAGTGCATGCTTCCACCAGGCAAACACACCACCAGCCGTCTGTGCACACATCCACCAGGCACACACACCACCAGCCATCAGTGCACGTTTTCACCAGGCACACACACCACCATCCATCAGTGCACACTTTCACCAGACACACACACTACCAGCCGTCTGTGCACGCTTCCACCAGCCATACACCACCAGCCGTCAGTGCATGCTTTCACCAGGCACACACACACACACACACCACCAGCCGTCGGTGCACGCTTTTACCGGGCACACACACCACCAGCCGTCAGTGCATGCTTCCACCCAGCACACACACCACCAGCCATCAGTGCAAGCTTCCACCAGGCACACACACCACCAGCCGTCAGTGCACACTTTCACCAGGCACACACACTACCAGCCGTCACACACTACCAGCCGTCGGTGCACGCTTCCGCCAAGCACACACCACCAACCATCAGTGCTCGCTTTCACCAGGCACACACACACACCCCCAGCCATCAGTGCACGCTTCCACCAGGCACACACACCACCAGCTTTCAGTGCACGATTTGACCAGGCACACACACCACCAGCCGTCGGTGCACGCTTTCACCAGGCACACACACCCCACCAGCCATCGGTGCACGCTTTCACCGGGCACACACACCACCAGTCGTCAGTGCACGCTTCCACCAGGCTCACACACCACCAGCCGTCAGTGCACGCTTCCATCAGGCACACACACCACCAGCCATCATTGCACACTTTCACCAGGCACACACACTACCAGCCATCTGTGCACGCTTCCACCAGCCATACACCACCAGCCGTCAGTGCATGCTTTCACCAGGCACAAACACACACACACACCACCAGCCGTCGGTGCACGCTTTCACCGGGCACACACACCACCAGCGGTCAGTGCATGCTTCCACCCAGCACACACACCACCAGCCGTCAGTGCAAGCTTCCACCAGGCACACACACCACCAGCCGTCAGTGCACACTTCCACCAGGCACACACACTACCAGCCGTCACACACTACCAGCCGTCGGTGCATGCTTCCACCAAGCACACACCACCTGCCATCAGTGCTCGCTTTCACCAGGCACACACACACACCACCAGCCATCAGTGCACGCTTCCACCAGGCACACACACCACCAGCCTTCAGTGCACGATTTGACCAGGCACACACACCACCAGCCGTCGGTGCACCCTTTCACCAGGCACACACACATACCCCACCAGCCATCGGTGCACGCTTTCACCGGGCACACACACCACCAGCCGTCAGTGCACGCTTCCACCAGGCTCACACACCACCAGCCGTCAGTGCACGCTTCCATCAGGCACACACCACCAGCCGTCAGTGCACGCTTCCATCAGGCACACACCACCAGCCGTCAGTGCACACTTCCACCAGGCACACACACCACCAGCCATCAGTGCATGCTTCCACCAGGCACACTCACCACCAGCCATCAGTTCACGCTTCCACCAGGCACACACACCACCAGCTGTTGGTGCACGCTTTCACCGGGCACACACACCACCAGCCATCAGTGCACGCTTCCACGAGGCACACACACACCACCAGCCTTCAGTGCATGCTTCCTCCAGGCACACACCACCAGCCATCAGTGCACGCTTCCACCAGGCACACACACAACCAGCCGTCAATGCACGCTTCCACCGGGTACACACACACCCAGCCATCAGTACACGCTTTCACCAAGCACACCACCCCCACAGCCATCAGTGTACGCTTTCACCAGGCACACACACCCCCAGCCATCAGTGTACGCTTTCACCAGGCACACACACTACCAGCTGTCAGTGCACGCTTTCACCGGGCACACACACACACCCAGCCGCCCGTCAGTGCACGTTTTCACCAGGCACATACACCACCAGCCACCAGTAAACGCTTTTACCAGGCACACCCACCACCAGCCGTCAGTGCAGCAGGCAGGCTCTTCTCAGAGTTTCTTGGTAAATATGTGTTTGATGCCTGGGAGGGAGTGGGTCGAGTTTCCTTAAATCATGGTGAGTATGCAGGTGCAGTGCATGAACTCCTGTGTGAGTGTGTCATGCTGCCTGGGGCTCACTCACTCCACACTTGTAAATTGCGCCTGCACCAGGATTTTTCTCATTCGCAAAATTTGGCTCATGCGCACAGCTAGGCAGCCCCCACACCCCCGGGAATGACTGCTTCCTACAACCATAATTGAAACAACATTCAGAGCAATGAAAACAAGTTCATTTGATGCAAAGACCTGTTAACAAAAGACATGTCCAGCTAGTGTAGATCTGGCAACTTAAACAAAACAGCAACACAAAACAAACAAGCATTGGCCTAGCCAATAGGTCTCGCTTTTTGGATCCTATAAGTATTTAGTTATGCAGCAGAATATCCTTGGTGCAACAACACCAACTGCATGGCTAAACACTTATAAGGTCTCAAATGCGAGACCTATTGGCTATGCCAATGCTTGTTTTTCTTTTGTGATTTTTGTCATCTTTCTTGAGTGCTGTGAACATCTTGTGTAGGCCAGCCTTCTGCTGAAAAGGGTAACCTAGTGTCTGTATATTGTACAACCTCAGGAACATGGTGTTGCTATATTTTTCTAATGTTTTGTAGGACAGTATCAGATATATAAAAATGCATATATGTTTCCGAGTGGTGGTGGTGGTATGCGCATTACTTTACGCAAATGTGTAATTACAGCATGCAGTTCACCACAGCACATCAGTCATCAACCTATTTCACATGTTTCAGACTGTCGTCTGACATTTAAGCAGAAATATTCTTATTTCGGGATTAAGCATTGTTTTCTCTTGTCTTTTGGCCTCTTTTAAATCCAAAACTGGACTGGTGGAAATTGTTCACTTGAATTTTTGATGCTGTAATATGTTAAATCGGAGTTCAGCCGCACTGCACACAAAGATGGGCAGATGTTTTATCAAAAAAGTGAGTGTTAAAAGCAGTGTCATACTAATTGTACTAATGACAGAACGCTCACAGAGAAGAGCCACAGTGTGAGCACATTTTAAAGATTCACAATAAATAACCATTATATATTTTTTTAAACGTAAAAGATTCACAATAAATAACCATTATATATTTTTTTAAACGTAAAATCCATGAAATAAGAGTTTATTTGTGTAATTTAGCCATTAACTGCGCTTCCATACAGTGTCACATCTTTGTTTTCTCCTTGAAAATGTACGCTTTCACTTCGTGCATGCCTCGTGTGATTCTGTCACTCCGTGCATGCCTCGAAAACGTACTCCATTATTTCGCTCCGTGCATGCCTCGAAAATATATTTCATTCTTTCACTCCGTGAATGCGTATACCTTTTTATTTATTTCAAGCGTCTTTCTTTGTTCTACTCGAGATTTGCGTCCTGTCTGTTCATGTACAGTATAACTCTTTTAATAACGACATGTCGGGTAATTAATTGCTTCCTGTCTCTTCATGTGCAGCATTGACTCCTTCATTAAAGAAACGTGAGCAATTAATAACCTTAGCTGAGCTCCGTTTCAGATCCAGTGAAATTGTGTATTCCCGCCCTCAGCCCGAGCAGAGATCGACTGCTTATGTCTGATCCTGCCCGTGCTGAGTTTATTCTCCGAAGAAAGCCGAAGTGCAGGGGATACACGATACCAGGGGGATACCACATATTACACAACACCGGCTAATTTTTGGGTACGAATACGTTTGCTGTTGTATCTGTGGTTTTGTAACAGGCATAATAAATAAAGTATTACTTTTAAACTCGGCAAGTGGGTGTGGCCCTTTGTTTCTACATTTCTTCCAGCATCTAGATGCAGCAGTTCCCTCATTAATATGGGTGTAAGAAAAACTAAGCTTGGCCTGATGCCAGCTAAAGCACCACTACATAGTAAACATGGGCATAAACTGCTGCGATGGGTTTTCAATGTCCCTAAGCAATCCCATCAAACTGCAGTCAGCAAATCGGATTTAGATGCTCGTCCTTGACTTTCATCCTCCTTTTCGCTATGTAGAGGGGACCACTGGCACAGGTTATATCTCAGTACTACTTACAGCTTCAAATCTATGCTGATGCAATAGAACCCATATACACCAGAATGATCACCAGGTCCAGTCAACAAAAATACCGCTGCTTGCCTGAAACGTATACATCCTCCTCTGTTAGCCTTACATGTGGTCCAGGGGCCTCATTTATGAAAGCCTTGCGCCACCGGTGCGTCACTTTTTCCCATGTTAAAAGTGACGCACCGGCGGCGCAAGGCCTTCATAAATAAGGCCCCAGGAATCTAGAAGCTAGCTACTTTGACTCCTATCCGTAGTAGGGAATCGCAGAGTGCGGTTTGTAGGTATTTACATTCCAGTTCAAAAGTTACTTTAGATGACACTAGTTATGTGAGTAGTGAAGATGGACACTCTCTTTGCAGGTCTCTCTATAGGAATAACTGAAGTGATGGAACTTCCCTCATGGGCCACAGAATTGCTGAACTCCCAAGTGTCCAAATTATAAATTAAACACCCAGTACGGCATTCTAAATAAGCCCCTAGCCCGAGTTTAGAAATGATTCCTAAATAATGTACTAGTGCTCCGCAGCAGCAATAAAATTGCCTCAGGGCACTACCAATCAATGTATGCCGATATCAGACTGAATGGTGAGGAATAACTTGCTGTAAACGTCATTATATTTGAGCTTTTTTCTCTTCCACCGGGCAACTAGAATTTAGCAAGCGGAAATTAGATTCATTATTGTTAGCTGATGTACCAATCACCGTCACTTTTGAAATATAATTTAGTAAGAAGATAGATGCCCGGTTACTAATTCCTAGGCATTTAACGTCATGTAATTGCTACAACATTATTTACACCACTAGATGGCAGACAAAGATCAGAAATATTAAAATGCCTACTGTGATTTCAGCTTTCAGGATTATTAATAGAAAAAGATATGTCAGGCAAGCATCATTTGCATTTTAGTCTAAGAAACTTTTATGCCAGTAATCCGAATGAAGAGCAGATATATTCAATCCAAACCTTGCTATTTCTGCTTTTATCTATGCAAAACGCCCCCACTCGTAAATTAACTGGAAAATTACTTTCTCCTTTTTTTTTTAAAAAAACCTCTAGTCTGCTTTCCAAATCTTGGCACACAGACGCTTGGAAAATTGTCACCAGTGTCCAGGGTCGGATTGGCGCAGTTCTTACTATAAACTTGAATCATATTTTGTCAATACGGGCGATGTTCCAGGATTGAGAGCAGATATGGAGTTCAGGGGTGGATGTAATAAAATATAAAGCTAACTCAGTATCGGTCATCAGAATTTGGCCACCCCTGACCCTAGAAACAGGAGGAGTGGATGTACTGAAATCCAAGCTATTCCATGTGCCCAGGCTCACTAGGTGGAGATTATGATCTCAACTGAAGCGTAGCTTCCATTGGTGCAGCAGGTGCAGTGGCACCGAGGCCCCTGCGCCTTGATTATTTCTGCATTTCATTATTCAAACCACAGCCAGGGATCCCCTTTCCTTTCTAGCCCCGAGGCCCATGAAACACCGACTGAACAAAGATTTCTCCTAACCCTCCACTGACAGCCTGGGCTGTTTGACTTCTCATGTCCTTTGCAGCTGAGCTCGCTGGGCTGTGACTCAGTAGGTCTGGGAAGGAGGGACATTTGCCCACTCCATGTAATCAAAGTCAAAGTCAAAAAGAGCTTTATTTCGGCTAAACAAGCCATAAAAGCACAATACATATACAAATCATAGAATACAAATATTTGTTAAAACTCAGACACTATAGTCAATATTCGTACACTATAAACAAAAAATACATGTTCCAATCATCTCAAGTAGATACATTTGAGGAAGAGTGAGTTCATATTATATTACTATCACTACAGATCATTCCAACCCCTAAAGGTTTAACATACATAAAGTTTCAAGTCGCATTTGATGGAGTTAAAAAGCTATTAAAATCAACCAATTATTTCCTTAAAAAAAGAATTTAAAAAGAAAAAACATTAAAATCGTTTTACCATATCTAAAATATTTAGCGCAGTTCTCTAGATAAGACTATATAAAACAGATGTGTTTATGAGCGGGATGGCAGCGTCTGGTTACTAGCCATCTAATTTCCCTTGAGAATACCTCTGCGTATACACCACATTGAAAATAGGAATTTCGAGGTGACAACTACAAATAATCGGAGTGTTTCATATTTAAGTAATTTGAACACCTCTACATAATTTCTGAGTCCCATATTCCTGCAGAGTTGAAGAACCCACCTCGATCTGGGCCTAGTATAAGCGGGGCAAAACAACATGACATGGAGATCTGATTCTTCAGAGGCAGAGCAGCCAGGACAATCAGCTTTGGTTGCACCCTTGCATTTATTCCTAAATGCACGGAGCAGTAATGTACCTTGCCTAAATTGTAAATACAATTTTTTTTGCCATAAACGGTTGGATGCTATCCAGAGCCAATTCTAGTTTATACTGCTGTTTAACATACAAGAACCTTGAGGCCAGGCAACACGAATTCGTACTCTGGGTCAACATAGCAAATTTGTGTTCTTTAAAAACCGCAACTAAGGACTTTTTGGATATACTGGGACAAGTCTCTTCCGGGGTAGTCCACATATTTGCCCACCCCAGTGAGAAGCATATATTCCTAACATAAGACAGCCAAGGTAAGTTTGCTACACCTAGTATGGATATAACATCCCTCAGTTCCTCCCTATATGTGACTAGCTCCGGCGTGCTCCATATGCAATGCCAGAAGAGGAGGGGATGGGAGGCTATTAGATCAGCAATAGGGCCTAAGTGGAGTTAGGGGCGTGCTTCTTGGGAGGCCCAGTAGTTGCCTAATAAAGGTGTTCTCTGTGACAGATAGAGTATGAGGTGCACAATGGCCCTAAAGTTCAGCTCCGTATAAGCAAGCTCCCCTCGCTTGATGTTTTGTAAATTTCTGTAGGGGTCCAACCACTTTTTGTGTGCAGTTTTTATACACTTTCAGAATACCACCCACTGATTGTGTTAATTTCAGATTGGCCTTCTTAGTTTGTGTCCCCCAATCCATATTTAATTTGCGCCGCATTTTGAAACCTCTCTGCCCTTACTCAGCCGAATAGGCGCTGAGTCGCTCTTCGTGCACTGAGGCGGCCGACAACACACAGCGGCCATCTTGGGGAGGCAGGCAGGTTGCCGAACCAGGCTTTGGGACTAACCTCTCGGACACACGCTGAAAACGCATAAATTAAGCATCCCAGAGGGCCCGCGCTAGACCCAGTACTACTTTGCAACACTCCTGAGGCGGAAGCCAGGAGTTTCTTAATCTCTTGCATGATTTTAAAACACTGTATATTCTTTTAACCAAGTGTTAGTATTCACCACCAGTTTTCCCTTAGCAGGCTTATATTTAATTTGTGCCGCATTTTGATACCTCTCTGGCCTTACTCAGCCGAATAGGCGCTGAGTCGCTCTTTGTGCACTGAGGCGGCCGGCAACACACAGCGGCCATCCTGGGAAGGCAGGCAGGTTGCCGGACTAGGCTTTGGGACCAACCTCTGGGACACGCGTTGAAAACGCATAAATTAAGCATCTCAGAGGGCCCACGCTAGACCTAGTACTACTTTGCACCACTCCTGAGGCGGAAGCCGGGAGTTTCTTGATCTCTTGCATGATTTTAAAACACTGTATATTCTTTAAATCAAGTGTTAGTATTCACAACCAGTTTTCCCTTAGCAGGCTTATATTTAATGTGTCTCTAATAAAAGAGAGAGGGGCCCCAGGACCAAAGGGATAGGGTTCCACAATTGACACAAGTCAAAATATAATTCCCTTTGGGCGAATTACCATAGAAACACAAATTCTTACAGACACATATAAACTCACCAATATCAAACCATAACAAGGAAGCAATAAAAATAAACTAAAAAACAGTGAAAACACTATGATAAAAGTAGATCTGTACAGTTTATTTGCATACACTATATTTTGTTTAAAAAGAGGGAAACATACAAAACGGAACACTATAAAAGAAATAAATCAAACATTCCTATAAAAAGGAGGTACAGGAAAAGGACTAAATTCCAACAAAGGCTTAGAATTTTCCTTAATTTGTTTTTTCTGTATTGCTCCTTGTGCATCGACGCGTTTTGGCGGAATATTTAATATTTCACCACCTTCATCAGGACAATTACAATAAATGTTTCCCAATGATTCTCAATTATTTTGTATCAATAAAATATGATCTGGGGTACTCTGCCTCCTTCTCAGTTTCAATGGATATTCGTCCAGCGAATTATCTTTTCCAAATTAAAATAGTGTTGTCCTCCTAGTGTGTCTTGAAAATAATTAGGGGACCACGATACTTATGGTCTGCGTTGTTTCAAAACTTCGTAGCTGACAACATGTGTCAATGTATATATAGCTGTGGAGTGATAAAACCACGCACGCGGTACTGCTATAATCGTTTGTACACACTCTGTCAGGGTATATAGTTAAAGCTCCATTATTGTTTGGCAGTCACAGGATCAGGAAATCGTTGGTCACACGTGAAATTACCAGCGTGCAGACCCCGTTCGGCGCTCAAAGAAAGGCGTCCCGCGTGCTCGCAAACAATGCTGGAAACCGCAATAAAATATAGTGTATGCAAATAAACTGTACAAATCTGCTTTTATCATAGTGTTTTCACTGTTTTTTAATTTATTTTTATTGCTTCCTTGTTATGGTTTGATATTGGTGAGTTTATATGTGTCTGTAAGAATTTGTGTTTCTATGGTAATTCGCCCAAAGGGAATTATATTTTGACTTATATTTAATGTGCGCTGCATTTTGATACCTCTCTGCCCTTACTCAGCCGAATAGGCGCTGAGTCACTCTTTGTGCACTGAGGAGGCCGACAACACACAGCGGCCATCTTGGGGAGGCAGGCAGGTTGCCGGACTAGGCTTTGGGACCAACCTCTGGGACACGCGCTGAAAACGCATAAATTAATACAGTCATGTCTCCGCACAGCGGACGCGCCCCTCTCGCGCCAAAGGAGCGCCTAAGGAAAGCCCGTCTGTGCCCATCCGTGACAGGACGGGACCGGGGACTGGGACGACTGGACCCAGTACAGCAGGTAAATTGAAATATAGTGGGGAATGTCTCCGGAAACTGAGAGGAGACCTTACAGCCCTAAGCCCCCATTCTATACCGCCGGATGAGGCAATGCTCCCTTGCCCGTATTGCAAATTTATTATTGGACCTCCAGAAATCTGTTCTGTCAAAAACGACAAAGCCAAATCATATTCCCTAGCATTTCTTAACCCCTTCGGTGCTCATGACGGAGCGGTTCCGTCATGAGCGCCGGTTGGGCTGTGCTTATGACGGAACCGTTCCATCACGGCCACGCCCGTTTCTTAGAACCTTCAGCACAGCGCGAAAATTTGCGTCACGCTGAAGGGGTTGATTGTCGCTATCTCCCGAAACATGCGTATGAAATTCGCCTGTTATTGGAGGATAGAGATTCCGAAGTCCTCTTTCTAACTGAAACCTGGTTAACAGAGGCCTCGGACCCAGATATAGTCCGGGCCCTGCCCCCAAGCTATGTTATTAGCAGGCACGACCGTCAAGGTGGACGGGTCGCTATTATTTACAGAAACTCTTTCGGGTGCCGAATCGCTGAGAGCCCGCTATCAGAATGTGAGAGTATGGCATTTGCCATCTCTTTTTCTCCTACCTGCACCTTTCGGGGATTTTGGTCTACCGGCCCCCAGGAGCACACAATAACTTCTGTAATAATCTTCATTATAAGATTACCTATATCACAAGTAGCACCCCCAACCTTTCTATTCTGGGTGATTTTAATATACACCTTGATGAACCAGAGGCCCTCCCCTCGCAGGACCTTATGGAAGGTTTGGGGATGTTACAACTTAAACAAATTGTTTCTGGACCCACTCACTTAGCTGGACATCTGATTGACCATTCTTTCACCAACCTGGATAATATATGCTGGGATGAGTCACTTTTTGTTCCGTGGTCAGGCCATGCTCTGATTTCATTCACATGGACTCCTCCTGACCTGAATCATCTGGTTAGACTATCTAGGAAGCCGAGTCGGATTTGGTCCAGACTTTCCCTGGATGACTGGGTAGCTACCCTGAATAAGTCTCCCCCCCCTTATCTGTGATAATCCTGTCATAGCTAATGCTTCTTTCAATAGTTGGATAGAGACCTCATTAGACCTCACCCTTCCCAAAACTGAAGTATGTCATCAGATTGGCTCTAATAAAATGCCTTGGTATTCTATTGAATTAAAAGGGCTTAAACAAAGCTGCAAGCGGGCTGAAAGAAAATGGAGGAAACACTCCTCCATCGACAATAGAAATGAATATAGATTAGCACTAAGGACATATAAAAATCAATTAAGATTGGCACAATCTTCCTATTATCAACTCAAAATTGCTGCTGCCGCCGATTCCCCTAGGGAAATTATTTAAATTTTTAAATCCTTGGTTACCCCCCATTCCCCCCCCGTCCCTCTAATGAATCTTCGGACCCCCAGAAATGATGTGATGAACTGGCCAATTTGTTTGCCACTAAGGTGTCTAATATCTATTCAACCTTTCACTCTATTGACACCACCTTTCCCTTGCTAATGCCTGCACCTCCCGCATTGCTTGAGTCATTCCCTTTGCTTGATCTAGCCATGGTAGAAAGACTCTTTGGGAATCTTAAATCTGGTTCCCCCTCTGATGCTGCCCCTCCATCGGTCCTTAAACAGGTTTCTACAACTGTTTCCCCAGTCATTAAGGACGTCATCAACTCCTCCTTGGCTGCGGGTGTGGTTCCGCCTTTGTGGAAGCAGGCTAGAGTCAAGGCACTTCTAAAAAAACCTAGTCTTGACCCTGAAGACTGGTCTAACTATCGACCTATATCTCTGCCGCCTGGGCTGAGTAAAATGGCAGAGAAACATGTTAACTCTGAATTATTATCGTTCACTGAGATGAATGAGGCCTTGCACCCCACCCAGACGGGATTCAGAAGTAAGCAGGGCACTGAGACCGCCCTGGTTACTGTAGTTGAGGAAGCCAGGAAAATTGTGGATGCTGGAGGTTGCGCTGCAGTAGTCCTGTTTGACCTCAGCGCAGCCTTCGACACTGTAAATCACCAGCTCATGATTCATCGTTTGCGGGAGGTAGGAGTTACAGGAAATGCTCTGAAATGGCTACGTTCCTTTCTTTCTGAGAGAACATTTACAGTGTTTGAGGAAGGAGCAATGTTGAAACTACTTCCTCTGCAATACGGCGTTCCCCAGGGATCTTCTTTGAGCCCTACCATGTTTAATATCTACATGAGGCCTCTGGCTGACGTGGTTCTTCCCTGGGGAGTCCAGTTGGTCACTTATGCCGATGACACACAGTTGGCTGTCTCCCTTGCTAGGGTGGATGCTGTTGAAACGGGGATAAACAATTTGTCCCCCTGTCTTACCAAGGTTCTCGCATGGATGGGCTCCTCCTTCCTAAAGCTTAACGGCTCAAAAACTGAAATCATGCTGTTGGGATACAAGGAGCCCATTAATCTCGGTCCTTGGTGGCCCGAGTGTCTTGGCCCCCCCCCCACTCCGAAGAATCAAATCAAGAGCTTGGGGTATCACTCGATCCCACTTTGGGCTTCCGAGTGCAGGCGTGCAAGGTTGCCGCGACATGCTATGGCCTGCTCAGACTTTTAAGGAGGGTTTTGTCCCTTCTCCCTCTTGAGGCTAGACGCCTCCTTGTCCAGTCGCTTATCCTATCCCGCCTGGATTATGCTAACGCGGTCTATCTGGGCGCACCATTAGGCACTATTAAAATCGTACAGTCCGTCCAGAACTGTGCAGCCCGTCTGTTTATGGACGTCCCTTGACATAGTTCCGCTAAGGCTGCACTGCAAACTCTTCACTGGCTTTCGGTGCAGGAAAGGGTCTGGTTTAAGGCCATGTGCATGTCAAATAAGTCAATTAATGATAATGGACCGGCTATCCTACGTCCTATATTTCTTCGCCACCAAACTTCTCGAGTTCTTAGATCCAACCATCACAATCTGCTGACAGTCCCTAGGGTCAAGCGGACGCTTTGCTGGTCATGCAGTTAAATTTTGGAACCATCTTCTTTAAAATATCCGGCTTGAAGCCAACCATCTTGCCTTCAGGAAACGGTTGAAGACCTTTCTGTTTCGCTGAGTGGTGGTTACCGGTTCTTGGTCTTAAAGCGCTGGGATGCCTCCGGGTAGCCATTCGCTATATAAGAGTGTAATTCATTCATTCATTCATCTTATCATTAAGGGTGTTGCCTAAGTAGTCAAAGATAGGCCATCTTTCAAGGGACCTACCCTCCAATTGAGGATGCGGACAGTTAGAAGTTTTAGCATGGAAGACCATACAATTCGTTTTCTGAACATTTATCTCCAGATTCCTATTCCTGCGAAATGTGCTAAATTCATCCAATACACACTGCATTCCCATTGATGATTTAGACAGGAGCAGAGTGTCATCGGCGAACATTAGGGCCGGTATTTTACGGTAAACTAACTGCCATTAATTGCCAAAGATAAACCGGTGCTCCCATGTCACAGAGAAGACCCCATAACTGGTCGCGCCGGACCATGTCAAAAGCGGACTTGAGAGCAACAAAAGTTAGATAAAGGCTACCCCCTTCCAAAGTGACTGTTTTCCAGTGGATTCATTGCAATCTAAAAATCTGGTCGATGGTCGAGATCTTAGACCTAAAACCTGCTTGTAAGGGGTTTAAAACATTCATCTCGGCCATCCAAGATTGCAATCGTCCCAGCAGAACACTTACAAATATCTTTTGGGAAACATCGATGAGGCTTGTAGGCCAATAATTTGCCGGATTGAGGGGGGAGCCTTTTTTAAATATTGGAATAATTTCCGCACCAGCCCAAGTCGACGGAAGTAGCATGCCCTGTATAACGGCATTAAACAGGATCTGAAGGTAAGGAACCCACACTACCTGTTCATTTCTGAACAGGTCACCAGGAATTCTATCAACTCCCAGTGCCTTGTTGGGGAGAAATTTTTTCACCACCAAGGTGACTTCCAACATTGTACAAAGTGGTGGGACCGTATTTAAGGGGATTTGATCTATATCTGTTGGACCATGCGCTGCAGCTTCAACCGTAGATCTAGAGTATAAACCTTTAAAATATGCTCTCCAAACTTCTTCCCCCAATTTGGGTTCTATCGCCGAGTTGCCTTCGGAACTACCAGTTTTGACCAAATTCCAAAAACTTCTCATGTCTCTAGTAGCCAAAGCAAGTTTGATTGCTTCCCATTTTTCAATCTCCCAAGCTGCTTTGGCTTTAGCTATAGTGTTTTTATAATGAGATCTGGTGGTTCTGATGCATAAGGGGTCATTATTTTTTACCCCAGATACCAATGCGCTTTTGGCTGTCCTACACTCGTTGTTAAACCAGGGGTGTTTAGGTTTTAAGGGGAATTTATTAGTATTTCCATATCTATAAAAGAACTTTGCCAGCTCTGACATCATATCCTGATGATTCTTACTTATCAGTAAAGACTCTTGGCCTTGATGGTTTTCAGACACGCAAAAAGCAGGATCTAAATAAGGAATTGCTTGCGTGTACAATGAGGCCATTTTTTCATTAGATGCAACCAGGGTCCCCCATCGTACTCTTCTACCCCCTTCTGTTACAATTAAGATTGGGGCGGAGTGGGTTGTCAAACCCTGGACACCCCTAAACTGGGAGTAAGCTATCAGAAGTACCTGTGGATTGTGGTCAGTTTCACATCGAGATTGGACTACAAAATCCTTAATTCTAAACCAATTCTCAACATCTACCAGGAAATAGTCAATTGTTGAGGCCTGCCCTGGTTTATTAAATGTTGGATTTCCCGGGGTATCTGAAGGGAATCAGCCGTTATAGGCCCTTAGCGAATAAGTGAGGGTAAGTGAGGTCAGTTGGAGAACAAGGGGAGTCCACCCCCTTGTTGGGTAGATATTGCAGTCCGGAATTGACCACACAAAATCTGCTTCCCTAGTAATGGGAGGAGTTATGCCATTAAGTGGTTCGTAGTGGCAGTTAAAGTCCCCCCCCCTACAATTTTATGAACAGACTCTGGTAGAGTAAGAAGGAAAGAGTCCAATGAATCTAAAGTCTGTGAAGTTTGCCACATCCTCACAGGGCGAGGATATACATTAATAACAGCCAGCTGAAGTGTGTCATCAAAGGAAAGGAGAATACACTGGATATCCAATGAATCTGTGTCTAGCACTTTGATTGTGCAGCCCAAGTGAGTAGCAACCCAAATGCAGAGGCCCCCCGAGGGGCTCCCTCTAGGCCCCCGCACGTCTGGGATAGAATATGCCACCTAACCTGCCCTATATAGTGGCACAGTGGACCAAGTCTCTTGAAAGAGGCATAACTCATGTGTGTCGATATATTCTCCCCAGTCACGAAGGTCCAGTTTGGCAGTGAGACCTGCTATATTCCAAGATAGGACCCTTGTATTATGCGGGTCTAGTATGGTGTCGATCTGTGGGTGCGCGAGTTCCAATTCCTGCTGTGGCATTTGTCTTAAGATCCCTCTCTGTCCATTGTATGTTTTCCGGGGATTCCCCTGATGTTTTTGATGAAGCACTCAAATTAACAATAGCCTCAGAGTTTTTCCTATGGGGTGGGCCACAACCTCCAATCTAGCACAATTTTGAGGAACAGCTCGCTGGGTAGCAATAGCTTCAATTGATTTAGCTGAAAGATCCAGTCAATCGACTAAGTCTAGACTGCTGTATCTATTGCTAACTGGGATGTTAAAGGGCAGGATTGGTTCGGGCCCGGGGACATGTTTGGGAAATTCTCAATGTGGGCTCTCAATTCCCATTTTTTATATACACCTCTCACTCTTTCTAACAAGGGACTAGGAGGGTAAAAGTAGCCCAGAGGATGTGTTTGAATATCGCTGGTCTCCCTAGTATGGAACAGTTCGAAATGTGTTGTCCCACAATGGTGTCCCTAAATTCAATCAAGACAAAAACCCCCGGGATATCCTTTCGCCTCTGTCCCAGCCAGCTAACCCTCCTAGCAAATAGAATTTCACAATGTATAAGAGATGGGAGTGGTCTGTGTTTGTTTAGCCAAAAGGTTACTTAATTTTTTAATTCAGGGTAAGTCTCCCCTCTCCCTGTTGCCAACTCTGGAAAACCGGTTAAAACAACAGTGTAGGATGTCGAAGCCGGGGGTAGATCTATACATGGCAGGTCAGATTTATTTTGGCTTCTGTTCAATTGCCCATTGTTACCATAGTCTCTTCTGAAATTACTTGAGGAATTTTGTTCCACTTGCGGGCCTGTGGTTATTACCAAGGTTGTCGAACCATTACAAATACCGCCGCCTTAGGTGCTCCTTGTTGTTCTACTTCTGGGGCTACAGTTTTTTTGTTTCGGGGGTAGGCCCCTTTAAAATTTTAGGGGCAAGTGGAGCAATAGTGACAGTTGGAGTTGGACAATTGATTTGATTACTAGAAACGTGATCAATGGTTTTAGAGTTTTCCTGAATGCTGGAGATACTATCTATTTTACTTCCCCATGTATCAACTAGAGAAGAGAGCCTCTAAATATGTCTCTTGACAACTTCAAGCTCAATTTGTACGAGGGCTTTGAAGTGGGTTTTAAGTTCTTGAGCCAGGTTTAGGGCCCATATTGGCTGTTCAGCCTCTGCGAAGTTATTTTCACCGGTAACATGGCCCTCTGTCTGTGCCTTTGATGCTATGGTCGTTAAGGAGTGCGCTTGTTTCCCCCTCTTATAGACTTTTTGTTTCTTCTGGCAACCTTTCCTGGTTGTCCCCCCATATCACATTTATTTAAGCTTTCAGAAATTACTTTTTCAAGAGTGGGCCTTAATTCAGGAGAGTTTGAAAGATTTGCTATTTGGGAGAAATCAGGGGCTCCGGTTTCCAAAATCATTGGGAAGCTTGGGATTGTGGGCGTTAGAGAAAGCTGTCTTTCAGTGCGTTCTATCTCATTAGAGACAGCCCCAATAGCCTGCCGTAGCTTTTTATCAATGGCGGTCGGTTTCAAAGTGGGAGTACGCACGTGGGCTTTCTGGCGAGTATTATGCCTTGAGGGTGGAGATGTACTATCCCCCATACTATAATTTAACTAGACTTCTGGGATAAAAAACAAAAAACGAAGGAAACTAGTCGAGTAAATCGAGGGAGCGTACTTCCTATTGAGCTTTAAAATCTACCGTACAACCCTCACTCTTTCCAACACCCCCAAAAACAAAAAACTCAAGATTTTGGTAGCAATGTCCCAGTGACAGAAGGATCAGACATAAAAAGTCACGTAGCACAACTTATTGAGGGGAGGCCCAGCCCAGCCTCATACAGGCTCGGACAGGCTCAGACGGGCTTGCCCTTGGCCCGGGCTTCGCCCGTGCACGTCTGGTACAGCGGAGGTTGAGGCAGGGCTTTATAGCGCGATCACCACGCCTCCCCCTGTGGTAGCTGGGAGCAATGTGGTGATTAGAGGCCGGTTCACCCTGCGACAGCCAGTCCCACCAGGGTGTGCTGTTCGTAGGCTCAAGAGCCGCGGTATCGTAGAAAACAGCCAAAGGTGTCAGCACAACAAGAGGGAAAGTCACCAACAGCAGTCAGAACAAGAAGGTCCCCTGAAGCGTCCTGCGCCGCGGGATTGAGGCAGCGCTTTATAGCGCGATCACCACGCCTCCCCTTGCGGCAGCTGGGAGCAAAGTAGTGATTAGGGGCCAGTGCACCCTGGGACAGCGAGTCCCATCAGGGTGTGCTGTTCGTAGGCTTAAGTATTTACAACAAGGGGTGGTGAGGGACAGAGTCTCTGAATTAAGCAGAAAGCTCTCACCCAGTCAAGAGATCAGGGCTAGATCCAACACCGTTTTTTAGCTCACTGCACCATCCCAGTTTCAGAACCTGGCTGTATGCAAATTAGTCTGTTCCTGTCCCAGTGCATGATGGGAACAGGACAAACCAAACTACAGAAGCCAATTCTTACACTGGGAAGGAAACAAGCTCCCGGGGACCGGTTTCTGGCATTACAGCCGTCTTCGGCCCGGTTTGCTTGAATCCTGATGGTGCAATGAGCAAGGGTCTCACATCTGAGAATGCCCTTCCACGCTTAGGGTGGACAAAAATATTTACAACAAGGGGTGGTGAGGGACAGAGTCTCTGAATTAAGCAGAAAGCTCTCACCCAGTCAAGAGATCAGGGCTGGATCCAACACCGTTTTTTAGCTCACTGCACCATCCCAGTTTCAGAACCTGGCTGTATGCAAATTAGTCTGTTCCTGTCCCAGTGCATGATGGGAACAGGACAAACCAAACTACAGAAGCCAATTCTTACACTGGGAAGGAAACAAGCTCCCGGGGACCGGTTTCTGGCATTACAGCCGTCTTCGGCCCGGTTTGCTTGAATCCTGATGGTGCAATGAGCAAGGGTCTCACATCTGAGAATGCCCTTCCACGCTTAGGGTGGACAAAAATATTTACAACAAGGGGTGGTGAGGGACAGAGTCTCTGAATTAAGCAGAAAGCTCTCACCCAGTCAAGAGATCAGGGCTAGATCCAACACCGTTTTTTAGCTCACTGCACCATCCCAGTTTCAGAACCTGGCTGTATGCAAATTAGTCTGTTCCTGTCCCAGTGCATGATGGGAACAGGACAAACCAAACTACAGAAGCCAATTCTTACACTGGGAAGGAAACAAGCTCCCGGGGACCGGTTTCTGGCATTACAGCCGTCTTCGGCCCGGTTTGCTTGAATCCTGATGGTGCAATGAGCAAGGGTCTCACATCTGAGAATGCCCTTCCACGCTTAGGGTGGACAAAAATATTTACAACAAGGGGTGGTGAGGGACAGAGTCTCTGAATTAAGCAGAAAGCTCTCACCCAGTCAAGAGATCAGGGCTAGATCCAACACCGTTTTTTAGCTCACTGCACCATCCCAGTTTCAGAACCTGGCTGTATGCAAATTAGTCTGTTCCTGTCCCAGTGCATGATGGGAACAGGACAAACCAAACTACAGAAGCCAATTCTTACACTGGGAAGGAAACAAGCTCCCGGGGACCGGTTTCTGGCATTACAGCCGTCTTCGGCCCGGTTTGCTTGAATCCTGATGGTGCAATGAGCAAGGGTCTCACATCTGAGAATGCCCTTCCACGCTTAGGGTGGACAAAAATATTTACAACAAGGGGTGGTGAGGGACAGAGTCTCTGAATTAAGCAGAAAGCTCTCACCCAGTCAAGAGATCAGGGCTAGACCCAACACCGTTTTTTAGCTCACTGCACCATCCCAGTTTCAGAACCTGGCTGTATGCAAATTAGTCTGTTCCTGTCCCAGTGCATGATGGGAACAGGACAAACCAAACTACAGAAGCCAATTCTTACACTGGGAAGGAAACAAGCTCCCGGGGACCGGTTTCTGGCATTACAGCCGTCTTCGGCCCGGTTTGCTTGAATCCTGATGGTGCAATGAGCAAGGGTCTCACATCTGAGAATGCCCTTCCACGCTTAGGGTGGACAAAAATATTTACAACAAGGGGTGGTGAGGGACAGAGTCTCTGAATTAAGCAGAAAGCTCTCACCCAGTCAAGAGATCAGGGCTAGATCCAACACCGTTTTTTAGCTCACTGCACCATCCCAGTTTCAGAACCTGGCTGTATGCAAATTAGTCTGTTCCTGTCCCAGTGCATGATGGGAACAGGACAAACCAAACTACAGAAGCCAATTCTTACACTGGGAAGGAAACAAGCTCCCGGGGACCGGTTTCTGGCATTACAGCCGTCTTCGGCCCGGTTTGCTTGAATCCTGATGGTGCAATGAGCAAGGGTCTCACATCTGAGAATGCCCTTCCACGCTTAGGGTGGACAAAAATATTTACAACAAGGGGTGGTGAG
Source organism: Lissotriton vulgaris (assembly GCF_964263255.1). Classification (NCBI taxonomy): domain Eukaryota; kingdom Metazoa; phylum Chordata; class Amphibia; order Caudata; family Salamandridae; genus Lissotriton; species Lissotriton vulgaris. Next base: position 217,726,881 of record NC_141699.1, on the reverse strand, counting down.
GGACAGAGTCTCTGAATTAAGCAGAAAGCTCTCACCCAGTCAAGAGATCAGGGCTAGATCCAACACCGTTTTTTAGCTCACTGCACCATCCCAGTTTCAGAACCTGGCTGTAAGCAAATTAGTCTGTTCCTGTCCCAGTGCATGATGGGAACAGGACAAACCAAACTACAGAAGCCAATTCTTACACTGGGAAGGAAACAAGCTCCCGGGGACCGGTTTCTGGCATTACAGCCGTCTTCGGCCCGGTTTGCTTGAATCCTGATGGTGCAATGAGCAAGGGTCTCACATCTGAGAATGCCCTTCCACGCTTAGGGTGGACAAAAATATTTACAACAAGGGGTGGTGAGGGACAGAGTCTCTGAATTAAGCAGAAAGCTCTCACCCAGTCAAGAGATCAGGGCTAGATCCAACACCGTTTTTTAGCTCACTGCACCATCCCAGTTTCAGAACCTGGCTGTATGCAAATTAGTCTGTTCCTGTCCCAGTGCATGATGGGAACAGGACAAACCAAACTACAGAAGCCAATTCTTACACTGGGAAGGAAACAAGCTCCCGGGGACCGGTTTCTGGCATTACAGCCGTCTTCGGCCCGGTTTGCTTGAATCCTGATGGTGCAATGAGCAAGGGTCTCACATCTGAGAATGCCCTTCCACGCTTAGGGTGGACAAAAATATTTACAACAAGGGGTGGTGAGGGACAGAGTCTCTGAATTAAGCAGAAAGCTCTCACCCAGTCAAGAGATCAGGGCTAGATCCAACACCGTTTTTTAGCTCACTGCACCATCCCAGTTTCAGAACCTGGCAGTATGCAAATTAGTCTGTTCCTGTCCCAGTGCATGATGGGAACAGGACAAACCAAACTACAGAAGCCAATTCTTACACTGGGAAGGAAACAAGCTCCCGGGGACCGGTTTCTGGCATTACAGCCGTCTTCGGCCCGGTTTGCTTGAATCCTGATGGTGCAATGAGCAAGGGTCTCACATCTGAGAATGCCCTTCCACGCTTAGGGTGGACAAAAATATTTACAACAAGGGGTGGTGAGGGACAGAGTCTCTGAATTAAGCAGAAAGCTCTCACCCAGTCAAGAGATCAGGGCTAGATCCAACACCGTTTTTTAGCTCACTGCACCATCCCAGTTTCAGAACCTGGCTGTATGCAAATTAGTCTGTTCCTGTCCCAGTGCATGATGGGAACAGGACAAACCAAACTACAGAAGCCAATTCTTACACTGGGAAGGAAACAAGCTCCCGGGGACCGGTTTCTGGCATTACAGCCGTCTTCGGCCCGGTTTGCTTGAATCCTGATGGTGCAATGAGCAAGGGTCTCACATCTGAGAATGCCCTTCCACGCTTAGGGTGGACAAAAATATTTACAACAAGGGGTGGTGAGGGACAGAGTCTCTGAATTAAGCAGAAAGCTCTCACCCAGTCAAGAGATCAGGGCTAGATCCAACACCGTTTTTTAGCTCACTGCACCATCCCAGTTTCAGAACCTGGCTGTATGCAAATTAGTCTGTTCCTGTCCCAGTGCATGATGGGAACAGGACAAACCAAACTACAGAAGCCAATTCTTACACTGGGAAGGAAACAAGCTCCCGGGGAACGGTTTCTGGCATTACAGCCGTCTTCGGCCCGGTTTGCTTGAATCCTGATGGTGCAATGAGCAAGGGTCTCACGTCTGAGAATGCCCTTCCACGCTTAGGGTGGACAAAAATATTTACAACAAGGGGTGGTGAGGGACAGAGTCTCTGAATTAAGCAGAAAGCTCTCACCCAGTCAAGAGATCAGGGCTAGATCCAACACCGTTTTTTAGCTCACTGCACCATCCCAGTTTCAGAACCTGGCTGTATGCAAATTAGTCTGTTCCTGTCCCAGTGCATGATGGGAACAGGACAAACCAAACTACAGAAGCCAATTCTTACACTGGGAAGGAAACAAGCTCCCGGGGACCGGTTTCTGGCATTACAGCAGTCTTCGGCCCGGTTTGCTTGAATCCTGATGGTGCAATGAGCAAGGGTCTCACATCTGAGAATGCCCTTCCACGCTTAGGGTGGACAAAAATATTTACAACAAGGGGTGGTGAGGGACAGAGTCTCTGAATTAAGCAGAAAGCTCTCACCCAGTCAAGAGATCAGGGCTAGATCCAACACCGTTTTTTAGCTCACTGCACCATCCCAGTTTCAGAACCTGGCTGTATGCAAATTAGTCTGTTCCTGTCCCAGTGCATGATGGGAACAGGACAAACCAAACTACAGAAGTTAATTCTTACACTGGGAAGGAAACAAGCTCCCGGGGACCGGTTTCTGGCATTACAGCCGTCTTCGGCCCGGTTTGCTTGAATCCTGATGGTGCAATGAGCAAGGGTCTCACATCTGAGAATGCCCTTCCACGCTTAGGGTGGACAAAAATATTTACAACAAGGGGTGGTGAGGGACAGAGTCTCTGAATTAAGCAGAAAGCTCTCACCCAGTCAAGAGATCAGGGCTAGATCCAACACCGTTTTTTAGCTCACTGCACCATCCCAGTTTCAGAACCTGGCTGTATGCAAATTAGTCTGTTCCTGTCCCAGTGCATGATGGGAACAGGACAAACCAAACTACAGAAGCCAATTCTTACACTGGGAAGGAAACAAGCTCCCGGGGACCGGTTCCTGGCATTACAGCCGTCTTCGGCCCGGTTTGCTTGAATCCTGATGGTGCAATGAGCAAGGGTCTCACATCTGAGAATGCCCTTCCACGCTTAGGGTGGACAAAAATATTTACAATAAGGGGTGGTGAGGGACAGAGTCTCTGAATTAAGCAGAAAGCTCTCACCCAGTCAAGAGATCAGGGCTAGATCCAACACCGTTTTTTAGCTCACTGCACCATCCCAGTTTCAGAACCTGGCTGTATGCAAATTAGTCTGTTCCTGTCCCAGTGCATGATGGGAACAGGACAAACCAAACTACAGAAGCCAATTCTTACACTGGGAAGGAAACAAGCTCCCGGGGACCGGTTTCTGGCATTACAGCCGTCTTCGGCCCGGTTTGCTTGAATCCTGATGGTGCAATGAGCAAGGGTCTCACATCTGAGAATGCCCTTCCACGCTTAGGGTGGACAAAAATATTTACAACAAGGGGTGGTGAGGGACAGAGTCTCCGGTAGCTTGTCTCCTTTCTGGTGAAGAATTGGCTTGGTAGTTTAGTCTGCCCTGTTCCCATGAAGCACTGGGCCAGGGACAGACTGATTTGCATATAGCCAGGTTCTGAGCTGGGATGGGGCAGTGAGATAAATAACGGTGATGGATCAAGCCCTGATCTTTGGACTGGGTAAGAGTGGTCTGTTTAACTCAGACACTCTGTTCATCACCACCCCCTTTTCTAAATCGTTTTTGGCCACTATAGGTGTGGCAGGGTATACTCAGACATGAGTCCCTTTCTCACTGCTCCATCAGGATTCAAGCAAGCCGGGCCGAAGAAGGCTGAAATGCCAGAAACCGGTCCCCGGTAGCTTGTCTCCTTTCTGGTGAAGAATTGGCTTGGTAGTTTAGTCTGCCCTGTTCCCATGAAGCACTGGACCAGGGACAGACTGATTTGCATATAGCCAGGTTCTGAGCTGGGATGGGGCAGTGAGATAAATAACGGTGATGGATCAAGCCCTGATCTTTGGACTGGGTAAGAGTGGTCTGTTTAACTCAGACACTCTGTTCATCACCACCCCCTTTTCTAAATCGTTTTTGGCCACTATAGGTGTGGCAGGGTATACTCAGACATGAGTCCCTTTCTCACTGCTCCATCAGGATTCAAGCAAGCCGGGCCGAAGAAGGCTGAAATGCCAGAAACCGGTCCCCGGTAGCTTGTCTCCTTTCTGGTGAAGAATTGGCTTGGTAGTTTAGTCTGTCCTGTTCCCATGAAGCACTGGGCCAGGGACAGACTGATTTGCATATAGCCAGGTTCTGAGCTGGGATGGGGCAGTGAGATAAATAACGGTGATGGATCAAGCCCTGATCTTTGGACTGGGTAAGAGTGGTCTGTTTAACTCAGACACTCTGTTCATCACCACCCCCTTTTCTAAATCGTTTTCGGCCACTATAGGTGTGGCAGGGTATACTCAGACATGAGTCCCTTTCTCACTGCTCCATCAGGATTCAAGCAAGCCGGGCCGAAGAAGGCTGAAATGCCAGAAACCGGTCCCCGGTAGCCTGTCTCCTTTCTGGTGAAGAATTGGCTTGGTAGTTTAGTCTGCCCTGTTCCCATGAAGCACTGGGCCAGGGACAGACTGATTTGCATATAGCCAGGTTCTGAGCTGGGATGGGGCAGTGAGATAAATAACGGTGATGGATCAAGCCCTGATCTTTGGACTGGGTAAGAGTGGTCTGTTTAACTCAGACACTCTGTTCATCACCACCCCCTTTTCTAAATCGTTCGTAGGCTTAAGAGCCGCAGTGTTGTAGAAAACAGCCCAAGGTGTTAGCACGACAAGAGGGAAAGTCACCAACAGCAGTCAGATCAAGAAGGTTCCCCTGAAGCGTCCAGCACCGCTGGGGTTGAGGCAGCGCTTTATAGCATGATCACCACGCCTCCCTCTGCGGCAGCTGGGAGCAATGTGGTGATTAGGGGCCAGTGCACCCTGGGAAAGCGAGTCCCACCAGGGTGTGCTGTTCGTAGTTTTCAGAGCCGCGGTGTCATAGAAAACAGCCCAAGGTGTCAGCACGACAAGAGGGAAAGTCACCAACAGAAGTCGGAACAAGAAGGTTCCCCTGAAGCGTTCCGCGCCGCGGGGTTGAGGCAACGATTTATAGCGCGATCACCACGCCTCCCCCTGCGGCAGCTGGGAGCAATGTGGTGATTAAGGCCCCGTGCGCCCAGGGACAGGGAGTCCCACCAGGGTGTGCCGTTCATAGGCTTAAGAGCCGCGGTGTCGTAGAAAACAGCCCCAGGTGTCAGCACGACAAGAGGGAAAGTCACCAACAGCAGTCAGAACAAGAAGGTTCCCCTGAAGCGTGCATGTTATCTGTTGAAGTGACACTTCTCCCATGGTTCACAGTTCTAAACTAAACTGGGTTTGTGTCAGAATAATGAGCTAAAATATATAATGGAATGAAAGAAATGACAGCCTAAATATCTCAATATATTGTGAGTAAACATAGACTTGCTTTTCATTATCATAATCTTTATTCGATTTTATGGATAAAAAAACTGCAACTGTGATAAAATCTCGATTAATTACACATTCCATGCGGTTATGCTCTGCCCAAAATATAGTTACCTGCGCCACAATTTTATATGCCCAATTTTATCACTGCTTAATTTTAACCAAGTTAAGCCAGCCTTACTATTTAGGTCGAGCATCCGTGCACATGCGCTGTCTGCAAGACCTACTGTCATGAATAAAATCACAAAATTCCCACTTTCTGCTTACACCAGAACCTGGGCTTCTATGGGAATTCAAAAGGGCATATTATCAAGCCAATTATCGCCGCTTTAGCGGCAGTTTCCTGCCGCTAAAGCGGTGATAATTTTAACGCCGTTCTTGATAATATGCCCCTTTTTGTTTTATTGATTGATTCTTCCCTCGCTGCTTCTTTCATTTTACATAGTCTCTCCCTACCCCAAATCTGATGCTATTTCTTAAATTTAAATTAGAGCCCGTGATTCTATTTAAATTAGATCCCTTGATTTGGGTATTTAAATGAATAGATTAAAGGCCTTTCTAAGAATTACAGAATGTTGTGCCAATGACGAGGGTCGATATCTGGTCGCTAGCTCCCAAGTCTGCAGCTTTGACCTCTGAGCCACATCCTCTCTCTCTCTAGAGACAGCACAATATTATCTATATATGCTTCTTATGCAAACACGTTCCATTAGGAACTACACACGACACAAGGGCACATTACAATAAAGAAACGCTAATAACCAAAGCTATAAAAAACATTGTGGCATTCGTGCATTAGATATTGACAGCTCTCCATTGTAATTTGCCTCTGTTTAGTTTCTTTTGGAACGTGTTGGACTAGAAAAGAAATTCATTTCACGTAGGAAAGGGCGCAGTACCTAAGGGCCAGATGTAGGTAGCCAATTACCGGTCGGTAACGGCAGAAATTACAGAATTTCGGCCTTTACCAACCAGAATTGGGTTATTGAGATGTAGGAGCCAAAAACTGACCGATTCGGTAAATACGAGTTGGTAATTTACCGAATAGGAATATACCGAATTCTTATTTACTGAATTTTTATTTACCGAATCGGTAAATAGGAAATGGTAAAAAATTAGTTTTGAGATGTAGGAAACCTCAAAAATACAGAATTTCATGAAATTCGGTATTTAAGAGTTGGTATTTACCATGGAGTGAAAGTAGGTGGTAACCAGGTGCAGGCTATAAAAAAAAGGCCCCAAAATGCAACAGTGTGACCAGAATGGCGGCATTCTACGTCATTGCAAGGCGGCTATGGCTACAGGCAGCAGGAGAGAGGGTTTGGATGAGGGAGGAGCAAGTCTATAGGCAGAGGATTACGCTCTTCCAACTCACTGAGGCAGAGATATTGCAAAGGTACAGATTACACCCCCAAACCATCCTGGACTTGATCAGGGACCTGCACCCACTACTGGAGCACCCAACACCAAGGGCGCACGCCATCCCACCCCATGTGCAGGTGCTCTGTAGCCTACACCTGCTTGCATCTGGGAGTTTCCAGAGTGTGATTGCTGCGGTAGGTGGGGTGTCCCAGAGCTGCCTGTCCCGTTTCTTCCATAAGTTCCAGGAGGCCATTATGCAGAGAATGCATCATTACATCAGCTTCCCTGACACACATGCGGAACTGGGCAAGACCAAAACTGAGTTCTATCAACTGGCACAGTTCCCTCACGTCATAGGCTGTATAAATGTCACCCACATCCCAATCTGCCCACATGCAGCCACAGAATACATCTTCAGGAACCGAAAGTCGGCCCACCCAATCAATGTGCAGGTGATATGCAACGCTGGCAACATGATAACAGACATTGTGGCCAAATTCCCTGGGAGCACCCATGAATCATACATATTCCATAACAGTGGGATCTACACATGCCTTGCTGCTGGAGAATTTGGGGAAGGATACCTGCTAGGTAATTAACTGTGACACACCCTGATAGATACTGCAGATGAATTTATTTTGAGTATGTAACTCATGGCACTCTCTTTTCCACCTAGGCGATAGCGCTTTTGCTGTGCGGTGCTTTGTTCTCACCCCTACCTGAATCCATCTAGCAGGAGTGAGAGACGTTACAATGTTGCACACAGAGCAACACCCAACGTTTTTGAACGCACATTTGGACTTTTAAAAAGCAGGTTCCGCTGCCTCCACAAGAGTGGAGGTGCACAGCAGTACACTCCTATCATCTGCTGTAAAATCATTGCGGCCTGTGCCATGCTGCACAACCTGGCTCATAAGAATGGCACAGAAGTGGAAATAACACCTCATGAGGACATTGATGATGGAACTGAACAGCCAGAGCCCTATGCAGAAGGAGTAGCGCCAGCTACTGATGGGAAACTGAGACGGGCAGGGATCACATGCAGCTATTTTTAAGTAAGTAAGGAGACACAGCCAGGGGTTGCATGTGAATGACGTAGTTTAATGGGCACTACAGTAAATGTCAAATGACACATCATTGTAGTCCAAATTGTGACAAGCCTAACTAGGCGGACACGGGTTACCTCACCCTAACATGTCCTCTGGAGTGTGGGCAGCATTACTGTCTGCGCCCACGCACAGCACTGCGGGATGCCTGAGGTTGGGATTGAACATTGGCTGTTGAGCCAGGGCCTGTAGTTTGGTGTCTGCTGCTCCTCCTAATGTCCTGTACAGGGGTGCTGCCGCTGCTGCTCCTGCTGGTGGTGTCATCAGTGTCCCCCACACCTACATCCCCAGCGTTGGCTGACTGGTTTGTCAGCAGCACTTCCATAGCAGTTGTAACTCTTCCCATCCCCCTGGAAAGATCTGTGCAACAGTGCACCAGCCCCTCCTGCATCGCAACAGAACGGCGACATAGCAGGGAAGTTGCTGTTACAAGACGGTTCATGGCCTTTGTCTGATGCTGCATACACTGCCTCTCCCGGTGCCTCTGTGTGCAGTCATCATGCAGTTCTTCACAAAGTGCCATCATGCACTGGGACATGTCCCTCATCCCATCTGCCATGCCCTTATTGTAGTGATGTTAAATGAAGATCAGGTCACGTAGGTTCTTGTAGAAAGATGTATTTATTAATTAAGTTGGCATGAAGTGGTATTTCAAGATAGTAAGAGTAATTACAAGGTAAACCCCACCAGGAGCTGTAACCAGTCAGCTCAATCCTCAGCTCCCAACTGACTATAGCATCAGAACATAACATTCCAATAAGACATCATGTGTGGTAACATTCCATTTGATGACATAGGTAAAACAACTAGAAAGCCAACTCAGCAAAAAACTCAGCATGGAAGAAATGCACTAGAATAATTTAAATAAATAAGTGGTGTGCATGTCACCGATACCTTGGAGACATGCGCGGCAATTACTTTGTGAAAATGTAGATCTTAAATTAACATGAAAGTACCTGTGAGGAAATTCAATAACAAATCTTGTAGTTGAAAAAAACGTAAATGGCATTTTGAAGAACTTAAACATCTAAGAACGTCTTGAGGCACTGTGAAACAACGTTGAATTGGTGGCACACACAGGTGACGTCGCACCGTGTGGTTGAAGGCACGAAATTGCAGCAAAAGCAACAACGCAGCATTGTTGACGTCATTATGCGCGAAGACTGGAAACGTTCGGCTATTCTGAGTCTGCACGCGCTTGATGAACGCGCTGACTGCACGCTCGAGCCGTATTAACCTGAATGATTGACGGTTAAACTGCCGCTTTGGAGAGGCAAGTAGAAACTCAATATAATTTACGTAGAAATCGCCATAAGCCCCTAAAAATTCCAAACTCATTTCCTCATTTAAAAATAACGTGGTTGATGCATAGTTAAGGCTGCATATAAGGGTTGGTATTAACAATTGTAGCGCTGCATGTATACAATTACGAACATAAAGTCTTGATTTATGGCAGTAAGGTCGAACACAAATTGAATGTAATTTAAAACACTGCATGCTCTTCATTAGTTAACCGGAATGTCGGAAATACGCACTGCCGGTTTAAAATAGCAGACCAATAAATGAAGTGCAGAATTCACTCGACACAGGAGTGTGGATTAACACTGCAGGCTTGTAATTCTAAAGGCTGCAGGCTTTCAAATCCGGTGCAGTCTTCACTCGACAATCAGACCTTTGAATACACACTGCAGGCTTATCAATCAGGAAGGTGCAGTTTAAAATCAACGTCTTAGAAACAATGGCTGGCCTTTCATGTAGGCTTAACAACCAGCAAGCTTTTAAATGCAGTGAAGTGAAAATTAAAATCTTAGAACAGGAACTGGCAATGTCGCGCAAGCTTATCAATCAGGAGGCTTATCAATTGAGGTTCCGTGACGGTTCCGTGACGACTTGAACCCGTGTTTTCAAGTTTGTCGGAAATACATAAAATTAGTATCAGCGAACCGCAAATGATCCATTTAGTATATCCTAGTGTTTTCGCTACGCTACGAGCAAGAGCACTCCTTCCACTGACACATTTCTGATATACACACGGCATCCATCTTAGATCGTGGCCGCCATTTTTGTGGTTCCTTGCCCTCACATATGCAATAGCCTCTGATCATTTCATTCACTTCACTTTGATTAAAGACACGTAGCCTTAGCCGGAGATTCACCTCTTACATGACACGTGCACCTTAAACCAGATCACGCTGAAGCTGCATGACTCGACAAAGGCTGCCTCCTCTGCCCGAGGCCAGCCCACCTGAACTGGTTTTCCTGTCCATTGTACCTGATCATGATTAGGCGGCCGAAGCCGGTAGCCTTGCCCATTTACAACCCACAAACATCTCTTATCCCGTTTTCTATCTTCTGCACCTGGCTCTGCTCCTTTTCCTTCTGGGCCTTTATTAGGGGGAGGTAACGAACTTTACGATGAGGCGGTCCGGGTCTTGAATGCAATATTGACAAGGGATTGTGATGGACTGGTGGGAACCCCTCTTCGTGATGTTTGGTATCAGATATTATCGACAGTTCCTGTGTAACGCCAAATATTTATTGTTTAGAGACACAAAAGGTTTGGGAATGTACCGACATGTGAAATATTTGCCTAGAGCACAATTTTTGGTATATAAGGAGCAACCCTCAATGTACAAATCGAACAGTCTCCTAGATTCTGCCCGTGTGTAGATTCTGTGACTTCTGTGTCCCTGCAGTAATAAACCTTTGGTCTTTGACGCCACCATCGAGAAGCCCGTGTTTCTGTTCATTTGTGCACCAAGGCAGGTGGGACTCCGGGGTCTTTGGGTGTTGTACCCTGACACCTCTGGACGGAACCAAAAAGTCCAGAACTCCAATTGGCGCCCAACGTGGGGCGACGTCATTCGGTACCGGTCCAAAAGCCTGAAGAGTTCGAGAAGCTTCGTGTGAAGATTCCTGAGGGAGGCGCCCCACTTCATCGATCCCGGCATATCGCAAAAGTGGCCCTGAAGTTCTCTTCCACGAGGGTTCCCGTTCAGGACGGCTGCAGTGGGCCGTTGCCTTGACCGTCGCCCTGTCTTGGACCCGAAGTGGTGCAGTCCTTAGTACAGCGAAACGTGACGGGTTTCTCCTTGGTGACGTCTTCAGTGACTCAGTTAAGTATTTAGTGATAGCTAGCTGGTTACTTTTGTGAGGATTGTTAAAAATCCTTGATCGGTTCTTGGTTTGGTTTGGTTTCGTAAGATTATCACTAGTTGTTCTGGTTACGATAATCTATTTGGTTCAGTTTTGGGTATCGATACATCAGTTCGTTTTTGGTAGGCCTAAGTTCTTGGTTCAAGTGCACAATTTGTTCCGTGTTTGTTTGTTTTGTGTTCCGGACTGAGAATGGTAAGTCGGAAAATGTTGTCTTGTTTTAGTTGCAACAGTGACTCACAATTAGAGGATTCCTGTCTGGTTCCTCCGATTGGGACTCCCCTATATGACCTATATTGTAAGTATGGTGTGGGTCCTATAACTTATAATGAGATATGGGTCCGTTATTGTAAGAAGGATGGTGTCCTTAGCTGGCCACTGCATGGTAGTTTTGAACAAGAGATTCTCGACAATTTAGAAGCGAAATTGTTTAGGAAGAAAGCCCGGCCGGCAATGTTTGACTCTTTTCGTTATTGGCGGAAAGAATCCAAACAGAGAGAAATGAAAAGGTTGAAAAAAGAGCAAAAAGAACTAGAAGAGTTAACTCTAGAGCAAGCGACTAAGCAGTTGCAGGCTGACGAGTGTGAGAAAGCCATAGATGTAGCCATTAGAGAGCGTAACTTAGCGATTGACAAGTGCTATCCTGCCTTGCCATCGAAAATGGCTAAGATACTGGAGGATTCCGAAAACGATCCTCTGCTATCTTATCTGTTACGGTCGCCTCCACCGTACGCACAAGGTGCTGCGGCTCCACTTATACCGGATGTTCAATTGCCGGTTGCTGGACAACCTGGTGTTCTTGTTCCTCAGAATCAAGTTCCTATACCTCCTGTGGTGAATGTAAATGTTCCTACAGCTCCTCCTCTTCCCGCACTGCCCGCTCCTATACCTACCACTGTACCTATTGGTCCTCAAACTATTTTCCTCGATACTCCTACTGTTTCGTCATCTATTCCTACCTCTACTGCGTTCTCTATGTCTGCGAGTGTACTAACTCCACTTTCTGTTCGTCGAAGAATTACTGATTCTGTTACTAATATGCTGTCGCCTATATATAAAACCTTGATTAAGACTCCTACTCCTGACTCTGTTCAGAGACGGAGTCAGCTTCCAAGTACTGAGGAACGGGGAGTTTTAGACTCCACAGCTCTCAGATGGATTACAAAAGTTAGAAGATATAGTACGAAAGATGTGTTAGAGACATTTATGCAATGGGGAGAGCCAACGCAGCGATACGTCTTCGACGAGATGTGCTCGTTGTTGCGTGAGGAAATAGAAGAAGACGATGTCGAATCAGATTTGGAAGATTTAATTAAAATTCAAAAAGAGTTTGCTGCTGGAATGATAGTGGGCGATAATATAAAGGAAGCGATGGAACTCATTTTGAGTTTTAGGATTGATCCATCTCTTCGTTCCCCGAGAGATTTAGAGAAAGGTAGAATGAAGCCAAGTCGCCAATATCCTATGAGGGAAGTTCCTCCAATTTGGCGCGAGGCAGTACAACGTGATGATAATGCGGGTATTGCAGCTGCTCCAGCACAGTTCCAAAGAGTATGGATACATATTCCGTGGAAGCGAGCAGAAGTGTTAGCAGTGAAACAGGCCTTGCCAGATCCACGTAAGAATCCAGCCGGATATTACAAGGAATTGACACAGACAGTTGAGGCTTGTATAATGAACTTAGCCGACATTGATATGTTGTTTGGTAATGTAGTTCCACAACCAGTGTGGGCTAAAATTCGTAGAGAGGATCATCAGGCTGCTTTAGGTGGTGATTGGGCAGCTATCACTGCAGCAGATGCTCAACAAACAGGTGGTGCGAAACCCGAACCCCTAATTGCTAATCTTCCTGGCAGAATAATAGATTTAATGAAGACTCTGATGCCAGCATTGCGTGTTAATTGGGATAAATTATCCGCATGCAAGCAGAAGAAAGACGAAAGTGTCTCCGACTTCTTCACGAGGTTCGAAGAGACTTTTGTAGACCATAGTGGTCAGGATATGAGCACTGAAGGAGGACAGAGATTGTTTGTCGATAAATTTGTGCATAATTTGTTACCCGAATTATGCAATAAATTGAAAGACTCAGAAAGTGCGTGGGCTGTATCTACGACAGCGCAAATACTTGCGACTGCACAGTACTATGAAAATAGGGATAAAGAGGAAAAGGAGAAATCAGAGAAGAAAACGAAAGATTTAAAGACTAAAGTTCTTTTACAGCAGGCGTATCCGCCTCGCACGAATCAGACTAATATGCAACAGAATTCGTATCAAAAGACAGATTATAATTCGACCAGGCCTCAATACCAGTGGAATCAGTGTGCGTACTGTAAGAAAGAGGGTCACTATAAAAATGATTGTCAGATTTTAGCGCAAAATAATGCGGCAGCAGCTCAGAGAGGTCGTGGTGGTTTTGCACAGAATTCTAGAGGTCGGGGACGAGGTGCTATGCCTCCACAAACGAATGATCGTCCTTCTAATCACTTTGATCAACAAAATGTACAGTCAGCTCAACAGAATAGATCTCAGCAATATCTTGTTGAGGATTATTGTGAAGTTGAAGAGGGATTTCAACAAAATGGGTACTAGGACAGCCATGGACAGAGAGAGGGAGTAGTATCAGTTCCAGTGGATCAGAGTGGGCCTTATGTCGCAGTAGCAACATCAGGTGTAGTCGAACCGTTTCTGTTGGATACTGGTGCCGCAAAAAGTTCTATCATGCATGCGAAACTCCCTGGCGCACCTTTGTCTGGCTCAACAAATGTTTCCGTAGGTTTTTCAGGCGCCCCTGTGTACAACCCGATATCTGGTCCTTTGTCTATTTCTGTTGGACCGTGTCAATTGAAAGCACCCTTAATTTTGACGACAGGTTGTAATGAAAATCTGCTTGGTTTAGATTTGTTAAAACGACTATATGCGACATTGTACTGTTCTCCGGAAGGAGTACAGCTTACTTTGGGTAAAAGACTCACCTCTCCGATGTACTTGTCAATGGACAAACTCCCGCCGGAGCTACGTTCACTCCCTGATTCTCTTTGGGCGACTGGTCCCAATGATGTAGGTCTACTAGAGATTCCACCGTATGTAGTAACTTTGAAAGCGAATGTGAAATTTCCAAGAATTCCTCAATATAAAATATCGAATGAAGGTGAGCGTGCACTCTTATTGATTGTGCAAGATTTGATTAAAAAAGGTGTGGTTGAAGAAACGCGAGGAAATGTTTGTAATAGTCCTGTATTGCCGATTTTGAAACGAACAGATCCTACAAAGCCTCCAGTCTATAGGTTTGTCATAGACCTTAGAGAAGTTAATAAGATTGTAATTCCGCAGTTTCCTGTAGTGCCAGACATTACTGCCTTGCTAACATTGATTCCCGCTACAGCCAATTGGTTCTCAGTCATCGACTTGAAGAATGCCTTTTTCAGCATTCCGATAGCCGAGGAAAGCAGAGATATTTTTGGCTTCTGTTTAGGAGGTCGCAGTTTCAGATTTAAACGCGCTCCACAAGGCTACTGTGAAAGTCCATCTATTTACAGTCAAGCTTTAAAAAGCCAGTTAGATTCTTTTGTCCTTCCTCCAGGTTCTGCCCTAGTACAGTACGTAGATGATCTTTTGGTGGCTGCCGATGACAAGGAAACTTGCAAGGCAGCTACAATTTCACTATTGCATCATTTGTCTAATTTGAATCATAAGGTGTCACCTTCCAAAATGCAATATTGCTGCCAAGAAGTAACCTACTTAGGTCATCTCTTGTCAAAGGAGGGAAGGAAGTTGACCCCAGAAAGAATAAAAGCAATTACGCAGATGAGTGTTCCACGCACACAGAGGGAAGTACGTGCCTTTCTAGGTATTACCTCTTACTGTAGGCAATGGATCCCAAATTTTTCACTTTTAGCAAAGCCATTGGTAGCTTTGACTGGGAAAAATGTTCCGAGTCCGGTGCCATGGTCTGATGAATGTCAAAAGAGTTTTGCTGAATTACGAAAAGCTTTGTGTTCAGCTCCTGTATTGGGCACACCTGATTACAGTAAGCCATTCACGCTCTACGTTCACGAAAGAGAAGGTTGCGCGTTGAGTGTCTTGACACAGAAGTTTGGTGATAAACAACGCCCTTGTGCGTATTTCTCATCAACATTAGATCCGGTAGCTAGAGCATTGCCTAGTTGTTTGAGGGCTACAGCGGCAGCTGCAGCTTCCATTCGACAATCTGCTGGTTTGGTGATGAACAATATGCTAGTGGTCATGGTTCCTCATGCAGTGGACACACTCATGAACCGAACGAAGACACAACACCTTACTAGTGCGAGATTATCTGGTTACGAGCTGACGTTATTAGCGAGTCATATTCAGATCAAAAGATGCAATGTATTGAACCCAGCAACATTGTTGCCGACTGATCAAGAGTCGAGTGATTCTGAGCCACATGACTGTTATTTCAAAACGGAGGAAGAGACAAAAGGTCGTATCGACTTGAGAGATACTCCTCTATCCGACCCAGATGGTACGCTGTATGTGGACGGGTCATGTTTTAAATTGGAGAATGGTGATGTGACTGCTGCCTACGCGGTAACGACTTTGAAGACGATTGTGGAGACTGCAAGAGTGAGTCAGAATTCTGCCCAAGCTGCAGAGTTAATAGCTCTTACGAGAGCGTGTGTTTTAGCTGAGGGAAAGAGAGTGAATGTGTTTACAGATAGTCAGTACGCATTTGGCGTGGCCCATAGTTTTGGCCGGTTGTGGAGAGAAAGGGGTTTCATTACGTCCCATGGGACTAAGATTCAACATGGTCAGCTAGTTAACGACTTGTTAGAATCTCTAACCTTACCGACTGAAGTTGCGATTGTGAAGTGCAGTGCTCATAAAGCAATCACGGATGATGTTGGTCGGGGAAATGCCTTTGCTGATGAAACCGCTAAACAGACAGCTAGAGACATGATGAGTAGAATGTATGTTGCTACGTCTGCAAGATGGATTGCTGAGTCTGGAATGTGTGAGGACACAATGGAAAGTGTGAAAGAGATTCAGAAAGAAGCGACTGAGGAAGAGAAACGCGTATGGAGAGAAAGTACGGGCAAATTGGACTCGAATGGATGTTGGATCGATTTGACAGAACAGCAGCGTTGGATGTTGCCTGATGCGTATGTGCTTGCAGTAGTGACGATGGCGCATGGAGTGGCGCACATAAGTTCTAAAGGGATATGTAAGATGTTAGCTCCGGTTTGGAAGAATGAGGGAATCAGTAAGTGTGCAGAGAGAGTGGTGAAAAATTGTATGGTGTGCTTGATGCATAATCCTGGCAAGGGAACTCCAACTCCAGCTGGTCATTTTGCTCCTCCTTCCTGTCCCTTTGAAGTAATACAGTTAGACTTCATTCACATGGAACGCTGCAACAATTTAAAATACGTCCTGGTGGTAGTTTGTGCTTTTTCCAGGTGGATAGAAGCATACCCACTAAAGGACAACACTGCTTTATCAACTGCCAAAATTCTTCTCAAAGAATTTTTCCCTAGGTATGGAATGCCACGGATTGTATGGTCAGATAACGGAAGTGAGTTTATAGGGAAAGTTATGCAGAGTGTGTGTGCTGGTCTAGGATTGAAACAAAAATTTCATAGTGCGAACCATCCCCAGTCTGCTGGTTTAGTCGAGGGTTACAATGGCACCCTCAAGCTTAAAATAGCCAAAATTCAAGCATCCACAGGTTTGGCTTGGCCAGACGCACTTCCTTTGGCCTTGTTATCAACGAGAGCAACAGTGCATTCTAGAATAGGGCTTTCTCCATATGAGATTGTATTTGGCCGCCCGGCAAATGTCTGGGGTGTGCCAAGGCCTAAACAATTCTGCTCCATTGAATATCCTATGTTGATAGACTATCTTTATGACTTGACTGCTAAATTAAGTCTTATTCATCAACAGGTTTTTGATGCTTTGCCAAAGCCTCCGGAGAGTCCAGGGCATCAACTGAAACCGGGTGACTTCATAGTGGTCCGGAACTTCGCGAGGACAAAGAATCTTCAGCCTCGCTACATCGGCCCCTTCCAAATCCTGCTGGCAACGAGGACAGCTGTACGTGTTGCTGGCCGGAAGAACTGGATCCACGCTTCTCACGTAAAGCGTGTTCCACTGCCGCTGCCCTACGACGACTGGGTGAAGAAGGGAATTGGTGCCTCCGAATCTGAAATAACTCCAAAATTTGTCCCTTTCAGCGATGCCGATTTGATTTCTGACACTTTGAAACGTGACTCTCCTCTTGAAAAGACTACTTTGAACATTGAACATTTGTCTCCAGCATCAGAAGAAACTTTGCCATCTGCGAACGTAAACTCTGCAACAGCTGCTAGTGATACACTATTTTCCGATCAAACAGTACCAGCAAGGAAAAGATACAACCTTAGAAGCCATAAAACGAACTAATAAAGCAGGCAACTGCATATTGTGATTTTGATATTTATATACATTGGACTTTTTTGCTTTTCAGCCAGGAAGTTTGCTATTGTTTATTGTTTTTAATAAATTGCCTTGCCGTCTGGGTAGCCGTAGGGTCGTGGCTGTGTGCCTAGTTTGAATTTGCAGGGGTCTGACACAAGGTCGATCTTTCTGTTAGTACTGGGAACTCCCAGGGCTGACAGAGGCATTTTCATCTACGTACACATCATCAGTGGTCGCGAGCGGATTGTAGAAGATGGAACTTCCTGCGCTGCAACGAGAAAATGTGATTTACGTTCGCAGAAACAGACTAAATAGAATTCTTCATAGCAAATGTTTCTTGATGCAATGTGCCATTACATTTTTGATTGTTTTAGCAACACTGGTGGGTGGAATTGTCTTTAGCATAAATTTGATTTTTGTGCCAGTATCTACAGTACCTCCCCTTGATCCTGCTATTTCTACTGTTTCTTCTATACACTCTTTTCACTCGTTTCCGGAACATGAACAAGCTCGACGCTCAGAATTCATTAATAATACTTTTGTACAGCTCTTGCACCAACACCAACTGGTAGTTAACACGACAGACTGTTGGGTGTGTGGCTTGATACCCCACACTATGGATAAAGGTATTCCCTATCTGGTTTTGCCTTTCAGCTACAATGGATCATTTCAGGCCCTTCAAACCATCTTTGCTTATGCTCTTGAGACCTATCCTCCACGCCCACCACGCTCCACTAAATATAACTCTGCCAACAAAGCTTTAGTCCAGGGAATTATTGACATGATCAAAGACGTCAATAATACTCCATCTTACCCTAGAGACGAATTGCGAGTATATTTAAGTTGGAATACTTCAGAGTATCGCCTTAGTTTAGGAGAAAGCAAGCGTAAAAGCTCAACTCCAATCTGGGTCGTACTTCACCGAGGTCAGGTCTGTTTGCAAGGTAATGGGAGAAATCCGAGAGCTCAGCTAGGGAGGAGTGAGTGCGTAGAGACTTATGTGTTTCCGGCTAACTCTTCCCCTGCCTTCCTTACTGCCAGGGGTACCTACTTCATCTGTCGAGACAGAGCTTATACATGGTTGCCTGCTGACTTTTCAGGTTCATGTTATATTGCTCGATTGTTGCCTCCGACATACACTGCTTCACCGGATTACCACAGAATAAGAGTAGCTAGAGGTGTTTTCAGTAAGGAAGATACCGCTGGTCAGGAAGCTGGAGACTTCTTCAAAGGCTTCCTTCCGTTCTGGGGGCCTATGGCCAATAGTAGAAACATACGTCAGCTAACACGGGTAGTTGAATCTACTATTACCGAAACTGCTGGTGCCCTTAGCAATCTGACAGCTGAGCTTCAGGCGGATAGGCTCATGACATTGCAGAACCGTATGGTTCTAGATGTTATACTTGCAGATCGAGGTGGGGTATGCAGAATGATCCAATCGAGCTGCTGTGTCTTTATTCCTAATAATGCTCCAACAGTTTACGAGGCGATCTCTAAGTTGCACAAGATTTCGGACTCCATACATGTAGATGAGGGAAACTGGTCCTTTATGGAGTGGGTTTGGACTCTGATCTCAGCGTGGGGATGGAAGGTTCTAATGGTCATTGGTGTCATCTTAATATTACTATTCTCATGTTGTCTGATTATCCAGTGTGGTCCTGCTCTGTGTAGTCTTTGTGCTACAACCTGTTTTAGGAAACCACCTGCATTTGGAGAAAAGACACGAGAAAGGATGATGATACAACAACATGTCACTGACCTGATGAGCATAGAACTAGATTCAGACATAGATTGAGTAATTGCCTATGTAAGGGCAAAAGGAGGGTCTGAGGTTCCGTGACGGTTCCGTGACGACTTGAACCCGTGTTTTCAAGTTTGTCGGAAATACATAAAATTAGTATCAGCGAACCGCAAATGATCCATTTAGTATATCCTAGTGTTTTCGCTACGCTACGAGCAAGAGCACTCCTTCCACTGACACATTTCTGATATACACACGGCATCCATCTTAGATCGTGGCCGCCATTTTTGTGGTTCCTTGCCCTCACATATGCAATAGCCTCTGATCATTTCATTCACTTCACTTTGATTAAAGACACGTAGCCTTAGCCGGAGATTCACCTCTTACATGACACGTGCACCTTAAACCAGATCACGCTGAAGCTGCATGACTCGACAAAGGCTGCCTCCTCTGCCCGAGGCCAGCCCACCTGAACTGGTTTTCCTGTCCATTGTACCTGATCATGATTAGGCGGCCGAAGCCGGTAGCCTTGCCCATTTACAACCCACAAACATCTCTTATCCCGTTTTCTATCTTCTGCACCTGGCTCTGCTCCTTTTCCTTCTGGGCCTTTATTAGGGGGAGGTAACGAACTTTACGATGAGGCGGTCCGGGTCTTGAATGCAATATTGACAAGGGATTGTGATGGACTGGTGGGAACCCCTCTTCGTGATGTTTGGTATCAGATATTATCGACAGTTCCTGTGTAACGCCAAATATTTATTGTTTAGAGACACAAAAGGTTTGGGAATGTACCGACATGTGAAATATTTGCCTAGAGCACAATTTTTGGTATATAAGGAGCAACCCTCAATGTACAAATCGAACAGTCTCCTAGATTCTGCCCGTGTGTAGATTCTGTGACTTCTGTGTCCCTGCAGTAATAAACCTTTGGTCTTTGACGCCACCATCGAGAAGCCCGTGTTTCTGTTCATTTGTGCACCAAGGCAGGTGGGACTCCGGGGTCTTTGGGTGTTGTACCCTGACACCTCTGGACGGAACCAAAAAGTCCAGAACTCCACAATCAGGTGCCACAGGTATAAAATCAGGTACAGTCACTTTTCAATCAGGTGAAGTAGCTTTTAAATCAGGTGCAGCAGTAGATTAAAATCAAGGTTTTAGAAAGCAGGGACTGGCAGGTCAGTTTGAGGACGACCATAAGAGTGGAATGGTCACTGGTGGGAATTTATAACGTGCCAATATGCTTGAAAGTCCCTTGAAGAAAGTTAAACTTAAATGGTTACCTTGTTTTCAGAAAGTTCATGCTTCAGTTGCTTGTAAATAAGAAGGAAAAGTCCAAAACGTCGCCAATTGTGGTGATGTTAAATGAAGATCAAGTCACGTAGGTTCTTGTAGAAAGATGTATTTATTAATTAAGTTGGCATGAAGTGGTATTTCAAGATAGTAAGAGTAATTACAAGGTAAATCCCCACCAGGAGCTGTAACCAGTCAGCTCAATCCTCAGCTCCCAACTGACTATAGCATCAGAACATAACATTCCAATCAGACATCCTGTGTGGTAACATTCCATTTGATGACATAGGTAAAACAACTAGAAAGCCAACACTACACTTATGCTGTCCGCCATGGAGGTGATGCCCGGTTCATGTTGTCCATGTTACTCTTCATGTGGTGCATTTGTCTTTGTACTGCAGTAATTGCTTTTCCTGCAGGCGCTGCACTTTGACCATCGTGGCCTCCAGCCCGCAGTAGACCCCGTCACCATGGTCACTTATGCTTCCCTCACGGACCCTACGGCGTCTTGCGCCTCTGTGCACAGCTACAGGAGTGGACGGCAGCCCAGCAATGTTTGCCTCCACTGGCTCAGTTTGGGTGTTACCCTCCCTTTACTCATCAGAGGACGTCGCAAGGATTTGTATGGGGGAACATCATGCCTCCTGGACCTGAAGACTTCCGACACCTCTGAAGCTGCTGATGGAGACTGTGTTTGTGGGTCCTGCTGTGGAGAGTCATAGAGCAGAGGCGATGATGGATGTGTTATCTGGATGCCCATAGGAATGAATGGGAATTACCGAATCTGTATTTACCGATTCGGTAAATACCGAATCGGAGATTCCAAATTTTACAGAATCAGTAAATTTTACCTATTTTTTTTCTACATCCCATTTTCCAATTCTAAAATACCGAATCGGTAAAAGTCGGTATTTTAGAATCGGTAAAACAGGATTACCTACATCTGGCCCTTAGGCTTTTACTAGGTATCCCTAGAATTTAGTAACAGCCTGTGGTACTGCGCCCTTTTCTTCGTGACATAAATTTCTTTGCTTAATATGCCACTGCCGGTATAATTTGAAAGGGGAAGAACTGTTAACATCTGCAACGCCAAAAGCTCACATTTAGATTAATGTGAAACCCACTGCATTGCACCTGCTTGTATAATTTGTCAGCCCGGAGGGTCTGGTCCACTTTGTGGTGGAAGCTGTTTGAGGGTTACATGTTCTTTCACTGACGAGTTCTCCATGGCTGAGTTTTCGACCTCTGAGTGTACGAATGTTGTGTTTTAGAATTTCCCCAATTTTCAGATCAAGATGATATCGTTGTGTTGTAACCTACAGTGTCAGTTTCCTGCCATTTAGAGTTCAGGTAAATAAAATAATTTAAAAGGCAAAAAAAACAGACTGTGCTGCCACAGAGACCGTACTGCACCAGATTTTACTACCAGCTGGGGAGCCAGTAAGGCATTGCTGTGTTCGTACACTAACTTAAGTGACAGACCGCAAAGTCCATTTACAAGCTATATTCTATGTCTGCTGTCAATTTTTGTCTGATATATGTTGGAGTTTGCTTGTGTGGCTCGCCTAGTTCTTTCAGCTCCATTCATATTTGGGGTGTGTTTTACATATTCCTCCTGCTAGTGTGTTGTGAGGCAGTCACTATGCTCTGTCCAGGCTGTGCAGCCGAGTCTGATGGATTAAGGTTTTTGCTTCTACCTACAGGCTTCAGGTTTGTACCGTGGGACCTGGTTTGCATGCTAGCAATACTTGTCCTTTTTCTGAGGTCGACAACATGCATTTATGCTACGAGTCTCTCCAATTCGTTCTGTGCCACCCTACCCCTGGGTGCCAAGGATCTTCTGACCATCCTTGAATGTTCCCGCTTTAGATATAGTCTTGTATTGACTTGAAACTCTGTTCAGTGACATGGAGATACAAAGATCTCTCCAACAAGTGGGAGGTTAATACTTTATCATTTTATCCTGCTTGGGTCCTGACAGTGTCATGCTGTGCTACATGTGCTATCAGCGTGTTTCCTCGTTTTGGCCTGTGGACCCGCAATCTGCTTTTTTTCAGTCTGGCCTTCGAGATAGCATTCTGTCTTACTAGACTTGTTTCTACAAAAATAAATCATACACAATATACATACAGAGAGTGAACTTCATGCATTAGCCTTAAATTGTCATTCACACTGTGCTTCTGCTCTCTAGCGCATCCTGCGTGGCACAAAAGTTCAGCCCATTTTACACACCGGCTACCTTCACTTAGAGTAATTGCACAATGCTAGTGCACATTGTTCACACCCATCTAATACAATCTCTTTCTCTTCAATAACAAAACTGGTTTAAAGTGTCCTCTGTTTAATCAATTTTTATATTAACTTTAAATGCTGCCTATTTATTTTGCCTGCACTTTAGGTGCCAATTAGATGACAATTTAATTTCAATTTACTTTTTAAAGGTGATGAAAGTGTTGGCAGCAGCTTCCGCTTCTGTGTTTCTGGTGGGTCTTCCGCTGTTCTTCTGGACCCTCTGGTTGAGTTTCTCCTTCTGATGTCCAAAGTGGTAGCTTGGTCGAGCAGCCTGTTGGATGTGATTTTAGGGATGATTCCTGTGTATAGGATTCTACGAGGTAGCCTTCTTTTATGCACTCTGATTGGGATAATCTTCCTGGATATGCTTTCACCTCTTTGGCCTAATGTGCTCACTGTCTGGCACTTATGCTATCTTTGAGTGTCTTGACTTCTCTCCTAGTTTGGTCTTTACAATGCCACTTATACTTGTAGCTTGCTTTTG
This sequence comes from Lissotriton vulgaris, assembly GCF_964263255.1. Lineage (NCBI taxonomy): Eukaryota > Metazoa > Chordata > Amphibia > Caudata > Salamandridae > Lissotriton > Lissotriton vulgaris. The sequence goes on along the minus strand of NC_141699.1, from coordinate 217,703,888 downwards.
ATTAATGATCAACGTGCTCACTTTAGGACTTCTATGGTTTCTCCTATGCTTTTAAACTGGTATTCTTACGACTCTTCTTAGCTGTATCCCTTCTGCATTTCGTCCTGGCTAGTTGGGTGATTCTTTTTCCCAGCTCACCCTAGCCAGTTTACCTTCTTTTCCTTGCCTCTGTACTTTGCGTTGTGGTGGGCCTCTTCCCAGTGGCATTAGTCCACCAGTGAAGGTGTACCGGAGTTCGGTTTTAAGTTGGTTTGGGTAGTTTCGCCATCCTCTCACTGAAGGTGACTTTCAATTAATTTATGTTCATAGTCTATTGATCATTCTCTGGGATTTGACCTGCCCTCCTGTTCTGCTTCATCCTTTTTAGGTCTAGCCTAAGCAGCGCTTGCGCTGTCTTGTCGAGACATACTGTGCTGCGGTATGGCATTAAAGCTCTGTCCATTTTCCAACCATCTTTTCAATTGGCTCCTGTTACTGTTCATTCTAAATAGCTGTTTTGGATTCGTGAATGGGCTTAGTAGTCCCTCCTTAGTACTGCCTTTTCTTCTTTTATACCCTCCCTTGAGGACTGGCCCTTTTACTAGTGTTGTTACTCACTATGTTTCATTTACAGTCTGTGATCACTATTTTCTTAAATAATGTTCTCCTATTGCACATAGGACATGCTTTTTCTGCAACGGTCCCGCTTTTCAAATCACTACCGTCCTGCCTCCAGGCTCCATGCTGCAGATTTCAGCAGGGTGCCCATGATTATATTTTTATTATTAGGAATTGCGGTCATTTGTGATTGTGACTCACCCAACTTTCACCTTTGCAGCGCGGCACAAGCAGTGTGCTGCGCTGCTTACAATATTGAAAAAATAGACTTTGGTGAGCCGTGCCTTTCTTTTCTTCGGCGCGGCTCATCCAAGTCTAATTTTTAATATTATAAGCTTTTAGTAAGCAGCGCGGCACAGGAGGCATGCTGCGCTACTTACCATAAGCATACAATATTGAAGACCTTGACCTTGACCTTGGCGAGCCAAGTCTTCCTTTTCTGCGGTGCAGCTCGCCAAAGTCTATTTTTTCAATATTATATGCTTTTAGTAAGCAGCCCAGCACAGGCGGTGTGCTGCACTGCTTATCAAAAGCTTACAATATTGAAAAAATGGACTTTGGCAAGCTTCACCTTTCTGTTCGTCTGTCTGGCTCACCAAAGTCTATGCAATAGGTCTCATATTTGAAGTTATTAGCATTATAAATACCAATGTTTTTTAACCTAACTATGCTGCAATACCATATGTGGCCGAAAGAGGTCCTATGGACCCTGCAACATGGCTAGGTAAAAAACATTGCCATTTATAATGCCAATAGCTCCAACTCCAACAATTGCGAGACCTATTGCATTTGCAATGCTTGTTTTTTACAGCAGTTGAACTCACCTTTCACCTGCTTTTTTCTTGTGCGCTTTCTGGTGGGAGTTTTAAAATATGAATGACTATGATATTGATATTCTAAATGTTGTTTTTAAATGAAATGATTTGTCTTTTGTGATTTTATCTATAAAATCGAATAAAGATTATGATGATGACTTTCTATTCTTAACTCCACATCAATGCACCTTGAAGGTGTATGTGTGTGTGTGTGTATGTATATATCGCGAACGTGACCCACAAGGGTATCATAGAGCTTTACAATAAAAAAAACATAAATGGTTGAGGTGATATACACACATTCAAATTTGTTAATTTGTAAAATAGAAATATAAAACATATGCATAACAAACATAGAGGACCGAGATTCTGAAGGACGTTGTACAATAGACAGTTAATGAGTGTTAGAAGATTGTGCTAACAAACATACATATTATAACTTCTAACGATTCAAAGTTGATATATAAAATGTATAGATGACCAGGCTGACCCACAGCCAACTAGGCATTAGACAGCAAACAATTATAGAGCAAAAAGGGCTGTGATATAAGTCTTACATACAGTAGACTATACCAATCCATCTGAGATAGGTAGTGGTGATAGGATCTTAAAGATGACTCGGTGACCTCCTATAATTAAAATTTAGGAGATTAATTTGTTCATTAGTAGTCTTTTTACTTCCTTTTTGAATGCAGTAAAGGAAGTGATTCTACGCACTGGTGGAGGTAAAGAGTTCCAAATCTTTGGTGCAATCCCCGAGGAAGCTCTACAGCCTGTTCTCTTCTTATGGAAGGATTGAGGTTTCAGAAGGAAAGTGCTCGCACTTCGTATTCCCAGACCTGAGGCGGAAGCCGGGTTCTGGAGGTACGCAACTTGTGTTTTAAAAACTGTATAAATTGCTTTTATTGTTGATTTGAAAAGCCTCTGAAAGCCTACCTGACCTCGCTGGAATACCACTTTATTCCGCCCTCATCCCACGCAGCCGATTGATCGCTGCTGCGGGAATTGTTTGTTATTGTTCAGCGGCCGCCATCGCAGGCGTGCTCGCTAGCCACGCCCCCTTGAGGCCACGCCCCCTTGAGGCCACGCCCCCTGCCCCGTAAATAGGCGCCGCATTCGAAGGCTCCACAGAAACTAGATTCCCAGACCTGAGGCGGAAGCCGGGTTCTGGAGGTACGCAACTTGTGTTTTAAAAACTGTATAAATTGCTTTTATTGTTGATTTGAAAAGCCTCTGAAAGCCTACCTGACCTCGCTGGAATACCACTTTATTCCGCCCTCATCCCACGCAGCCTATTGATCGCTGCTGCGGGAATTGTTTGTTATTGTTCAGCAGCCGCCATCGCAGGCGTGCTCGCTAGCCACGCCCCCTTGAGGCCACGCCCCTTCTCTTCCCTATATCATGTGCCTGGGCAGGAAGCGCAGCGGGAGCGCCGTTTGCGCGCCGAAGGCGCGCCTAAGGCAAGCCCGTCTGCGCCCGTCCGCGCCTGGACGGGCCCAGGGACCAGGCAAAATGAAGAACCCATCAGGTATTCCTCCCTCGAACTGTACTCTCTTCAGAATCCCGTTCTCCCACCCCTTGACCCGACCACACATGCTCGCCTAAAGGCCAGCAATCTTCTTTCTCACTATCACATGCAAAAACCGCCCCCTATTCCATCTCAAAGACTTAAAACCAATAAGCTCCCACCTAAACCCAATCTTCAGACCCTCAGATGCCTCTATCTTAATACCAGATCTCTGGTTAAACACCAACTAGATATATTCCTGCTCCTGAAGTCGGACAGACCAGACATACTATTTGTCGCTGAGACATGGCTTACTGCAGACTCCTTGCCAGACATTCTCATGGCCTTACCATCAGATTATTACATCCTGTCAGCAAATAGAAAATCAGGAAAAGCTGGTGGAGGTGTTGCCGCCATAATTCATAAAGACCATACGTTTACCACCTTACCTCCCCTAGACTTACCAGATACGGAAAACTTAGTCATCAAATCTGATACCGACACAGGCACCATGGTGCTAGCATTGATCTACCGACCACCTACATCTATGCCCTCCTTCCCTGCTTCCCTGTCTGAGCAAATAGCAGGTCTAGTCGTCGACTATGACAAGGTCTTGGTCATAGGGGATCTCAATTACTGGTATAACAACCCGGAAGCTGGACCTCATGCCTTAGAACTATTCGAGCTCCTTTCTAATTTAAATTTCCATCAACACGTCCCGATCCCCACTCATGAAAAGGGACATATCTTAGGTTTAAGTATTTTATTAAGGAAGTACAGTGGTACAGCAATGTAAAACAAGAAGAAAAAAATAAATAAATAAATAAATAAAATAAAATAAAAATTCTTTTTATGCAATAATAGACAGTTCCCAGCGTGAAAAATCAATGCTTTCTCCAGAGCTCACCGCCACCTACCGAGTACTACAGTCTGTGCTAGGTAAGAGCCGCCCTGGGCGGCGTCCTCGAGCGTTGCATTCGAATGTCAATCAGAAAGCAAATAACAATCCCTCTGTACCTCATATTCAATGTAACAAACTACCCCAACTGTCCCTCATACCCACCCTCTCCCCCATCCCCCAACTCCCCGTCCGGTGTTCTGCAAGAAAGATCTCAGAAACTCACAAGTCCTCTCCTATTATTTACTCAGCATGCGTACCCGACCCTCCCGATCCCTATTGGCCGTTCAAGTGATCGGCGGTGTAAGCCTAAGGAGTCTCAGGTATCTGGGGCACGTAAGCTCCCTGAATTCAGTAGCTAGTAGAGCATGGAATGGTTGCCACAACTCAGTGAATTGGTCTGCCTCCCCAGCCAGTGTAAGCGAAAGTTTCTCCATGCCCAGTACGTGCCACAGCCTGTGCAGCCAGCCCGTGATCGAGGGAACAGTGGAAGTGCGCCAGTGTATTAGAATGTTCTGCACAGCTGAGCCCAAAGCGATGGCTATGTGTCTCCCTCTCCGGGATTTCAATGGGAACATTAAGGCATTAGGCAGGCCCAGTAACGTATAGGCCGGGAAACGAGGCAACTCTATCCCAAAACATGTATCAATTTCATCGATCACTTCCTTCCAATAGTCCTGTATCAGCGGGCAATCCCATAAGATATGCGTCAGTGTCCCATTGTGCCCACAAGCGCGCCAACATGTAGTGTCTATGAGCCTGTTCATTTCGTGCAAACGTTCGGGAGTGCGATACCAGTACGTTGACACCTTGGTGAAGGTTTCTGTGAGCCCCACGTGATATGCAGAGTGTCGTGCTCGGTATGAGATTTGTTCCCACTCCTTGTGGCTGAGCGTTCTCCCCAGTTCCCTGTTCCATCTCTCCCTACCAGGATTATAGATGTGTGTGGGCGGAGGCTGTAGCATTTTATACAGATCCGATATGAGTTTTACATCCGATGTACGCGTCGCCATCCATCGCTCATAAGGGAGCAGGTCCCTGTCCGCCGCGTCCCGCACCTGCGGTTGTAGTGCCCAATGTCTGACTTGCCAATATCGCATCCTATCCGCCTCGGCCAGCTGGTAATTCTCTTTAAGGTCCTCAAAGGGGAGGATCCCATCCCTCCCGTACACATGAAAAAGCGCTCTGCAGCCTTTCTCACGCCAGTGCGCAAAGGCACCCGGTTCCATCCCAGGCGTGAAGTCCGGATTGTTCACAATAGGAGTGAACGGAGAAGGGAACGAAGTAAGCTCGAATAGTTCGCTAGTGGCATCCCACACCCTCAGCGGCACCCTAGTAACATAGGAGGCGTAGAGATTTGGGGGTCTGTGTTGTCTGCGTAGGAACGGTATTTCTTGCAATGGCCGGCCCGCCACTGCCTGATCCTGGAAGAGCCAGTGCTTGTCCGACTCCCATCTGCTCCATTCCACTAAGTACCTCAACTGTGATGCCTGGAAGTATTTTTGAAGGTCAGGGACTCCCAGTCCACCCGCCTCCGGCGCTAGAGTCGTCAGTGCTCTCTTCATTCGGGGTTTACGGCCTTGCCAGACGAATTGGGATAGAGCAGTCTGCATCATCCGTATCCAGCCCTTAGGGGGCTGCAGCGGAAGAGCCCGGAAGAGATATAGGATCTGTGGTAGCACTGTCATCTTCAGCGCCGCTATCCTGCCTAGCCACGATATCGTCCCCTTATTCCACCTCCCTAGTTCCTCTTTCACCTTTTGGCCTAATGTCTCGTAATTAACCGCCACCATCGCTGACAGTGTGGGAGCCAGCAGGATACCTAAATACGGCACGTGTTCCCGTGACCATCTTAGTGGGTAACGCCTCTGCAAATCATGTCTCGTCTCAGGTGTCAGGGAGATATCTAATGCCGTGGATTTCCCCAGATTCATCTTAAATCCGGCCGTTCTCGCGAAGGCCCCAAGCTCTCCCATACACGCGGGTAAAGCCCTCTGCGGATCCTCCAGCGCAAAGATGACATCGTCTGCATATAAGCTGACCGTGTGGGTATAACCTCCCATCCGCACTCCCGTAGCATCTGGATTTTGTCTCACTCTCTGGGCAAAAGGCTCCATGTAGAGAGCGAAGAGTAAAGGAGACAGCGGGCATCCCTGCCTCGTGCCGCGTTCAATATAAAAGCGCTTCGATCCACAGCCATTGACACGCACCGTCGCCGACGGGAACTTATAACAATTAAAGACCATGCACCTAAATTTCTCCCCTATGCCCATCCGAGCCATCACCCCCTCGAGATACGGCCAGTGCACCCGGTCAAACGCTTTCTCGGCGTCGACTGAGAGGAGCATTCTTTCCCCAGGGACCCGCGAAGCCTTCTCCAGTACGTGCACCAACCGCTTGGTATTATCCACCGTTTGCCTACCTGGTACAAAGCCGGACTGGTCCGGTTCAATCAGCCCAGGGAGATACTGTGCCAGCCTCGCAGCCAGGATCCCCGTATAGATTTTAAGGTCAACGTTTAGGAGGGAAATCGGCCTGTACGAGCCACATTGAGCCCTGTCCTTCCCTGGTTTCGGTATGACTGATACCGTGGCGCGCAGAAGATCCGGCGGGATAGCACCGGGGCAGTCGAAAGAATTAAACAGCTTGGTCAGTATTGGAGCCAAGGTAGTGCAGAACGTCCTATAGAAGAGGGTGGTGTATCCGTCTGGTCCCGGAGCCTTCCCGAGTTTCAGCCTAGCGATCGCCGTAACAACCTCTTCTATCCTAATCTCTCGATCTAGGTAGTCAGTTTGAATTTGAGCTAGGGACGGGAGAGTCACTGAGTCCAGATATTCATCAGGGTCCCCAGTCGTTGCGCCGTCCTCCGCATAGAGCTCCGAGTAGAACTGTCGAAAAGCTTCGGCTATTTCGACGTCTTCAGTGACTGTGCGCTCACCTGGCACCGCAAGTTCCTTGACTCGACGGCATTGGTGTGCGATTCTGAGCTTAGCTGCTAATAACCTGCCACAGCGATCCCCTCCCGTGTAGTATGCGTGTTTCAGACGAAGAGCCGCATATTCAGCCCTGTCGAGGTCCAGAGACGACAGGAGTTTCCTCGCCGCCTTTAGCTGTTTCCAAATCCTAGGGGCCCCCGTTCGTCGATGCACCTGTTCTAATTCCCTGACCTTGTGCGTAAGTTCTTCCCGTTTAACTTTCCTCTCCTTATTTTCGGCTGCCGATATTGTTATGAATTCTCCCCTCAGAACCGCCTTAAGTGCTCCCCATTGAGTCGCCAATGTGGTGTCGGGGTTAGAGTTATGCAGTTGAAATTCAGTCACTGCCTCAGTAATACGCTGCACCACCACTTTTTTGTGTAGAAGGGTGTCTCGCAGACGCCAGACTCCGTGCCGAACCGGGGTCGACGGGGCCAGAAAGGTCCCCGAGACCGGTGCGTGATCTGATAGAGAGATGACCCCCACCTCAGAGGCAGAGGCCATGTCCCGAACCGGGCCAGAGACGAGCAGATAATCCAGCCGTGCATATGTTTTATGTGCGTGTGAGAAATAAGAATAGTCCCTATCTGTGGGGTGAAATCCTCTCCAGAGATCGTGCATATCGAGGTCAGCTAAATGTGTTTTCATAGTGGGCGACAATTCCCCGGTCTGTGGAAAGCGCTGCGCTGATCTATCTAGTGAGGAGTCAAACACCAGGTTCAGGTCCCCCCCCCAGAATGAGGTGCCTGTCGGGAGATGCTGTGACATCCACCAGTGTATTGTGGAGGAAATGTTCCTGACGCTCGTTTGGGCAGTAAACCGACCCCACCGTGAAGTGCAAAGGCCCCAACTTAAATCTGTATGCCAGCAGTCTCCCCCTTTGCTCAGCTAACTTGTGTAGCACCTCCCCCCTAAAGGAATTAGAGACCAATATAGCCACTCCTGCCGTTTTAGTGGTGTTGGAGGAGAAGAACTGTGTGGGGAAGGAACGGGACCATAACCTATGACAGTCACCAACCAGCAAGTGCGTCTCTTGCAGCAGACAAATGTCTGCCCGCGAGGCTTCCAACAAGGAGAGAACCGCCCTACGTTTCGTGGGATTGTTTAGCCCTTTCACATTCAAGGTCACAACCTTCAATCCTGCCATACCAGATTAATGCAACCTTCCAGCACCTGACAAGCAAAGGCAGCAAGTGCCAATTCTGCCTTCGGATCGGCCCATGAGGTTCGGCTAAGCTGAGCGAACATAACAGCAGCACCGGACAGCGCTTCCCCGAACTCCCCCCCCCTCGGATCCCAAGGCCCCCGAACCCCAACTCCCGGATCCCCGCAGTCCCCCCCCCCAACCCCAACTTGAACCTCCCAACCCTACCCTACCAACCGGTCGTAGTCCAATTAGTCCCAGGCCTGCCCCTCTCGGACAAGTCTGTGGTGAATTACCTTCGTGGGCGACTTGCCTCCAGCACCCCTCCCTCGCCTTCCCGCGTCCACCCCCCCCCCCCCCCCCAAAGCCAGCTTCATCAGTAATGCAGTGTCAATCTCCCCCCGGAGACATGTTATGCGGTTAGTGCCACTTCTCCCTCAACCGCCGAGGACTCGGCTGCTGATCGAATCGCGTCCGCCATCCCAGATCTGAATGTGGGCGAAGCCGGTCTCTGCGAGGCTCTCTGTGTCCTGTGTCTCGAGACTCTCCGCCAGCCTCCATCAGTAGAATCCCTCCTCCTCCGTGGAGTGGACGATTCCTCCTCCTCTGCTGTGATCCCTAGCACTTCGCAGACATCTTGAAGAGACCGCAGCTGGTGGGACTCTCCATTCCAACGGAATATGAGGCGAAAAGGGTGCCCCCAGGAGTAGGGCGTGTCGTGTTGCCTCAGGAAGTCCGTTGCAATCTTGAACGCCCTGCGCTTCTGGAGCATGGTCGCAGCGAGGTCTTGATACAGCGCGACTTGATGACCTCTAAATGCTATCGTCTGTTTCTTTCTCGCCTCGTACATAATCCGCTCTTTCAGCGGGAAGTCAGGAAGGTAAGCCAGCACGTCCGGTGGGGGTCCATTTGCACGCCGCTGCGGGCCTACTCTGTGGGCCCTATCAATCTTAACGGGGAAATCCGCAGGTTCGCCAAGGACAGTGCGGAACAGTTCCTGCAGATAGGCCACTATGCCGGAGGTCTCTTCTGTGGATGGCACTCCCCGGACCCTGATGTTGTTCCATCTTGATCTGTTTTCCAGATCCTCATTATGCAGTTGAAGGTCTATGTGTTGGTCCTGGAGGCGGAGTACCTCCTGCTGCAAGTGCGTAATCTCCTCGTCCTGTCTTTGCGTTGAGCTCTCAACCGCTTCCACCCTCTCTCCGAGACCATCCACCTCTCTGCGCAGTTCTCGTACCTCACCTGCCACTTCCTTTTTCAACTCTTGGAAGTCGTCTCTCAGTGTCCCGAAGAGGGATTCTAAAAAGGATCTGGTGACCGGGGGTTCTCCGCTGCTCCCCCCTGAGATCCGCAAGCGCCTCCCGACTGCGTTGAGGTCTTGTCCCCTTTGCCTGGTGGTTTATTGAGCATGTCCGTGAGCGTGCGGTTGCTGCCCTTGCCTCCCTTCTGCCCAGCCATCCTCCTCTTTGCTCTGCAGCTCGTGAATAAACTGTAGCAGGCCCCGGCCAATTCTGCCCCCGATCAGGCTCCAATCCCCGGCGAGAGCCCTCGAGAGCCCCCGCTACATAGGCCTGTCCCTGATGGCTTCCTGGACTCAAGGTCGGGCCCCCGGCTTTCGTCCACTCCTTCGGAGCCCAGTGTCACTCAGTTGCTGTCCCCAGGGCACTCCCCCTTCCCTGACGTGCACCGGGTCTCGGGTGCTGTCGTGTCTCCAGGCCACCCTGGTGCGGACTTCGCGCTCTACTTAGGGCAGTCTGTAGCTCCTCTGGGGGCTCCGCTTCCCAATGCACTCACCCAGCCCACACCTCACCTCGTCCGTCGAATCCGCGGGGAAAGGGGGAAAGCTCTGTCCAGGGCCTGGCTCCAAGCAGCCCAATTCCAATGCTCCAACCTGCACCCCTCCGGCCCCCAGGCGTGACCCGCTGGGCGCCGAGGATCCCCTGCTGCCGGCAGCCGACCACACGAGAGGGGCCTGTCCCAGCTCCGCACTGCTCTCCTGCACAGCGCCCCTGTTCAGGCTCGGTCTTTAGGCCCAGTGTCACAGCGGTGCCAGCTCCATGCCGGTGTCGTGCTCCGTAAGCCCTGGTTCCTCTTGCGGGCTATCCGCAATGCCCCTGGTCGCTTTGTACTCCCCTTGTCACCTCGGGGCGCTTCTGCTAGATTGCGGGGGGTGGGAACTCCTGGGGGGTAAGCCTCGTTGCCCCCGGCCAGGACCACTGCAGTGCTCGGGGCAGGCCGTCGTTTGTCGGTGATTAGCCCGACAGGGCTCGCTACTCCGCTGGCGCCCTCCGCCTTCGGGCGTCTCCTGCTAGGCCGCAGCCGCGGCCTCGCGTAGTTCCCGGGCCGGTGCCGAGCCTCCCTCACCACTGGGGGGCCGGTCAGCGATCTTGTCCAGGCACACTGCGGGTCGCCAAAGTTCCCCGGCGCCCCCTCCGAGCATCCGCCAGCGCCCGCAGTTGTGCCGTCTCACCAGTGGTCCCGGCCTGTGTCTTCTCCCGGTCCGGCCGCAGCCGCGGCCTCGATTAGCCCTGGGGGCGTGTCCGGAGCCCGCCTCACCGTCCACGGACCGCTCCGATCACCGCGGTCCTGGGCCACCGGCACCTTCGGGTCCTCCGCGGGCGACACCGTCGCAGTAGGTCTCCCTCCGCTGCCCCCAGGGTTTGCGGTGCCAACAGCCGGGTCTCCAGGCGGGGCCGCTCCGTCACCGCTGCTCGGGGCACCCGCAGTCGGGTCCCCCGCATCCGACTCCGCGATCGGCAAAGGAATCGGAGCACCACACAGCTGCGCTCCAACGCTCTCCCGATCGCACCCGGACCTCCGGGCCGAGTAGGGGGGAGAAAGGCGTAAATTCAGGGCTCAGGGCCTAGGCGGACGCGGGAGCTCAGGAGGAACACGTCCGTTCACTCCTCCATCTTGGCCACGCCCCAAAGGGACATATCTTAGACCATATTTGGTCTCATAACATCTCCACCTCCTGTCCCACGGTCTCACCATGTATATGGTCTGACCACTACCTATTGCAATTTTCCATTACCACTCATGGTCACCCTAAAAATCAAGCGCCCTCAGGGGGGTCAGCCAGGAAATGGGGATCCCTAAACTTCCAAGATTTCCTATCTACCCTGACCAACTCCATCCCCACCCAGGGACTAGACATCAATCTGATGGACAAAGCGCACACCGAGTGGCTCCTCTCTGCATGCAACGAACATGTTCCCCTTACCAAGTTCTCCCGCGCCCGTCGCATGGACGCCCACAGATGGTTCTCTGCTGACTTAAAAAAGCAGAAACTGGAACTCCGCCAACTAGAGAGGAAGTGGAGACATGGCTACCACGCCACAGACAGAGCATTATACATTACAGCCCGTAAAAATTATAAGAGCTCTATCCTATCTGCTAAAGCAACTTTCTTCTCAGATAAAATTTCCAACGCCCAAAACAAATCAAGGGAAATCTTCAAAGTCGTAAACGACTTATGCAACGACTCCAGAACCTCTCTCTCTCAACCAGCGTCACAAATGATGTGCAACCGGCTCAACGACTTCTTCAAGGAGAAGATCGACACCATAAAAAACAGCATTCAAACCAACCACGCTATGGCAGACTACCCGGACATCAGTAGAAATCCTAATATCCTTCAGGATATCCCCCCCATCGATCCACCCAAATTACTGGAACTGATGAACCGAGTAAAATCGGGCTCACCTAACGATCCCTGCCCCCCGCATATTCTGAAAGAAGTTCATGCTGCACTCCCTCAGGGCATACTCCCCATCTTGAACACCTCCCTATCACGAGGAATAGTACCCGATTCCTTTAAAAATGCCACCCTGGTCCCTCTAATTAAGAAACCTGGTGCCGATCCCTCCAGCCTCTCGAATTACCGTCCCATTTCCCTTCTCCCTTACGGTGCCAAGCTGCTTGAAGCCCATGTAACCAGCTGCTTATCCAACTTCATTGAAACATCTGACTACCTGGAACCCAACCAAGCGGGATTCCGCCAGGCGCACTCTACCGAGGCAGTGATCCTCGCCGTACAGAATACTCTAAGGACCAATGCCGACAATGGAATTCACCAAGCCCTCGTACTTCTTGACCTGTCGGCCGCGTTCGACACGGTGGATCATGCTATTCTATTACACCGTGTCGAACAAGCCGGCCTCAGCGGCGCGGCTCTCGCTTGGATTAAGTCCTTCGTGACGGATAGATTCCAGGCAGTAAAGCTGGAGAACTTTACAGCACCTATACTCCCCACCACTTGCGGTGTCCCACAGGGCTCCTCATTGTCTCCCCTTCTTTTTAATTTATATCTTAAACCCTTACTGCACTCCCTGAAAAATAGAAAAGTTATTATCTACAATTATGCAGACGATCTGCAGCTGGTATTCCCCCTCAACTCTTTGGATTCCATCGAGGAATTTCAAAAGACCATGCTGCACATTCAGAGCTGGATGGATCAGAACCATCTTAAGCTGAATCCAGGAAAGACTGAGTTGGTACTCCCTGGCAACAGCGCACTCAGTTGGGGCCCCCATTTCTGGCCTTCCTCAATGGGCACTCCCCCATCCCCCTCCCAGTCAGTAAAAAGTCTTGGGGTCACCCTCTGCGCCGACCTCTCACTGAAAACCCAGGCCGGAGCAGTGATCTCCTCCTGTTTCTTCCAGCTCAGAAAGATCAAGAAAATCGCCCATCTGCTGACCCATTCCGCTCTCATCCAGGTGGTACTTGCATTGGTCCTCTCGCGATTAGATTTTTCCAACTCTATCTACCTGGGCCTTCCCCTTGTCCTCGCCAAACGCCTGCAGATTGTTCAAAATCAAGCGGCCAGATTAATATTCAAGAGCAATCGCAGGAAGTCAGCCAAACCTCTGCTGGCCTCCCTCCACTGGCTCCCCATAGCCCATCGGATTACCTTCAAGACAGGCTGCATAATTTTCAAGGCCCTCCACGGAAAAAGCCCCAGGTTCGTCAATCAACTCATAAACAAATATGAACCAACCCGAGACCTTCGTTCTGCCCATCTGTCCCTCCTCACGGTGCCGACATTTAAAAAGAAACGACTTGGCGGATCCTGTTTCGTATACCTTGCCCCGAAAATCTGGAACTCATTGCCCTTATCTATTCGGAACTGTACCAAGCTGACAGAGTTCAGGAGAGCGTTGAAGACCTGGCTATTCAAACAAGCGCACGGCTAGAGCACTGTTCCATCTGTCTCCTCATTTACCATCTACCATCTGTTTCTTCAGCGCCATGAAACCCCTGGGTGACCGTGCGCTTAACAAATTCCGCATAAGATAAGATAAGTTGTCTGCATCCTCCAGACTTTTCAAGCTTTAGCGCCAAGTAACTGGGTGTATTGTGAATTGCTTTGTGTGTCATGCACACCACTTTAAGGTGTATTCTTGCCTCGTAAGACAACCAATTCAGTGCTTCCAAGGTTGGTGAAATGTGACTGTTTCTTTTGGTTCCTGATACTAGTCTAGCCGCAGCATTCAGTGCTGCTCTCAGCTGGGCCAGCTTGTATTTAGAGAGACCACAGAGGGTGGTGCTTCCGTAGTCTAATCTTGGCAGTACTAGGGCTTGTACCGCAATTTTTAGATCTGCCTGAGGGAGGAAGGTTTGAGTTTCGTTAATATACTCGACTTGTGATTAGCTCCCTTGGTGGCAATAGACATGTGCGACTGCATATTCAAATGTATGTCAATAGAGATACCTAGGGATTTTGCTGAGTCAATGAGAGGGGGATACAGTCAAAGGAGGTTTGGTGTTTTAACCAGAGGTGAGATGAGAATGAATTCCGATTTTTTGGTATTCAACATCAGGTGGTTGTTAGTGAACCAACTTTGAGTGTTCAGTAGAGTAGTGTTGAGGGCAACTAAGTCATTGGCGATGTGACTTTCAGATACAACTGGGTGTCATTACCGTACATGTGATATAGAATGTTCGCTGATTTCAGTGCATTCACCAAAGGCTCCATTAGTAGGTTGAAAAGAATGGGTAAAAGGGCAGATCCCTGAGGCACACCAAGTGTGACCATGGAGGGTTGCGAGAGTGACTTCTTCATCTTGATTCTTTATGATCTGTTATTCAAGAAGGAGGAGAACCATTGCAACACTGTGCCCGAGAGGCCCATCCTTCTTTCCAATAGGGACAGAAGGTTGTCATGCTTGACCGTATCGAAGGCGGAGGACAGATCAAGAAGTATCAATAGGCATGATTCCTTGCGGTCAAGTATTTTTAGTGTATCATCCATAATGTGTGTGAGTGCAGATTCTGTGCTGTGTCCTCGGCGGAAGCCCGATTGGTGACTGTCTAAGAGGTTGTAGTTCTCAATGTGGTTGCATTATTGAATTTGTACACATTTCTCCAATAGTTTAGCCAAGGTGGGGATGTTGGTTATAGAGGATGGTAGTTGTTAAGATCAGATGGCGAGGTATCTGCTTTCTTTAGTATAGGAGAGACCGGCCCTATTTCTAGACAGTCCGGAAAGACACCTTGACTCAGAGAGGTGTTTACAATTTTAGCCCATAATGGTAGGATAGATGTTTTTAAAATCTTGAACAGGGCAGGAGGCATGGGTCTGAGAAATGATTGGAGGGGTTGATTGCTTGAAGAGTGTTGTCAATAGTTGAGAGATTGTCGAGAAGGTGTGCCAAGAGGCCTTGTTTTTTGAGACTTCCCTAGGATTATTAGAATGTACTTCGAATAAAGCGCCCAATTTAGGATCTTGGAACATAGATTGCGGAAAGGACATCTTTGATTGGATGTCTAGCTCGATGGTCCTAGTCTTTTTGTGGAAGAAATTGGCAAGTACGTCACAGCTAGGAGTGGCCAGGTCATTAACTCACAATAGTTATTTGTGTTACATGATTGTTGCCTGACGATTTCAAAGAGTTTTTTGGCCGGTTGATAGCTTGGTTCAACTGAGTTCTGAAAAAGTCTCCCTTTGCCTTCAGAATCTTCCTTTTGTAAGAATTCCTTAACCTTCTAAGGTGCTCAAGGTTAACAGTGTTAGGAGCAGATTTCCAAAGACGTTCTGCAGCTCTTAGATGTCTACGCTCCAAGTTCAGGCCATCATTGAACCAAGGCTTGGAAATCTTAGAGGAGACATGTTTTTCCTGTAGAGGCGCTGTAGAGTCCAGGATTTCGAGTAACGTCTCATTGTAGAAGGTTGTAAGGTCATGTACATCAGTTATGTCCGTCATGAGGGTCAGAGTGCAATGGTTTACCAAAGAGATGAGATTGATATTTTGTGAGTTCCGTTTCCATTGCCTTGATTTTGAGGGTTGGCCGCTTTTATAAATAGCTTCGATATTGATGGAGAAGAGGATGCAGTAATGATCAGACCAATCGTATGGGGTGATGGATTCCAGTAGGATGATGTTTGATTTTTAAATGATGAGGTCCAATGTCTCTCCCTTGTTATGCATTGGGCTGTAACAGATATGGGATAAATCATGTTCTGATAGAAACTCTTTAAGACAACCTACAATATGATCATTTGCGTTGTTCCAATGGAGGTTGAAGTCACCTAAGAATATATGAGGCACTAGAGAGTTGGCATTGGATGCCATGAGCTCCATAATCTCATAGATACAAGTCACATAATCACCTGGGGAGTGGTAAAATATGTGTAACTTGCTGGCGATTCGCTTAGCATCTGTGATATTAATGCATAGATAATCACAAAAGCATATCTCAACGGAATCCGCTTGCTTGACTGATATTGAGTTCCAATAAATGCAGGCTACCCCTCCCCCTAGTTTCCCGATTCTATCGAGTCGGATTAGGTCATGGGAAGGAGGAACCAGTAAGATGAGAATGGGTGAGGAGGAGCTATTAAGCCAAGTTTCTGTAAGGACTGTAATGTCTAAATCATCCTCTAGAATGAGACTGAATATATCAGTAGCATGTTTGCTAGCAGATCTGCAATTTATGAGCCCGCACTTCAACTTATTAATCGAGGAGTTTAAGGTCATCTGTTCTAAATTGATATTCATGAGGTTATCTCTATTTACAGATCTGTTATTGAGTGTAGGTTCTCTGAGGAGATTGGATACAATGGTTTGAATAGCGTCGCAATGGGACTTACTATTGTCAGAATCCAGGGTATAAGATGTAAGGAGGTCGTCTATGTCGCTGTCTGATAGTTCATCGCTTGACCGCCTGGGCCACTTGGGGGAGGTAAACTACCCAGATTAGTGTTTATAAGGAGTGTGATTTTGGATATGCGTCTACTAAACGTGTGGTTGTGCTGAATAGTGTTGTCAGTGTGAGCATTCACGGGGCTGCAGTTTCTTGTTTGGAGCCTGATTTGATTCACGGTGTCGTTGGTGGCTCTGTGTAAAATAAGAAGATCTTTCATGATAATAGAAAGGTTATGCATTTCATCCTTAACTGCATGAGTGCTGCAGCTTTTCCCGCTGTGCGCTGAAAATTTAAAAAAAACACTTTACATAACAAAGCCAGCTCGTCATGCGCGCAGCGCAGGTAACGCCCATGAAGAGCTGGCTTTGTCATGAGCACTGAAGGGGTTAAGATGGGATAGGCCAGTAGCTAACTCATTGATTTGACTGATCAAGACGGAGATGGGAACGTAGGTAGTAGGTGTGGGCTTATGATCGGTTAGGGAGGGCGATCTGCAGGTAGCGTCATTATGCATGCTCTACTATTGCTTGGGGATATCTACAATTGGTGTGTGTGATCCATTATGGAGGGAGATCCGCCAGTAAGTTCTGTAGGCAAAATCACATTCTCCATTTGCTTAGGGATAACTTCCATAGGGGTCCATGCGGGAAGCGCCCCTCTTACCTTGCACCCGCCCCCTGCTGCTTCATTTTATTCACTAGCATCAGCAAGGGCACCTCATTTCTCTCCACCCAGGGCGCTGTCTTACCAAGGATGGCAGAAGTGGGCGAAGTGGGGATTGAAACCGACATTTCCTGGTTCCGAAGACAGGACTTTATTCGCTACCTCCACATTTGCACTCATTTTACTCCTGCGCTTCTCGCCCCAGTTTTTTACACATATTTTATTTCAATAATACTTTAGGGTTAAATCATCAAGTGCCCAACTAAACCTTATGTTACACTTTGCTGTGCTATGTTATGCTATTTTGCTATGTGATGTAACTTAGTTGAGCTCCACATTCGAAAGAGGACACAGGTGAAGAGCTTATATGTAGAGCTGTTTGATTCTTTTAGTCTGGCAGATACCATTCACACCCGAATGCATAAATGTTATGAATTCATCAAATGTTGACTTTTCAGATATGATGCCGCGTGATGATATTTTCTGCAGGAACGTAAGTGCCTGAGGTCCGATAGAAGCAGCGCGCATTGCTGCTGAGAGAAACTTGGTGTTCCCTTCAGGTCCCAGGGATTGCTGCTCTCTGATGTTTATATGTCTGCTGTGGGCTCTTCTTAACGTCGAACTGATGTCTGGCTGCACCCGCTCATAAGAGCCAGCGTCACTCCTTACAGGGAGTGAACATTGGGTGCACTCATTCAAAACAGCTGCTTTTGAGTGTGCCTATTATGGTTTGAAGATCTTGACAATCGGAGCCTCATTGCAAGTGCCCTGGAATAATGCCTCTTCTTCTCCTGCATTGAAATTACCATTACTGGAGATCCCGGTAATTCAGAGGATGTGGAAATAATTAGGATTATACGTTTTGGGGAATCACACACAGGAATCCGTGTTTCCGCAACGACCCCTTCATGCTTCTCCCCAGTGTTTTACATTAGGATTTCTGTATGAAACACCTCATGTAATCTCTCGTTAACAGTCACATCTTCACTTCAGTGGCATTAACGATCAGGTCCTGTGACGCTTATAAGATGAAGTCATTCAAGCAGGGCAGCTGGAGTGCTCAGTGCTAGTTGGTTGGAACTATATTGAAACAATCCTTTAGTGGTCCAGGAGGCTGGGAAAGTAGAAGGCCTTTTGCTTCCCATCTGCCCACCAACAAGGTGTTCTTCCTCCTTTTATCTTTCTATCCTTTAAAGAGGCGGGTGTGCTCATCTCACATTCTCCAAGAGCACAATAACAGGTTACTGCCTGCATCTGAAACAAGGGGAGCCCTTTATTGGGTGTGTGCACATTGTCTATATGAATACCTTTGTTAATTCTCGGTTTGCAGGGCATCTATGTATGGTGTTTGCATGCCTCATGTGACACCTTATCAAAAGGGGTTTAGCTTAGTCAGTAAATTTCGGAGTGAGAGGGGGTAGTAAAGTTCCCAAATAAACAGCAGTAGGGTGAAGGGGTGACCAAGGTTTTGAATACACTCTTCCCATGAGAAACAGGTTTTATACTGAATTGCTTTAGGTGGCCCCCTGTCTAAATTCCTGACAAAAATAAAAAGTAATAACAAGTTAAAACCATTTAGACAAACAAGGACATGAGAAAAAACAATAAAGGCATAGGAGACCTGACTCAGGGCCCCCAGGCCCAATTCAGAGAGAGTCTTGTCTTTGTATGTCAGTTGCCTTCTGACAATGATGAGTTTTTGGATTCCGAGGTGGTAGCCTTATCACTCCACATTCATTTTGAGTTTTTTAGTCACTGTTTTGGTTTTCCTATTGATGTGTGACACAGTTGAAATTGGTTCATAAGGTCAGCACTGTGATGGGCTGTAGGTAGCGGTCAAATGGGTTTGCAGAAGTGTCAGCGAGTTTTGTTGCAGAGTCTTGTCTTTGTCTGTCAGATGTCTTCTGACAGAGATGAGTTTTGGATGCCAAGGCGGTAGCTTCATTGCCCCACATTAATTTTGAGATTTTTAGAAGCTGTTTCGGTTTCACAAGGTCAGCGCTGTGATGGACCACTGGTAGCGGTCGAATGGGTTTGTAGAAATGTCAGCAAGTTTCTTGATCAGTGGGTTTTCTTTTTTGATCCAATCCTTTGCAGAATGTCTCATTGACTTTGCGGAGATCGTCATCCAACATTTCAACACCTAGGTCTCTGTGAAGGTCTGCTGTTCTTGCAAAGCAAGGAGCACCAGCTGCAATCCATAAGGCCTTGCTTGCTCTGTAGTCTCTGCACGACCTTCCGATTCTGCAGGTGGCAACCACTCCAAGCTGGTGAAGTGTACGTCATTGTTGGTCAAATTATTGCATTAATTGCTCGCACGTTGCTCTGCATAGGCATCGACTTGGTCCTCAGGAGTGGGTACAATGTGGCCAGTTTGGTTGTTGCTTTCTGGCAAGTCTTCTCTATGTGTTCTTCCAGCTGAGTTTGGAGTCCAGAGTTACCCCTTGGTAGGAGCTGTTTTCCCATTTGATCACCTCTCCGTTGAGGAGGACCTTTGGATGCTTCTTGATCTGCTTCCTGGTGAATAATGTTGCTGTGGTTTTGCTTGTGTTCAGGGTTATCTGCCAGTTGCTGTACCATTTGGAGAGTCTGCTGAGTGATGAAAGGTACTTAGCCACTTTCTTGTCGCTGAAGGATTGGGAGATGACTGCAACATCATCAGCGTAAAGAGCAAGATCTGTCTTCTTTAAGTCCATGGGGATATCATTTGTAAATAGATTAAAGAGGAATGGTCAAAGAATTGATCCCTGAGGTACTCCAGCAAGAATAGGGCGTGATGATGAGCATTCTTCTCGTACCGCCACGTGAAAGGTCCATTCTGACAAGTAGCTAGACAGCAGTTTAATCAGGTAGCTTGGAAACTTGAGCTTGATCAGCTTGCAAAGCAGTCCTTTGTGCCATACCCGGTTGAATGCTTTGACTACATCCAGAAAGACTACACCAGTAGACTTATTGATGTTAAATCCATCGCTAATGATGTCCGCAACTCTGAGAATCTGGTGATTTGTTGAGTGGTCTTTGCGGAACCCAAACTGTTCTTTGGAGCAGAGGTTTTCACTTGACGCAAAGTCCATAAGACGGGCAAGGATAACTTTTTTGAAGAGCTTCGATAGGCCAGATAGCAGACTTATAGGGTGGTAGTTTGCAGGATCTCATAGTGGTTTCCCAGCCTTAGGGAAAACAACAACTCTTGCTTCTTTCCAGGCAGGAGGGAAGTGCTGGTGTCGCATACACACATTGAAGATCTCAGCAAGATGATCTACTGCAGCATCTGGGAGCATCTTGATGGCTTGGTTGGTTATTCCGTCCTTTCCTGGAGCCTTGCCATTTTTCAGTGTCTTTACCAGCGCCAGTACTTCATCAGATGAGCATTCCTAAATTGTTGCTGCTATTGTTTCTGGCGGTGCTCTACGTGGTGCTTAGTGACTTCTGCTGCCAGTTTGCTTGCCTGGTTAGGCTTGTAGGATACGTCCAGCGTGTCAGCGAATACCTCAGCCTTGTCCCTGTTGCTCCATGCCAGGTGAGTCTTTCCTTGTATCAATGGGCTTGGTTCCTTCTTTCCAGTCAAGCGTCGGGTCATTCTCCAGAGAGGGTTGTCCGAGTCCTTCAAGTTAGCTGTATCCCATTTTTCACCTCTGTGCTGGCTTATTTGCATCTTCAGCTGTTTTGTCAGCTCATTGTATGTCTTCAGCAGGTCAGGGGTGTGATACTTTTGCCACTGTCCCTGGGCTCTGTTTTTGTCAGCTATCGACTTTTTGATGCCGTTCGGGAGGTTGTGGATGGAGCAGCGTTGGAGTTTCTTCTGAAGAACGCTGCATTCAACAGCAGTGTGGACTGCAGCTGTGAAGTGGTGAACCGCCTGGTCAATGTCTTCAATGTAGCATAAGGGACCAGGGTCCAGTGTTTCCTCAAGGCTTCTCGGTATAGGCTCCAGTCTGACTTCCTGAAGTTTTGCCTGGGGCCCTGTTGCTGGTTTTCAATCACATCTCCATCTGTGATCAACACTGGGTTGTGGTCGGACGTGAGCACTTTGTAGGTCCCCAACTCCATAGACTGAAAAAGATTCTTCATGACGTCTATGTCCAGAACATTTGGTTTCTGCAGTGCAGAGCCTGGGTAGTCTGTTGGGTGAGTAGAGTCAGCAACTACAAAGTCCTTCACCCTTGAGTGGGCAATTGGAGTGTGTCCTCTCCTGTTTGCACTGTTAGAGTTCCAGCACTGGTGTTTGGCATTAAGGTAGCCTCCAAATAATGTTGGGATGCTGGGGTCCAGTAAAGCATCCAGGTCCTTTGGGCACAGCTGGCATGGGGGTGACTAGTCGGCAATCAACTGTAGAGGGCCTGAAGATATCTGGATCTGTATACCGGTTGCTTCAATGCTCCCCACTGGTGGTAGTGCAATCTCGTGGTGCTTCACTTTTGTGCTGACGATCATTGCTGATCCTCTGCCTCTAGCTCTGGTGGTGCGATCTGTGCAGTACACCCTGTGGTTTGCTAAGTTGAGCTTTTGGTTTCCTTTCAGATAGGTCTCGGAGATAAGCACTATACTCACATCCTTAGTTTCCATCAGGTGCAGGAGTTCAGCGGTGTTCTTCTGAATGCTGTGGGCTTTCCACATCAAGAAGAGGGAGTTTCCTTTAGATTTGGTTGCCATGGCGGTTGTTTTCTTCACCGTGGAAAAATCTGGCGATGCGATTCGCTACCGTTGTCACCACAGGGTGGATGTGCATGTCTGTGACTACCTTTGCAATCTTCACGATGAATTCCTGCCAGTTGATAACTGAGCCTATTTCACAGGATGATGCTGGGGCAGTTGTTGTTGGTGGGCTGTCTTGTTTTGGTCTTGTAACCTCTGCATATGTCCTTCCATCCGCATGCGCTTTGCTTTGGCTGTTGGTTGAATTACAGGTTGGGATCCTGTGTGGCAATCCCTGATTGTGGATGTATGTCTCCTTTGACCCTGGACAGTGCTAGTGAGTGTCTAGAAGCCTTTTGTGGTCGGCTGATTTGCTTGCATGGTTCGCTTTTTTTTGTTTTCTGCAGGTAGGGACAGCCATGATAGCTTGCTAGGTGGTTTCCTGTGCATTTTGCACATATCGCTGGTTCGGTTTCTCTGTTCCTGGTGCATTGGTTGAAGGTGTGCTCACCTCCTCAGCGTACACACCTTGGCTTCTGATGGCAGGATGCAGAGGTGTGCCCCAAGCGCAGGCAGTTGTAGCACATGACTGGGTCCCATTTCCCCCTAGGTGCTTCTGTGGTGACCATGAAGCTGCAGAGCTTTGTCACTGCTGAGAGTTCTGCTGGTTTCCTATCCTGGCTTGCTGACAGGGTTACGACGAACAGGGGAAATTTCTTGTTCTTGTCCGCCGGTGAGGCAATCTGTATAATATTTTTAACTGGAAGTCCGATAAGTCTTGAGTTATGTGCCCAAGAGATGCGTTTACTGGGAGTCCCCATTTTACGAAGTTTTGGTCTTTTGCAGTTGTTAATGAGAAGATGTGGTATTCCATTCTCTGGCCCGTAAGTATGCTGGTCACACTCCTGTAGTCCTCTGGTGTAGTGAGCATGATCTTGGCGTGGTTCTGCCAGGGCTTGATTGTGAAAGTGGAGGTGCAGGGTTTCTCCAGTAGCTCCACGAGGTCCTTGTGAGTGGGCAAGTTCTGCAGGATGATGGGAGGTATTCACAGTCGCTTTGTAGAACCAGAAGAGGTTCCAGCTCCAGCCGTCTCGTGGTCTTGAGGGTTGGCATTGCAGTCCTTGGCATTTTGAAGAACCTGGAAGCGGTTTGCGGTCGTAATCGTAGCGCTTCTGAGAGGTGCACAGGCAAGCATTGCTGCTTTTTCCAGTGAATTCTGGCAAGAGTCGCGTCCTCTCTTTGACTTTAGTTGCCAGTCCATATTGTCCTCATTGGCGTCAATAAGGTGAGCCATGGCTTCTGCGTTCATCATTGGTGATGCTTTGGTGGGGCTGGAGTGGAGCTCCATGGGTAGATATTTCAGCTTAGATATTTTAGCTCAGTTGCTGCTCCGCCCGCTGTCCCTTTTGCCTGCCTGGGGGTCCTACAGCTGACCGTAGTGCCAACTGGAGGCTCTTCCCCTTAGGTTACCTTTCCCCTCAGCGCAACCTTGCTCCAGGCATGCCAGAGAATGAAGGCTCAGCCTTGGGGTTCAGTCACACAGGGTCTGGACTATCATCCCTTCACCACAGCAGTGAGCAGCCTGGCCCCGGTCAAGCCGGCTGACGCAGGTCCAGCACGTAGGTGGGTCTGGGGAAAGTCCTTGCAGTATTCAGCCCTTTCCCTCTCTGGCATGCAGCCTGGCCCCAGTCAAGCCAGGGAGAAGCAGGCCCAGCACCCCAGAGGAGCCAGCTGGATAGGGATCCTGGCCGTTGGCTTCCCTTCCCCCCTCGGCATGCAGCATGGCCCCGAGCAAGCCAGGGAGATGCAGGCCCAGCACCTAAGAGGAGCGGCGAGGAGGGAGAGTCGCAGTTGGAGCGCGGGTCCGACCTGAACATCCGAATGGAATCGAATCTAATTGAATCAGAATCCCAGGCCCAACTCTCAAGCCAAGAATGCATTTGCTTGGGGGAGGGGGTGTCACACTCCAAACACCCCCTTGAAGCCACGCCCATGCTTAACAGAAACGTGGTGCAATGCTGGCATCCTTTTTTGCCCTCGGAGACACAGTGTTTTGCGTTTTTAATGAAAGTATAAAAGTAAAAATGTCGCAATAAAATAAATATAATGGGATTGGATAAACTGCAGATATCAACCATGGGACGACAGAACAAATCAAGGTGAGACCTGTGAAACTGTAACACATCAGATCGGATTTTATTTTCTTCGTTGATGTGTTAACACTTATGTCTTTGGGTCAGTGAAAAATATGTTTCAAGCAAACGCAACATCAGACTAATAGATGAATTTCAACTTGGCCTGTGCCAGGTGTCAGAAGTTAACCCAGTCCTGCTTTTTCAGTTGCATTATGACAGTTGTTTTGATTTCCACGTCTTAAACATGAAGTGCAAGTACAAAAACACAACATTTAGTGATCTACTTACAAACAACCAGGGTTAAGTGGAGTTCTACATTTATATATGGGCTCGTTTCTAAACTGAACATAACCTTTTATTAATGAAAATTCAATAGAAACGTGCTTCATTCATTGGGTCTGCCAGCACAGCCAATGTCAGTGCCAATACAACTACTAACCAGCACATTCCTATACGTGTGGCAATTCAGACCATTTAACGCCCCTAAAGCTATAAGAATGGCCTGGGTGGTAGCTATTAGTCATTTTCAAAGTTAGCTGAATTAATAAACTGCTGCTGTTGTGCTCATCTCTAAAACAGACAGACAGTGCCACCATGTGGCAGACTCTTATAAACACTGATGTTGACAATTTAGTGTACTAGAAACCACCGGCTCAAATTAAGCACTGTGTCGGGTACAATATTAGTAGTAATTGTTTTCAATTCGGAACAAATTCCATAAAAACACAAATAAAAAAGTTCATAAATGCATAATAACTACACAAATATAAAAAGCATTAAAACCTCAAAGCAATCCCAGCGTCAGAAAGCTAATAAAATCATTTGGAACTACTTTTTGGATTACAAGTGGCATATTGCTGCTTGGACTGTAACCAGCTATGACTCAAATGTGATAATTTTGTAAATGGGCTGGCTTTGGTTAGCCTCCTCGTTGCACTGCATAGATGCCATCCAATGGGAACTGGTATGGGACATACAGACTAAAGCAATGCTGTGCTTTTACTGTGCTTCTATTAATTGTGTCTGTTTCCCTAAAAATGGGGTGCCTACAGCAGCATCTTGTGTTACCAACTTGAGCAACAAGCCAATGTGGGTGGCGCAACAGGACTGAGAGGTGTCCAAAAGACACTAGGTAACTATGTGTAACAGGGAACACCAGGAAGATATTGATAGTAGACAAATTCAACGTTTTTAATCCCTCTCGCAGTGAGAACTCCACTAATCTGGTTCAAAGTTCTGTTTGATATGAAATCAGTTGCATCTGATCAGTGGATTCCTGTCTGGCTAGTATTTTGAATGAAATAAAGGTAAAAATATAAGGAACACCAGTAAAACTCTCTGGGGCATATTATCAAGGGGGTTTATCTCCGCTTTTTTGGCTTTAAAAGCCAAGAAAGCGGAGATAGAATTATCTCCCTATTTCCAAGCTGTCGCTAACACCAGTTAGTGACAGCTAATAGGAGATAGCGACCATCTTGGGCCCCGCTTTGCATGTCAGTGATATTTATCACTAATGACATGCAAAGTGGGCGTGCCAAGATGTTAGCGACTAGAAACAGTCCCTAACATCGCTATCTCCTATTACCAACTTTTGGAGATATTCGCGCTAAGCGCGAATATCTCCAAAAGCTAACACCTGCCCTGAGCAGTTCTTAGCCATGTTATCCAATGGGAGGTGGATAACATGGATAAGAGCATTTGCTCGATAATGCATGAATATCGCTGACTTTTCAGCGATATTCATGCATTGCGGCCGTTTTTTATCGCATTTGCGATAAACCTTGCTAATAGCAAGGTTTATCTGCGATAAAAATCGCCGATGTGCGGCGATAATTTTTGTCTCTAAACAAGTTAGAGACAAAAATTATCGCTAGTTGTTGGTAATATGCCCCTCTATTTTTCTTCTCTGAAATATAAACTGAAAGCAGCAGATACATGATGAAAACATGCTAAAAGTATGTTAATAATGTTTAGACTACTCCTAAAAGGCTTCCAAACTGATATGAGGGAGAAATGTTGTGTTAAAAAGAATATTGAACATTTTACACAAACTGTTATTCCAGTAACAACTACTGGTTAGTACAGGACATACAAAATGTAGAAATAGCTGGTATTTTTTCACGAGGAAAAGGTAGAAAGCCTATATGTAATTAAACACCGATAATTCAAAGTAAAGTGACTTTGGCGGTACCTGCTCAATGTCTGGCCATCCGTTTGAAAATGACGGACCACAAAGTAGGTGATAGTGATCTGCCAGAGATTGCTACCTGAAGTTCTTAATTCAAAGATGGAGTTAAGGATTTGGTTAAAAAAGTAAGTGGTTGACTATGGATTCTCTTTCTGTATTGGGCACATTCAAGAAACACTAAAGTGATGCCTAGGGTGAATTTCGAGTGCACATTATGAACTTTGGGGCAGATTTATGTTGGGAATGCGCCACGTTTGCGTCACGCAACTGCGGAGTAAACGTGGTGCATCCCTACGACCCATTTACAACGTGACGCATCTAGGCAGATGCGTCACGTTGTAAAGCCCTGCGCCACTTGTGGGCGTTCCGGCGCAGGGTGGACGTTCCGGGGCAGGTGCGCCTCGCAAAAGTGGCTGAGTGAAATCTATAAGATTTTACTCAGTCACTTTCAGGCCAATGCTGCGTCAAAACCC
Source organism: Lissotriton vulgaris (assembly GCF_964263255.1). Classification (NCBI taxonomy): domain Eukaryota; kingdom Metazoa; phylum Chordata; class Amphibia; order Caudata; family Salamandridae; genus Lissotriton; species Lissotriton vulgaris. The sequence continues at coordinate 217,677,707 of NC_141699.1, read as the reverse complement.
TGCACCTGCTTGAAGCAGACGTAGGTCTTGACGCAGCATTGTAAAGATGGGGCACCCCCGAGACTTGCTGGAGCTGCGTCGGGCTTGCGACGCAACTCAAGCAATGCGCCACTTTTACGGCACAGAAGCGTCACGCATCTGTGCCGTTTTTGCCCCATGGTGCGCCGCATTGTAAATGCAAAGAGAGGTGGCCAGCAAGGGGTTTTGTTGATTAACTATTTTACAGCACCATTAGGACCTGTATTACATCATCGGGGTACCCGGGTCTGAAATCGATCAGTGGCTGTCTTGGATTTATTAATTTCTTGAAAAAGAAGTCCAGTAAAATCAGAACAAACAAGTGTTACCACACTAACACTATATGTACATTAAATAAAAGAACGGAAATACCAGGATTTTGTGTTATTTGAAAGTTATTATTCAAATCAAGCAGGGTACATACATGGATATTATTTAGATATTCAAGGTACTGGTAGTATCTTCCTTTAACATATCTAAACATTAAGTCCAAACTGCTCCAACATATAAACAATGATTTCAACCCAATAATCAGAAGAAAATCAAAGGAAGGTAAAAACTCAAAATATGCAGAGATGGACTGAAGTAGTCGACGTTTCGGTCTTTTTGAAGGTTTTCACAAGACCATCATCAGGACAGAAAGGTTTTATATACAATTGATGACCCTCTGTAAAGAAAACAACATATTGTTACAATGGATATATATATTTTATAAATACCTGGTTCCTAACTCTTTATTTATACAAGTCAAAATATATTTACATTTATGTACATTTAATGGTCGATTGGCTTAAAAAGTCGGTGTGGCGACTGAAGGAAAAAGCAATTGAGTTTTTTAAGGACAAATGAATGATCAAAAAAGATCCCAAGAGAGTATAATTAATAATATCTTACTCACTTAGATTTCTTGAATGTACGTCTATTAGGATTTGAGACGACCGCAACACTTTAAATCGTGGCGTTGATTTGGGGCAAAGAATGATTCTTTTATGCCAAAATATCACTGTATTCAATGAAGGAAAGTAAAAGTCTATCTTACTATTATTGTTTATGCGGCGCACCATGGGCGCGGAGCAGTGGCGCAAAATAACTGGCGCATCTCTGGGGATGCGCCAGTTATCATAAATCTGCCCCTTGGTTCTTACAGCCCCATACAGGGTCATCAGCAGTTTGTACTTCAATTTAGGATTTTTTCCAGACTGTGCACAAGAATCTCATTAGTCATAGTCCGTTTTGGGTTATATTTTCAAAGTGTCTTTTCTTAAAAACTGGTGTGTGTCACAAGGCTACGGTGACGCGCACACCCTAAACTTTCACAGTGAGCAAATGTAATGTGAACCGGATACGGATCTTTGCCAATTGTATTGCTTGGATATTATTATACTATTTCACTTATGTTTTAGCTATTTGTACATTTCATACAGCTACTGTCTGTATTTTCTTTCTTTGTTCAGTCAACTATGGTCGCACATTATTTTACATTGCCACATTACCTTACATTCCTGACCTAAGGCAAACATCTTTTTGGATTCTTTCGCATGTGTTCACCATATACTTTTTGCTTCCCTACATAGCTATGGGTTTTAATACCATATTTCTCACGTAGGACATATTGCCTACATGGGTTTCTCACAGTTTATTTTTGCATTCATGGACTTTGGGCACTCATCTTCAGGGGCTCATTTTGCTTTTTTCTTGTGTACCTTTTTACACTTTACATTTCCCTACATAGGGATGGGTATGGATACAAGCCCCATTTGTCCATATACTTGCCTACACAAGCCATTCACGATTTCTACCCTTACAAAGGGCACGTTACATACAATTTTTACCCTCACACAGGGCACCGTCTTATGGGTTACAGTCCCATTTACTTTTACATTGTCACCCTCACACAGGGTGTCTTATGGGTTACAGTCCCATTTACATTTATATTTTCATCCTCACAAAGGGGGTCTTATGGGTCACAGTCCCATTTTATATTTACATAGCACCCTTTCACAGGGCACAATTTTATGGGTCTTTTACCCATTTACATTTTTACAGTCACCCTCCTTGGGCGACATTTGGTTTACAGTCCCATTCACATTGCTCCTCACACTCTTGCATAGGAGTAGAGGACAGGCATGGGTCTTAGTCCCATTGGCTGTATTTGTCTTTCTACATTGAGTTGTATTGCTATATTCTCAACGCAATGTTAATCTCATTATTGATTGAATTGTTTTTTTTGGGAAAATCGGGAGAGGATCAGTTGGTACTATTGCACTTCTTTTCTTCTCCGTTTCCATTATGTCCAGTTCTTCCTCGTGATGTCTTTACATATTTTCATTCTTGGTCTCTGGACTTACATTGCCATTCGTCTTGCTTTGTCTCGAGCCTTCCCTACTGTTGTTGTTTCTTCTTCATCTTTCCTCGTTTGTACACTGTGCCAGCAGCGCTACAGTCTGTTTAAAAAAAAACCATTTAAATCTTTTTATTAAACAAAGAAAAACAAAACATACATAAAAGAATTCTCAGTTGAATGCCATTGATTCCAATGCACAGGTTACAGTAGCGTACAGAATGAAATGTTCTACATTCAGTAGTTAGGGTCCATCGGATTCTTGCACTGCCTCATCCAGGCCTGACATGGGCGCGGTCACAAATTTCTCCCTGATGACTATTCCACGCCGACCAAATCTTACCCCACTTCCACGGGCAACACCGGGCTTTTCTCTGAACATACACCAGTCAAGGTCCTCCGCCCACTTGGTGACCTGGGGCGGCTGGCTGGCACTCCAAAGTTGAGCAATATTACACTTAGCCACCATATACGTCAACATAACCCACTGCTTCTGATGCACGCTTAAATCGGATGGTTCCCAAACATTCAACAGACATCTCCGAGCCTCTGGCCTCACCTCCATTCCCAACACCTCTCCCAGCTCGGCCTGTATACAGGCCCAGTATGTCTGTATCATGTCTCAATGCCACAGTGTATGCATCAAGATATCCTCTTCTCCGCACTCCCACCTACAAGCGCCACTCTCAGCCCACCCCATTCACACCAGGCGCGGCCCGTGATATAAGACCTATGCAGGATCTTCAGCTGCACCAATTGGAGCCGCATCTGGATAGCAACTACCTTGGGGGAGGCCACCGCTTCTGTCTAGTCGTCATCATCCAACTCTAGCCCATCTGCGCTCCACTGAACTCTAACTTTCAACAATGGGTTCTCAGAGTGATTAACCAGTTTTAGATAAATTAGCGATATTGTTTTCTCCGGGATATGCCCATCCAGTACCTGGTCCTCCAGAGGGGACGCCTCCGGGAGATCCGTGCCCTTAGGGACATGTGCAGTAAGAGCATGCCTCACCTGTAGATAACGGAAATATTCATTCTGGTGTAGTTTATATTGCTCTACAAGGGACCCAAACATGTGAACCGAGCCTTTCCCCCACACATCTTTTATCCTAGTGATTCAAATGAGGTCCCATATATCGAAACCTTTGGTCTTCCACATGCTGCCCAGCTTCTCAGAATTGAACAGGGGGGTGGCGAGTTTGAGTCTACCCTCCCACCCAAGACTTTTATTGGCCGCGTGCCACACCCGTATCACATGAGCAGTTGGACAAGTCAGAGGAAATCTACCAGGTCTAGAATACAAGGCTCTATCAATCATCCCTCCGGGGGCCTGACCTCGGTCCATGGCGTAACCCGGGTCGCCTGGAATCCCATACACTATATGGTTCACTGCGGCTAACTGAGAGGCCCAGTAGTACTTGCGCAAATCGAGAAGCACGATCCCACTATCATACCAAGGGAGGGTCAACTTGCTAAAAGCTATATGAGTGCTTCCGCCCCAGAGGAGCTGCCTCTGGAAGGCCTCAATCCCCCTTAAATAAGCGACCGGCACTGGGTTCATCGAGTTCTGCAAAGCATACAAAAACCGAGATAGCGCCATAATCTTGAACAAAGCAGCCCTCCCGAGCAGAGAGAGAGGAAGGGACCTTGAGCGTTCCACGTCTTTGTTGGACTTGGCCCGCAGGGCAGGTTCACCCCTAGACTTTTTGCCTTATTTGTGACCCTGTGTTAGTGATTTTTGGGTCTCTGCGCACTTTCCCCTGAGTCCCAGAGTGAAAGTGTGTGCGTGTAGTATGGCTGGCCTGCCCTCCCATAGGAATGCATGGGGAATGTGTGTGTCCCTGGTAGTTCCTGATGCGTGGGGAGTGCAGGCTCGAGTTTGGTATGCTTAAACTCGTGAGAGTGAATGCTGCAAGATGGTGTCTGCGGCATGTGTGTGTCTAGTTGGGAAGTGCCACTTCTGGACATTGAGATATGTGTGCAGTGAGGGTGCTGGAGCGTGATTGGCTGGAGCTGGCTGGCATGCCAGGCTCCAGGAAGTCTGGATGGGTCTGCCCGGTGGTGAGTGGGAGATTAGCATGAGTGATGTGTGGGAGGAGTGTATCTGGGTCCTGGATGGGCTGGGCTTTCCCCACACAATGCTGGCTCCGCCCCCCTGTGGTGTGTCTAATGACCCTAGCCTCCCCAGTGAAAGGAATGGGTGGTTGGGCCATCAAGAGTGCTCCAGAACCAGCTGCGACTGGTTTTCCCCCCACCCTGCACATTGTAACAAAGGAATTTACAGTATAAGAAGGGGCTGTGTCCCCTTGGAAGAGGTTCTGCTCTTGGATCCTGCCAGAGGGGGCTGTGGCTGCTGCTGGGGCCAGGAGGAACCGCCACTTGGGGAGTCTCCCTGCCTGGAGACCCAGTGTGCTGGCTCTTGGCCCAGCCTTGCCCCCCCTGCCCCTTGAAAGGACTTTTTGCTGGGCTTGTTGGCCCCTAGCGCTGGGAGCGCTGAAATCGCCTGCCTAGCGCTTGGGAGCGCTTCGTTTTCCTTCCAGCGCTTGGGAGAGCTTTTTGATTGCCTTAAGCGCTTTCTTTTGCTTATAGCGCTTGGGGAGCGCTGTATTTGCGTTTTAGCGCTGGGAGCGCTTCTCTCTCATCCCTAGCGCCTGGAAGCGCTCTGTGTGCTTCAGCCGGTGCCCACCTGGCGTTGCCCCGCACCTTGCTGTATTTTTTTGTGGTCAGGATCGCCGCCGCCGCCCGGCCTGAAGTCAGGCAGGCCGGGGGCGGGACGAGCGGGACACCAGGAAGCTGTCGGAGTTCCCCGGGCCGCGCTCTGATTGGCTGCCGGCCCGGGACCTGCCTGGAGAGTGAGGAAGCCGGAAGCTGCCTGCTGGGGCTCCCATGGGAAGGGAGAGCCCCGGGGAGAACGAGAAGAGGCCTGCAGCAGCTGTCCTGCCTCCAGCGAGGCCCCAGTGAAGAGGAGCAGGGCCGAAGAGGAGTCCTGTTCCCCTGAGAGGAGAAGCCTCGCCCGCCGCACCCAGCCGAGGAGCAGCCTCGGGGAGAAGAGCTGCAGCACCAGAGACCGGTGAGTGCCCGCCCCTCCCCTCCAGAAGCGAGTCACTTGTGCTGAGAGGCCCGTGGGGCCTCAAGTGATTCCCGAGTCCCCAGGAGGGGGACTCCAACGACGTGCCAGTACTCTCAAGGTGCCCCACGTGTTCGTTGAGCTCGGAGAGGCTCTAGACACGGCGCACTTTGTGTTGAGCCTGAAAGGCTCTTAGGGGGCATTTATGAGCGACCCGAGTCCCCAAGGGGGGGACTCCAACCCGAGCCAGAGAGGCTCCAACGAGAGGAAGCACCTCCGCGTTCTTGGAGCCACGAGGTGCCCCGGGGGTACCAGTGGAGTTAGAGCCCAGCGTGGCTCTTGGCAAGCATCGTTGCTTTGGGTCCCCAGAGCGAGGGACCCCCCAGCCCAGCGAGGCTGCACCTGTCTGTTGCGGGAGCCCTGAGAGGCTCAGCAGCCCCTCCCCTTTTTACTGGTGAGAGAGCCTAAGAGAGGCTCACCAGTGCCACAGTGGTGGTTTTTGAGCCCAGAGAGGCTCCAACTTTGCGCTAACTTTCCCTGCTCCAGTTGCCCAGCACTTTGTGGGCAACTGCCACGTTTAGGCCCTGACATTGGGACACCGGGACAGTCACAGGTGGTGACTGGTGAGTTTGGGGAAATTGTTATTGATTCTGCACCTCTGAATGTATTGATTATGCGTCATGTGCCTTTACACCTCTGAATGTTACGGCATCATGTGTTTTGCTTACACCTCTGAATGGGTAGATTATTCATCATGTGTTCTCTTTGTCCTTTTACACCTCTGAATGTTACGACATCATGTGTGTTGCTTTTGCACCCCTACAGGTAGTGTGACGTGTAGGTGGTTGTTTTCCCCATAGTACAGGTGGTGCTAGTGAGGCCCTGTGACCAGTGATTACTGGTTGTATGCTATTACTGAAAGTATTGCTGTTACTGAAGGTATTGCTTTATTACTGAAGGTATTGCTAAAGTGCTATTACTGAAAGTATTGCTTTATTATTGAAGGTATTGCTAAAGTTCTATTACTGAAAGTATTGCTTTATTACTGAAGGTATTGCTAAAGTGCTATTACTGAAAGTATTGCTTTATTACTGAAGGTATTGCTTTATTACTGAAAGTATTGCTGCTAAAAGTGTTGATACCCCTGACAGTGGTTCAAGTGGCCCTGTCCTGTACAAATATCCCTTGTAAATTCCGCCCGTGCCTGTTGGCACAGTGTAATAAGATGTGTGTTTTATCTGATGTATATTTATTATAATACAAAGGCTATTTTCATATAACCTTGTGTGGAGTTTTCCTTTGTGGTGGGCCTTTGGTTGTTGTTACTGGGGTGCGTGCGCAAATGCTTAGCCTACATCGCCTCCAAGTTTAGCCTTGACTGCTCGCGCCACGTTACCTAGAGGGCGAGTGGGGGTTGCCTTGGCGTGTGACTCCCTTGCCCTGACTCTTGGAGATGGTGATCCCTGACTGACCTCGACGCGAGTCTTGGCCGGCCAGGGTCCCGTCTCCAACATTGGTGGCAGCGGTGGGATAAGAATTTGTGTTTGCGTTGTACCACGGTAGCAACTGGCCACTACAAAGCTCTGCATTTTAGATGACCACATTTTTTGGGGATTATTGTGTTTTTGGTGAAGTTCCATTATTGCTTCTCCTGAAGAGTGTCATTTGATAATTGTGTTCAGTACATTTGTCCCCCGCCCTGCTTCCAGAGTTTGGTACCTGTGTCACATGTGGTCAGGTTGAGAAGTCAGGGGTGGTAGAAACTGCCTTACCGATCCGAGGGGAGGGTGTGTGTGGATGAATGGTGTGTTTTCCTGGACGCATGAGTGAGTTCTTTTTTTAAGGAGAGTGGAAGTTTTGGAATTGTGTACTTTACTTCAGATTGCTAGGTCCCTTGTGTTGCACGTGTCTGTGAGTATCCTGTCAAGATGGAATCTCCTTTTAACCTTTGTGACCTGTTTAAGTACAGTGTGCATGAGTTGGTACGGTTATGTAAGGAGAGAGACATCCCAGTGAGTGAGTCAGACACCCAGTCCAAGCTTAGGGATAACATGATCCTGTGGCAGAAGAGTGACTGGGAGCGTGAGCACAATGAGAGGGAGAGGGCCCGGACCGCACACCATGAGGGTGGTGGGTCTGAGGAGAGCCCTGAAGAGTCTGATGTGGAGAGTGAGGTTGACAGTGGATGGGCGCCAGCAGAGAGCGAGTACCCCCTAGATAGGGAGTCCCTTGCTGGGTCCAGTGTCAGATGTAGCACCCCATCCCTTTCCCTGTCCCCAGAGGAGTGGATGGATAGGAGAGAAGAGAGGGAGCACCAGTTGGCCATGGAGAAGCTCAGGTTAGAGCATGCCTAGAGGATGGCGCAGCTGGGTGTGAATGAGCGGATTGCAGAGGCTGAGAGGGCCTTGGCCAGGGAGAAGATAGCCCTAGAGTGTAGGTTATCCCCTGACCGCAGTCAGAATTTTCTGGATCCCCCAGGGAGGGTGGAGTCCAGTGGTGGCAGCTTTTTAAGTGTTGGTGTTGACAGTCCCACTCCCAGTTCCCAGAGTATGGTACCTGTTTCCCCAGAGGAGGAGTTAAGGTTGAAATTCAGGGGCAGTAGGAAGCTGCCTCACCAGTCTTGGGTTGACTTTGAGGAGGGCTGTTGTGAAGCCCTGTGCGATTGGGTACAGGAGCCCACGAAATGTGATTGGGACATATTGTTCGATGTGTTTCTCAGAGAGCACCTGCTCAGTTGTTGTTCTCCAGGGTTGCGCACACACCTGTTGGGGTGTGGATTGTCTGACCCATGTAAGCTTGCACTGGAAGCAGACCGCTGGGAGAGGGCCAGAGGTTCTGTAGAATCATTGGTGAGCGAGTCCAACAGTAGTGGTACAGGGAACTTCCAGCCCAGCGTGGTGGAAGAGGCTCAGTGTAGCCCAGCTAGGTCCCAGTATAGTGAGAAGGGTGAAGGGGCTGACTGCCTGGCTCAGTGGAGCAGGAGTCAGGGGGTGGCTGAGAGCACCCAGAGGCCCGAAGCCCTGTCTCAGAACTTGGGTGGTTTCTTGAGGGAACACCAGGTTGGGGACCTAGGCTGTCCTGTTAGTACACTTGAGGAGGATCTCCTAGTGTCTAGGGAACCTGGAGTGTCTGTAACCAGAACTCCAGGGGTTCCAGTGTCCGGCAGTGTCGCTCCAGTTGGGAGGGCACAGAAGTCCGAAGCGAGGAGTGATGGGGGGACGAGTTTCCCAGTGGATGCACCAGTGGACCAGAGACTAGCCAGTTGGGCTAGATCTTCTTGGGTGGACCCGGGTGGCGCCACTTCTGGTCTGGGGGATCTTTGCGCACTGTCAGGTGGACAGGAGGCGGGAGATCTGCGCCAGACAGACCGTCACACGACACATGAGTCATGTGTCAGCCTCAGGGGGATTGCGTGTGAGTCCCCAGAAGTCCTGGAGTGCCAGGCAATTATTCCACCAAAGGTTTTAGACTGGAGGTTGGGAGGCCAGGTTCAGGTTCGGCCTGACCTGAAGGGTAGGACGACTGTAACCAGTGTCCTGACCGGTTCTTCCAGAGGAACTTCTCCAGTTGGGAGAGGGCAGACCTCTGGAAGGGGGTGCAGAGGGTGGGAAAGCCCACCTCTGACCCCGGTGCAACCTGAGGGGTTAAACCCTGGGTTGGAATGGCGTGCTAGGTGTCCCCCTCGCAGGAGGAGGAGGAACCCTGGAAGAAGAGGTAAGGGGAGGAAAGCCTTCTCTGAGACTCCTGGTCCGCCTGAGGTTGTAGGCCAAAGGTTGGTGAACCAGTGGCAGTCTAGTCCTGTCTTGCAGACAGGGAGAGTGGAGGATGGACACTATGTGCCAGGGGTTACTACCCCCCGCTCTGCGAATTGGCAAGGACCGGTGGCACCTGGGTGGCCCAGGGTCTGGTCCTGGCCGCGGACAGCTGAGGAGTACCAGTGGGGTAGCCCAGTTGGTCCTTACAGTAGCTTTAGAAGGAACCCTAGGGGTTCACTGTGGCATAGAACAGGAGGGTGTCCCGGCAGTGGCGGGCCTGCGTCCGTGTTCTATCGCCCCAAGCAGGGAAGTCCATCACGGTGGTGATTGTTCTCCCCTGCGTTTTGGCTGGAAGGGGGTTGTGTTGGACTTGGCCCGCAGGGCAGGTTCACCCCTAGACTTTTTGCCTTATTTGTGACCCTGTGTTAGTGATTTTTGGGTCTCTGCGCACTTTCCCCTGAGTCCCAGAGTGAAAGTGCGTGCGTGTATTATGGCTGGCCTGCCCTCCCATAGGAATGCATGGGGAATGTGTGTGTCCCTGGTAGTTCCTGATGCGTGGGGAGTGCAGGCTCGAGTTTGGAATGCTTAAACTCGTGAGAGTGAATGCTGCAAGATGGTGTCTGCGGCATGTGTGTGTCTAGTTGGGAAGTGCCACTTCTGCACATTGAGATATGTGTGCAGTGAGGGTGCTGGAGCGTGATTGGCTGGAGCTGGCTGGCATGCCAGGCTCCAGGAAGTCTGGATGGGTCTGCCCGGTGGTGAGTGGGAGATTAGCATGAGTGATGTGTGGGAGGAGTGTACCTGGGTCCTGGATGGGCTGGGTTTTCCCCACACAATGCTGGCTCCGCCCCCCTGTGGTGTGTCTAATGACCCTAGCCTCCCCAGTGAAAGGAATGGGTGGTTGGGCCATCAAGAGTGCTCCAGAACCAGCTGCGACTGGTTTTTCCCCCACCCTGCACATTGTAACAAAGGAATTTACAGTATAAGAAGGGGCTGTGTCCCCTTGGAAGAGGTTCTGCTCTTGGATCCTGCCAGAGGGGGCTGTGGCTGCTGCTGGGGCCAGGAGGAACCGCCACTTGGGGAGTCTCCCTGCCTGGAGACCCAGTGTGCTGGCTCTTGGCCCAGCCTTGCCCCCCCTGCCCCTTGAAAGGACTTTTTGCTGGGCTTGTTGGCCCCTAGCGCTGGGAGCGCTGAAATCGCCTGCCTAGCGCTTGGGAGCGCTTCGTTTTCCTTCCAGCGCTTGGGAGAGCTTTTTGATTGCCTTAAGCGCTTTCTTTTGCTTATAGCGCTTGGGGAGCGCTGTATTTGCGTTTTAGCGCTGGGAGCGCTTCTCTCTCATCCCTAGCGCCTGGAAGCGCTCTGTGTGCTTCAGCCGGTGCCCACCCGGCGTTGCCCCGCACCTTGCTGTATTTTTTTGTGGTCAGGATCGCCGCCGCCGCCCGGCCGGAAGTCAGGCAGGCCGGGGGCGGGACGAGCGGGACACCAGGAAGCTGACGGAGTTCCCCGGGCCGCGCTCTGATTGGCTGCCGGCCCGGGACTTGCCTGGAGAGTGAGGAAGCCGGAAGCTGCCTGCTGGGGCTCCCATGGGAAGGGAGAGCCCCGGGGAGAACGAGAAGAGGCCTGCAGCAGCTGTCCTGCCTCCAGCGAGGCCCCAGTGAAGAGGAGCAGGGCCGAAGAGGAGTCCTGTTCCCCTGCGAGGAGAAGCCTCGCCCGCCGCACCCAGCCGAGGAGCAGCCTCGGGGAGAAGAGCTGCAGCACCAGAGACCGGTGAGTGCCCGCCCCTCCCCTCCAGAAGCGAGTCACTTGTGCTGAGAGGCCCGTGGGGCCTCAAGTGATTCCCGAGTCCCCAGGAGGGGGACTCCAACGACGTGCCAGTACTCTCAAGGCGCCCCACGTGTTCGTTGAGCCCGGAGAGGCTCTAGACACGGCGCACTTTGTGTTGAGCCTGAAAGGCTCTTAGGGGGCATTTGTGAGCGACCCGAGTCCCCAAGGGGGGGACTCCAACCCGAGCCAGAGAGGCTCCAACGAGAGGAAGCACCTCCGCGTTCTTGGAGCCACGAGGTGCCCCGGGGGCACCAGTGGAGTTAGAGCCCAGCGTGGCTCTTGGCAAGCATCGTTGCTTTGGGTCCCCAGAGCGAGGGACCCCCCAGCCCAGCGAGGCTGCACCTGTCTGTTGCGGGAGCCCTGAGAGGCTCAGCAGCCCCCCCCCCTTTTTACTGGTGAGAGAGCCTAAGAGAGGCTCACCAGTGCCACAGTGGTGGTTTTTGAGCCCAGAGAGGCTCCAACTTTGCGCTAACTTTCCCTGCTCCAGTTGCCCAGCACTTTGTGGGCAACTGCCACGTTTAGGCCCTGACATTGGGACACCGGGACAGTCACAGGTGGTGACTGGTGAGTTTGGGGAAATTGTTATTGATTCTGCACCTCTGAATGTATTGATTATGCGTCATGTGCCTTTACACCTCTGAATGTTACGGCATCATGTGTTTTGCTTACACCTCTGAATGGGTAGATTATTCATCATGTGTTCTCTTTGTCCTTTTACACCTCTGAATGTTACGACATCATGTGTGTTGCTTTTGCACCCCTACAGGTAGTGTGACGTGTAGGTGGTTGTTTTCTCCCTAGTACAGGTGGTGCTAGTGAGGCCCTGTGACCAGTGATTACTGGTTGTATGCTATTACTGAAAGTATTGCTGTTACTGAAGGTATTGCTTTATTACTGAAGGTATTGCTAAAGTGCTATTACTGAAAGTATTGCTTTATTATTGAAGGTATTGCTAAAGTGCTATTACTGAAAGTATTGCTTTATTACTGAAGGTATTGCTAAAGTGCTATTACTGAAAGTATTGCTTTATTACTGAAGGTATTGCTAAAGTGCTATTACTGAAAGTATTGCTTTATTACTGAAGGTATTGCTTTATTACTGAAAGTATTGCTGCTAAAAGTGTTGATACCCCTGACAGTGGTTCAAGTGGCCCTGTCCTGTACAAATATCCCTTGTAAATTCCGCCCGTGCATGTTGGCACAGTGTAATAAGATGTGTGTTTTATCTGATGTATATTTATTATAATACAAAGGCTATTTTCATATAACCTTGTGTGGAGTTTTCCTTTGTGGTGGGCCTTTGGTTGTTGTTGCTGGGGTTCGTGCGCAAATGCTTAGCCTACATCGCCTCCAAGTTTAGCCTTGACTGCTCGCGCCACGTTACCTAGAGGGCGAGTGGGGGTTGCCTTGGCGTGTGACTCCCTTGCCCTGACTCTTGGAGATGGTGATCCCTGACTGACCTCGACGCGAGTCTTGGCCGGCCAGGGTCCCGTCTCCAACAGTCTTTCCTACACCTGCTCAACGGAGCAGCCAAGTTACTCTCATATCTCAGCTTCAGGTCAAGCGTAATATATATGCCCAGGTACCGAAAGCCCGTCGTCTCAATCCGCACAGGACACGATTGCGGGATTGCCGGCGGGTCACCCACCACCACAAACATCACCGACTTGACCCAGTTGATGACCAATCCAGAGTACCTGCTAAAGATAACAAACACATCCAGGAAAGTCCGAAAGGACTCCCTGGGCCTAGTGAGGTAGAGCAACACATCGTCGGCATACAGCGAAATCTTATCTTCCCATTCGGAAGTCCACCGCAAACCCTGGATCGAACTATCCCATCTCACCCATGCAGCCAGTGGCTCCATCGCGAGTGTGAAGAGTAGCGGGGACAGCGGGCACCCCTGCCTAGTTCCCCTCTCTAACTGAAAATCACGGGACTTGCAATTATTAACAATCACTCTAGCTAGGGGCTTTGTGTATAACAGGCACACCTAGCTGATAAACTCGCTTCCAAAGCCCAACTTCTTCAACACAGCAAATAAAAACCACCACTCCACCCTATCGAATGCCATTGAAGCGTCCAAGGAGACCAACACCGTTGGCTCATGTATTTTCGAGGCCCCCCGAGGACCCCCTGCAACCGGCGCAGATTCAGCACCGTATTTCGACTTGGCATGAAGCCGGATTGGTCTGGATGAATCAGAGACGTAATCACCTTGACCAGCCTGGTCGCTAGGAGTTTCGCCAATATCTTCGGCTCTACATTAAGGAGTGATATGGGCCTATAGGAGGAGCATTGTGTCTTGGGTTTGCCCGCTTTATGAAGGACCACTACATTAGCGACACGTTGATCGTAAGGAAGCTCACCTCACTCCTTACTCTCCATAAACATACCGCGCATATAGGGAGGCAGTTTATTTGCGTTCAACTTGTACAGTTTAATAGGGATCCCATTTGGACCAGTCGCTTTACCCAATTTTATCTGCCTAACCGCTTGGGCCACCTCCTCGTCCGTCAATGCGGAATCAAGGTAACCTCTGTCCTCCTCCGCCAAACAAGGCATAACGATATCCCTAATCATCTCACTGTTTTCTGCCGCCGTGAAGGCACTTCCGGCCATATAGGCCTTCTGGTAATAGTCCCAAACTCATCTGCCACCGTCTGCGGATCCATGAGTATCCGTGACCCCGACCCCTCCAACTCCGGTACAAGCATGGAGGCCCGCTCCCCGCGCTCAAGCCAAGCAATCAACTTTCCGGCCTTATCCCCGTGTTTATATATACGGCTCTGGCCCGCAGCATGACTCGCCACTGCTATATCCCTGACAAGCGCTCTATACTCCTCCTCTCGGAGATGCAACTGATGGAGGTCCCCCGGTGTATGTGTCGTAGCTATCTTCTCTTCCAAGCGCGCGACTTCCGCCTCCTTCTGAACCACTTCCGCCTGCGCTCTCTTTTTCTTCCCTGACACCAGGGACAATACTTCCCTCCTCGCCACGGTCTTACACGCCTCCCAAAGGGTTTGAGCGGAATCCACCGAGCCCGTATTCTCCCGAAAGTAACGATCAGACATCTGGAGAATTTCTCTCTTAATGGCGGGGTCTTTCAACTGCCAAGCACTAAGGGGAGCGACCCTGCCAACCGCCAGCAGCTCTAGGTTAAGGTCTACCCACAACGGGGAGTTATCAGATATTCCCCTCCGAGGTAGCACGCCTCACGGATCTTAGGCGCCAATGCCGCTGGAAGCAGCTCATAATCCAGCCCATCGAAAACAACAAAGGAGTGCTTAAGTGTAACTAAAAAAAAAACATATACCCAAGAACAAATGAAAAAGTAATAACAGTGACAGTTTATTCCTGGACCCGAACCTTGGTCAGGTAGTTCTGTGTATTTAGCATGTCTGTTCCTAATAGTCAGGAGGCGTCCACCCTGTGGCCAGGGATGACTATGTCCAACAAGGCAAGGCAAACAGCCTTTTGTTTAGAAGGACCCTCACTCACCACTAGTTGGTGACATGCAACTTGGACTGTTATTACTTTTTCATTTGTTCTTGGGTATATGTTTTTTTTTTAGTTACACTTAAGCACTCCTTTGTTGTTTTCGATATAACCTTAGGGGGCACAGGAGTGTTGACTCGAGCCCTACCTCTCCCGTTGATACATAAACATAATCCAGCCTAGACAGGCTACCGTGAGCCGCCGAGACATGAGTATAATGCGTGGCCGGCGGGTTGCGCGTGCGCCAACCGTCTATGAAACCCAGCACTGCCAGATAATCTGGCAACCATTTCTGCGATTGTCTAAGCGCACGGGGCGGGCTTTGATCCATCTCGCCATCTAGCACTGAATTAAAATCACCGCCAAACACCAAATCCCCAAGAGGCAGAGAGAGGAAGACGTTGCCCAAATCACGATAGGTCTCATTCTGCAGGCCAGGTGGCACGTATACCGACAATAGAGTAACTGTCCGCCCCCAACCTTCCCCGAGACACCCGCATATCTACCCCTCTGATCGATCATCGATCCAGGTATCCTGTACCGACAACGGGAATTCGTTTTTGACCTGGATCCCAACACCCCTGGAACCAGTAGTGAATCCAGCGCGTGCCACTAAGTTATACCCACCCTTGTGGAGTCCCAAACATCTATTACCAATTAAGTGCGTCTCTTGCAGTAGTACCACATCCGGAGAATGACGCCTAATAAGCTGACTCACCATCCCTCTCTTAATCTTGTCCCCCAGGCCATTCACGTTCCAACTCAATACTTTCATCCCCGACCCTCTAATACTACGTGTCTACGTACCCATGCAAAACAAATCTCGCAACAATGTCATCACCTGAGATCAAAAAATAAAATAAACCACACTCACCCTCCCACACATTCCACAACAACACTCCCCACCCTCTACCCCCCACCCTGCACCCCTGCACTCGGCATTCGCCAAACCCCAACTCGCAGTGTGCCTGTCGCCCAATACTCTAACTAATCAACTATCTAAATATAGATC
Source organism: Lissotriton vulgaris (assembly GCF_964263255.1). Classification (NCBI taxonomy): domain Eukaryota; kingdom Metazoa; phylum Chordata; class Amphibia; order Caudata; family Salamandridae; genus Lissotriton; species Lissotriton vulgaris. The sequence continues at coordinate 217,662,191 of NC_141699.1, read as the reverse complement.
TGAGGAGAAGTACAGCGCCCCCGTTCCCCAGCCCGCCCCCGGGACAAGCACCAGTTACAAATCTCAACCCAGGAAAGCGTGCGCGCAACAAAGTGTCCCGCCACCCCCCCCCCCAGATGATCAGACCCACACCATAGTCCATGGCCGTAAACGACATCACTGTTCCTGTGGGCCTTCTTCATCTTCGCCACTGCACCCCTGCGGCTCTGTCCATGCAGGAACACCATCAACCCAGTCCGACGACACCTCAGGATTATCGAAAAACCAGACCTTTCCCTGAGCCTCAACTCGGAGCTTGGCAGGGAACATCATAGCATATTTGTATCCTTTGTCACTGAGTCTCTGCTTAACTCCAAGAAAGCTTTGCCTCTGTCTCTGTACTTTCTGGGTAAAGTCCAGGTAGGAGTTGAGGGTTGAATTCTCATACTTCAAAGGTCCCTCCGACCTGGAGGCCTGCAGGATAGCGTCCCTGTCCCTGAAGCTGAGGACCCTTGCAATCATCGGTCGAGGAGGGGCGCCCGGGCGCGGCTGTCCGCCTGGTATTCTGTGTGCTCTTTCGACAGTGAAGAATGTACCCAGACCTTTAGGTTTCAAATGGTTAAGGATGACATCTTCAACAAACAGGTCGGGGGCCTGCCCCTCAGTTTTCTCCGGGACCCCTCTAATACGCATATTGTTCCTCCGGGCCCTCCCTTCAAACTCATCCAGCAGGCGACTCGCCACCTCACCGACGGCCTTTAGGCTCCGCACCTCCTGCTGTAGTTCCGCCACATCGTCCGTCAGGCTCGCGGTTTTTTATATCTAGCGACTTCACCTTCTCGCTCGTTTTAGTGAGATCGGCCCAAATCAAATTGATTTCTATGGTCACTGTGTCCAGCTTGTGATCCAGCGACTCCATCTTTTGACTGAGAGACGTTTTAACTCCATCAATGGCTGCCATCACATCATGTAGCATGAGCTCGGGAGTAGAACCAGAGGCATCTGCCCCACCATCATGCGTACGACCAGACCCTGTGGGTGAGCCCTTGGGCTGCGTATAACGATCCAACTTATTGGACTGCACATAACGGGCCCCCCTGGTGGACTTGGTCTGGGGCTTCTCCGTTTCAGGCTTAGCTGCCATCGCGACTCCGGGAGCAGGATTACCCGTCCGCCAAGTCTCTCACTCTCCCTCAGCACCTCGGGCAGCTCTCAGAGCGGTTCGTCTTGTCGATCCCTTCCTGTGACAATCTTAACACTCAGTTATATAGGCCCAACTGGCCCTCGCCGCCTCCAACACCGGTCCCGACTCCCAGACACCGTCACCACAGCCAGGCCCATCACGGTTACATCTCCGTCTTCAAAGCCACCGAGCCTTGGTCCGACCCTGGCTGCGATGTTTTCGTGGCAGCTCCCTTTGTCTAGGCCCAGTCCGAACCTAGCACAGCTCCTTAGGGTCATACAGGCCACCAACGGGGACCCAAGTTCCGCCCCGGGGGCACAGCGTTGCAACCGACTGGCCCGTCTGGTCCCCTCACGTCCAAGGCCTTCACACTTGTCCACAGCCGTGTACAGGTGAGGGGAGGGGAGCCACGGCCAAGTCAATCGTGGCCGGCGGCAAAAATGAGGCCAGACCGGCAACTTCCGGCGCCCGGACCTGTTGTTGTTCAACTCTAGCCGGGGTCGAATCTCACCCAAGACCCCGGTCGCCTTCCGCTTGTAGGACTCGAACTCGCCGACCCCACAACTTTGCTGCCCAGCGTTGGAGCCGTTCGCGGACCGACACACTCAATGCCACTCCTGTTCTGCCACACAATTCAGGATAACCGGCACAGGATTTCAGTCAGGATATTCCTGGTGGCGGCGAGAGTTTCGGGAGCTCCGAGCTCACCCGGTCATCTTGGACGCTGTTAGAACCGGCTGTCTCTAGTTGGCAGAGATATGCACTTCTGACAAATAGGGACACACCTTTTCTAGTCAGGGCAAGGGGATCACCCTTTGATAACCCCTGCTCACCCCCTTGGTAGCTTGGCAGAGCAGAACAGGCTTATCTCAGAGGCTGTGTGTTAAGCATTTATGACCACATACAGTAACCAAGTGAATACACTACAAATGGACACGACACAGTAGTATTATAAAAATAAGGATTTTTATATAAGGCTTAGCACAAGACCAAATAACGACAAAAATATACACAATCTGAATAAATACTTGTGGAAGGGAAAAGGATAGTTCAAAGGTAGTTTCTTCTTTAGCACAAAGTCTTTCGTATTCAAGCAAATCTTCTTCTTGGAAACACAGTTCTTAGCAACAGGGTAACCCACACGGGGGCTACATGACGTCGAGGCAAAGTTAATCCAAAGGTTCGGCGTCGACCGCGAGGAGCGCTACGTCGAGCCCGGAGTCACACGGACCCCCAACAACACAGTACCTTAAAAAAGAAGCACACGATGATCAGCGGCGTTGAGCAATCCGGCGTCGCGTCTTCGGTGTCTATCAGGCCTCAGCAGTCGTTGATGAAGACGTCGCAAAGAGTGAGCAGCACTCACGGCGTCGAGAGGGCACGAGGGCGATGCAATCAGCAGCGGTGCAGACACGAGGTCCCTTGGAGCTGGAGCCGTACTCCCACTCACTGGCGTTGCTGCTAGCGCCGATCGGGCCCGGCGGCCGGCGTCGAGGAAGCGGGACACTGGGGCCGTTACCCACTATGTCGAGCTGGATTCGGCGACGTCCGTCGGCGTCGAGATTGCTGGTTCTTTCAGAGGTGCTGGATTCACAGGTTCCAGCAAATAGCACTTTAAGCAGATGAAGTCCTTTAGCCCTGTGACTTCAGCAGGAGACTGGCACTCTTCCAGTCCTTGGAGATTTTCTTAGCAAGCGTGAGAGTACACACACTGTTCCTCTCTCCTGGTTCCTTGGCAAAAATAAAGAAGCACTGCAGGATTCCCCCCAGCAAACAGCACACTGGCAGAAGGGGTAGGCAAGTCCTCAGATCAGCAGGCCTCTTGTCCTTGGTTACAGGGTTCCTTGTCAGAAGTGATCTGATTTCGTAGTTCAGGGGTCCTTCTCTTATACCCCTTTTCGGCTTTGATCCCTTTGTCCATGCCGTGGACTTTCCCAACATCCTGGGTCTGTTGTGGGTGGAGCCAGGCAGAAGCACCTGGCCTATTCACTGAGCAGGGCTGGGTCCTCAGACGCCCAGCAGGAGTTGGAGCCAGCATTGTCACTAGCAGGAGCAGAGCTATCGGCCTCCTGGCAGGAGGTGGGGCTAGGATCGTCCATGGCAGGCACAGAGCCATCAGTTGCTTGGCAGGAGGTGGAGCCAGCATTGTATCAGGCAGGGCAGGCTATCAGCAACTACTCTCCCCCTACTCTCAACGCAAATGTCCCACTCATCCCACACTGACTCATCCAGACCTCTGGAGCCACCCAGCTCCTGTCACACACACGCAAAAGCATCAGAAACCAGAAATGGTTAGACAAGAAAATAGACACTTTCTAAAAGTGATATTTTCAAACCCAGAGTCCAAAAACCATCCACACCAACGGATGCGTAATTAAACCCCGAGTTCAGGGATACCAAACTCGACATTGCACCATGCTCCCCGAGCCAACTAGGATCATAGCATTAATAATCCCGGCGACCCATTCTAACTAATGGAGAGCAGGCTACCTCGCAATAGTGAAGAACGAAGATGGCTGTAGTTCACTATTAGGACATGCCAACTTGGTCAGGCGTGTCCTACCTTAGACTTACAATGCACCCTGCCCGTGGGCCCACCATAGGGGTGACTAACATGAAGTTAAGGGAAGGTGTGAGGGACTGGCAAGTAAGTATACTCGCGCAGCCCCCGTGACAGTACCAGACTGCACGTGGGTCTCGCAATGACCGACCCGTAGACATTGTTTTACGAGGCCGCTCTTGTGGGTGGCACAACACGTGCTGCAAGCCCACGAGCGGCATTTGTATTTACAAGCCCTGGCACTCCTGGTGCACTAGACTAGGGACTGACAGTAAACCAAATAAGCCAAACATGGATACAATCGATACATCAATTTAACATCGGGAGCACTTGCGCTGTGGCTCTGATCAGCAGTGGCACGGCGCCCAAAGCATATACCAGCAAAACATCGAAACACAGTGGAGGCAAACAGAAAAAATGGAGGAGAGACTCAAGCCAATGATGTCAGGTCTAACAGACGCGCGCAAAGCTCCTCCCCTCCAGTGAGGTTTTAAGCATTAACATTTTTCAGTAAGGTCTGGTGACATAAATCTGAGAAGGGGTTGTAGCCTTGGCATGTGGCATATGTCATGAATTATGCCACAGCGTGCCACATTTTGTGTATATGGTGCTTGAGATATAATGGTGTTATAAACCCCCCCAGAAGTGCTAATTGATTATTTTAAAGATATATCTTCCATCTGGGTTTAATTAACAAAAACATAACAAAACATTTGAAATACAAAATATATGGGCCTTGAACCCTTGTCAAAAAGCATTCATATCCTCTGTTACCTACTGCTGTACCATCTGTTTTCCTGAAGTAACCTTCAAGCCCAAAGCCTTTTTGTCCCATGCATTTCTTATTCTTACACAATCATCCCCACATTCTCATTCCACTAAATAAGGGATTTCTTTATAGCAAACCTGTACCCCCTTCCACATGCTACAGCATGCCATCAATGCACTATGACTAAGGAGAACACAATTCTCCCAGACACTACTAAGGGGTGATTTATAAAGGCACAGCTTTCATTTGTGGAATTTTAGAAAACAAATGTAAAAAAATATATATATATCGATTTTCCCCAGCTGGGGTTTGAATTGTGGTGTTAAAGAACGGTCCTCAGGATCGGTTTGTTGTTTAGTGTGTCCACCTCTAGATCTAACCAATGCCTGAATTGCTGTGAGAGCACAGAGCATTGGGAGGATCAAGCGGGGGAAGAAGGGTTGGAGAGGGGGAAGGAAAGGAAGGGAACAGCGGGGAGGGAGATCTGAAAGACACAAAGAAACAAGATACAATGAGAACACTAACTCTCTTGGGGTGTATAACCCATTTCCTTACACCATTAAGTATCTAATTCCATATACCTGTAAAGAAAAATACGTAATTGTAGATGTGCAGAGCTGCCTGAATGAGCTGTGGATTGCTGGTGTAGCACTGCATAAATACAAAAGGTTGGTAACAGATGAACAGAGTTGTCAACATCCACACCGGACACCACACGGTCCCATAAGATTCCCCCTCAGGCAACATTAAACATACCCATGTCTAAACTCCAATTCGCATCACAGGGGTAGAGTGTAGCCCCTACCACTCATAAGGAACCCCTATTAAATAAAGGAGTTAAGGACAAAGGTTAATACACAAGCTACGAATGCTGTCACATCAATACTGGATACGTGTAAAGAAAACACTTCATGAGAGTTACTCCATATAACCTGGGATCAGGGATTTCCAATATAATACGCCTGTGTGAATCCCAGCATGAATAGACAAATATAAGTCTTGTCTGTGTACAGTATGTAATGCAAAACGAATAGGGGAATAGTCTAGTGGATCTCAGAACATCCACTTCCCCGTCGGCCGGCAATACCGACCAAGTCAAATCCAGAAATAGTAAGTACGTGACCCCCCAAGCTGAAGGTGTCACTTGTAACAAAACGCGGTACTGGGTCCTCTGAACTCAGCGGTCCCGCTGAGAACACGAATCGGTGCAAGGCACCCTTACCGCACCACGCAGAAGACTCTCAAGGCTGCAGCAGGCGATCTGGCGTTCGGACTGGAATTCCCGACGCCGAGCCCGGGCTGCATCTGTTTTTAGTCTATGAAAAATTCCCTTTGGGATATTCTCTTGTCATACAATATTCCTCAATAATAAACAACACTCCACATCATTCATTGGGTCAATACTCACAACACCAGAAAGTCAACACATAGTCAGAAATTATTTCCCATAAGGAAAGTATTTATTATTGTGTAATCTTAAGAATTCATTAAAAATATGTCTTGCTGTAAGCTAGCAAAAACAATGTACACATTAAAAACAATTATAAAAACCAAGTCACAGAAATACCAAAAATATAATAAAAAGTTAATAGCAGTTTCACAATAGATTTAACATTGATCACTCATATCAAAAAAGATCATGTAAAGAATACATTTAGTAGTTTGTGAGCAAAGAGACAGAGACGCGTTTCGGAGGGTTCTGTTGATCCACCTCCTTCTTCAGGCTTGCTACACATCTATTTCACACAGCATATCTATATAAATATACATACAAGAGAGATTCTTTTAAAATATATATTAATTTAACAACAACAATGTACATTACACATTTGCCTATAAGTTTAAATTGTTAACATTTCTGGTGGTTTTATTGACTTGGTTAGACCAAAAAATACTGTACTGGTATTTGAATTACTGGTGTTGTTGACAAAGGATAGACCCAACTCAAGGAACTCCAAATGAGTTAAAAACACATTTCAACCATACACACACCTATTCACTAATACACTCGTTACACTCATTCACTGTTCTTCTGTTATACAGAAAGGCTTGTAAACATAAGCAAACAACCCACTCTTATTTAATGCCAGTAGGTTGGTTATATTGTGAATTTCTTTCTTCTAAAACCAGGGGGGATTTCAAACCTCCTTTCTCATATATAAGGTACATGTAGTATTCATAGTACCCACCCAAATTTTTGCACCGCCCACTCTTGTTTAATACTAGTAGGTTGATTCTACTCATTCACTGTTCTTCTATTATACAGAGGGACCTATAAACATAAGCAATCAACCCACTCTTGTTTAATGCTAGTGGGTTGGTTATATTATGAATTATTACTTCTAAAACCAGGTGGGGATTTGCATCTGTTTTTATACTTCCTCTCGCGAGTTCTCGCTCGCTTCGAGGAGGCTCATGGGAATTGTAGTTTTCATCTCTAGGCCTGCCGGGAGGGTTAGTTCGATCGCGGCACGATCGTGACATGTGGTCAAAAAGCACTTTTAGCACCTGTGAACTGCCACTGTACCATCTGCTTTGCTGCAATTTTTTTCACCCCAAGGCCTTTTTGTCATGGGAAAACTGTGCTGGTCCTTCTTCTATTTTCATGGTGTTTGCTTTTCTATACAAATAGCCCTTCCTTTCTTTCAGTCTGCCACTTGCCCCATGCACTTCTTATTCTTACACAATAATCCCCAAATTCTCATTCCACTAAATAAGGGATTTCTTTTATAGCAAACCTGTTCCCCCTTCCACATTCCACAGAATGCCATCAATGCCTGACATACACTTTGACTGAATCTGGCAGTCCATGGAGTCCAGGCAATGCATCCTAATAATGTATTCTGTGTGGGATAAAATTGTGATGTATAATAACAATAGTATTGCCCGCCTTAGACATTATCAGCCATAACTGTCCGTCCTATTTCCATTTCATATTTCCTACTTCATTCAGACAAACTACTTAATTATTGTCTTACTATTAGTACATTAGTAGTTAATGAGGGCATGTAAACTAGAATCTTACAGCTTACGTTCAATTGAAAGACACACAACTGTCCACACGGGGGCACTGTTAGCCCACAAAATTAAAAGTGAATTTTCTCAGCGGATCAGACATGAACTAGGTCAACCATTAAATACAAAGCGAGCATCTTTATTTGACAATGAAAAATATGCTCAATTGTGTCAAAATTACCTTTAGTTAACAAGTTCATCCTTTTATTTACAACCTATTTTATTCAGTAACAATATTGTGGAAATTATTCAAGGCACGTAATATAACTGTCGATTGCTGTAACTTGTAAATGCTGTATTCGTTCAGGAAGATATTTTACGACTGTGAATCATTTTACGGAAGAAATGCTGACACTGAGACTTGTAAACATAACTACATAGAGAAACCTGCATACGTAGAGAAGCGGCGAGAGAACTATGTAGAGACGTGTTCACTTGGAGAGAGAACTTTCAAAGCCCCAAAACATGAGCAGAGACATATTTAATTAGACCCTCGTGCAAGAGGAAATACAGTGAAATGGTAATTTAATAAATGCTGCTTAGCACGCTGTAAATGTAGATAACTACAGTAAGTACATTGATGAGCATACGAATTGATCAATATGCACAATTAATTCTTATGTGGTGAAATAAAAAATCGTACAGAATGCAGCTTATATTCAATCTTTTATTGTCTCATTCTTCTTATAAAACCAACCGACAGGAAAGGCCCCACAATGCAATAAGGACAGGTCCAAGATTTCCACTCAAAAAACATTTTTTTTTTTGTTATGTGGGCAGCTGTGGATTTTGGGCCTGGGCTCAGACGCCACATAGGGAAACCTACCGAACCCAGACAATTGTCTAAAATAGTCTCCCAGAAGTCTATTTTTTTTTATGCACAATGCGCTTCAAACTTTCGCAAAATAAACAAGCAATTTCCGCATATTTCTGTGGAAGAAAGTTCCGGAATCTGCTGGGACCCACAAATTTCCCACCACCCAGCATTCCCACACTACTCCTTATAATAACCGTATGTAATAAGTGTAGGTGGGTCCCGCGCCAACAACAAGAAAAGGCCATAAAACAAACAGATATATAATCGTTTTCCATTTAAATCCGACCCTTTTTTTTTAGGTTTCATCTGCATAGGGCTTGCACTGTGCTGGTGAAATCTTTTGCATTTAATACAAATCTTAAAAGGGGCTTACATTCTGTGTGATATTTCATTGGTTGTTGTGCTTGCCACTTACTTTTCCTCCATTTCAATTGGTTCCTGTATACTATTTCCTGTTGTTCCTCTCGTGTTTTTCTCTTATCAGTGTCCCATGGCTCAAGTTCTGTTCTCATCTGCTTTTGTGGAACTCTTTTTTTTAGTGTTTGTGCTTGTTTTTCAAGTGCAGGAATTTCTGTTAGGAGGCTTAATTGGTTAGTCAAACTTATTGGTTAATTTGTTTGTCTTGTTTCTGTTTTACTCCGCGCTGTAACTTTCAATTCTTGGAACGCTTATTTTCCAAGCCTTGCTTTAAGCCTTGAGCCCCGCCCACGGTTTCATTATAAAAATGTACGTGCAGAGCAGTGTTGCCAGATTGGGCTATTTCCCTCACAAATGGACAATATTTTTCCTATTTGTGCAGAAAATAACTTCAGTACCGGGTCGCACAAATTTTGGCTTTATTTGCCTGTTTGTGCCCCAAATGTTTGCATGCGGTGCTGCCACCAGAGAAAACGTTTTTCAGGCTACAGTAGGTGTTGCAGTTTGGCAGTGCAGTCAATCATGATAGCATGAAACCAATACCCATGATGGCCCTGCTTCATGCTGCTGGCCTGCCCCTAAATGTCTCAACCAATGACACGAGAGGCAGGCCTGTTATCAGTTTTAGTTCAAGCCTGCAGCGTACATTCACGCTGTCGTTTGGCAAATTTTTTTGTGTTAGAAAAAAAGGCTTTCCACACACACATTATTTAACATTCTAATTTGGCAGCCTTGAAGACTCAACTTTCTGTGTCACTTTATTTTTTTAACTGGCACATGGACCGGGGTTAAGTACAGATTAAATTATTTTAATGGGGTTCTCTGCTGCTCAACCCAAAATGTATTGCTGAGCTTTACAATTTTCTAGGCTGGTGACATTACCTGATTTTTCCAGAATCACATGATTTAAATGAGCATATACAAGACTCAAAACCAATTCCAAAGTCATCAGCACCCCATTATTAATTTAACCTGATTGTGGTTAGTTGCATCTTGATGGTTGGTAATTGCCATTGTATTTTTGTCTTCTGGAATAATACATTTGCCACTAGTCAGCTGCAATTCCCAGCAGGCGAAGCTGGAGAGATGTGTGCCGCTACAATTAATTTGGAAGACGTTTTCCCTGTGACATTATTTTTAAATTAACTTTTCAATTATTAGAAACACAATATATCTGACCGAATCTGATTAATGAATGCTTCTGGAATTGAGATAACGGTAACGATCAACATTCGCCTGCAGCTTCTAGTGGCGCGTTTCATCACATGATAAGAATTTGCCTAGTGTTTTATGGTTTGTGCAAAAAGGTTTTCAGTGGACATTAGCACAAATTTGCAGTGTAACCTTTTGAAGAGTCCACTCCAGTGACACGTAACACACAACAACTACGACCATGTTTCTCTGTCACTCTAGTGACAGGTCAATCATATTCATGTTCCAGTTGTAATTCCTTTTCCAAATCCCCAGATTAACACAGCACCTCATAATTTCTCTACTTAAGCACTCACCAGCTGCAGTCTTTTCAGTCTGCTACCATTTTGACAGCACAATGACTAAATCTTTCCGCAAATACATTTCTCCACCTTTCACATGCAGGTAAAGGTTGGAATGCATGTCACAAGAATGTTGTCCAGCCTGGGATGGCAATAGTTACAGAGAACAGTATACACCAGAGGGCCCCCAGGGACACCCAGGGAGATTACCAGGGTAAAATTGGAGGCCACTGTCCTTTTTTTCCCACAGTTGGGTCACTTCTCTCATTGCTAGCAATATGTTTGGCAGATTATACACTGAGAACAACAGGGACCCAGGACAAAAAACAAAGTATATCAAAATAACATTCAATATCATGTTTTCCTCTCCTTAACGCTGCTTGGCGTGAGAAAAAACCTACGATTTAATTGTGCTTAATTAGGTGAATATAATATGTTGAAGAAAGGGGCTCAAGTGAGTAAAATTCGTCATGCTGATTTTTATTGAGGTACAGAGTTTCAAAATAATTGTGTTGCATGAAAATTAGCCACTGGCCGTCGCTCAACATGGACACATAATTATGCAGAATGGCATGTGTAATACATTTCGGAACACCCTGCTCAGTTCATTGCCAGGGATAAGCAAAACCTATCATTTTAATCCCACTACTCAATATCTCCATGCTGTTTCGGTGCTAACCCACATGCACAGTTCCACTAATGCTCTGCTGTAACACTTCCATAGATAGGCGCCGTCAACTTGATTTGTGAAACCTCTGCAAATCCTGTACTGAGAACGAACTAGGTATCACACTGCTTAAGAAACAGTCCATACCTGTGTGGGTAGAGATCAAAACTGTGAAATCAGCACTTGGATAAGAAGTTCAGTGCCATCTTAGAGTGCGCCCTCTGTTGTCTGGCCTTAATAAATTGCCACATAAGTAAACAGAGTGCCAAAAAGTTAAATGTATACAACCTTTGCATAAACTGCATGTACCGCAGACAATTATTGAGAGACACCGGATAAAGCGTCTCACACTACTGTTGTGGTTTCCAAACGTGAATCTGCAGGGCAGGCACATTCAGACAGACATATAACATGTTTGTCATATTATAGATGTAACTGATGGTTTACTTGTTCTCTGCACTTCACCTAATCTCTTTCTGTTTGTGCGCCTTCACTCTATTCTCTATATTAGTTAAGTACTTCACGGATGGTGTAGATATTTCATTAGGACTGCATACGATTTGTTTTGGCTGCATTTTTTGGTTTGCCTATCGCTTTTAATTGAATCTCCCCGTGTCAGCACGCATTTCAACCACGTTTGTGAGCTGTAGGATTTTTTTTTCTTTCTCTGACGCCTTTTAATTCAACTTCTCTCAGTTTATACAATACCCCATTCCACCCCATAAATCACAACTGTACTACAACATGTTTCTCACATTATTAGTTGGAGACTATGTTGTAGGCTGCATTTTATTTGAGTGAAATCCTCCTCTCTTCATCTAATCTCCCACTTTACATTACCACCCTTTGCTACACAATATATTGCCTTTCTCAATAAACAAGCCATGACACTTCTACGGAGTTTCAGTAATTTATATTGCACAACTGCTCACCAAGCTAAAACTTTAAACAAAAAAATAACGTATTATTAATCACATAAGCGAAACCTATAGCATTTACCAAAGCTGGTTTTCCAATGTAGTTAGCAGTGAACTTTGGGCCTATGATCAGCCCCAACCTTGGGTAATCTATCAAAGTAAGACATTTCTGAAAACTAGACAAGTAGGGGAATCCAGAGTGGTTTTGGCTGTGAGGATCAACCTACCTTTTATTACCAACAATGCCTTTTAAAGTTCAAACTTTGGCATTTCTCTGATAGAACAGAATATATGACGATCCATACATTTCCTACCACCTCATACTTGTACCAATGAAAACTGTACTAATTTGTGCAGGTGGGCATAACCTAAAATGAAACATGGACAGATAAAAGTTTTCCACTTAACTCCCACCTTTGTTTTGTAATGTGTTTGGCTGTGGATTTCGTGCCTGGGCTCTGCTTCCACCTGTGGAAATCTATTGAAACAGACATTTCTGAAAATTAGACTAGCTTTTCACAATGTCCTTCAAAAATTAAAACTCGAACGTTGGCAAAAAACACATTCTCCTCACACTTCTGAAAGGGAAAGTTATAGAATTTGTTGGGATCCACAAATTCCTGCCACTACTCTTCTCCTGATAAAAACTCTCCCCCACTTGTGTGGCTTGGCCTAGCACATACGACACAACCCCCCCCAAAAAGTAACATGGAGACATCAACATTTTCTGTCAAAAAATTATCTGAGTTGGTGATGGGGGTCACTGTCCATTTTCAGCCTGTGCTTAACCGCCACCCAAGGAAACCTACCAAGCCAAGAATTTTTTTTAAACTAGACATTAATGGGAAGCACAGAGTGGTGTGCCTTGCATGGATCCCATAATGTGTTTTACCCACAATGCTCTGTAAATCTCAAACTCTCCCAAAAATCATACATTTTCTTCACATTCCTACAAAGGAAATATCCAGAATCTGGGCAGATCTTCTAAACTCCTCTCACCCAGCCTTCTCGCCCCTCTAACAATGAAAACTATACTGTAGCTTAGTGCCCCCAACAGAAACGGTTAAAAACAGTTGCCCTGCTAGGATCATATTGACTTGGCAGGGGAAACAACCTTTATAACGCAGTCAGTACATCGCACTACCTTTACATAGCAATCATAACATCGCAACATCCTTTACATCGCATGTCATTACAATGTAGCCATTACATTGCATGTCGCTACAACGCATGTCATTACAACGCATGTCACTACAATGCAGAAATTACATCGCAAGTCATTACAATGCAGAGTACCCTTACACTATCCAACACTTACCCTACTGTTGCACTCACATGAGTTAGAATAGACATTGTTACCCCTACACTATCCGACACATACCCTACTGTTGCACTCACGGGAGTTAGAATAGTAATTATTACCCCTATACTTATACTTACCTTAAATGCGATGTAATGGTATGCGTTGTAAAGGTTTAATGCGATGTAATGGAATGCGTTGTAAAGGTAGTTTCTGAAAATGCAATATAATGGCATGCAATGTAAAATAATGGGTTGTGAAGGATGTTGCGATGTAAAAACTGCATTGTAAAGGCATGCTTTGTAAATGCATGCGTTGTAACTTCATACATTTACTTGGCAGGTTTGATCCATTTACAGTGTAATCAGATCAATGTGAGCAAAGCAAAGACTACAAAACCCACGATCAGCCGCGGCCCGTGGAGGGAGTTCCGGTGGGGCTGAAGGGTGGTGGAGGGGCAGGGGGGGTGCTAAAAACCGGAATATGGATAATTGGAGGTAAGTAAACAACTTAATGAATAAAACAAATTTCGTAGCGCGCTCTGCATCGCAAAATGCGATGCAGCACGCGCTACGAAATTAGTTTTATTAATTAAATTGTTTACTTTCCTCCAATTTTCCATATTCAGTTTTTTAGCACCCCCCACCCTGCCCCTCCCCTGCCCAGCTTTCTGCCCCACTGAAATTCCCTCTATGGGCCGTGGCTGCCCAGGATGCGCTGACTAAATTATTACATGAATGCCATTACATGAAAGCCCAGGCTTGGTTGCAGTGTCTGTGATGACACAACATAGGGTAGTCACCCTATCCTACATAAATAGGGACACTTCTCTTCTTATGTTGTGTTTGATACCAGAGACACAGAAAGATATTCTATTGCAAAATTTAGAATAGGCATTGTGTATTCACATATTGCGGGGTGTGTAACTCGGTATGCTACTTTCAGTCAACTTAAATGAGTAAAAATAAATTGACTGCAACTCTTAGCCACTGGGTGTAAATTATGATAGCCAACCAAGTGGGCGTGGCAAATTCCCTTTAAAGACCAGTGGGCGTTACATAATAAAAGTAGTGCTGTCCGGCCTTTTTATATTTGCAATTACTGGAAAACGTGTACTGTACATCCATCATGACTGGATTCCTGAAAAGCATAATAAGGAAAAGAAAGAGCATAACTGTGTAATAATGTGTATTATAATTTTTTATCATTTTTAACCTTTAGAAAGATTGATAAAAATCTGATGGAAATTTTTAAAAATATAATCTGTCTAGACAATTCTGTCGAATGAATTATTAACAATAATGAATGTTTAAACTTGGACTTTTATGATTTTAACATGCTTTGAAATCGAATAAAATGTGTTCTGATGCTGGTTCTGATTCTGAATAAGAGTAGTGGCATTATGGGGGGAATGACAGAGTGTCTATTGCGATATCTGTAATGCTGCTTATCCTGGCCTCTATGCCGAGGTTTGCCAATCATTATAGACTAATGCTGCTGTGGCCTTGTTTTTGTAGGATTAGTTGGTTCCTGGCTGAAGAATACATTTTATGAGATCGCAGTACATAAGGATCTTGAGCAAGAGGTATAAAGCATTTTACCAGTGGCCAACATCCCATCAGGCCGTTTGCAACGGTTAAATACATTTTTCAATGTACAAACCTTATTTTGCGAGTCAGTAACCTTTTACCAACTCCCATCAGGGATTGAAAGTCGCTACTAGGAAGGGGTGTGCCAAGGGCATCCCTTCCTAATTGCGAGTCACAGGGGGATGTACGATTGAATTGCTACAAGAATGCAGTCACAAAATAATGGCAGTTTACTACCTACTTCAAGTAGGAGGTAAGCCTGTTGCAAACGGGAAAGAATCTCCAGGAAACGTTTTTAAGAGCATGGACCACTGCCTACCCTTATAAAATGTAACCGAAATATTTCATTTATCTTTTTAAAATACATCCTGTTTTCTTTTGAGGAAAACAGGCTGCATTTAAAAAAAAAAGTTGCTTTATTTAAAAGCAAACACAGACATGGTCTGCTGTCCCCAGCAGACCACCATCCATGTGTTATTGCCCATTCTGAATGGGTCGCAAATTGCGACCTGTCTCAAGAATATTGATGAGGCAGGTTAATGGCGACCCCAGTAGAAATCGCTATTATGTCTGAGACACCTTAGTGCATTTCATTTTGCGCATCTCTAATTGCGAGTCCCAAAAAATCGAAATTAGAGACTTGCAAAATTAAATGGTCGTGCATCTGACCCCTGGTGTGTTACTTGGGATGTTGCAGAAATCAAATTTGGTTTAGCTTTTAATATGAAGGAGTAGTTTGAGCTAAAGGGGGGAGGGAGTAGTAGCCAGATAACAGTAACATTAATTGCAAAAAATCTGATTTTCCACAGCGTAGTCCTGTCTCTCACTTCCTCCTGTAAACTCGGTTGACCGACAGTTTGGTAACCCAGCCAGTAGGAGCGTTTGAAGAGGAGTCTCATTGTCCTTTCTCTCACCAGAAGTTGAAAATACTAGAAAAAACGTGATGTTAAATGATCACGTGGTCTGTTATGTTATGAGGTTTTATTGAGCGCACACATATCAACCGAGAGGGTCTCAAAGCGTTGTAGGGGGTTCAGATGGAGGTAGTAGTTCACTGCATGAAAGAAAAGTGAAAACATTTTGAACAACCAGATTTTGCTTGTCTGCATGATGTGGTCTTACCCAAATTAGTTAAAAACTGTAATGAGGAGCAGTGGAACACAGCATAATGAAAATTACTGGTAACTAATTGGGCCATTACCTCATGTACATCATATGAATCATGGCAGTCTGTTGCAAAACTGAACCCAAGCATCCTTCACATGTTGGATGAAATATCAAGGTACTGCTAAAGGGATTATAGAAAATAACCTTCACTTTAGTGGTGCAAAATGTTTGCAGAACCCTTAATGGTGAAAGTAATTCTGCCAAGCCACATAGATAAGGTGGAATTGCAGTTGTCAGACCATGCGACTGTAGCCAACATAATGAGAAGATACATCCTGCCCAACTTCTGAGACTAAAACTGGGCCATAAATCCTCTCGAGTTTCCACCATCTGAAATATACTGGTATGGATTGGATGGGTGGTCTGACATCGTATTTTTAATCCGACCTTAGGTAGATGTGAATAAATGATCCAAGCTCTACCACTAAACCATTAAAAAAATTAACCCAGGAACTCTTTTCTCTTTCAGCTTTGGGAAACAGGGATAGGTCATCATTTTGAGTGTCAAGAGAGGCCAATCGCACCCCTCCACCACTTACACAGCCCCATGTGAATCAGCCACTGTCTAACTGATCCATGGTTGCCCTGGACAACCACAATCCCACATGATGCCCCTAGAACTCCACAGGTTACATCAGTGTTAAAGGGACAGGGGTACATCCAGCAGATTACATCAAACAGCTTTCTAAGACTCTGCCTCTAAGAGCTTTCAATCAGGAGCCGATCATGACGAAACACCTAAATGTCAGGCTGAGGAGCAGACTATGATGAAGCGTCACACCCAGTGGGTAAGGATCTCGTGTCCTAATAAAGAATAAGTTATGTCTGTGTCACTTTCACCACTGGACCTTAGATGCTCTAGCAATTTAAATATTATCACCCTGAACTACCATATCTATTGTCTATTGGGTTAATAAGGGAGTCTATGTGATGTAGGCCTCAAGCCTTGAATTTCTTGCTCCTGCTCTTGTTTGTGCATTATGGTGGTATTTATTGCTTATATGTACAAGTTACTAACCTTCTGTAACAATGTGTCTGGTACAGACATATGTTAGTTGTAGATTCCTTACCTTAGAATTTCCCCAAGGCGTCAGTCTGTATCTGGGCATTTTTTCTTCAGTAACACCCCTGTGCATTGTGGGGTGACGTCGGTTCGCTCTGTTCCTTCATCAGTGCTGTGGGAACTGGGATGATTGTGGGACCTACATAGATGCCGCCCATGTGCGCTGACATCAGTTTTTAACACAACTTTCCACGCCAGACGCACAGTGCATGAAAGACACTGACCACTGGTGCATCAAAACTAGGGCCCATTAGGGTAGCTCTATCTCTAGAAATCAGTTCGCAGAGCGCGGACGATGAGTAGGGCGGTAAGGAATCTACAACTAACATATGTCTCTACCAGATACATTGTTTATCTAAGTAAAGTCACTTGTTCATCTGCTAGAGACTGTTAGTTGTAGATTCCTTACCTTAGAATAGATGCCCCAGCAATACCATCCCAGCAGGAGAGTCTGCGAACCAAGATCCAACCAGGAAGTCCTAGATGACCAAATGGGCAAAGTACCCTATCCCTTCATGCTATCTAGGCATTAGTATCTGGTAAACATGTGCAGGGATGCCCACATTGCTGGCTGACATATCAAGGACTGGAACTCCACGTGGTAATGCTGTGGTTGCCGCCGTTGCTCTGGTGGAATGAGTATAAAGCCCCACAGGAGGCTCCTTTTTCACCAACGCATAGCATATTTTGATGCAAAGGACTGGCCATCAGGAGATGGTCTGTTTTCGAACAGCCCAACCTTTCTTGGCACCCACATAGCCAATGAAGAGTTGATCATCCACCCAGAAGTCTTTTGTGCGATCAAGATAAAAGGATAATGCACATTTTGGGTCCAGATGGTGGAGCCTCTCTTCCTCCTTGGAGGGATACGGAGGTGGATAAAAGGTATCATGAAAGAAGTGGATGAAATCACTCTGAACTCACACAGACCATTCCATAATGTAACGAGGGCTGAGCAGACAGCACTAGATGAATTGAAAAACAATGGCCAAATTGTCATAAAGCCATCCGACAAAGGCGGAGGAGTTGCTATACTCTCAGCAGCTGGCTATGACAAACAGTGTCTGGACTTACTGTCTGATGAAAAATGTTATCAAGTACTAACAACAGATCCTACAAACAGATTACAAACAACTATTAGGATGATGATTGAAGAAGCTGAAGTCAATAACTGGATATCCAAAAAATAGGCAGATTTTTTGGAAACGAGAGCTCCAAGAATTCCATACTTTTACTCTTTACCCAAGATGCATAAAGCGCGAATGCCACCTCCAGGTCGACCAATAGTTTCGGGTATTGGATCAGTCCTGGAGCCTCTTTCCCAATTTGCAGATCGTTATCTGAAACCTTTGGTACAACAAACACCAACATACCTAAAAGACACCAGGGACCTTTTGAATTTGCTTAAGGACGTTGTGTACTCACCAGACACTATGCTATTGGTAGGGCTCGATGTGGAAAGCCTTTACACGAGCCTGCCCCAACAAAAGACTCAGGATACTCTTGAGACTATAGTCTTCAACACAAATTGGCCACACAAAACATCTAGACATTTCCTATTGGAATGCTGCCGCCTCGCCCTCAGAGAAAATTATTTTCAGTACAAGGAGACTCTATACTTACAATGCCAAGGAACATCGATGGGCAGTACATTTGCCCCTAGTGTGGCAGGGCTATATGTGAGCACCTTTGGAGAGGCACATATCCACACTGAAGCCAATCCCTACCTTCGTCATAGACTGCTTTGGAAGCGGTATATAAACGACATCCTGGTAATTTGGAGTGAGAATGAAGAAAGCCTTAAGGACTTCCATACATGGATTAATACGAGGGATGACTGCTTGAAATTTACCTACAGTGCTGATAAACAAAGCTTGAATTTCCTAGATATCACATCTATGCAGAGACAAGATTCCTTCAAACACACACTTTTTTTAAAGAAACAGTCTGTTATCCTTCAAAAGCTTTCATCCCCGCCCTTTAAGGGAGAATCTCCCTTACAGCCAGTTTATTAGGCTACGAAGAAACTGTAGCAAGAACACTGAATACAGAGCACAAGCAGAAGACCTCTGCCAGAAACTGGTAGACCGTGATTACCCCAGGAGGGTTATCAATAAGTGTAAAAAACGAGCACGCAACCAGAACAGAGAGGGTCTTCTGGAGACATCCACTAAGATGGAACCAGAGGGATTGACTACTTGTGTCACAACTTACAGCCCAGTGACCAATATAGTCAAGAAGATCGTCAATAAGAACTGGAGGATCTTGACGTCAGGAATACTCACATGGCCAAAACCCAGGTTTGCCAATAATCGAGTCGTAGCCTAAAAGATATTCTTGTCCACACAAGACCACCACCCTCGATACAGCGAGAAAGAACAACTTTATGGGGAAATGCCCCAATGACTGGCCATTATCCGTGTGGTTCATGCTCGGTCTGCAGTTTGACACAACCAACAAAAGAGCTACAACTTCTCCCAAACTTCAGATGGAAGATATTAAAACACACCAATTGCAACACCAGTCATGTGGTGTACATAATAACCTGTCCCTGCCAAATGAGATACATCAGGATGACATGCAGAAAAGTAAAGCAGAGGATCGGAGAGCACCGGAACAACTTAAAATGCAAGAGAAGTACCACTAAGATGGCCAATCATTACCTGGAAAAAGGCCACATAGTGGAAGAACTCAATTGGGTTGTCTTGGAAACCCTAGACAACAAAGACAGAAATGCTGACAAAATCCTTTTCGAAAAGGAACAACGTTGGATCCATCATTTGGGCACTGACACTAGAGGCCTGAACGATAACATTCCTTGGTCGAGCCTGTTTAAATTAAATCCTCTGGAGTGGATGTAAACATATCCACGTCAGAGCTCTATACCAACCACAAAGATATCTGTACTTCAGCACTATCTGGTGACCTTATTTACCTTGCAGTTGACATTGAAGCCCACTCAGCATGACTAACCTGGTCCCACCTTACCAAGAGATGTGAAAAGTATGAAATGCTAAATTGCTTAACATTCTTCATAACCTGTTTTCCCAGTACATTTAGGGGATAGTTTATATGAAATGGGACTACTGATTGCATAGCAGTCTTAAAAAACGTCATGCGCTCTATACCAAGCTTAAACAACTTATTCACTGCTTACTATTTCACTCCATCCATCATGTTGCACACCGATTGGCTTGCATATATGAGAACTTTAAGAGTTCAGGGAAGAAACAAGTTTTGAACCTCATTTGGTAATCATCACACTTCCCCTGCTCATGAATTAAGTATGGATAACTAAGTATAATCCTTTAATAAAACCTTCACCCCCCCTCTATTTATACAACACACTATAGACTACCTTTTAGAATGTTAGTCTGTTTTCCATACCATATGAACTACGATGAGAGACTCTGGAACGCTTTTTAGCCTTTTGCCAGTAATTGCCCAATTAATCAAGCACAAACATTAGAAAAATGAGTTTGAATTTCAATTTTTTTAAATATTTCATCGAGTGAAACCATATTAAACAATCCAGTTCTTGGACCATCGCTTAGACCGCGAGTCCGTTTTCGAGCTCTATCGCAATGGAATTGTTAAAGCGAACCCAGCGGCGCTGTGCAGCTACTTCCGGGTTGCAATAGGCAGCTTCAGCGTAATGCGAAGCACGAGGAAAGGAGCATCAGGTAGACGGCAGAGTTCCAAACATCCCGACTCAACCGCAAGTATAACAGAACCGATAACTAATACTAGTCTAGCCCCCTCGAGACCTTTGCAATACCTGAAGGAAGTGTAATCTATTTACACTCCAGGTATGTCTAGATCCTTATACCATAGAGTGTGGCGTGTTACCCAAACCTTCAGCAGCATGATATGATCTTTGAGCATGCATGCGAGTGTTGGTATTTTTGAGGTTGTTAGTACAACAACACACATTTTAAGAACCTGTGGGAGTGAATACAGTATTTACAACAAGATGACCTTGCATGAATATAAATTAGCTTGCCAATACCTTAATTATCAGGGTTTGGCACCCCTTTTTGCATGCAACACGTTTGTGGAGAAAGAGAGAGTTGACACTGCCATTTACTGGGGGTCCTATAAAGTATTGCCATTTTAAGTTGCCACAATATCGATTTCTGATTAGTAGTCTAGAACTACTTTATATGTCTCCCCTTACCCTAACCCATGTATGTCTCACTTTAAGTGTCTGAATTATTTGTTGCAGGTACACTGAGACCTCAAAGAGAAGAAACAGGTTGATAATTTCCCTTTTCTTATATCTGTTTACGATAATTTTGTAGACTTTCACCACTCTCACTCATCACAATTGGTCCTGAAGAAAGCCCATAAGTCTGAATCACGGCAAATTGGGCTGAAACATGTCGGCCATTTTTATTCTCACTAATTGGTAGCGCGTTCCGAATTCTTAAATTTTCACAGGACACACTTTTCCAGCATTCCCCATAAGGGGCTACACGAATCCAGACCCAGTAAAGTCAAGTATCTGGCTGTACGGGTATTTTTTAACTGAACACCATTCACATCACTGGGTCACTACTGTTTTTAACTATGGGTAAGATCCTCCTTGTGGAGGCTGCATACCAAAAATCAACCCTATGATTATGCACACACGTGTATTAAGGGCGGAGAACCAAGATATACTGCTACCCCCACTACCCAACACATGCATGAGGGTTTTTTATTGGAGACACTTTGTCTATTACTTGCATACCCGGGTTCATGCAGGACAAGTGATCCTTCCCCTTTGATTAGTTGGACTCAATATAGGAAACTGAAGGATCAGTATTTCCTCCTCCCTCGTTTGATTAGTAGAGGCAGAGTGATAGATTCTCCCACATGAAAAAGTGTGATGACCTTAGGAAGGAATGATGGTTTGGTCCAAAGCACCACTTTATCCTGTTAGACAAAAAAAAATGGGAGAAGATATAGTATGCAACTCACTCACCCTACAAGTAACCGCGGGCGGAGCTGGCGAGTTCCACGGAGTTGGGAAAAAACTCAGTGGAACTCTGTTCCGCTCCCGGCCTCCACCCCCTAATAAAAAATATTAAAACATACATTTAAAAAGATTAAAAAGACATTTACCTGATTTTCTACACTCCCACCCGCCAACTGCGATCGACCAACCACGCCCTCGCCGCGGTTCCACGCATCCGAAGAGCCACCATGGGAGGAAGATCCTTCTCCTACAATTCCCTCCCCATCCACCTCCGTCGTACCCAGGACCACTTCTCCTTCAGGAAGCAACTCAAGACCTGGCTGTTCGATCAGTAGCAGTCCCCTCTCCCCCAAGCGCCTTGAGACCCACTGGGTGAGTGGCGCGTTATACAAATTTCTTGATTGATTGATTGACTGTACTGTGGCGCCTCAAAAAAAAGATGTTCAGAAGAGGAAGCCGCAGGCTGAAGCACCTCTGTCAGAAGGTTAGTCCTGACTGCCACCATAGGGAGCTCTAGGCCGAGGACCTCTGCTTTCCTCCTCACCACCACAGCATAGGAAGTCCCCCTCCTCCGTAGCCACAGTTGGGGGAGAAAGCAGACCATTGTCGGGGGAAGTGTCCAGACCACTGGCATCACCCAGGTCCATTCTCCAGTTTGGTTCCTCAAGCTGGTCAGTTAAAGGGTCCAGCGGCCCCTCCCAGTCCTCTTCCTTACCTTCTGAGCCAAAAGGAATGCCAGGAATGAACACAGGGGTGAAAGTCCCTTCCGGTGTTGGTTAGATGTTGGTCTGAACTCGTGTCCACTTCTGGGATGAGGATGGGGTCGGCACCGACCGGGGGCACAGTCGACGCCAGGAGCATCATCATCGGGATTGGCACTGGGAAAGGTCAAGTGTGATCGAGCGGAATTGACTTCGGATCCAGGTCTGGATCCATGGGGACCTTCCGGGGATGGGCTGCCCAAATATGAGGTACAAGGCCTTTTAGAACTTCTGGATTTGTGCAGGTGATGCTCGGGTTCCCTCAAAGGAAAGGAGGTGCTGAGCCGTCTCAGAAGTAGGCTCTGGAAACTGAGCCTTCGAGCGATGACACGCGGGAATCCACGTCGCATGGGTTGACCGTCAGGGAGAAGTCTAAGAATGCATGTGCTTCTTCGACTTCTTTTTGTGCTTTCCTGACTTACCCGAACATCTCCCAGATGACTTGGAGTGCGAGGAGTGTGGGCTCCGTGACCATTCTCGAGACCTTCCTCTTGAACAAGAACAGGAGCGGCGCGGAGTCGAGCGCTGGGCCTCCAGCAGCTTTCGGGACTACTCCCGCAAAGTCTTTGGGTTTCATGGCCCGGCACTCGGATCGCGACTTCGGGTCATGGTTGCTCTCCAGATACCAAAGGCACGTGAGATACGGATCCATCACAGACATCATCTGGTGGCAGGAACAGCAGGGCTTGCAGCTGGTCCTTCACTGGGCCATCCTCGACGCACCAGGAGTCTATGACTTGAAAAAAGTTAGCCAAAAAGTTGCTAGGAGTAGCTCTCTCTGGATCTGCTCTAGGCTGGCTTCAGAAAAAGAAAGAGCTGACATCAGCAAGCATGAGCGGTGCCTGTGAGGGTCCTGCGACAACATTCCGGCACCCATGATGCCGTCGAGGAATGCAGAGCTGACTGACGTGACCTAACGACTTGCAGGGGTACTACTGAAGAAAAAAATCTCCGGATCTGGACTGCACCTGGACAAAATTTTAAGGTAATGATTCCACAACTAACAGTCTCTATCAGATCATATGTTTTGGGGAGACAACAATGCACACAGCTTTTCCAATATATCTCCCTATTAATAGAAGAGTTTGAGGCCTGCTACTGCTTTTGCAATGCAAAATATTTTTTTAACTTGAGCCTTGGTGCTGTTTTAGGTTTTAAATCTCAACTTACGCTCTATTTCCTGGTAACAATTTTGAACAATAGTTGACATGAGAGATGTTTCCGGAAATACTGGTTAACTCATGAAAATGCAAAGTCTCCTATTGCAGTTACAACTTCTATGTGCTATTATATCTTCGTTATGAGGACATTGTAGTGAATACATGTGCTGCCTTCGGTCGAGCTAGTAGAAAATTCATACCGTAGTCTGTCTTAAGCACCAGTCAATATTGGTCACTCGGATGAATGCTCTCTGGAGGGTGTTCGGCGGGGTCTGTTTACACGCCCTGAGTGGTGCAAAGTCATCTGCCAGATTCATTGATTTAGCACCACTGATCACTCGTAGGCTTATTGTCATGCACTGGAAAGTACAGACACTGCTAGGACTACTACACTGGTGTAGGGTAAGGCTTAAATGGGGGCGTGCAGAGCTGGTGGCTCTCAGGCAGGGCCGGTTTTAGGGCAGTGCGACTGGTGCGGCTGCACTGGGCGCTGACCTGTTGAGGGGGTGCTGTGACCACAGGGGGGGCGCTGTGTATAGCAATATCTTATGATAGAAGAGATGAGGGGCACTTTTGCAGGTGGTAGGGAGAGAATCTGAGAAGGCGGTCATAGGACGTGGGGGCGCCAAAAGTGATTGTCGCACGGGGGGGGGGGTCACCAGCGCTAAAGTCAGCCCTGCTCTCAGGCTAGACACTTGTGGGTTGCACAAATATCCTATTGCAGCAGACTGGGAAACCCTACTGGCGGGTTTAGATAGATATAGCGAGGGCCTGGCTGACTAGCGTCACTAATGGTTTGCTCACTGTGGTGCTCCTGGCACTCTTGAGACATTTGGGATTTCCTCCTAGCGCTTACACCTGCTTCAGGCCCCTGCGCCTCCATACCAGCTGCTCTGTGGTATGGTTGCCGCAGCGTATGTTTATTGTGCCTATGCTACTACGAACCCCAGTATTGCTCTGCAGGTGCCATGTTGCCTTATCAAGTCAGACTTCGTTGTCCTTAGGGGCCCCCTTGATGTGCAATGGAAAGGCTGCACTATGCTATTGCTGCTATTGGCTATTACCGCGTGGGTTTGTTGGTTTGAATGTTTTTTAATTTTTTATAATGCCAGTTAAACAGGCTGAACCAGGAACTCCTACTGATATTTGATTCTCCTTAGCACACACTTTGTAAGATAATGCACGTATATACATGTGTTTCCACCATACATTTGACACATAAAACTGAATTTCAGTCCTTTTATTCAGGGTGGTTGAAGTTTTATTTCAGGAGACGTCACAGCCGACACGTGTTTCGTCGTTGTGGGGAATGTAACCCCCGACTTTTTCAAGGCTGTTAAAAAAGGGGTGATGTTGTAATACAATACTTCCAGTTTAGACATTTTTTGACAACATTCTGTAACTTTTTCAGGTCTAGGCTGGTGGTGTGCTTAGACTTACAACAATTAGTGCATGGTCGTATTTATAGTGCTTAGATTATTTTCATTCATTGGGAATTTTCATTTATTTTAACATTTTAAGGAGTATGAGCCCATTAAGAGAAATGTAGAGACCTGTGACCGTGTATTGTTACCTTTATTTTACGTGGTGGCATGCACGTGATTTAACCGCAATATTTGTGAATAATAGCTATGTTTCTGTGAGCGTTAACGATATTTTTAGATTCGTGAGTTCATGCATATAAATGAACCATGCTTTCGGTACCTATTCTCCAATGTGTCGTATTGTTCTGTATAGAAGGAATGCGGAAACATAATTTTACTTCCTTGTTGTCCTTGCATTAGTACTTTATTTGTATGATCCTTATTATAATTATATAGCTACTTACATTTCGCGAGGTGATAATTCCAACCCTCGAAGGGGTTCTTGTTAGGATGTCTTGGATATACGGAAATCTTCTTATTATTGTGGAAACCAATATATTGGTTTAGTATTTTGCAGCTGTGAAACATATATAGAGCTTTAGTATATGCTTTCGAATAATGTATCTAATTATTTAGACCCTTCCATTCACTATGTGGAAAGGTCATTCATATTCTGTTTTATCTAAAAGGTAAATTTCTCCAAACCCAGGAGTGGGGGGAAAGTTTTCACATATTTTTATAAGTGCTCCCCTTTATTCTACCCTTGTGAATGAATGAATCGGCTATTTGATTCTGTAAACCAGACCGCCGTTTTTGTAAGGTGCTCCCCACGCAGCAAACCCGGTGTTACTTCCCATTTACCGAGTCCGAGTTAGAATTACGATCGTTTTAAGTTCTTTAGTTAATCTCACTTCGATACCCAAATCTCTCGCGTGCAGACTATATTTAAGGTTGCACTCTAAAGTACTAGGCAATTATCCCGTCCGTAGTTATATTCAGTCGTTACCTTTGAGCCGCTGTTTTCGACGGAGAGTAATACGTCCCCTCTGCTGTTTCTATCTTGCAGTGATTATTTTGAAACGCTTGGCGCCATATATTCAGAGTAGGAAGTGCTACGTGCGTCTAGTCACGATTCACTTCCGGTTCAGTATTTACGTATCGAAGTCCCATCTCCTGGGATTTACACTGTTGTTGACTCGGCGGCCATATTAGCCTACCTACTATGTTAGTGAACGAATGGGCCCTCCACACCATTTTGGGGAATAATTTTGTCTAAATTTGTATTAAAGTAATTATCGAGTATGTTGCTAGTTTGTGTGTACGTTTACATCTTATTTTTAGTAAATTCGGTTGTTTATTATCACCTCGCAAAATGTAAGTAGCTATATAATTATAATAAGGATCATACAAATAAAGTACTAATGCAAGGACAACAAGGAAGTAAAATTATGTTTCCGCATTCCTTCTATACAGAACAATACGACACATTGGAGAATAGGTACCGAAAGCATGGTTCATTTATATGCATGAACTCACGAATCTAAAAATATCGTTAACGCTCACAGAAACATAGCTATTATTCACAAATATTGCGGTTAAATCACGTGCATGCCACCACGTAAAATAAAGGTAACAATACACGATCACAGGTCTCTCCATTTCTCTTAATGGGCTCATACGCCTTAAAATGTTAAAATAAATGAAAATTCCCAATGAATGAAAATAATCTAAGCACTATAAATACGACCATGCACTAATTGTTGTAAGTCTAAGCACACCACCAGCCTAGACCTGAAAAAGTTACAGAATGTTGTCAAAAAATGTCTAAACTGGAAGTATTGTATTACAACATCACCCCTTTTTTAACAGCCTTGAAAAAGTCGGGGGTTACATTCCCCACAACGACGAAACACGTGTCGGCTGTGACGTCTCCTGAAATAAAACTTCAACCACCCTGAATAAAAGGACTGAAATTCAGTTTTATGTGTCAAATGTATGGTGGAAACACATGTATATACGTGCATTATCTTACAAAGTGTGTGCTAAGGAGAATCAAGCAGCTTGTGGCATTTGCCTAACCAGAAGAGGATAGTGGTTCTCTTCTCCTTTTAGCACCACTGAAAAAACATAAACACAGTACCTACAACTAGGCAAGGTGTACACTCCTCTATAGCGCCAGTACCTAGTAACATTACCACTAGCCTAGTAGTAAAAACTCCTACTAATATTGTCGTAATGTCATGATTGTCACTTCTAATGCAAAAGAGACGCTGTATGTCAACATGTGTTCTGAAATGATGTGGTATAACTGCCTGTACTGTTATTAAAGGAAATAAAATTGGTTAATTAAAACATTGAAAAAGCACCAGTCGATCTCTACTGCTTGCAACTTCACGAGTCATTTATTGCCCGTCTTTTTAATTCGTACCTCACTGAAATGATTCACACAATATGCATCGCTGCCAGATCCCCCCTGGTGCCAGAATGTAAGATATTTGTATAACAAAATGCTAGCATGTGCACTTCTTCAAAAAGCACAGATGGTAAAGGGCACGTCTTTACAAACTGCATAATATAAAACTTTAGAATGTTTCAAATGTGCTCAGGAAGTAAGCATATGCTTTCCCCAATAAGATTTCCGCAATCTAACAATATGTGCTCAAACTGCGTATGTCTGGATCGGTTGCTCTTAGCTGCCTTTTCTGTTTATTTTGGCGCTTTGCAAGTACTCGATTGACTGACTGCTTGTGACTAGCAACACAGTTCGTGACATTATCTAACTGCTTCCAAACGCTTGCGGCTTTGAAAAAACTGCGCAGGTCTGATCTCGTACCTTTGTTAAACGTCACAGACTTAACAATGGTGCCTTTATAGCTGTAGGGTGGTTCTGCAGGAGCCACCTGTCATTTTCCTCTGTAAAATTAGAAAACAATGGAATTATAAAACATGCATTTGAAAGAAGAGCGTCGGCTGTCATCTGCTGTGAGGCCAGTCTTTGTTGACACTGTGGCATTATAGCCTGTTGCTAAGGGCTCTAGCAGCATAAAAGGGCGAGCCGCAGGTGAGGGCCTATGATGAGGAAGCAGGCCTTTAACAACCAGTAAAGACCCAATCAAAGGAGGTATAATGCTATTCAAACATTCCACCCACTGATGGTATAATGTTCTGAATTAAGCAGGGAAAAAGACTGAAATGCAGGAAAACAAGGTCTAAACCACTTATCACTGGCCCTCAGCCAGACAACCATCTTAAAGAAACTTCCTAATATTCCAATGTTCTATCTACTCATATGGAAATCTATTGATCTCTTGTGCTTTGGGTAGGGGTTACTAATATCTAATAAACACCACCCACCCCTTCTCACTGTGTTTAGATTAAAGTGGGAAGTTTAAGTCTGTGGTTTCGGACATTCAGATACATTTGTTTCACTAAAGCATAAACGTGAGTAAATATACTTTTTTCTGTTTTTGCCACTCATTACTTTATAACTTCAAAGTGTGCATGCTGTGAGAAGTTGGCCTAGCATATGATGTCCACTATTCTAGTGGGCACCTCGCACCAGTCCAAACGACCCTTATTGATGGTAGGTTTAAGACAACCTTTGTAGAAAGCTATCCTAGTGGTGGCTGTGGAGAGCATCCTTCAGGCTAAGTCTTGAATGAATGTAAAGCAGCTTGTTTTACCAGTCTATAATCTCTTGAATGATCAAATGAAAGTACACCACACCTGGTATATATATAAAATATATGTATTTATTCTAAACACAACCCCTCTGGTCTCTTTATGAGGCTAGAGGCAAAAGTACAATACAATTACTTTAAATAATACACAGTAAATAGCACAGAATACGTTTTGCCCTAGGGGCCTCACAAACCATATACTAAAATAGTGGTATAAGAACCATGTGAGGGATATTAGTGAGGCCTAGGGCCTGTAGAACCGCTGGGGCAACCAGGAACCACCCAAAGTAGGGACGCAGGAAACCCACGGGGGACGCGTGCAGTGTCTAAACACAGCTGCAAATCACCATTGACTTCTTGGGAGAAAGTTTAAGTTACAAAGTTAAAGATTTAGGACACTTAAGAGTGGAATGCCAGGATACCCCTTCAGTACTGGACACTTCGAGAGTCAAGACCCATGGGAGCACCGAAGTACTCGTGTTACCTCACCCAGGGAAGCCAGGTGCATATGTTTCTTTTTGAGTCGGGTTTCGTCATCGATTCCTATGGAAAGCTGCAATGAAGTGCTGCAGGCGACCAGGAGCAAAGCGTCCGGATGGATCCAAAGGCGGATCAAAGATCAGAAGAACCTGAAAGCAGAGGAGACAGAGTCTGAGTCACTAGCCAGTGACCAGGATGGTGTCAAGAAGGTGCCAGTCGATGTCAGGTGCTTTAAGGTGAAGTAGGTGAAGCTTGACTCTTCAGCCATGAGGTCCAGGAGGCATTGACGACAACCAGGAGCTGGATTAAAGCTGTCCAACATTGGATGTCGAGTGCTGCAGTGTCAATATCCAGATTGGACCCAACAAGCCTTGACAACAGCAACCCACACAATATGACAAGAACGGCTTCGGTGCAGACCAGCAAGGTCTGAGGGACTCACCCTTTGGAGGTGAGTCAGAGCACGTCTGGAGCAACCAGGAAAGTGCAAGAAACAAAGGATTGTCCTTTGTGGTGACCCACTAGCCAACGGACTAGAGATCGCAAAGGAGCCTCAAGCTGCGGTGAAGAAAGCAGGCCCACTGAACACTCGTGGAGTGTAGGCCTCTCAGCTTTGGTGCAAAAGGTGCTTGGGGTAGGGGAAACAAAAAGCCCAATGCACAACTTCAGAAAATTTCGGGAAGTAGGTGCAGTTGCAAAATTGCAGGATGTCCAAGAGTTCCGCTCCCATGTCTCTCATGTTGGCTGCGGGTCTCAGCTTTGCTAGGATCTTTTGTTGGCCTCAGAGATGTCTGGAAGTTTGTGTCCCGAGTCACAGATTCTTCGGTATCCAGAGGGAGCCTCAAAAATGCAGACTAATAAGATGCTTCTTTGGTGCCTGTTTGAACAGGGAGGTCACTCCTTGACCCTAAGGGAGATTTCTTCTGTCTTCCAGTCGATATGGAATGTCGAAGGTCCAAGATTTCATTTTCCGAGTTTCGTCCAGGGTAATCTAAAGTCCTAGTGACTGGGCTCCCATACTTATACTAAGTTTAGGGGATGGACTAACTCTAGGGTCCCACCTATGGGAGGACCTGGGGAGGGGGAGGTTACACCCCTTCCCCTTTTTCCAGTTTCGCGCCAGAGCAGGGGCTGAGTGTCCCAGCAACCGGTTTGAACTGGGAAATGCATGGAGCACCTTGTGTGCCCCAGAAAGTGTCTGAAAAGCATTCACTGAATGCAACCCACCCTGCCCCAATACACTAAAGCCTGTCTGAGAAGGTGCTGGCAGCTCCCTAGACAAGAAACCTATTATCCAGGCTTCCCCTGTCAAAGTTTCATCCAGCAGCAGGAGGTCAGACTCGTGTCTGTGGCAGCAGCATCCATTTTGTGATGCTGAGGTTCTTTTAAACTTCTACCGGGTATACCAGTGTGTACATGTCTTCTCCCTCTAGAAGGGTGGAATGCTACCTCCGCTGCCAGTACTGGCGGGGTAGAATTCAAAAGTGTTTGATAAAGCCAAACCAAAGTTAGCATTGATCTCAACTATTATATTGTACTTAAGAGTATATGGTACGGCCATATCATAGAACAGTTATAAGGAAGGGATTCTGAAAGCTGCAGAGGGGCTCAGCTCATACTTGGGCACCCTCTCACACAAAACCAAGCACTCTGCCTTCAGGATTGTCAAGGCCTGCCAAAGGAGTGACTTACAGGTTAATATGTGTCTGTTTTAAATGGTGTATATAGGTATACCATATCCCAGTAAGGAGTGCTTACACCACCTTACCCAGGCTGCAAGTGCAGACCTGTAGTGCCATTTTGTAAGGCTTCACAGGAGTGGCATAATACATTCTTCAGCCCCTGGTAGGCCTCTGGGGTACCTATGCCCTTGGTACCATATACTAGGGACTCATAAGGGTGACCCAGTAACCAATCTGGTATGTACCTAAAGTACATGCAATCAATTTAGAGAGAGAACAGGCAGACTGTGGTCCTGATTAGCAAGGCCACAGCCAGACTAAAAACCAGTGAAACACAGCAAAAAGTGGGGGTAACCATAGGAAGCAGATCCTACTCTCCTACACATACCATTCACTGTACGTGCTCCCACCAGCAAGGACCAATGTTTTTAGCACTTTGTCGATTATCATTAGTAAATAGCGATATTCTGACATGCAACCAAATGCACAAAACAGATTAAAGATACCTTGTATATCCAAGTTCTCTCCCACCTCCTCTCCCTTATGTTGGTCTTGTTCTGCTTTTACTGGGACTTTAATTCACCAGTTATATGAATGTTGTAATGTGTTGATTTTTTGGGAATCTACTTGGGCAAAGTGTCAGGAAATATTTAAATGTAACATTCCATTATCAACACACAATGTTTTTCTAGGCACTGCATCGCCTGCTTTTGATGATCTCTCTCCTAAATCTTTGCTGTTTTATCTTTTTATTGCTATTGAATTTAAAGTGATCTTGTCCTGTTGGAAAGACACCTCAAAATTATCAACATTATTATGGTGGAATTATATTGGTGATGAAGGCAGAATTGCTAATGTTTTTCTCTCTCACTATCTCAGAAAATTAAAACTGATGTATTGTGGTTACCTTTTATTTCATATCTCTCTACACATACACCTGCATCTTAACCATTATGTTACTCTTTATTTTTCCCCTTTATATTTTCATTTCACTCTATATACTTTTCCTTTCTTTCTTTCTTCTCTCCTTTCCTTCTTCTCTCATCTTTAATAATCTTACACCATACTATACATAAATATTTATTGATCTCTATTGTATCTCTCTTTTTTCTTTTTCTTTCTCCCCCTCCCTAATTACTTGACCATGTTCCATTCCTCTATATTAGTTGTCATATAATATTTGTATTGTATTCATATGATTGATAATATTTTTCTTTTTCTAAAACTCAATAAAAATTATTAAACAAAAAAAAGATACCTGGAGAGGCTGTTACAATGCATATGTGCAGACCATATATAGTGCAAGAATGGGAACAAAAATCACAAATATCCTAACACTGTAACTCTTTGCAGTGATTGCACATTTTCTTTTAAGAGTTTTCAATTAATTTGCCAGCAAGTAAAATCACTTCGAAAAAAAGGAAGTGTTAAGGGAGTTTGCTAAGTGGCCACGTGAAGACAGTACAAACCAATGTGCACACCCACAAGTGAGTAAATCAGACAAAATAAGGAAGGCGCAACCTACTCAATGCAAGCCAGTGGTAACTTGCATCTACCCACTCCCTGGATAAGTCTCAGGCGCCAGTCGTCACAGGCTATGAAGATGGAAAGGAAGTAGAACACAAAAGAAAAATATACTGCCAACTTGTATTGCACCACTGTAACATCATGGCCATCACTGAATGGTCAATCGTATCCAAAGCTGCTGAGAGATCCAGTAAGATCAACCTCATCCTGTTATGCAGTTGTAATATTTACCCCCCCACATGTACTCGTTCTGTTGCGGAGCCATTCTAAAATCAGATTGGGGTTAATCCAAATTCTTCAAGTCTACAAGAACCTCAACCTTTTGTAATACAATAATGATCAGATAGAATAACAGACACACAAAACTTCCAGAAACATTTTTTACAACTGAATAACATTTTGAAGGAAGGTACTCAAATGGCAAGAGTCAATGGGCTCCAGTGAATGAAATGAGTAGTGTTGTTTCCTATGTACTTCACCGCCTGAGACTGGAGTGAATACCCTTCCTGAGTTATTTAGAGAGATGAATCCCAACAACATGTTGGTCCCTGTGTGAATGGATTGGCGGAAATATTTGGTGAAGGTGACTGTTGAGGAGGAGTGGTGCAAGAAGGAAGAAAGAATGCAGAGAAGGAAGTAGCTATTTGAGGGGATGAACAATTTACTTACCTTCAGTAACATATTATCTGGTAGAGACAATATCTAGCTGCAGATTCCTTACCTTAGAATTTCTCAGGCATCAGACTGGATTCGGAAACTTTTGAATTAGCAGTTCCTCTTGCGCATGCCATCGCGTGGCTCCATGTGACGTTGGAGGCATCAGTTGTGACATTACGGTCACCTATATAGGCGCCACCTAGGCGCACCCACATCAGTACTTTTCCACGCAACAAGCACAGAGCCATGAAGTAACTGACCTATGTGTGTGCCAAAACTAGGGACCTGAAAAAGGGAGTAGCCCTAGCCCTACCAAATACATCTGCACAACAGAGAGGCATGGGTGGGTCTATAAGGAATCTGCAGCAAGCTATTATCTCTACCGGATAATGCGTTACCGAAGGTAAGTAACTTGTTCATCTGATAGAGACTTCAAGCTGCGGATCCCTTACCTTAGAATAGATACCCAAGCCATACTGTTCTGACAGTGAGCTGTGGACATATTCCTTACACTAGAAAGTCCTACAGGATTGAACGGGCAAAATGCCATTCCTTGTGGACCAGGCAGTAGTACTTGACAAAAATGTGCAGAGACATCCACGTTGCTGCCTGGCAGATGTCCAGGACTGGGACACCCATGCCAAAGCCATGGTCACTGCCTTTCCCCATGTGAAATGGGCTCTTAATCCCTCAGGGGGCTGCTTCTTAGCCAAAGTGTAGCAGATCTTTATGCATACCCAGCTAAAAATGGTCCTATTCTGCACTGCCCGACTTTTTTTTACCTCTCATGAAATCTGACAAAGAGTTGGTCATCCACCCTGAACTCTTTTGTGCGGTCAAGATAGAATGACAATCCCATTTTTGGGTCCAGATGATGGAGACACTCCTCTTCTTTAAAGCGATGTAGAGGAGCAAAGAATGTTGGCAGCGTGATAGATTGACCCAGATGGAATGGAGTCACCACCTTTGGAAGAAATGAAGCACGGGTGTGAAGCATCACTTCATCCACAAAAGTCATCATGTATGGCCTGCAACTCACTCCCTCTCCAGTCCGATTTTATCACCACCAGAAAGCCTGTCTTAATGGTAAGCAGCCAGAGGGGACAGTTGTGCAAAGGCTCGAAAGAAGCACACACAAGAAAAGTGAGGACCAAAATAAGGTCCCACTGTGGCATGACAAAGGGCGTGGGTGCAAACAAGCGACCCAACCCTTTCAAGAACCGATTGACAATTGGAGATTTAAACAGTGAAGGTTGGTCTGGCAGCCGCAAACAACGCATAGAGCAGAAAGATAACCCTTCAGAGTACACAGAGCAGAGCCCTGCTGGGCAAGGTTAAGAAAAAAAAAGAACTGTAGAGAGAGAAGCGGAAAGAGGGTCAATAGACCATTCTCCACAACATGATACAAATGTTTGCCAAAGGCAGGCGTATACCGTGTTAGTTTAGGGCTGCCCGGCCACCAAAATAGCATTGCATACTTCAGGGGGAAGGTCAAAAACTATTAACTGCTGCTAAATCTTCATGCATGGAGGCGGAGAGTTGACAGGTGTGGGTGGAAGTGACAGCCTAATTGGAGGATCATTACTTATTTTCAGACTTTCCTTGCCTAGTCCAAAGCCACAAGAATGACTTGGGCGCAGTCTCTCTTGATCTTCTTCAGAACCCTAGGCAAAAGTGGTGTGGGCCGAAAGGCATACAACATGCCTGAGCTCCACTAGTGGTGAAAAGCGCCGCCGAGCGAGAGTCGCCTTGGGAACTCAAGCATACAAAACTGCTGACATTGCACGTTCTCTTAAGAGGTGAACAGATCTAACCAAGGTTCTCCTCACTGCTTTAAGAGACCTTGCGCCACCTCCACCTGGAGGCACCATTCGTGATCCACTAGGTACCGATGGCTGAGTTATTCTTGCCTGGAGTTCAGTGAACCTGCCAGGTGTTGAAACACAAGCCATGTCCAGAAATTCAGGGCCTCTTGATAAAGTGTCCATGACCACACCCCACCCTGTTTGTTATAATACCACATGGCGCTGGTTTTGCCCATGAACACTTGCACTAACTTCCCCCTGACAGAGGGAAGAAATGCTTTCAATGCCAATAGGATCGCTCGAAGCTCCAACAAGTTGATATGGAGCCCAGACTCCGCCGGAGACCAGTGTCCCCCGATCCCCACTGCTTCCAGATGGCCACCCAATCCCAGGAGTAACGCATCTGTCACCACTGTGTGATCTGGTTGGGGAAGGGAGAGTATCTGCCTTTGACCCAATCGCGGTTCATCAACATTGACTGCAAATCTCTTGCAGTTCCTTCTTACATCGGTACCATGTTGGTGAGATTTCCTCAACGCTGTGCCCACTGGAACTTCAGGTCCCACTGCAGAGCCTGCATACGCCACCTGCCACCTGGTTCTCATCGAAATCCAGGATAGAGGCTGAAACATCGGAATCATAACCTGAATATCCTGGACTCGCAGCTCGGAGGATAAACCTGATACTGCACTGTGTCCAGAATAGCTCAGATGAAGTGGAGCTTCTGCGAAGGAGTCAGGTGTGACTTTGGCACATTATAGGGAACCCCAGTGAATGCAGGAGGTCCTCCGCAGTCTGAAGGTTGGAGATGACAGCCTGGGGCAAGGATGCCTTCAACAGCCAGTCGTTGTGGTAGGGGAGGACTGACACTCCTAACCTGCGCAGATGAGCTGCGGCCATCACCTTGGTGAACACCTGAGGGGCGCAGGTAGGACCAAATGGTAGCACGGTAGACTGAAAGTGCTTCTGGCCTATCTTGAACTGCAGGTAATGCCTGTGGCCTGGCAGGATGGGGATGTGAAACTACGCACCCTGTAGGTCCAACGCTACCATCCAGTCTTCTTGGACATGACATGGCATGAGCTAAAGCAAGTATCTCAAACTTCTCCTTCTTCAGAAAGAGATTGACCGTCCAAAGATCTAAAATGGGCCTCCGCCCTTTGTTTTTCTACGGAATCAGAAAGTAGCAGGAACAATATAGCCCCTGCCTACTTCTGAAACCAGGACCCCCTCTATAGTCCACTTGGCCAGGAGAGCCATAACTTCCTCTTAGTGTAACCTTAAATGATCCTCCGTCAGCCGTTCCTGAATTGGTGGATTAGGAGGAGGAAAAGAAAGCAAAGGCAAAGAATAGCCCTCCTGAATGATCTGCAAGATCCACTTGTCCAATGTTATGGACCTCTTGTAGGGGAGATGACTATGGATTCTCCCTCTCACTGGAGTGGCGTGGTCTTGCAGAGTCAGGCTAGGAGTGCTTGGAAAGTGCTACTGCCGAGAGCAGAGTGACTGACGACTTCTGGCTACCATTCCCAGGATGGAACGAGCTGCTTCTAAGTCCATGCTCAACTTGTAAAGTCTGTGCCGGACAACGGCTGGGATAGGGATGGTGAAGCTGAAACCCCCTTCCGTTGCCTCAAAAGGGGTGAAAGGTAGACTGGCCACGAGGTGTAGTAGAGAGGCCCAAGGTTCTGGCCGTAGCATGAGAGTCCGTGAACTGATCTAGGGCAAAGTCTGCTTTCTCTCCAATCAGATGGGATCCATCAAATGGCCTCAAATTAGCCTGGACATCACCCGAAAAGCCAGATGTTCTAAGCCAGGTGTGGCACTGTAAGGCCACAGTCGAAGAAATTGCTCTGCCCAGCGAATCAGTCATGTCAAGTCCACACCTGATGGTGAATTTTGCTGCATCTCTCCCGTCCTTGACTGCCTGGGTGAGCACAGGTAGGGCCTCCTCCAGGACTTATGGCAGCACTCGTGCAACCATCTCCCCGAGGGAATGGGAGAAGCGGGCCAATAAGCATGCAGTATTTACCAAACGCAATGCTAGGCTCAAAGAAGAAAACATCTTCTCGAGGGATTCCAACCTCTTGGATTCACTGTCCATGGGAGCAGACGGGAACGTGCCCTGGGAAGTTGAAGCCTGCACCACCAAGCTTTCAGGGGTGGAGTATTGGCTGAGGAACTTTGGATCAACAGGAGCCTGGCGATTGCAACATGCAAATGTCCTGTTCACAGGAGCTTTTGTAAACACTACCAGAACCAACCTCTATCAAACAGAGATCCTTATACTTTTGGAACTCACAGGGTGTTTTTACTGAGACTTTAAACTTCTCCCAAAGGTCCAGCCTATTGCCCGTGACCTGCTGGTCCTTACTGTTTTATTCAGGAACAACATCAATAACAACATCACATACACACAACAAAGTGGTTTCAAACCATCACATAAATGTGTACAACAGAAAAGAAGAAAACATTGTGAGAAAAGGCCAGAAAGCACCTCATGTATGCAAACTCTAGGAGCTGCTGAATGGTACTCGCCAGTATGCCCACGTTATCATCATCAGTTGCTTTCGTGGCAAAAACAGAAAAGGGTGTGTGTGCTTAGACTTCCTCGGAGGTGAGAAATCAAACAAGAAATGAATCACAACACTGAGAATGTGTGACTCACTCAGTGCCCAC
The DNA here is from genome assembly GCF_964263255.1 of Lissotriton vulgaris. Lineage (NCBI taxonomy): Eukaryota > Metazoa > Chordata > Amphibia > Caudata > Salamandridae > Lissotriton > Lissotriton vulgaris. The sequence goes on along the minus strand of NC_141699.1, from coordinate 217,624,500 downwards.
TGGTCCCCAACCGTGAAAAGAGAAACATTACTCTCACAATTAAAATGTGGTACCACTCACATGCAAAACATACTTTGAGTGTCCTGAGTGTCCTCAGGTTAAAAGAAAGGCATGTATATGGCCACTTTCACCCATGAAAGGCCAACACGGTTGGGGACCAGTGGGCACTGAGTGAGTCATACATTCTCAATTGTGATTCTGAAAGAATAATCCCTGCCCTTAGGGATTGTTATTCATGCATTTATAAGAATTTTGCATATTGGTGAATTTGTTACACCGTTTGAAAATGGCTGAATGTAATTTCGATATTTAATGAAGACATCCCCTTTTTATCAAATTGTTATTAATATTGCCGAAAATATAGGTTACAGCCCCGTAAAAATAGTGATGTGTGTCTTAAGGGGGATCTGTCCAGGCATTTTTGTGAATGTGCCACATTATTTTAAGATTGCTGCCACACTATTGATGCTGTGTTTGGGAACACGTTGCTCAGGCTCGGTCTTCGCGTTACATACTTCCGGGTTTGGGCACCATTAAAAACAGTGATGGTGTCCCCAGCGAGTGATCGGGAAGGAGGAGATAATCCGAGGCCACCACGCGAGTGCGGTAAGGAGGATCAATGCGTATGGAGGGGCTCACTGGAAATACAGTTACATTCCACTCTATTCCCCACATATATATTGTTAGCTTTCTATGGGCGGTATACATTAGGGTGGTCCCAGTACAATAACATCATTAGTGTAGAACGGGGAGAAAATTAAAAAACATTTAAAAGTAAGTAAACAAAAAACTTTTTTGTTCTAGTGTGATTTAATCACACTTAAACTCAACGTCATTTATTCAGACATATTTTAAATTGCATGTATTTGTATGTCAAGACTTCAATATGACAGTGGGCGAAATGAAAGGAAGAAATAGGGGAAGGTTGTGATTCAAGTGTGGTAGTGAGGTAAAGTAAACAATGGTGACATAGAATCACAGGCAGTTCTGGCGTATATTCCTCATATGCCGAATAGTCAAGTACATATTCATCAAAGAACACAGTGTCTGTACAACTTTGTCATGTTTTTGAATTTTCTCCCCGTTCTAAACTAATGATGTTATTGTACTGGGACCACCCTAATGTATACTGTCTAGTACCCAGGTCCCAGAGATTCCGGGTTTACCCTCTTTTGTAACCGCATTCTATGAGCAGCGGCATCTCCATCGGGGTTGGCTTAGCAGGACCATGTGTTGTACATTTGATTACTGATACCAGGGGTCCATTTATTTATACAGGTGACGAAGGTCTGTGACACTATTGAACAAAGGGTTACCACCTGCATGACACTATGACTCTTAAGTAATCTATAGTTGGGGTGCGTAAAAGTATGACCAGTAAATGAGGGGATGACAAAAAAGTAAATTATAAGACATTTGTGAGAGTATTTGGCCTCACATCGGTCCTAGATGCTTCGAGGCGGCTCACTAATGAGATGGGGCAGTGAGCATAAGGCAGTGCGGGGAATACACATTAATTTCAACCTGAGTGGATGTGTATTTGATATGGTTATTGAAATATCTTTTTAAAGTCCAGCAGTAACGACTAACCAGTTCATGGATTGTTAACCGGAACTGCACTGGGAGTGTTTTTTTAAAAATATTAATAACCCCCAGGAGTCTTGAAAAAGTGTGCCTCACTGCTTTCTAGGCTCAGACCTTATTGTGTTTAGAACTGCATTTACGTAGGCCAGCTCGAGGAGAATGTGGTCTGTCACGCTTCCAACCTCTTTCAGTAGAATATTTCTCTCTGGAAGAGGTTTATTGACAACGTCCTCTGTATCTGGACTGTTTCAGAGGACCAGCTATTGGAATTTTTATCATGGCTGAATGTGCAAGATGATTGCTTACGGTCCACTTGGAGCATCAGTAAGGACTCCGCTGTATATCTCGATGTAGATATTACAGCAGATGGTAACAGACTAGTGACGGACGTCCATCAGAAGCCCACATTTAGGAATTTCCTGTTGCACTACGGATCATTTCACCCCAGAGCACTTTGTGATATCCTGCCAGTGGGAGATACCGCAGGAATTGCCCCTTTATGGGAGCATTCATGGAACAATCTGAAGATCTGGTCTTGAAACTAAAGAATAGAGGAAATCCCAACAAAGTGGTCAAGAGAGCCCGTAAGCGTGCCCTAAACACACGTCGTGAAGCATTCCTGGAGAGGTCGGACAGACAAAAGACCAGTGTTTACCTATAGTAACAACAATTAAAATCAGACGGATAATACTGAAACACTGGTCACTGATGGATATTGGGGGAAAGAAAATGCCGCCCACTATATTTGCCTTTAGAAGGGCTCCCTATCTAAAAGATAGATTGGTCCACACACGCCCGATCCAACAAAAGAAGGAGTCAGGCCTACCGACAGGACATTATCAGTGTGGTGGCTGTTCGGTGTGTGACCTAACCGAAGTGACAAAAAGTGTCCAGCTTGTGAGTGGAAAAACATGGTACCTCATGTCAGAGCTGGTAAAATTCACTTGGGTTCCTCAGGAGCAGCTACCTTCCAGCAGCCTTGACTCAAGCTTAACTGCACTAAATATCAAAGTGGCTAGACAAGTGGGGGGGAATTAGGGTGGGTACTGTGGGAAGGGGAACCTGGAACAAGACATTGTCCTTGATTAGCTTTCCTTTCATGCTTAGTAAGCTCCTTGACTATATTTAAGATGGGTTAAATAATGGCAACATACCTGTAAAAGAAAAGAAGGTTATGCATAGAACAGTCGTTGTGTACATATCAGGCTTCACAGTCAATTTCGGTTCCTATAATTCTCAAGGATACAATGTTATGCTAAACAACCATGTTTCAAAATGAAGCACACATTCATAGAAAGAGCCACTTGGCTTTAGACACAATGTTTCCGTAATGATGTGCGTTAACCACTATTAAATAGCACAGCGGTACTCCCAACAACCTTTTTGCAATACACAACACATTAGATATGCTAATGAGGTAGATTAATATTCAAACGCACACGGTAGAACATCAGCGCTATGTATCGGAGTTCAAATATGCAAATGTCCAAGAAGCGCATCAGCGCGATGCACTGAGTTAAAATATGCAAATGTTCAAAAAGCGCTTCAGCGCGATGTAACACAATGCCAACGTCATCAGGTATGCAAATCCCCCCAAGAGGGCTTCAGCGCGATGTGCCCAAAATGCCAGAGGCATCAATATGTAAATGCCCAAAGAGCGCTTCAGCGCTATGTGCCAAGTTGCCAAAATGACCAAACATTTAAATGACCAAAGAGCGCTTCAGAGCAATGTACAACAGTGCCAAAATCACCAAACATCTAAATGACCAAACAGCTCTTCAGCACGATGTACAAAGTGCCAAAATCACCAAACATGCAAATAACAAAAACAGCACATAGTTCCTTTCACGATGCTGTTGGTTAAGAAAGGAACGATCCTACCTGATTTTAGCTGAGAGAGGCTCTACAACCTGAGAAAAGAAAACAGAAGTCTCCTTGCTGCAACCAGAATTTTTTTTCAGCAACTGGAGAACAGGAACAGCTGCTGCTCAAGCTCAGGTTTTTCAATAACCAGCAATGAGAACTGGGTGGGCCCCTATTTAAAGGGTTCAGGAAGAAGCTTTCAGATTCCAACTCACAGGTAAACTACTGGAGCTGAGAAGGGACAATAGGCCTTGATAACATCCATCATAGTCTGCAACCATCATTGGCACAGACAAATGGCAAAGTCACGATGAGCATTGGTAAAAACAATAGAAAATAGTAAACAGGTGCCAGACAAGGTGTACCAGGAAACTGACGTGGCAAAATCATGACAGTCCACCCCATCAAAAGTGCTCACACTGCCAGTCATGTGGGAGCCGAGGGATTCTGTCTGTGAAATTTACGAAACAAACATGGTGCAAAAATAGCATCATTAGATCATTAGGTTCCCATGAGTGTTCGTCTGGACCATAGCCTTTCCATTAAACCAAATACCACAATTTTCATGTTATGTGTTTACTACCCTTTATACTGTGTACTTCATATTGTTCCTGATCTCCAACGAGGAGAGGTGGTGGAACAGCTTGTCGTTTGGTCTTTGCTGGTTTTAACAACGAAGTGTGAAACACAGGATAGATTTTCATGGAGTTTGGTAATTTTAATTTAAACGCTACTGGATTTACACATTTTTCGATCTCAAATGGTCCAATAAATCATGGATGGAATTTATATTTCATTTTGAACTGAATTTCTTTTTGTAGAGAGCCAGACGAAGTCACCAGTCTTGTACTTTGGTCCTATTTTTCTTTTACTATCAGCAAATCTTTTATAGTTTGTTTTTGATTTCTGTGTTTCTTTGCAAATGTTATATAATAGCAGTCATTCCTTGTAATCAAGAGTACAAAGATGGTATACTAGTTTGAGGTTGTGCAAACAGCAATGGTGCGTAATGTGAATGACAACCATGATTCGCGAAGAATGGTGACATGTTCGTGGAAGCATGCTTTAAAGGATTGTAGGCCGATTTAGCTTCCAATAGGAGATTCACTCATGAGCCTTATTGTTCAGATAAATTGCATCGTAGATATTTTTTTATTACCTGGTTCATTTGTTCTGTTTGGCCATCCAATTCCGGATGGAAACTTGTGGACAAGTTTCTTTTTATCTGTAAATTGTCAAACCAAGCTTTCCATACTTTTGACGTAAATTGTGCCCCTCGATTGGAAGTAATAGTGCAAGTCAAGACATGTAATTTTACTATGTTTTGAACCAGTAAAGTTAATAATTGAGTTGCTGTTGGCATTTTCTCACAAGCAATAAAGTGAGCCATTTTTGACAATCTGTCGACCACCACTAAAATGGTGGTTTTCCCTTGATCCTTGGGTAAGTCTGTAATAAAATCCATGGATATATCTTACCAGAGCCACGTTGGAGTAGTAAGGGGCTCAATAATCCTTTTTTGGCCTTATGATCTCCTTTAGCTTGAGCACAAACGTCACGTTGAGTTGTATATTGGATAACGTCTTGTCTCCAGGTATGCCACCAGAAATGTCTTTGGACACGCTCTTGGGTTTTTGCTATTCCTGGATGTCTAGCTAATGGTTTTGTGTGACACCATTGTAAGACTTGTTTTTCTAATGATTTTGATGGAATGTATAGGAGTGTTTTTGAAATGGTAATCCTTGAAAACTAGTTCTATCTTTGTCTTGTAGATGCCAAATTAAGATTTAACAGCATACTTTTTCTTATGTCTTGAATAAATTGTTCAGACATGGTAACTGTGGTAATTTGTTCTTTTGGAAGTATGGATGGAGGTATATTTGCCTTTTTTGTTTTTTCTTCTGCTGTTTCGCATCGAGATAAAGCATCTGCTTTGTTATTTATTTTGCCAGGTTTGAACATTATTACAAAATTAACTTCTGCAAAAAATAAGGTTCAACTTAACTGTTGAGGTGTCAAAGCTAGAGCACATCATAACAATTGGAGGATACCATGGTCCTTATAGACAGTCACCGTATGTTTTGCACTGAGAAGATAATGGCGCCATTCTTTAAAGGCAAGACGAATAGCCAACAGTTCTTGTTCTGCCACTGTATAGTTCATCTCAGCCGGTAAATTTTTTGGGATATGAATGCAATGGGATGTAATTGGTTGGTTTGTTCATCCTTTTGAGATAGAATTGCCCCAATTGCAGTATCTGAAGCATCTGCTTCAATTATGAAAGGCTGATCGACGTCTGGATGATTTAAAACAGGGGCTGTTGTAAATGCAGTTTTAAGGGTTTAAAAGGCAGATTTGGTTTCTGGCGTCCATTACGGAACATCTTTCCTTAGCAATTTCGTTAAAGGACTTGCTTTGCTGGAAAACTGCTTGATGAAGCGACAATAAAAATGTGTGAATCCTAGAAAACGCTGGATATCTTTCACTGAGGTTGGTTCTAGCCAGTCTAATATTGCCTGAAATTTTATGGGTGCCATTGTGATTCCTTGAGGTGACAATATGAAACCTAAGAATTCCACCTTGTAGATGTGAAATTCGCAATTAAATAGTTTACAACACAGGCCATGTTGGTGCAGGGTGTTTAATACCAGTTCAACATGTTTCTCATGTTCTGAGACAGACTGAATAGATCAACAAATCATCAATGTAAGCAATGACAAACCTGTCAAAAAAATCTTATAAGACATAATTTATGAAAAATGTAAATGCCGCAGGGGCGTTGCATAAGCCAAAGGGCATTACGCAGTATTCAAACTAGCCAAAATGAGTTAAAAAAATGGTCTTCCACTTGTCTCCAGCTCAGACACGTACAAGATAGTATGCCCCTCTCAGATCCAACTTGGTGTAAATAGTTGCTGATCTTACCTGGTCTAAGAGAACGGGAGAAAGTGGCAAAGGACATTGTTTTTTTAATCGTGATATGGTTTAAAGCACAATAGTGTATGCACAGGCATAATACCCCATTACTTTTGGGTTAAAAAAAACAGAGGGGACGCAGCTGGAAACTTGGTAGGGCGAATGAAACCATTCTTCAAACATTTGTCTAGGTAGTCTCTAAGATGTTGGTTCTCTTCTTCAGTAAGTGCATATATCCTGCTACAGGGAATCTTGGCAGCAGGTACAAGGTCTATTTCACAGTCGTATGTTCTGTGAGGGGGAAGGATCTCAGCACTTTTCTCACAGAATACATCTCAGAACTCTTCATACACTGCAGGTAATTCTAGGTCCAGCTCCGCAGCTGTAGCGATATAATGAGCAGTAGACTTGGTATGATCTTGAACTAAGAGTCTGGACATATTTTCTTGTGGGTGTAAACATTCCTGTTGACACCACTCTGACTGAAAAGTAACACTTCTCTTAGACCAATCTATTGTGGGATTGTGGTCGGTCAAACAAGGCATCCCGAGGATGACACCAAATTGGGGAGCATCAATGATATCAAAGGATATTTCCTCTACGTGTGTTTGATCATGAGTAAAACATGTCATGGTTACTTTAGTAGTTGAATGAGTAATCAGTCCAGATGCTAATTGTTTGCCATCTACCGCATGAATCATTTCTGGTTTTGTTTTTACCCAGGTAGGCATTTCTAATGTTGTTGCAAAAGCGGCATTGATAAAGTGCCGGTGGCTCCAGAATCCACCATGACTACCGCAGTTTTATGATCTTGCTGAAAATGGTGAATTATACGTTTAATACTAGATTGGGAACAGAGATTTGCAATGTGTTGGCAACAAAGTGATCAGGAGGCAAAGATTTAGTACTCTAGGAAGACTCCTGGCTGTTCCCTGAGTATTCTAGTTTCCCACTTTGGTCTCAGTTGTATTTGGCTTTGCTAAGCAGTCTTTGACAAAATGTCCTATTTGCTGCAATATAGACATAAAACTTTTTTCCGACGATACTCCTTTTCTTCAGAGGTTAAGGGTTTTCGTATACCTCCGATCTCCATTGGTTCACTAGTATCCTGTGATACAATGTGTTTTTTTTCTTTAGGTCGAAGGGAAGGTCTAAACTCCAACCGTTTCTTGTCTCCTTTATGATCCAAAACTCTGTGGTCTAACAGAAGACTTAAAGCTTTTAGGTCTTCACATTTTCTCGGTTGAGGGTCTATCGGAGCTATCAAATCTTTTAATTCGTCTCTTAGGCCTTGATAATGTAAGCCGCCCTTTTGTCCTCTGGCCAATTTGTTTCTGCTATTATGCAATTGAATTGGGTTACATAATGGAGTAGATCTTTATTTTCCTGTTTGAGTTCTAATAACTGTCGATCAGCTTAACCCTTTTTTTGTTCTTCAGTGGAAGACCTTTTCAAATTCTGTTGTGAAGAGAGACCAACTATAAAGCAATGGGTCATCCGATTGCACCAGAGGGGCTGCCCAAATGGCAGCGTCTCAACTCAAATAAGAGATCAAGAAGGCGATTTGTGATTGAGCATTAGGGAAGGATGTGGGTTTCATCACAAAGTGTAACTGCACCAGAGTTAAAAAGGTTTGAAATGTGTGGGGTTCACCAGCAACCCTTTCTGGAGGTGTCAAAGGAATAGTAATTGGAACTGTTACCGATACTGTAGATGGATTTGAGCCACTGGCAGCAGCTACCTCAGGAGGACGAGATGGCACTAGCCGTGTCTGTGAGTGACCCTATTAGCTAACACCGCAGTTTCCTGCCTAGCAGCTGACAGTTCTTTCTGCATGTTTCCCAACATAGAACACAAATCTTCCAAGGTGGCCATCCCGAACCAATTTCGTGGGCTGGTTATTAGAACCGGTAAAACTCCTCAGGAGCAGTACCCTCAAGAAACCCACCTTCCAGTAGCGTTGACTCAAGCTTAACTGTACTGAGTATCAAAGTGGCTAGACGGGGGAGAAGGAAATTAGGGAGGGTACTGCAGGGAGGGCGACCTGCAGGCAGACGTTGTCCTTGATTAGCTTTCCTTTCGTGCTTAGTAAACTCTTTGACTATATTTAACATGGGTTAAACAATGACCCCATACCTGTAAAAGAAAAGCAGGTGAGGCATAGGACAGTCGTTGTGTACGTCTTCTCATACTTTCCACGCAATTTCTGTTCCTATAATTCTCAAGGATACAATGTTATGGCTAAAAAAGATTTTACAAAACGTAGCACACATTCATAGATAGAGCCGCTTGGCTTTAGACACAATGTTTCCGTAATGATGTGCTTTAACCACTGTTAAATTGCACAGTGGTAGTTCCAACAACCTTTTTGCAATACACAACACATTACGTATGCTAATGAGGCAGATTAATATTCAAATGCCTAAGGAAGCGCTTCAGTGCTATGTATCAGACTTCAAATATGCAAATGTCCAGGAAGCGCATCAGAGCAATGACTGAGTCCAAATATGCAAATGTTCAAAGAGCGCTTCAGCGCGATGTGCCAAGTGGCCAAACTCACCAACATGTAAATGACCGAAGAGCACTTCAGCGCGATGTGCAACAGTGACAAAATCACCAAACATGTAAATGACCAAAGAGCTCTTCAGCCCAATGTACAAAGTGCCAAAATCACCAAACATGTAAATGCTCAAAGAGCGCTTCAGCGCAATATGCAACTTTCTTTCAAAATGCTAAATAACGAAAACAGCAAATAAAAAAACAGCACGTAGTTCCTTTCACAATGCTGTTGGTTAAGAAACAATCCAACCTGATTGTAGCTGAGAGAGGATCTACAACCTGGGAAAAGAAATCAGAAGTCTCCTAGCCGCAACCGGAATCTTCTTTCAGCAACCGGAGAACAGGAACATCTGCTGCTCAAGCTTAGGGTTCTCAATAACCAGCAATGAGAACAGGGTGTGGCCCCTATTTAAAGGGCTCAAGAAGAAGCTTCCAGAATCCAGCTCACAGCTAAACTACTGGAGCTGAAAAGGGGCAATAGGCCTTTATAACATCATAGTCTGCAAAAAACATTGGCACAGACAAATGGTAAAGTCACAACAAGCATTGGTAAAAAGAATAGAAAACAGTAAACAGGTGCCAGACAAGGTGCACCAGGAAACTTACGTGGCAGAATCATGACAGTGACACCTCAACAAATTTAGCAATTGCAACACCACACACGTTATCTACAGGATTACCTGTGTGTGTGGGTTGCATTACATAGGCCTTAAGTCATGGAAAGTGAAAGTGCGGATACAAGAGCACTTGAGCATTTTGAAAGCAGGGAAGTTGACTACGCCTTGTCCAACATTTTTGGGAATTAAAACATAATTTCAGGGATCTGAGATGGATAGTGTTGGAGAGGGTGATGGGTGAGAAATATAACATTGATGACATCATGGCCAGAAAAGAAGCTAGATGGTTTTTCACAGAGAAAGCTGACAGTATTGGCCTGACTGACTCCATTGAATGGAATAGAATAGGCGAGCAGTAGGGCCAGTTGTGATCCTAAAAGGATAATCCCTGCCCTTAGGGATGACATTTATGCATTGATACGAATTTTGCATATTGGTGAATTTGTGACACCGTTTGAAAATGGCTGCTCTAGTTTGAATGTAATTCGATATTTAATAAGCACATCCCCCTTTTTTCAAATTGTTATTAATATTGCTGAAAAAATAGGTTACATCCCGGTAAAATAGTGATCTGTGTCTTAAGGGGGGTCTGTCCAGGCATTTTTGTGAATGTGCCACATTATTTTAAGATGGCTGCCACGTTAATGACGCTGTGTTTGGGAACTCGTTCCCGAGGCTCGGTATTCGCGTCACATGCTTCCGGGTTTGGCCGTAATTAAAAACAGTGCTGGCGTCTCCAGCGAGTGATCAGGAAGGAGGAGATAATCCGAGGCCACCACGGGAGTTCAGCAAGGAGGTTCCTTGCGTGGGGAGGGGCTCATTGGAAATACAGTTACTTCATAAGCTATTCCCCACATATATATTTTTCGCATTCTATGGGCAGCAACATTTCCATAGGGGTCGGCTTAACAGCACCATGTGTTGTACATTTGATTACTTATACCAGGGGTCCATTTATTTATTTATTTATACATGTGACTAAGGTCTGTGACACTATTAAACAACAGGTTACCAGCTGTCAAGGCACTATGACTCTTAAGCAATCTATAGTTGGGGCACGTAAAAGGATGACTAGTAAATGAGAGGATGACTCAAAAGTAAATTATAAGACATTTGTGAAAGTATTTAGCCTCACATCGGTCCTAGATGCCTCGAGGCGGTTCACTAATGAGATGGGGCAGTGAGCATAAGGCATTGCTGGGAATACACATGTAACATGATTGTGTGCAGGTATGCTGTTACATACGAGACATTCAGTGTATATGTCATTGTAGGTGGAGACTGACAATTGTAGCCAGGAAGGTGGAACGCGACCATTTGGCGTAGGATCCTTCACTGAAGTGTGTTGCAGGTACGAGGGACAACAGCAACCACTCGGTAAATATATCATTGTGTGGAGGGGTTTTCTCTTCTTTGAAAGAAGATATTGAAGAGCATGATGGACATAGGGTTTGTTCATGATGATTGCCACAGTCTTCTCTCTTTTTAGTCTTGTCAATAAACACAGATTTGGTATGGTAAAGGAACGAGGTGAAGGCCGGCTTCCCCGACAGCCCTGACGAAGTTGCCTAAAAAGTTTGGCAACAAAACATGTTGGCCTTTCGTTGGTGAATGTGGCCATATACATGCCTTTCTTTTAACTTGAGGACACTCACAGCACTCAATAAAGTATGTTTTGCATGTGAGTGGTACCCTATTTTAATTGTGAGAATACATTTTCTCTTTTCATGGTTGGGGACCAGTGGGCACTGAGTGCGGCATACATTCTCAGTGTTGTTGGTCACATTTTCGTGATTCATTTCTGGTTTGATTCTCACCTCTGAGGAAGTCTAAGCACACCCCCCTTTTTTTCTTTTTAGCCACAAAAGCAACCGATGATGATGACGTGGGCATACTGACAAGGTTTGGGTACGTGAGGTGCTTTCTGGCCTTTTCTCACACTTTTTTCTTCTTCACTTTCATTAAAGAGTGGAAAGGGTTCCAGAGGTGGTAGCCCCAGGCTGAAACACTTTGGTCAGGAGATTAGCCCTGAACTGCAACTCTAGTCCAAGGACATCAACTGCCCTCTTTACCAACATGGCATAGGATGCACCCTCCTCTGCAGCCACAGTTGGTTGGGAAAGCATGCCAGTATCTTGGGATGTATTCAGTACGCTTGCTTTCCCAAATTCCTCATACCAGTCCATCTGCTCTGCAGACACATCCTGGTGCTCTAAAGGCTCCATAGACCCCTCCCAGTCCTCTCCCATGCATGAAACATCATGAACATGCACAGACGACAACTTAGAACTCCTGGGCTATACCAGCGCCAGAACTGGGATCAAGCAATGCCAATCCAACTCTTTGTCATCAAGGATGAGGATGGGGCTGACACCGCTGGTGGCCACAGGCAGCTCTGCACACACCAACTTTGGGTCAAACTCCGGGGAAGGTCGTGTTGGCACGACCTAGAATCGCATCCCCAAGGCCTCACCCACTCTGTAGCTGGTGCCGACAAATCAGACAAGGCCCCTTCTGACTCCATGGGGCCAGATGGCTCAGAAAAGGGGTCAGTCACTCAAATATGTGGTGCATAGCCTCATAGAACTCTTTCATTTGAGTGGGGTTCGCTCCGGCTCCCAGAAAGTAATGGAGGTGCAAAGTTGACCATGGCTCCGGGTCCTCAGAACCGCTCCTAGAGCATGAGTACTCCTTACCTCATTCGTCAACGGACAACAGTCAAGGTGAAGACAAAGTCTGCTTGGACTTCTTCTTCTTGTGCCTCTTCCCCTAGTGTCCAGAGGACCTTGAGTTTAAGGAAGAAGCCTTGGGCTCCAGAAGCAGTCCCACAAACTCCTCTTTTTCGATCAGGACCAGGATCTCTGTGGAATCTTGCTACCCGGTGTCGACTGCCGCAAATCATTCCAAGGCCTGCTCTTGTAAGGCCTTTAGAGCCATAGCCCCACGGTCTGAGCAAGACTTTGAGTTGTGGTCTTGCTTGAGATAACAAAGGCACCACACGGTTTAAATCCTGTCTTCTTCAAAGATATCCCTCGACAAGCGATGGAAAAAACCTCCGAAATCAACAAAAAGTCGGAAAGGCTTGTCAAAAAGCGAGTGCACACCCTCGTTGTCCGGGCTGCTGGTCATCTGTTTTGGTGAGGTGGAGCGATCCTCTGAGTTCCCCGGCTGCAGGCTCCCACATGGGCCAGGCGCCAGCCTTTCCATCAAAATGGGAATGGAGGCCCGCGCAGGTCATCGGAAGCCTCTCCTGGCTTCAGATAACAGGGTCTCGAAGGAGGGGTTCCTTCCTGATTCACTCGTCCAGGAGGGGGAGGGGGGACTCAGCAAGCACCGTCCATGCCGCACAAGTCCTCCAGGAAATGTGCTTCTCTGTGGGGAACCCCTCAACACAAAAGGGGACGCTCACCCACAAAGGAACACTGAAGTGGGTGCCTGTTTGTGCCCAAGGGGCTCTAAGTATTGCCCTCTTTGTTAAACAGGGCGGTTGAAGGCAGACAAATCGCTAAACATGCACTGGAGCGAACAATTGCAGGTGGCTGGGCTCCAAGTCCCAAGGCTAGTTCGGGCAGTCCCTAGAACCCTTCCAGCACCCACAAAATAGAGGGGGTTACCACCAACCCCTGGAGAACACTGGGGAGCACAAGCTGCAGGCAAGCAGTAGACCAGCCCACTGGGTTTCCTAGCAAAGTGGCTGAGATTCTAGTAGCCACACAGGCAAGCAAGTCAGCACTATAAAGCCAAAACAGTCTAAGTGGTGATCTTTTCTGGCAGCCCAGCTGTCCTTTGGTGCAGCATGTAGAGCAGGGGTCTCCAGCCATTAGCCTGTGAGCTACTGGATAACTACAGCTACCTCTTGTGAGGAACTACAGGCTTCCAGCGCCTACCTAGTGAGTTTACGGGACCTTTGAACTACAGTTCCCATGATGCTCTCGCGTTGAGTCGTTTGGGATGTGTACGCACAACGCAGAATGAAAGCTGTGCGTGATTCCAACTACTGCGGTTCCTTGGAGATTACAACGGCTTTTGAACGCCGATCCGGTCTCGAGGATTAGAGACACATTTACCGGCACTAGCGAACCCTCTCATCTGTCTTCCTGAGGTAAGGGAGACGGTCGTCTCAGCAGAAAGGTTCGCTTCATGTACTGAAAATACATTAGTATTTCGATACGAGTCCCGGAGGAGGACTTTGTTCTTGACTTTCTGCTTCATTCCTCGGCAGGGAGCTGAAGTAACGGAAAATGGTATTTAAATACTTGGCTGAGAGCAAGGCAGTTTCTCTTTTTGTTATTATACCTTACCGTTGCTCCTTTCACAGACCAGGAAAGAAACACATTTCCATGTGAGAGGGAAATAAGATAGGCTTCCTTTCAAGTTTCCCCTTTCTTTGCGATTAATTGACCATTTGTTTTGCGGCCAGGTCAGAACATTTATCTGGCAACATTTAGTTTTGAATGACCTGAACTCTGTTATGTACTCTTTGACATTTCTGTTGGATTAGCGTTCAGTGTGAACGTAAAGATCAGGATTGAATACGAGTTTCAAGTAATATTCCTTGGATCTAATGAAGCTCACTTATTATTGATGCTTAATATATTATTTGGTGTTTGCATAACACTCTTAAATTGTATGTTATGAGGTATGTAAGATTATTGATTAGTCCTCTGTATCAAAATAGTAGTGCATGTTGGAATAGGAGGATAAGGTTGGTTCTAGCCTCATCTGGGAGCAGTAGTTTTTCAGCGCGGGGACACACCGTCATAGGTGTAACCAGGCGCTTAAGAAATGGTCTTATTATTATTATTATTATTAAGGTGTGAATCTTCTATATTTGTGCTTACAGGATACAACAGGTTTTCTTGTGTCTTACGATACTTCTGAAGTGGCATTCCAGGAAGCAGGGTGTACCTGGTTTTATACAAGGTATATAGGGGTTATGTATTCACAAGCTAGACTTACCGGAGTGTAATGGTTATACTGATGGTTATTGCATGTTTTCTTGTTTTTTTCCAGATGTCTATTTCCCTGCTGTTCCTTTTCCCAATACCCTTTCCCTCACCTGCTCTCCCATTACTCAGTGTTTTGATATTCTCAGAGTCAGGGCTAAGAGGAGGTGGACCCCTTTGTGTAGCGCTCCGGTTCGAGGAGAATTTGGGAGAGGATCCAACAGATCCGACACCTATGAGAAGTTTTCTCCGTGCAGCCCAGATTATTAAATTATAAAGATTTTGCTTGGTTGAATTAATATATATATACAAATAATTTAGATTATACAACACAAATATTATTAATAGCTCTTAATGCGTTTCATTGAACATAGGTAGCTCTCAGTACAGAAAAGGTTGGAGACCGCCAATGTAGAGCCAGCAAGTTCTGGTTACAAGTCCTACACAGTGTCTAAAATCATGGGGTCACAGCCTCTGTACTTACACCCACAACGTCTTTGTTCTGAGGGCACTTGAAACAACTTTAGAAGTGCACAAGTTCAATCCCCAGCCCGGGCTCCAGACACACTACAGGGTGGTGGAGACCACATTGTGAAAGGCAGACATAGACCTATCCAGGTGCAGGTGACTGCTCACACCACTCTAAATGCAGACCATATCTATTCAGCCTGGCTATGAGTCACCCAGGAAAGGGTCTACCGTCCACCCGGTAGTAAAACACAGTTCCTGACCACCTTTTTCAATATGGTAGAATCACTAGCTACAGACAATTCCACTATCGTCCTAGGACACCCTCTTATCAGAATTAGATGCACTTGGCCTCACCCAACTGGTTCTTAAAAGCACCCACGAAGCAGGCCACACCTTAGATGGGTTATTTACTAATCTCAAAAACATTCAGGTAAAGGAGGTCTTGCCTCTCGCCTGGTCAGATCATCATGCTATAATCTTCAAAATTCCCCCTGAGTCCCTATTATACCCAACCACCTTTAAAGGCGCATCTAAATCGTTTAAATCATGGAAAGATCTTGACAATCAACAACTCAAGAATCTCCTGCTCACCCTACAACCAGAGATCTCCAATGATCCAAGCATAGCTGACAAAGAATACACCCACTGGCTAGCCACCGTCATGGACAAACTAGTTCCTATGAAATCCCAGTCCAAAAATCGCAACTCCCCCTCAGCCCCTTGGTTCTCAAGTGCTCTCAGGGAACAAAAACAGTTATGTAGAAATCAAGAGAGACACTGGAGAAAAACCTATTTCTCTGATGAGAAACTTATTTATAAAAAAGAACTCTCTAAATACAAAGCAATGATTCACCAAGAAAAAAGCTTATACTATTCAACTCAGATTGAACAAGCTAAAAATTCCAACATACAACTCTTCCAGGTTGTCTCCAAACTTTCACATTTACCCTCCCAAACTGTCCCAGCACCTTCGCAAGCCTTCTGTAACAACTTAGCCACTTACTTCTTTGACAAAGTTAATAACTTATATATCAACTTCTCTGATCGTACTAAAGAACCTGCACTTTCTCATCTATTAGATGTTTCAAGGCCAACTTTCAGACAGTTCCAAATGGTCACGGCCACCCAAGTAACCAAAGCTATGACCACTGTCAAGTCGGGCTCTGTAAATGATCCCTGTCCACCCGCCATTCTCCTTCTGGTGGTCAACATTATAGCCCCTCTACTTGCAGAAATATTCAATTCCATGTTTCGCACGGGTATCTACCCCGATATCTGGAAGGATACCCTTGTCAAACCTCTCCTGAAAAAACCCCATCTAGACTCAGAAGACACTAAAAATTACAGACCGATTGCCAGTCTGCCGTTTGCAGCCAAAATTATAGAAAAACTAATGAACATACAAATCTCCCAATACATCGAAGATAACTATCTTTTGGACGATACCCAATTTGGTTTTTGCAAGTATCACAGTACGGAGACAGCTCTTATCAAAGCGCCAGACGAAATAAGAACTGTTCTTGACCAAGGAGGGACGGCTGTGCTCACCCTGCTGGATCTATCAGCCGCTTTTGACACGGTCGATCACAAAACTTTGATCGACCGTGTCAACATCATAGGCATCCAGGATGAAGACAGTGACCTTCTTTTATAATTTCTCTCCAATCGTACCCAGACGGTCATGCTGGGCGACTTCAGCTCCGCTCAGATGATATTACCGTGTGGAGTCCCGCAGGGCTCATCCCTGAGCCCAACGCTATTTAATGTCTACATAGCTGACCTAGCTAGAGTCATCAAGTCTTATAGGATGAGCCTAACATCATACGCGGACGACACTCAGTTGGTCCTGGCCATAAAAAATAACGGAGAGAAAATAGCGGCCAACTTCCAGCATGGCATGATCGCCATCAGCAATTGGATGACTACTAACTGTCTAAAATAAAATTCCGAAAAGACGGAAGTCATGATTTTTGGCAAGCTCAGCCCGACCTGGCCCAGTCCCTGGTGGCTCACCGAGCTAGGTCCTCCGCCCAACCCTGTCACCAAGGTTAGAAATTTAGGAATATTACTTGACGACAAATTTGCTTTTGCTGCTCATGCAAACACCATTGTCTCCTCCTCCTTTTATAAACTGAAAACTATTTAAAAAATCCTCCCCTACCTCCCCCACAACTCAAGAAAAGCACTGGTCACAGCTTTTGTAATGTCCTCCTTGGACTATTGCAACGGACTCTTTGTCAACGCCCAGCAACAAGTCATTCGTAAACTGCAGTCAGTGCAGAACGCGGCTGCTAGAATGCTCTCGGGTACTCCTAAGTTTAAACCCATTGCCCAAGTCATCAAAAGCTACCATTGGCTTGCAGTGAAAAATCGTATCAAATTCAAGGCATTGTGTATTGCCTATAAAGCCTCACGCAAGCAAGGACCCCGCTTTCTCCTCAACTCCCTAGCCTTTCATGTCCCCAACTGACCACTTCGATCTACCAACGCCCTCTTGATGTATGTACCACGCACCAAAATCGCCTCCTGGGGCGATCGCCGTTTCACTGTCTTAATAGCCAAACTCTGGAACTCCCTTGATTTGGATACCAGATCCATTCCTACTCTCATCGCCTTCAATCAATAATTCCTCTCTTCCCTTTCTTATCTACCACGTTCATAGCGCCGAGACGCCCTTGGGCATTTGTTGCGCTTTACAAGTTTAATAAATAAATAAATAAATAAAGGCAGAACACACCTCAACCCTCCTTGTGACCGCAGAGTGAATGCACATCCCCAGCTCTTGTCAAGTCTAAACCAGACATTGACTGAAGTCAGCCTGCAGAGCACAAACAGTCATAAGTACACAGGAATGACCCATAAAAAGTGACATTTCTAAAGTAGTAATAAAAAATATTCTGAAGCAGGATTTGTTGCCATTGTTCTAAACATACCAAAGATGGCCACTCTACACCATTCATATCAGAAATTACCACTGAAACAATTATCAGGGAATTCCAAATGCAAACCTATGAGGGGAGCAGCCTCACAGCAGTGAGAAACCAAATAGGCTGTTTGTCACTACCAGGACATGCCACACAATAAAGGGACATGACCTACGGTGGTATCCTGCTCTCTTCTCTGTCTAGTCCTTTCTCTGTGTTCTGTATTCTGCTGATCAGCCAGTGTAAGTGATGTCACAGAATGTTCCTTGTGTGTATGTTTGAGTGGAATTGCCAGTTGCTGTATGTGGGCTGTGTAGCAGGGATGCTGCTCCCGGAGGGGCTGATTTTCCTGATACTACTTTCAACACTACTACAACCATCTTATCCTCAAAATGTTCCTGGCCTGACTGAACTAAAGAATAAATCTACCATTTGGATAAAACTACTTCTCAGTCTACCTCTTTTCACCTACCTTTTAACTAGACAGTACCCTGCTCATAGGGCTACCTAGGGCCGACCTTAGGGGTGACCTATATGTAGTAAAAGGGAGTTTCAGATTTGGCAAACACTTTAAATGCCACGTCACTCTGGCAGTAAAGTGTGCATGCAGGTCCTGCAGCGGCAGAGGCCTCAGACAGGTTTGAAAGGCAACTTCTGTGGGTGGCCCAAACTGTGCTGCAGGCCCACTAGTAGCATTTAATTGACAGAACCTGGGTATATAGGATACCACTGTACAGGGAACTAACTGGTAAATTAAATATGGCAAACAGGTGTAGATCAATTTTACTTGTTTACAGGAGAGTGCACAATCACTTTAGCACTGATCAGCAGTGGTAAAGGGCCAGGTTCAACAGTGTGTGTGTGTTTGTGAGTGTGAGTGTGAGTGTGAGTGCATGTGTGTGTTTGTGTGTGTGTGTGTGTGTGTATATATATATATATATATATATATATTTGTTTATTTTCTCCCCTCCTCCCCCTCCCCCCCACACTTAAACTCCTTTACATGGCTTCACCAAAAAGAGAGGCGGCAATGTGATCAATGGGAGCCACAACTTTTTTTATTTCACTTTAAGGATCTCCACCAAAAGTACGAATGTGGATTAGACAGCCGACATGATTCGCCTTCAACTGGACCTTGGAGTCCATGACTACAAACACTCTCTTTAAAGTGACAGAGTGCAACAAAGTAATTTCACAGTTTGTAAAAACAACAAGAATGTTTTGAATTGATACAAAACACAGTCCCTCTCCAGTCTCCATCATGACAATTTCACTTGACCTCACTCACTTTTGTTAATATTGTGAGACTCTACAAAGCTGGAGAAAAAAAAGTTTTTTCATTATATTATTACATTTTTACATTTTGTAACAAGAATAGAACAATCAGGCAAGTAGGATCCACATTTAAGTCTATTTAGGAGACATTTACAATCTCTGTAAATTACATAGTTTACTATATGTCTCTCAAATAGGATAATACATACTAATATATTATGCCAAAGAAATAATAGACTGATATTTTCAATAATAGTAATAGATAAATGATCTTAGACTAGACACACAGTCTTATGTTATCAATTTTTTACATTCTCTGCTTTTCATTTATTTTCTTTTTTATAAATACAGGTTAGGTAGCCCATCCCAAGTATGTAATACAAACAACCATTTCTTTAACTCGGCGTATGCCTGATTAATATCATGAGTTACAAGTATCTAGTGTCACCCAAAATACTATCTGAAAAAATTCAGATAGTAATTGAACTGGACATTTGTTTTCAGAGGCCCATTGGAGGGATAAGAGAAATTATTACAAAATAGATTAAAGCGGAGCACACCCACTGGAGGCTAATACTAGTATTGAGGCACTAGACGTTCCATCATGCACAGAGGCAAGTGAACTCACCCGTGAGGCTCCACTAGAGGGGAAGAAAAATGCTGGGATACGTTGGTGCTCAGTTTGTCATGTAAGCCTGTGAACAAGGGCCAGGAGGCCCGAAAACACGTTAGGCTCGAACTATTTCTGAACATGAATGACCAGTTATTGCTTTGCAAATAATAAAACTCAGTCCGAGTTACCTGTTGTGGAGTGCGCCTTCTTTGTGGACAAACTTAGAGTGAAAAGATTTATAAGTACATATATACATAGACATATATACATATGCATACACACATATATATATATTCACTGAAAAAACCATAGGTTTCACACCAGTTATAGTTAGCTGGAAATATTACTGACATAAAACCATTGAAATTCCCACGTTATAGTTAGTTGGACTCACTATAACTTGCGCGCCTGCAATGCACTGCTGATGACGTCACATATTACATCACTCATGACATGGTCAGTGACATCACTCATGACATCACTGATGACACCATCCTTGTGACAGACTGACAGACCTCCTTTCAGTGTAATGTAACCCTTGAAACACATATTCAAAAATAGAAACTAACATGTTCAAAAAAATGGAGATACCCATACCAGTTACAACAACCAATTCAGTAATTCCACCATCTATATACACATCCACTCATTCACCAACAGTTCTATATAGTCACTCATACATATACTCACTCATCATATGTAGTGAAACACCTATACATCCTGTTTCACACAGTCATCCAAAAGTTACTCACACATGCAAATAAACTATTGAACATCCATTTATTGGCATATACAGCTATATACACACTACCACCTTACTTTTAAGAAAACCTACACATACTTACTCTCTAAAACAATCACTTATAGAAACACATACTTATTTAAACAGGAACCCTTACAATCTCTCACTCTCACACTCTGCTTGACCGAAACAACAACCGCCCACCCTGAAAACGAAATTTTACCGTTCAAAATTCTCCTGGACGGCTTTACCATGCTAGCAGGCGCAGTGGTCTACAACCCCCCAGGACATCAGACAAACATTGGCGCAAACCTATTAAAACAACTCCTGCCAACATGTTTAAAACACAAAAACTACATGATAGTTGGTGATTTTAACATTCATTTCGAAAAAACAGATGCCCCAGGATCTTCCCAACTTAAATCCGATATGGAAATTCTTCAACTTAAACAGTGGATTGTGGGACCCACGCACTCTGCGGGCCACACATTAGATCTACTATTCACCAATACTACTTCCACCAGTATTAAAGAGATCAATCCACTGCCCTGGTCAGACCACTTTCTTATAGATTTTTCTCTCACTCTTCCTGGGCGACCCCCTAAAACCAAGACCGCTCAACAGATATCCAAACGGGCTTGGAGGTTGATTAATGAAACAAATTTTGACTCTAACTTCCCTAAAGACAAGGTCATATTCCCGGAGGACTTTTCTATCTGCCTGAATGCCGCCCTACTTGAGGAGGGCATACTGCAAACACTTAATGCACTAGCCCCGCTAAGAAAAGCCAGAACCAAAACCATATCTGAGAAATGGTATACTCCCAATCTAAAAAGCCTAAAAAAACTGCCAAATAAAGGAACATCTATGGAGAAAGTCCAAAGATAGTGAAGCTAGATTAAATTACGTCAACACACTGAAACAGTACATCCTTGCCATAAAACAAGCAAAAAAAGGATTACTTCACACAACGCATCCAAGACAACTGTAACTCAACAAAAGAGTTATTCAAAATAGTCAAAGAACTCGGCAAACCCCCCAGTACGTCACAAACTCTCACCCCCTCAACAGAGGCCTGTGAACGTATTAGTACATTCTTTTCGGATAAAATGAAAAAGATCTACTCCCCCAAAATATTAATTCACTCGATACTTCCTCCATAATTGTCCTTCCGTCAGAATCATGCATAGACTCCTTAGACCTAGACACCGGGCCCCATCTCACCAGCTTCGAGCCATTCTCAACCGAGGAGGTCCTTGCAGTGCTGAACACAATTAAATCTGGATCCCCCTCAGACCCCTGCCCCCACTTTGTGTTTTCAAAAACTGCATCCACGCTTTGTCCCCTCATAACCCAACTGTTCAATAAATCACTAACCACAGCCACCTTCCCCCACGCCTGGAAGCACGCCTCTGTCACCCCCTTACTAAGCAGGAACTGACATCCTAAACCCTGAGAATTATAGACCAATATCACAGCTTCCTTTTCTTTCAAAAGCCCTGGAGAAACTGGTCAACATACAGCTGACCAGATATCTGGAGACTAACTCCCTCCTAGACCCGTCTCAAACCGGGTTTAGAGCCAATAACAGCACCGAAGCAACGTTGCTGGCAGTGTCGGACAGTATCAGATCCACCACCGATCAAGGTGGGGCGGTGGCACTGATATTACTCGACCTGTCAGCGGCGTTCGATACGGTCTCCCACGAACGCCTGCTTCACATACTTCGAAGTAAGGGAGTCCAATCTAAAGCTTTGGGTTGGCTCCATTCCTTCTTATCCAACCGTACCCAATCTGTACATATGGGACAGTTTCACTCCAAACCAAGCACCATCAGCTGCGGGGTACCGCAGGGCGCCTCCTTGAGCCCCACCCTCTTCAATGTCTATGTTTCATCTTTAGCCGACATTGGGAGGAAGTGGGGCATTGGAGTCTGCTCATACGCAGACGACACACAGCTGGTGGTGACTATGGATGAAGGCCCTGAGGTCATTAAAACCAAACTACACAACTGTTTGGGAGAAATGGCCCATTGAATGCACAAGCATTCCTTGAAGCTGAATGCCGGGAAATCAGAGATCCTACTGTTTGGGGGAGCAAAACATGTGTGGGATGCCACATGGTGGCCTCCCTCACTGGGAACGGCCCCCTCTCCCAGTCAACACGCCAGGAACCTTGGAATCATCATGGACGATGCACTTTCCATGAAAGACCATGTCAGATTACTCTGCGGAAAAAGTTTCGCCATACTTAAACTCCTTGCCAAAATATTCCCCTGGGTACCCTTGGACTGCAGACGGTCCGTCACCCAAGCCCTACTGGTCAGCCGCCTGGATTATGGCAATGCACTTTTCAATGGGATGAACGACCAGCTATTCTCACGTCTACAGATTGTGCAAAACCAGGCGGCCAAACTCATCCTCAACAAAAGTAAGCGTGACTCAGCATCAGAGTGCCTAAATAAACTTCACTGGCTCCCGATGCGTCAGAGGGCTGCCTTCAAATTACTCAGCCATGCCCACAAGACTCTACATGGAACAGGCCCTTCGATACTTCAAGGAAGGATCGAATTCTACAGACCTAACAGAAACTTGCGATCATGCCAATCTGCCTTAGCGAAGCCTAAACGCATTTATAAGGTCAGAACAGGTGGACGTTCCTTTTCCCACCTAGCAGCCAAAAGATGGAACGAGCTCCCCCCGACCTAAGACACATCACCAACTATCTTCAGTTCAGAAGGAATCTCAAAACGTATCTTTTCCCCAAGCCATAAGTTTCAGCATTTCACCTCGGTAGCTTCTCTGGCTCTTAGCGCCGTGATATCCCTTGGGATGATTGATGCGCTCTATAAAAACCGCAAAATAAAATAAATAAATAAATAAAAATAAAATAAAATACTCACTTATATACATCAATACTCACATATACTAGATTAAAACATATGTAGTTACTGATAAAGACACTAGTGAGGCAGGAATTCACTCACTAACACACACATATTCACACTCATCCACCCATACAGTCCTGCACATACGCTGTCTTAAAAACACATACAAACAGTGAGTCAGTCACCAACCCGTGCAGCCACTTATACACAAAAGTCAAACACTGATACATATATTTAAAATATTTAAAAATTACTCGCTAATATATGTATTCACTAAGATACACTTTATAAGCCAGTTAACCAATCAATATTTTATTAAAAATAAACATCCATTTACACACTTATTTAAACATTTATTCGTCCATCGACCTTTACAAATACATATATAAAACATATTGATATTTCAGAAAGACACACATTCACTGGATGGTGTCATCAGTGATGTCATGAGTGATGTCACTGACCATGTCATGAGTGATGTAATATGTGACGTCATCAGCAGTGCATTGCAAGCGCGCAAGTTATAGTGAGTCCAACTAACTATAACATGGAATTTCATTGGTTTTATGTCAGTAAAATTTCCAGCTAACTATAACTGATGTAAAACCTATGGTTTTTTTAGTGAATTTAATAGGTTTTTTAAATGCTAATTCCTAACTATAACTGGTGTGAAACCTATGGTTTGTTCAGTGAATTTCATTGGTTTTTTAAATGCTAATTCCTAACTATAACTGGTGTGAAACCTATGTTTTTTTCAGTGAATTTCAAACGTTTTTTAAATTCTAATTCCTAACTATAAGTCTCACTTTATAAATAGGACTGTTAGCACTCTAGTTGTTCTTTAGAACACTCTGGTACATTCTGTCATTGGGCTACAGTTGGGCTACATCTAGCTGATATTTAGGCTACATTTGGATTTTTTGGTCTCTGGTGGCCATCTTTGGGCTACATTGGGCTACATTTGGGCTACATTTTGGCATATATATAGCCCAATGTAGCACAATATATATTTTTTCAAAGTTAATTTTCGTAAAAACCACTTAAGAATAGGGCTACCAGTCCCTACAATTTTTCCCAATTTTTTTTTTTTTTTTTTTGCTTTGGAGCGCTCCCGGTGCGCTCCCCGGTGAGCGCCCCGGAAAGCGTAATTATATGAAGCGCCCCGGGGCGCGCTCCGGGGAGCGTCCCGTAAGCGCCAATATCGCGAACGAAAACATGATTGTGACGTATCGCGTAGCCGCGTCCGCGTGATACGCACGGCGTAAGCGCACCCGGAAGTACTCGAGCGAATACGATCGCGCAACGTAAACATCCGACGCGCTTACGCTACGCGACCCGCAGCGCGCCCCCGGGCGCGCCCGGGGGCGCGTAGCGTAAGCGCGTCGGGTCATGTGACCTGAAAATAACACTTTTCATTGGTTCATAACAGTTTTGGTTTCACAATGATGAAGCCCCTGGTCTTGTGACCCGAAAATAACACTTCTCATTGGTTCAGGACAGTTTTTTTTCCAAATGATGAAAGACCCCACCTTTTTTCCTTATTCTGACTTTGTCCTTTGACTGAGGAAGACCTGTTTGTACATCTCTGTACCTTTTTGATCTTAATAATGGCTTCAGTAGCAGCAGCAGCTGGTGCATCTGCCCCACCACCACCACCACCACCACCAACAGGACCAGCTCCAGATTATATTGGTGGTCAAGAAGAGGAGGAAGAGGAAGAGGAGGAGGGGAGGAGAAGATGGCTTCTTGAAGAAAATACCCCATACAAACCCAAGCCACACATTGTATGGGAGTTTTTTTCAATCCCAGAGGGCAAGAAAAAAGTGAATGCGGCCAAGGTAACTTGCCTAATCTGCAATGAAGAACTCTCACGGGGCAACCCAAACAAAAAATATTCATTTGGTAACTATACCATGATTCGTCATATGACCCGAAAGCACCCAAACAACTACTCTCGTGCAGATCTCAGGGAACTGGCCAGTAACCTCCCCCAGTCGTCAAGTACCACCTCCCAAAGAAACCAACCCACTTCATCGGGACCAGAAACATCAGAGATGATGCCTTGTATTCAGCCAAGATTTGCTGATTTTAAAATCACTTGTTCTGCATGTGGCAAGCTTATCGCCTATGGTGAAAAAAGCGTAAAGCTCATCGTCCTTGCGGGTGATAATCACAAGTGCCCCAAAAAGAAGTCATTTTTTGGGTTTTTTGTTTTTTTGCTCCAGTTGAGCCAGTTTCAATTCCCTTTTTTTGTTTCTCCCCCTAAAAAAATAAAAAAAAAATATAAAACTGTTTTGAAAAGCCAAAAAAAGTACAAAATGTTCAAAAAACACAAAAAAATATAAAACAACAAAAAGAAGAAAAAAAAAAGTTCTTTTTAGAACTACCTCCAATTTCTAAATAAAGGCTTCATTTTTTAAAAACTCTGTCATCTTTTTTCCTCATAGTACGCTCCCCGGGCCGCTCCCCGGTGCACGTACCGGGCACTTCCCCAGCGCAAAACGAAAAAAAATATATATATTAAATGCCCCGCGGGGCCCTTTTATAGCCCCCACATCAAACCTAGGGGGTCAAGGGGGGGTCTACTCTGCTCCCTTATGCTCATTTCCCTCTTTGTTTTGGCCACCTCTCGTGTCTCGATCCTACCGAGACACAAGATGGCGGCCGCTCCGGACTGTTTCGAATGTTTACAGACACCTGAGAGCCAATCAGCTTTCCGTGCGCACCTCGCGTGGCGCGCCCGTTGCGCGTACCGGTGCACGTACCGGAGCCCGGCTATAGATATATATATTTTTTTTTAACCTTAATTACTCAAAATCCACTGGAGCACATATCTTGTGACATAGCAAAGGCACATCGGGCTACCAGTCCCTACAATTTTGCCAAGTTTGGTGGAAATCCATTCAGCCGTTCGGGCTAAAAGTGAAATTGACCGCCCTATGGAAATTAGCATGGGGAAAACGCGTTTTGGGACCCCCCTTTTATCTCGGCCCCCGCTTGACGAATCCCCCCCAAACTTTAAGGGAAGGACTGGAACGCCGCGAGGCCATTTTGAGGAAATTTTGAGGCAGATTCGTCAACCGGCGCCAAAGTTATTCCAAATAGAATTTTGAGATTTAACATTGAAAAAATTACCACCAGTAGGTAATATATATATTCATTTATACATATATATATATACACACATACACATATATACACACAAACACATATATAAACACACACATATATATGTACACATACATACGTACGTAAACACACACATACATATGACATCAGTGATGTCATCAGTAATGTCACTAACCATGTCATGAATGATGTATTATGTGATGTCATCAGCAGTGCATTGTGGGGGCACGAGTTATAGTTAGCCGAACTAACTATAACACCAGAATTTCTCTGGTTTTGTATGAGTGAAATGTCCAACTAACTATAACGTTCCTGAAACCTATGGTTTTTTCAGTGAATTTCGAAGGATTTTTAAATGCTAATTTCTAACTATAATGTCCCTGAAACCTATATTTTTTCAGTGAATTTCTAAGGTTTTTTAAATGCTAATTTCTAACTATAACATGCCTGAAACCTATGTTTTTTTCAGTGAATTTCAAACGTTTCTTAAATGCTAATATAATCTTCATTAAACCCATGGTTTTCTCAGTGATTTTAAATTATCATTTCATTCTCAACCTAGTGAAAACAGCAGATATCGCCAGTTTTCCAACAAAAGCTTCCGCAAAAAATTTCACCACAAAGGAGAGCGACAACTAACGCTAATAATTTGCAGAGTAGGCCTTCTCATGCAAAAATAACACGAAGATACCACTTCCCAATATTTTCAACGAGCAGCCAAATCTGGGGTGCGATCCAAAAACAGGTGATGAGCTGCGTTAGCAGTTGGAATTTAACATCCGCCTTTTACTGGTGTAAAGCAGGACGACTACCTACAATGTGAAAGGGAGCCCAACCCAGAATCACATCTAAAGACCAACACGTGTCATAGAGTAACTGATCATGCAGCACCGACACCCAAGAATGCCACAACACCCACTGCCACCACCCTCAGGACCTCACCCCCAAGACCACCCCCCCTCCCTACTACCACAGAGGCAGCGCAGAACAGGACAGCGGACCTTCCAAAAACAGCATGGTCCCTTAGCCACATGATAGCTGAATGTTGGGAAATGTGGCAACCAAGTATCTGTGAAGGACGCAAGTCACCCATCAATAAAAATGCACACAATACCAAGTGTAGCAGTGATGTGCTGGACAGACCTCACTATGCAGAGCACAAACCTCTCCATGTGGACATATACTACTGGTGCTTGTAGTGTTGTTGACCATACACGCACAGGCAGTGGGGAAGATCTCAGTCATGTAGCTGTGATGTCCCCCCCTGGAAGCGGAAACAGAGTGGGCTGGTCCAATGTACGCCACTCCAGCGTAGGAGTATGAATAAATAGGCTGGGGCTCTGGGCGAGGCTTGTGGGAAGGCCAAAGCATCTGCCAGGGCGGCTACCCTCACCCTGCCGCTAGGCCTCCGCCGTGACCGCCGGTCTCCTCGACACAGGCCCCCTGCGAACCCAGCAGCACAGCACTACAGACTTATGTCTGTACAGACTACAGCCTTCGATCTACACTACAGACAGCAGGGCTCACAATTCAGATCGAGTCGCGATTGCAGATGACGAAATCCGGTAGGCAAGAGACATTGCTCCCAGTGTAGCCCGCCTGAACCAACCATCATCACAGACTGCGCACACACTGAGTGCTTCAGGTACCACTAACTCAGTGCAGCACAAGTCAATGCCACGTGGACTTATTAAGGCAGACCTCATTAGGCAAAAGATATTGCTACCAGTGCGGCCCACCCGGACCACGCATCATCGCTGGCTCCACACACGCTGGTTGCTTCAGGTGACACTAACTGCGCAAATCAATGCCACGTGGCTGTGGGCCCATGCTGACCACTGACTCTGGCCTACACTGCGGTCATCAGGGCTCAAATTTAAAATTGACTCTTGATTCAATAATTGCAGTGTCCAGTAGGCAACTAAGTATAACGTCCGTAAAACCTACATAATATCATTTTAGTATCCTTGCTTCAAGAACTTGTTTTGTATCAGTTAGAGCTTTAGTACAATAACCAAATTCATCTTGCAAGTCCAAAGGAACACTGAATGGCAGTCTACACTGCAGACAGCAGGGCTCACAATTCAGATCGAGTCGCGATTGCAGATGACGCAGTCCAGTAGGCAAGAGACATTGCATCATCGCTGGCTGCACATGCGCTGAGCGCCACACCTACCACTAACTCTATGCAGCTCAAGTCAACATCACGTGGCTGTGGGCCCATCCTGACCGCTGCCTTCTGTTTACACTGTGGTCAGCAGGGCTCACAATTCAGATCGAGTCGCGATTGCAGATGACGCAGTCCAGCAGGCAAGAGACATTGCATCATCACTGGCTGCGCACACGCTGAGTGCCACACTTATCACTAACTCTATGCAGCTCAAGTCAACGCCACGTGGCTGTGGGTCCTTCCTGACTGCTGCCTCGGCCTACACTGTGCTCAGCAGGGCTCACAATTCAAATTCAGTCTTCAATCATTCATTTCAGAGTCCAGTAGGCAACTAACTATAACGTCCCTGAAACCTACATATTTTGACAGTGTATTCCATAAATGTTTCATCTTTTGTTCAATACACCTACACTGCGAGACATGATTTATTTACTGCAGAGAGAATTGTACTCTATGTCCTCGAATTTTGTCAAGAGGAAGTGACTAAAAGCATTCTTCGATGTCTGTGCTGACTACTGCCTTCGATCTACACTGGGGATAGCAGGGCTCACAATTCACATTGAGTCGCAATTGCAGATGACGCAGTCCAGTAGGCAACAGACATTGTTCCCAGTGCGGCTTGCCCGCACCACGCATCATCGCTGGCTGCGCAAACTCTGCATGCTTCTGATGCCCCTATCTCAGTGCAGCAGAACTCATGGACCCTTTATGATACAATGTTTTGTGTATAATTTCACATCTGCTGCCACTACTTCAGTATACCAAAAGTCATGGACCCTTTACGATACAATCTTTTGTGTATTATTTCACAGCTGCTCCCCCTACCTTAGTGCAGCAGAAATCATTGACCCTTTATGATTGAATCTCTGTGTGTGATCCAATGATTACCGTTGTACTTGTTGCCACCACCAACCATTCCTGGAGGGCTGGCTTACACTCACCCCACACGCATCCAGCACAGACGTCACTGGACATGTGACCCTGATAATAAAAAGGAGTTAAGCGCACGTGCCCGTACCCAGTTCCACTATCTATCTGTGTCCGTGTGTTCATTATGT
Source organism: Lissotriton vulgaris (assembly GCF_964263255.1). Classification (NCBI taxonomy): domain Eukaryota; kingdom Metazoa; phylum Chordata; class Amphibia; order Caudata; family Salamandridae; genus Lissotriton; species Lissotriton vulgaris. Next base: position 217,594,746 of record NC_141699.1, on the reverse strand, counting down.
ATGCAAGATGCTGCCCCTGGGCCCTACCACATTACGTTGTGCTGTGGACAGCGTATGCAACCATGTTAGCTCTGGCAGTGAGGAATACTTTGGTTATGTAACTTTGTATCGGTCATTGTACAAGTACGTACGTAGAGACTGGATCATTAGAGTACTGCAAGGAGAGTTTATAGTGAATTTATAAGTGCTTGGGGATTGGCGGAGTGATTGTATAAGTACATTTGTTGGCGCAGTCTAACCCCGAACACAACCTTAGCTCTAATTGGCTGCCTTCCATGTGCCAAACACTGAAATTTGAACTTTGCAGGGCCCTGTATTGCTACAACTGCAACACTCTACTGAATGTGCAATAAACATTCATATCCACACTGATGTGTTATGTCCACCATATTTCATGTGTGGAACTATGGATGAATGTAGGGTCAGTGATTCCGCATACCTTCCATGTTGGCCATGTTGTGGGACTTGGTTCACAGAGTGACACATTGGCGCTTGCCACCCGGGTGACATCAGCACTACAACAGTACACCCGCATCAGTTGATTCATCATACAGCCCAGGACGGAGTCACGCCCATAGCTCTGGAGTCATTCTTCACAGCCTCACGCAGGACTGGCATACGCCAGGCCAGCCCACTTCACTTACGCTTACAGAGAAGGACAACACCGCTACATGGCCCAGATTTTCATTGCAGTGATCTGCTGGTCACAGCCTAGTTGTCAGAACGCCACAGCCACTCCTTCACGGCTGGTATACACCCACACCACACCCATCCAGCACAGGCGTCACAGGACATGTCACCCTGCCAATACAAAAGACCGGGCGCACGTGCTCTACGCCATTTCAGAGTTGCTGGCACCGGATGTGCTGCGGCGGGCACAGGGACACTAGCACAGGGCAGTGACTTTCAGTCCACTGAGGTACAGGTAGTGTAACTGCTGAGCGGGTGTGCAGCCTGCGGTGATGGCCCGTCCCGGCGGTCGGGACAGCTCAGGTTTTATGTGCCCTGCTAAACCGCAGTGTAGGCCTGAGCCATCAGACAGCGCAGGCCTACCGCCTCGTGGCGTCGCTTCGCTGGTCACAGAGTTAGCGGTACCGCAAGAGCTGAGCGGGGGCTAAGCGGGTGTGCAACCTGCGATGAAAAGCCGGAGCACTGGTATGTCCTCTGCCATGGAGAAATCAAGACCCAGCACCAAATGTGAGACCTGGTGGCCTGCGGAGTGGGGCTGTATGATATGCAGGGTGCCCTGTCCATGGGCCCCCGGACTAGTGGCTTGCAGCAGCACATGGTAGGCCCTCTTTCCCACATGCAGATTGCGAAAGGTGAGCAGAGAGGTTCGTTTGCTGGGAGTGGATGGGGTGCAGCAGCCTGGGTTCGCAGCGGCAGGCAGAAACCTCTGGGTAGTGGAAGTGGATGGGTTGCAGCAGCATGGATGCACAAAGGCGGGACACCGATTTAGGAGTGCGCCGTTATAGGTACTCTGCCATTACTGATTCCATACTACGTTTCAGATGAAAAATACCACAATGAAGGGAGCGCCGTATTCAGTAAACCGTATTTGCAAATGCAAATTTGTTCCCAACTGATTCAATCACAAAGACAGATTTCCTTGAAGCCAAAGATCCACAATTTGTTGCACATCACTTTAGGATAGTGTTTCCACAACGATTATGACAGTTCATCAATATTAATTGACAAGCTTTTAGCAGTTCATCAACAGAAGTTCCTAATACATTCAGCCAACGCCTTTCGTCCAACGTAGGACGTCATCAGGGCTGAAAAGAAAAACAAAACACAGTTCAAATTTCCCATACCACATAATTAAATTTATCTTGATTGATGACACAATTTCCTAAGCATTACATTCTTCACAATATTATCAACTTCCCAAATATATCATTGTCATCATTAACAATGTCCCTCTATAAAGAAGCCTGCCTAGATAACAATCTGAACAAAAGTCGATCATATTAAGCGAATTGAAAACAATTCTTAGAAACAACTAAACACTGGGAGAAAAACATATTCATCCTATATGTAGAAAAACTGGACCCTCCAAAACATAATCTCATGGTTATTGAATCATAACCGTACATTGACCAGTTCATTCATGTAACCTAATTTTCTTTCCTGACATTGATCATTCACTTATTATTTAGCTCAATCTGAGACATTATTACGTGCCAGAATTCTATCTCTAACCTAAAATCCTCTTTACAGTATTAGGACAGAAAAGTAAAACACCTACCTATAGTTCAGTGTTCTTTCTGTGTAACTTCTACCTATCACGCAAAAGGTTCCGATTTTGATTTTGATTTTTCTGAATATAAAAGGAGATACATAAAATATAATTATTACATCTGCCACAATCCTCTTATCTCTTACCTTCCGTTTGTGGAAAAAGGTAGGGCCGATGTTGATCAAAAACCTTTTTCAGAGTTGCCCGGCGCTAACCGCCTCTAATACCACTCGAGTTATCAAACAAAGAGGCAGGCGCTGGAGACTGGAAGGCAGGAAGCAGAAGTTTATTCCGACGGAGCAGAACACGTCAACTCAGACAACAGGGTATCTTCTCGAGGTACTCTAACCGCATCTCTGAGGCCTGGCCTCTTATACACAGGTTTATGGTCTTTATTACAGTTTATTGCATGTGGCACATTCTTGTAAATACTTTGAAGTACGGAAAGGCATCCTCGGAATCCCCGCTTCCAGCCCGTTCCCACACACATTTACAGTAGAAGTCCCCACCCTGGTCACAACAGGTGACGATTGTCGTGCAGCTGGGCATTCCGCCGATTCCCGGAATGCATGTGGTCGATCGGATCTCATGGGGTGGGGGCTTTGATCAGCTCGGGGATCCTTTGATGGGAGAAGCTTCCTACTGTATGGGGGCAATAAACAGCATTCGCAGGGCCAGGTGGCGGCCTGGGAACGAGCAGGACAATCGGGCACAGAGGAAAGGGGGGTTCCATCAAAGGACACGGGATCATGAAAGGAATGGAGGGAGGTGTTGAGCTGGGAACAGGATGGGGTTCCGAGGCAGGGTTGCGCTGAAGAGGGGTTTATGGCCCAAGCATGTGAGAGCGGGGGCTGTCAGTGCGTGGGGGGGTGCCTGCGAGGTCAGGAGAGAGAGAGAGAGAGAGAGATGCGCTGGCTATCGGCGGTGGGCAGAGAGGCCATGGCATTCAAAATGGCTGCCGCTTACGCGCACGAATGGGCCTAAAAAGGGACAAGATGGCGCCGATAATGTTGACGCTGCAAACTAGATTTTACAAGTCCTCCCTTTTCAACATATCTAGCCAGCTTGTCTAATCGATGTCTATCTTTATCAGATTCCCAACCTCAACATCATACAATGCTCTCATGCGTTCTTTTTCAAAGTCCACAGTCTTAGGGCAGATACAATTTGCACATAGTGAACACAGAGGCGGCAGGCATTGGATTCCTAAGCAGAACCCACATATTACAACGACAGGAATCAGGATAATCGTAAACAATCTCCACCCCCAGTTCTTAACAGTACTCCAGAACCATCCACCAAGCGACCATTCTTCTTGCTCCTGGTGAACTTCTGAGGAGAGTCTGTGGAGATGTTCGATGGCTTTGTACTCTGAGGGTGAATTGTCCGGTATATATGTGCACCAGCTGGACCCAATGATGCAGCATGCTCCTCCACGATCCGCTAGAACCACATCTAGAACAAGGCGGTTCTGGAGAGCCACCAGGCGGACCGCTTGAAGCTCGGCTGTATTGTTCGCAAGGATGCCAGCTGTGATGTTCATTGTTGTCTCGACTGCCTGGGTCAAATGTCGGATGGCACGGCTGTTCGCCATCGGGCCCCAGAGTGGAACAAGTCCCTTCATTGCATCGAGGAACTGTGCTTCGGTGGAGTCGGCTTGCTCAATGTCCTTGGCTCGTTTTTGTCTATGGTGATTCGCTGGTGCCACATAGGTCAGAGGAAGGATGAAGGAGATAAAACAGGGGCCCCCCAGCCTTTGGGGAGCCAGGTGTAGGCCTTTGTGCCACAAACAAAGTACATGTTCGGAGAGGAAACAAAAGAGGGTGGATCGGTGGAGTCCAAAGTTCTGGTGATGCGGCAGGTGCTACGGCCTACCAGCTGTGTCCCAAGCCCTTCGATGCACATAAGGCCTGTGACGTTGATGACGGATAGGGCCACAGTCAGGGTGGCAGCTGTTCATTTCCGGAGGTAGGAGAAGGTGGGTCCGGTCGGATTGTTAAACACCTGCATTTCAATTCGTTCTTTGACAGGGATGTCCATGTGGATAGAGTCGTTGGAGGTCTGTGGGCAGAAGTGTCTCTTCGTTTTGTTCTGCCAGACCTCATGAAAGAAATGCGTCATAGTTTTGCTGGAGGTGGCATTATCCCTATAGCTTTCTTGCAAGAGGATCAGCCAAGCAAGGCAGGAGCCGTGAATTGAGAAGGGTGAAGGGATGAAGGGTATTGAATGTCCAGTGGCGTGGGGAAGCAACCCACAGATCCAGCAGTTGGTGGCATTGGTAGCAAGATTGTGATGGTGCAGCAGTTGCACGAAGGAGTTGTTCCAAAACTCCTTTCACCTTTCTCTGAGTTGGGGTGAAAGAGAAATCAGATAATGTTCCTTCATGGTGGTAGGCTGTGCAGTGGTCAGGAATGTCTCATGAGCTGGTGCGTTCTCTTCCACAATCCAGAGGGTGGTCATGAGGAGGAGGCAAAAGAGGTGGGCGATAAAAAGTGCAATAGTCTTTGAACTGTGGATTTTGTCAGTCTTTGGATTTCTGTAGCGGATCTTCGGATATCCGGTTGCTTCCATCATCTTCAAGGGAGCTCGGTAGCGGGCAGAACCAAAAACTTTGTCTAGCTTTCTCTCCTGACAGCCTTTGTAGGGTTAGGCCACCGATCTGAGAATTACGACTTAGTCAATGGTCTGCTTAGCCGAAACTCCCTCCTTTCGTCGCAGGTTATACCCTTCTCTGGACGGCACAGTAGGATCGGGAAATTTTGCTACTTCAAGTGTCTCTGTATCAGGATAGCAGTTCAGTGATGGTCAGTCTTTGTTCAGGAGCTCTTCCTGGGTGGCCACGTCTTCGGTCGTCGTCTCGGTCGAGGAGATCTTCTTGCAATGGTGTGCATGCACCCAATTGCGCTTTCCTTCCACTCGAAGAGCTGTTCGGTGGTGAGTAGGACTTGCCAGGGGCCCGTCCACTGGGGTTCCAGACTCTTGGCACGCTGGAAATTTCTGGTCAAGATGTAATCCCCGGGTTGCAGATTGTGTCCGGGACCCCTGGAAGCGTTAGGGATGGCATGCAGCACCTGTTGGTGAATAACAGACAGTGTTTCAGTCAATTTATACAAGTAATCGGACATTAGGACGTCCGGGACGTCATGAATGAAAGTCGGTTTTGGTGCAGACCAGACGCTCATGGGTCGGCCGAAAACGACCTCGTAAGGTGTCAAGTGGTGTTTGGTGGGGGTGGAACGCATCGATAGCAATGCCAGTGGGAGAGCGTCTGGCCATTTCAGTCCTGTGGTAGCCACTATCTTAGCCAGTTTTAGTTTCAGAGTGGCATTGTGTCGTTCAACGAGTCCCGCAGATTGGGGGTGGAAGACTGCGTGGAACTTCTGTTTTACACCCAACCCTTTCAAGATAAGTTGGATAACTTCGGCTACGAAGTGGGGGACATTGTCGCTCCATAAAATTCGGCAAAGGCCGTAACGAGGGAAGAATTCCTTTAGTAGTACCTTTGCAGTGGGCATAGCAGTGTTGTCGCGGGTTGGATAGGCTTCCACCCACTTGCTAAATGCGCACACCACAACAAGTACGTACTTCAGGCCTTGGCATCTGTCTATCTGGATGTAGTCCATCTGCAGGACTTCAAACGGGTGATTAGGAACCCCAAACCCTCCCCGGGGTACTACAGTTCCTTTCCCAGGGTTATGTTGCAAACATATCAAGCATTGTTGGACCAGATGTTTGACGGAGTCTGTGATTTTGTCGTTGTGCCAAACTCTGGAGACAAGTTCGATCATGGGGGCTGATCCTATGTGTGCAGGGGAGTGTGCCATAGTCAGTATGGGGATCAGGTATGAGTCAGGTAGCAACCATTTGTTCGTGTCTTTTGTTCGCCAGCAGCCTTCATCGTCTTTCAGTCCCACCCGTGCCCATTCAGTCAATTCGTGCTGTGAGCTGGCCATTTGGATGTCCCTAATAGTTTCCCTAGCGTCTGTCCATTTCTCGGCTTGTGACCTGGTCACGTACATGCGTGTTGTCATCCTATTCTCAGCTGTGGTTCGGGCAGTCATGTCGGCTAGTGCATTCCCCTGTCCAATGATGTCAGTCACCTTTCTGTGTGCTTGGCATTTTATTACTGCAAGTTGTTTGGGAAGAAGGACTGCTTCAGTTAGGGTGGAGACTAGATCTCCGTGCAAGATGGGGGTGCCATGGGAGGTCAAGAATCCCCTCTCCTTCCAAAGGAGCCCAAAATGGTGAACCACCCCGAAGGCATACTGGCTGTCGGTGTAAATGTTTGCTGTGGTTCCTGCTGCCAGGATGCATGCTCGTGTGAGGGCAATTAGTTCTGCTGCCTGGGCAGAATTTTGTGTGATGCGGGCTGTCTCTACTACAGTTCGGGCTGTGGTGACTGCATAAGCAGCTGAGGTGGTGCCATCGGGGAGTTTGATGCAAGAGCCGTCCACCCACAGCTCTCCGTCAGGATCAGGAAAAGCTGTGTCTCTGAGGTCAACCCTACTCCAGGTCTGTTTGTCCGTGAGGGTCACACAGTCATGTACAGGGGGGACATTGGGATCGTTCTCCGGTAGGGGCAACAAAGTTGCCGGGTTCAGTGTGGTGCATCTTTTCAGGGTGATGTGGAGTGCAAGCAGAGTCAACTCGTATCCAGTCAGTCGTGCACTCGTCAGGTGTTGCATCTTAGTTTGGTTCAGGAGGGTGTCAACCGCATGGGGTACTAACACCGTGAGGGAATTCGAGAGCACGATCCCCTCACCCTGTCGGATAGAGATAGCAGCGGCAGCTACAGCTCGAAGGCAGGCAGGCAAGGCTCTGGCTACGGGGTCAAGAGTGGCAGAGAAGTAAGCGCATGGTCGTTGCTTTGGGCCAATGGACTGGGTCAAGACAGACAAAGCACATCCCTCCCTTTCGTGAGTGTAGAGGGAGAAGGGCTTCGTGTAATCGGGGGTTCCTAGGACAGGGGCTGAACAAAGGGCATCTCGTAGTTCTATGAAGGAGGATTGGCATTCAGGGGTCCAAGGGAGTGGGAAGGGAACATCTTTAGCCAGCAGAGAAAGCAGCGGTTTCACGATGAGGCTGAAATTCGGTAACCACTGTCGGCAGAAGGAAGTGAGGCCTCGTAGGGAGCGGACTTGTTTCTGAGTCTTAGGGACAGGGGTCTCTAGAATGGTTTGGATTCGGTCAGGAGTAAGTTTCCTTCCGTCTTTGGACAAGAGGTGGCCTAAGTAAGTTACCTGGGGTTGGCAGAATTGCAGCTTCTTTTTGGAGACCTTGTGGCCATTTTCCACAAGGAAGTGCAGGAGTTGGATGGTGGCTGTGACTGCAAGTGGAGTAGTATGGGCCGCCAAAAGGATGTCATCCACGTATTGCATCAACACCACTCCATCGGGTAACTGGACTTCGTCCAGTTGTCTCTTGAGGGCCTGACTGTAGATGCTGGGGCTTTCTGTGTAGCCTTGGGGTGCTCAACAGAATCTATATGAGCGGGCTTTTAGGGTGAAGCCAAAGAGGTATCGGCTGTCTGGATGGATGGGGATAGAGAAGAAAGCATTTTTGAGGTCAATGACAGTGAAGGTGGTGGCAGTAGAAGGAATCAAAGTCAGAATAGTGGTGATGTCCGAGACCACGGGGTACTGAGGTACAACTACTTAGTTGACCTCTCGAAGGTCGATGATGAAGCGGTACGCTTTCTTATCTCCCTCTCCTTGTTTCTTTATGATGGGTAAGATAGGGCTGTTGCAAACATTGCTAACCACTTCCTCTACCACTCCTGCGTCTATCAGGGACTGAATAATCTTCACCAATGCCTTCTCGCCCTCGGGCAATATCCGATATTGTGGAAGTTTCGGGAGTATTGCGTCCTGTCGAACAGTTATGTGCACTGGGTCAATCATCTTGCGTCCTACGTCCGAATCAGTCTTGGCCCACAGATACGGAGGCAGAGCGTCAAGTAGGGACGAGTCAGTGTCAGTGATGGAAAACATGCGTCGGGAAGGACAATGTCTGAGTAGAACCGGGTTGTCATACAGAAAGACTTGAACTCCGTCTTGTGAACATCTAATGGTGGCTCGGAAATGTTTTAGCAAGTCAAGTCCCATAATGGCGTCAGGGGTATCCGAGGAAAGCAAAAACGTTGTGTCAGTGGTGTTGTTCTCTAGGTCAAAGGAGATTGGTGTGGACAAAGGGTTAGTGGAGGGCGTTCCATCGAAACCTATCGATGTTACAAGCGAACCAGACAAGGGTGCCCTTGGAATCAGTCGTTTAGATAACGCACTACGTGTCGCGCCAGTGTCTACCAAAAATGGAGACTTCATACCTAGGACCTTAGCGGTGACATAAGGACCTTGCTGGTCAACATAGAGCTCGACTGGATCCCTCCCTTGCCCTAGGCAGTCCTATGCGAAGTCGCGGGCATCGTCGCAGTCAGACTGTTGGTACTGGTTCTGTCGGGGACGGTCAAATGTATTCAGTCTGCTTGGTCTGTCGTTATTTGTATCATTCGTGGACCAACGCTGCTGTCCTCTACTTCTCGATCCACCCGCTACGTCTTTGGGGTCCCTATTCCTGTTCATCTCTAACAGAACCGGACACTGGGATTTCCAATGGCCGAATCCCTTGCAGAATGCACACTGGTCCTCGCTAATGTCTTTACGTCCAACATGGGGTGTCGGAGCACGGTCTTTAGGGGGTGCGTTCCTAGGGGCACTTGTCTGGTAATTCCCTTTGTATTGCTCTAGTCCTATAGTCGCCCCTTGCAACTGCGCAATCATCACCCTCTCTTTCAAGTCTTTCTTCTTTTTCTCTGTCGCTCTATCGTTTTCATTTTTCTGGTGCTCGTAATATTGGGCTAGGATAGCCGCAGGTTTGGAGGCTGCCCAACTACTCTCGCTGGCCTGCAGTTTCTGAGAGACCTCCTGCGACAGACCTTTGACATAGTTCTGGACAAACAGATGGTGTCCGGTTGCAGTGGTCATGTCTTGGCCGCTTTAATCGGAGAACACCGTTTCAAACCGGGAGAAGTATTCCGATACGTCTTCCTGGGGTTTCTGACGACAGGCCGTTACTATCGATCAGTCCACTTTCTTTTCTGGGATCAGGGTTTTTAGTTTCTGCACAATTTTGTCTGGGAGTTCTAAAATGGATTTCAAAGGCTTCTGTCCAGGCTCTCGTTGGCTATCTAAGCCATCGAGTTGTGACCAGGTATGTCCAAACAGCTCAAGGTGGTCGACTTTCCGGATTTGCTTCCACACATCAGCTGGCAGACATAACCCGAAAAACAAATCAATGTCAGCCAGGGTCATAATCGTTGAACCTAAGGCTGTACCTAATTCAGTGCAGAAGGCAGTGGGGTTTTTACGTAAATCAGGCAGAGATTTCCGGAACGTCAGAATATCTTGCCGATCCCATGGCTGGTAGACCGAGTTGTACACTACCCTCCCTCTTGCATCTTGGTGGTTGACGTCATCGTGTGTTCCCAGACCTCGTGGGGGAACCCAGTAGGGGGCAGCCTCTCTTATTGGCATCATGGTGCTAGCTTGTTCAGTTCGTGGTTCGGTCGCTACAGGTGTTGTAGGTTTAGCTTCCGATTCTTGTTCAGTGAGGTGGCGGAAAACCTCAAGCGTACGCATAAGGAGGTCCGTCACGTCACACTCGCCCTCATCCCCGATATCGACCTTTCTATACAGAGTCGTTAGGCTCTCGGGACCTTTGTCTCGATATCGGTCCTCATAAGCATTTAGGGCATGGTAGCATAATCGTACGACAAAGTGTCGTCTGTGGCTCCCAGCATATGAGTTGAACATATCCGTGATGTGCTCCTCACTCTCTTTTCTTTCTACTAGTGTCCTTACTATCTTGTCAATCCCTGCTCGCTCATCTTTGCTCAACCTGTTCGTTCTTGTGGAGTCTGTCTTTCGGGCCTCAGGGTCATCTAACATTGTTGCTTGTGCTGCATCTAGTACAAGGGGTTCGTTCGGCGCGGAGCCCGTGGGGACCGAAGCTCTGGTACTACTCTCGCCTGTGCTTGGGGGTAGTGGGTGCTGTGCTAAAGGTTGGGAAGGGGCATATGGAGGGGGCATGTAGATGATCGGAGGACCTAACAAAAGATCATCGTTGGTTCGCTGTTTCGAGGGTAATTCAGGATAGAGCGTAGAGGTTGTTCTAACCGGACACTGACTTGATGTCTCTGACTCTTGCTTCCGTTTGGCTTCCTCTCTCTCCTTAATCTCTTCTTCTAGTTTCCTAGCAGCTAGGTGGGCTGCCTTTCGTAGCTCTTTCTCTAACCTAATTTCATTTCTCTTTTTACGTTGTTCTGTTTCTTTGCGCCACATGCCAAAACTATCAAGCATAGTGGGCGTTGTCTTATTGTTCCCAAGGGCTGTTTCTAGCACGCTTATTTTATCTTCATCGAAGGATCCTATCAGTGGCCACTGACTTTTCTGATCCTTCTTCGTATATTTATGCCACAGCTTGCTATAGGCTATGGCGATCAATCCATGCTTCATGAACATGTCCTTATTAGGGGTGCCTTCCAGTGGAGCCGGATGGTTCATCTCTAATAAGCGGTACGGGCTGAACCAACTACCAATCAGTGGGGAGAAGATAGGCATGACGGATTACAACGGGGACAAAAGTCTGCACTACCTATCTTATCACTGCTTGCAAAGACTAGACAGAATATTTCTATTCTTCGTTATTTGCAGGCAGAGAATACCTCAAAAGAACCAATATCGAACAATCAATGTTCGGTCAATCAAACAATCAATGGGGAGAATAAGTAGGCACGACGGGTTACAACGGGGACAAAAGTCTGCGTTACCTACTCTTTCACTACCTGCAAAGAGAGAACCTGTTCTTCTCCGTTTGCAGACAGAGAATCTCCAGAGAACAATCCGCGAACAACAATGTTCGGGCAAACAATCAATCAGTGGGGGAGAAAGATAGGCACGACGGGTTACAACGGGGACAAAAGTCTGCGTTACCTACCCTTCACTACCTGCAAAGGAAGAGAGAATCTATTCCTCTCCGTTTGCAGACAGCGAATCTCCAAAAAGAACCAACAATTTGAAGAGTAATACTAGTATTTTCCAAACAATCAAACAATCATTTCGCAATTTTTTGTGTTACACAACCTTACCCGGACCGCATGGACAGTTTCTTGTCTTCCGAATCCAGCGCCCGATCGTCCTCTATTCTTCGTGACTGTCGCGGCACTCCTGATGGTTCCCAGTCAGGTCCTAGATCACTCGAGAGAGGTCTGTTCGGGACCAGTGAAGTTCGGATGATCGGCTGTCAGACGAGGGTCTATCGGACAGGAGCTCTCCCGATCGTTGCAGTCGTTCACTCTGTCGTCAGGACCTCTCCCACTGGATCCACGAGTCACTGATGGGCCCCACGTTTGGGACGCCAATTGTGGAAAAAGGTAGGACCGATGTTGATCAAAAACCTTTTTCAGAGTTGCCCGGCGCTAACCGCCTCTAATACCACTCGAGTTATCAAACAAAGAGGCAGGCGCTGGAGACTGGAAGGCAGGAAACAGAAGTTTATTCAGACGGAGCAGAACACGTCAACTCAGACAACAGGGTATCTTCTCGAGGTGCTCTAACCGCATCTCTGAGGCCTGGCCTCTTATACACAGGTTTATGGTCTTTATTACAGTTTATTGCATGTGGCTAAGCATGGGCGGAAAATCCGTTATGCTTGCGGATTTTGCGGATTTTCGGTAAATTTGCAATCCGCGAGATTCGCGAATTTCCCGCAAAATCCGCAAATTCGCACGCAGCGGATTTTTTTTCTTTGCGGTGTAAGTTCGCAATTGCGAACATGTATGTGCGGCGGGCAGCAACAATCTCGCACTCGCGAAATTACAAAAATTGCAATTCTGCACAAGAAATCTACTAGCAAGCAGCATAGACCTTCTGAAAATGATGATTTTTATCAGAATAACTCCTCAGGTTGACATTTGCCTGCACTTTTTTGGATTTGAGGCCTTTTGATTTTCTTTGGATAACTTTTGGATTAGAAATCAACTTTCTCATATAAGCTTGGTGGGGCATTACAGTTGCTGTAATGCTATTCTGCAGAAAAACGAGTTTTGAAAAAGTGAAAGCAGGTTCAAAAGTTCAAACTCATCATTAGTAACCGTTCCCTGTAGTGCTTCCTGACAAGGGCCCCTCCAGAGTTCAGTTGCTAGTTGCAACAATTGTATGACCCTGCTCTGACCCTCACAGCAGGCTCATAGAATAGCTACAAGTAGGCCACAAAGGTCCTGGAAAAAAAAATTGCACTGCAACAGAAAGCAAATTACAGATAAGGAAGCAGGCGCCAGACTGGAATTTTAAAACAGTGACACATTAATAAATCAACCCCAAATTAATTCATGTCAGTTGAAGCAGGCAGGTGTGCTTGCTTTTCCCCCCCATAATCTACAGTGATGATGAACCAGAGGGTGGCATAAGGCATTGATGTACCAGAGGGTGGCATGGGTGAAACAGAGGGTGGCAGGGTGAAACAGAGGGTGCTGGGAACCTGTGATGATGAACCAGACGTAGAAACAACATAATCGTGACCGTTGCGAGCCGACATGTAAGTTCGCAATTGCGAACTGTTACAAAACCCTCGCGAACTGTCAGAAATCCTTGCGAACTGGCAGAAATCCTTGCGAACACAAAAAAAATCCGCAAATTTGCAAGAATTCGCGGATTTTGCGGATTGTGAGTTCGCAAATTCGCAAAATTCGCAAACGCCAGATTCGCAAAATTCGCCCATGCTTACATGTGGCACATTCTTGTAAATACTTTGAAGTACGGAAAGGCATCCTCGGAATCCCCGCTTCCAGCCCGTTCCCACACACATTTACAGTAGAAGTCCCCACCCCGGTCACAACAGGTGACAATTGTCGCGCAGCTGGGCATTCCGCCGATTCCCGGAATGCATGTGGTCGATCGGATCTCATGGGGTGGGGGCTTTGATCAGCTCAGGGATCCTTTGATGGGAGAAGCTTCCTACTGTATGGGGGCAATAAACAGCATCCGCAGGGCCAGGTGGCGGCCTGGGAACGAGCAGGACAATCGGGCACAGAGGAAAGGGGGGTTCCATCAAAGGACACGGGATCATGAAAGGAATGGAGGGAGGTGTTGAGCTGGGAACAGGATGGGGTTCCGAGGCAGGGTTGCGCTGAAGAGGGGTTTATGGCCCAAGCATGTGAGAGCGGGGGCTGTCAGCGCATGGGGGGGATGCCTGCGAGGTCAGGAGAGAGAGAGAGAGAGACGCGCTGGCTATCGGCGGTGGGCAGAGAGGCCATGGCATTCAAAATGGCTGCCGCTTACGCGCACAAATGGGCCTAAAAAGGGACAAGATGGCGCCGATAATGTTGACGCTGCAAACTAGATTTTAACACGTTTCTAATCTGATAACCTCATGGCCCATTACACGTACCTTCTGAAATAATGGTTTCCAAAATGTCATGAGCATGACATTTTGGAAACCATTATTTTAGAAGTTACGACTGCCAACACTTCCTGGTTTGGAGTGTTGACAGCCAATTAGAATGAAGCTTGTGGTTGTGGCAGCCAATTAGGATGAAGCTCGTGGTCGGGAGGGGTCGCAATTCCACCGCATCCCTAGATATCGAAACTATTATTTTTTTAATTTCTCAGCAACTACTGAACAGATTTACACCATTTAAAAAACAAAAAGGTTGCTTCTGATCCAAGCACTACCTTTTTGCCAAATTTGGGGTAATTCCGTTCAGGAGTTTCGGCTGTAGCCTTGCCCAAAGTTTCCTATGGGAAATTGATTTCTTGACTCTTATTTTTTCAATTTCTCAAAAACTACTGAACGCATTTACAACATTTAAAAAATAAGGTCACTTTCTGAACCAAGCTCTACCTTTTTGCCAAATTTGAGGTAATTCCATTCAGCAGTTCGGGCTGTAGCCAGGCTCAAAATTTCATATGGAAATGACCATGGGGAAAACGCATTTTGGGACCCCCCCTTTTTTCTCAGCCCCTGCTTGACGTATCACCCCAAACTTTCACGATAGGAGCTGACCTGGATAAACATTTTTGGGGAGAATTTCGCGAAGGTTCGTCAATCGACGCCAAAGTTATTGGCAACTCAAAAAATGCTTTTCCTATGGAAACTAGGTTCTAACTGTAACTACCTACTGGTGACCGCCAGTAGGTAATGTATACACCCACATACATATATGTATACACCCACCCATACACTTGCACACACACACATACATACACCCACAGCCATACATAAATGTACACATATATATATATACACCCACACACACATACATATTTACAACCAAACATAAATATACACACACACACATATATATATATATATATATTTGCCCACACACACTTAGAAAATATATATATTTTTTTTATACAGTGTTCTTATTCCATTGGATACTGTGTAGTAAATGAATGAAATCCACTCTTCCATCAAAACCTTAGATAAAATATAGGATTTAATATGATCCTTTCTATAGGTTGTTTTTTCAATCTCAGATGCATTATTAAGACAAATTAATAATAATTAGGTGGAGTTTTAATTAAACCTCAATTTACATTTGGGCAGTAACACGATTATAAAATTGGTAGTATAAGAAACTAAGAAACCAGCAATGTTCTTAATGAATGGTATTGTATAATGAAATTGTATTTGCACAGTTATCAACTTAAAATCAGATCATTGGTCGTCTGTCTCTTTTATCCTTGACTCCTCCCCATGTTTGTAAATTAAAACTATTGAGAAAATGATGAATTTGCACACTTCCGGCTGGAAGATGTGATGAATAGAACTTCAACACAAATTGTTTTTTAATTGTTTGCACTTTGCACATATTCGGGTTTTTGCCATGAACTTTTGAACAGTTAACACGACGTAACAGTTTTATCTTTGCTAAATATGAGAACTATTTGCAAACAAATGTATTACATTATTTAATTTAGGGAAAATACCAAACAGTGTACTTTTTGTTTGTTTCCCTTATAATAATTTACAAATTGTACTTCCGTTGAGCATGTGGACAGATCCCTTTATAAAATTGCAAATGCTGAAATGTCTAAAATGTAAACTGGTAGCATTTGATTAGACGGAACCTGTCTGCTATTCCATGCCGTCGGATTATTGTTTTTTGGTGAAAGTACGTCGTTTGTTTCCTTGGAGAAACCATGGCCAATCACGATGGTTTGGGGTTTGTTTTAAAAAGTAGGAGGGCTTTCTCACATATTGCACCAGTGAACAAGGCGTCAGGGAACTAAGCATGGGCGGAAAATCCGTTTCGCTCGCGGATTTTGCGGATTTTCGGTAAATTCGCAATCCGCGAGATTCGCGAATCTCCCGCAAAATCCGCAAATCCGCGAGCAGCGGATTTTGCTAGCACTGTTCGCGTGAGTTCGCGGCTTCCCAGTACAACTTCGCGCCCCGCGAATAAGCGCTAAATTGCAGAAATACGATTTTAGCAAAACTGAAACTACTTACCAGGTTCAAAAGTTCAGGCTCATCATTAGTAGCCATTTCCTGTAGTGCTTCCTGAGGGGCCCCTCCAGAGTTCAGTTGCCAGTTGCAACTATTATGTGACCCTGCTCTGAACCTCAGAATAGTTACACATATGCCACAAAGGTCCTGAATTACAGCTAAGGGAGACAAGCAGGAGCCAGGCTGGAAGTTCAAATCCATTAATCAGCCCCTAATTCATTATTGTAAGTTGGGGCAGGGCAGGTGTTGTAACTAATTTTGCAACAATGAAAGCACTTAGCAAGTGCAAAAGATCACTAATCAGGAAGCACCAAGGAAGCAGGTGCCAGCTAAAAAAATATTCTGTGACACATTAATCAGCCCCAAATTAATTCAGGTCACTTGAGGCAGGGAAGGTGTGCTTGCGTTGCCACAATAATGTACACTGACTGGACAACCAGAGGGTGCTGTGATGAAACAGAGGGTGGCATGGGTGGGCCAGAGGGTGGCATGAGTAGTCAGAGAGTGGCAGTGGTGACAGAGAGTGGCAGTGATGAAGAAGAGTGTCCCAAACAGGCTGGACATGTAGAAACAACAAGTTTGCGAAACTTGCGGCCCGACAGGTAAGTTCGCGTTTTGCGAAATTGTACAAAACCCTCGCGAACTGGCAGAAACCCGCGCGAACACACAAAAAAAAAATCCGCAAATTCGCGAGAATTCGCGGATTTTGCGGATTGCGAGTTCGCAAATCCGCAAAATTCGCGAACGCGAGATTCGCAAAATTCGCCCATGCTTACAGGGAACGCCGAAACGCGTTTGATTTTTTGGACACTGCAATGCACTTTAATATCTGATTAATAAAATACCTGCGGCTGCATAACCTAAATAAGCGTCCGTTTCTCTCATTTTGGAAGCGCTGTGGAAAGAGCGGCGAGGAGAGTGGAATTTCGATATATATATATATATATATTACCTACTGGCGGTCGCCAGTAGGTATATATAGTTAGGATTTTTTTGAATAGGGATTTCTGAAAATTCTATGTTGAATAACTTTGGCGTTGATGGATGGAATTGGCTGAAATTTTCAGGAAAATGGCACATTTTGTTTCTGAGCGTCCCCTGAAAGTTTGGGGGGGGGGGGGGGTTACGTCAAGCGGGGGCCGAGAAAAAAGGGGGGTCCCAAAACGTGTTTTTAACATTGAGTTTTCCATAGGGCGGTTGGACTCACTTTTAGCTCGAACGGCTGAATGGATTTCCACAAAACTTGGCAAAATTGTAGGGACTGGTAGCCCGATGTGCCTTTGCTGTGTCTCAAGATATATGCTCCAGTGGTTTTTACGAAAATTAACTTTGAAAAAATATGTATTGTGCTACATTGGGCTATATATATGTTAGAGCCCAAATGTAGCCCAAATGTAGCCCAATGTAGCCCAAAGATGGCCACCAGAGACAAAAAAAAAATATAGCTCAAATATAGCCCAACTGTAGCCCAATGACAGAATGTACCAGAGTGTTCTAAACAACTAGAGCGCTAACAGTATTACTTATAAAGTGAGACTTATAGTTAGGAATTAGCATTAAAAATACCTATGAAATTCACTGAAAAAACCATAGGTTTCAGACCAGTTATAGTTAGGAATTAGCATTTAAAAAACCTATGAAATTCACTTAAAAAACCATAGGTTTCACACCATTTATAGTTAGGAATTAGCATTTAAAAAACCTATTAAATTCACTAAAAAAACCATAGGTTTCACATCAGTTATAGTTAGCAGGAAATTTTACTGACATAAAACCATTGAAATTCCACGTTATAGTTAGTTGGACCCACTATAACTTGTGCTTGTAATGCACTGCTGATGACGTCACATATTACATCACTCATGACATGGTCAGTGACATCACTCATGACATCACTCATGACATCATCCTTGTGACAGAGTGACAGACCTCCTTTCACTGTAATGTAACCCATGAAACACATATTGAAAAATATAAATTACATTTTTTTTTTAAATGGAGATACCCATACCAGTTACAACAACCAATTCAATAATTCCACCATCTATATACACATTCACTCATTCACCAACAGTTCTATATAGTCACTCATACGATACACCTATACATCCTGTTACACACCGACAGTCATCCAAAAGTTACTCACACACATACTCACACATGCAAATAAACTATTGAACATCCATTTATTTGCATATACAGCTATACACACAATACCACCTTACTTCTAAGGAAACTTACACATACTTACTCTCTTAAACAATCACTTATAGAAACACATACTTATTTAAACAAGAATTCTTTCAATCTCTCACTCTCACATATACTCACTCATATACATCAATACTCACATATACTAGATTAAAACATATGCAGTTACTGATAAAGACACTAATAAAACAGTCATTCACTCACTAACACACGCCTATACACACTCATCCACCCATACAGTCCTGCACATATGCCGTCTTCAAAACACATACAAACAGTGAGTCAGTCATTGATGCATCTATGTGCTAAGTAACACTCCCACCAAACCATACAGACACTCATACTGATACTAAAAAAACATCTAATAACCCATATACACACACATGTAGCTACTCACCAACCCATGCAGCCATTTATACACAAAGTGAAACACTGATACATATATTTAAATATTTAAACATTACTCGTTAATATATGTATTCACTCAGATACACTTAATAAGCCAGTTAACCAATCATTTTTTGTAAAAAAAAAACATCCATTTACACACTTATTTAAACATTTATTCTTCCATCGACCTTTACATATACATATATAAAACATATTTATTTTTCTGAAAGGCACACATTCACTGGATGGTGTCATCAGTGATGTCACTGACCATGTCATGAGTGATGTAATATGTGACGTCATCAGCAGTGCATTACACGCGCAAGTTATAGTGAGTCCAACTAACTATAACGTGGAATTTCAATGGTTTTATGTCAGTAAAATTTCCTGCTAACTATAACTGATGAGAAACCTATGGTTTTTTTAGTGAATTTAATAGGTTTTTTAAATGCTAATTCCTAACTATAACTGGTGTGAAACCTATGGTTGTTTTCAGTGAATATATATATATACACACACACACACTTACAGAAGCATCTGAAAATGGGCAGTGACCCCAGAATTGCTACGAAAGCACCCTCATAGTCACGCCTATTGTATTTTGTTACTGCATATTTCGTTTATCCTTGCGTGCACATCTCTGTATGCACCTCCTGCCCGAAGATGCCTTCCTCATCAAGTAGATATGATACACAAAAGCAAAACCAGGGCTGCACCACATATGAAATGCAGAGAACATATGTTACAATAAGGTATAAGACAATTTGAAAATGACAACGTTTGGCAGAATCCAGTTGTGCTTCTTCACTTTTTTTATTTTTTATTTATTTTTACAGAGATTTATATAGCGCAAACTTGACCTGAATCGGGTATCAGAGTGCTTTACATAGCACCAGTTGCATTAAATGAGGACATATTCATTTTTGGTAGGCACGGGTAGATTAAGTGATTTGCCCAGAATCACAGGATGTTCAGCGTCATTGCAGAGACTCAAACCCAGTTCCCTAGATTCAAGGTCGAATGCTCTAGCCGTTAGGCCAACTCCTCTCCCCACTTTATTGTAGAATCATTTGAAATTCATTAAAACATCAGTCAACGCATTTTGTCCAGTTAAAACGTAGGACTTCTTTAGGGCGGCAAGTTAGACATTATATATATATATATATATATATATATATATATATATATATATATATCAAGAAGTGTGCGAGAATCACGTGAAGTGCGACTCCATTCCTTCATCTGATGAAGTGGTGTTTATTCTATATAGTGGCTTGATTCGGCCGCGGGAATCACGCACAGTCAGCGAGAGCGCCGTACTTCCCCGAAAAGAACCACAGGTGGAGACTCATGAAAACGACATAGGGGAAGTGGCTGCCGCCGGAGACTGGGCTTCGGTATGACTCCAGTGCCATCTTTCAAAATGAGATGTTACAGGGCACGAAGATTCTACAACACAAATACATTGCAGGTAAAACATTTTACATCAGCCACCTGAGGGTTTTAAAGTACCTGCCTACAAACACTACGAGTTACAGCATGCCGTGATGTACCCGCCCACCAGAGGGACGACCCACCGAGGGATAAAAAATTACAATGGCAATTGTGGTAGTGAATGGCGGCAGGAAAAAGTGTGCGGCAGACCTCTGAAGAAATTGAAGAACCAACGAAACGCGTTAGGATTGCCAGAGCAAAATTAATAAAGAAGTGTGCGAGAATCACGTGAAGTGCGACTCCATTCCTTTATCTGATGAAGTGGGGTTTATTCTATATAGTGGCTTGGTTCGGCCGCGGGAATCACGCATAGTCAGCGAGAGCGCCGTACTTCCCCATAAAGAACCACAGGCGGAGACTCATGAAAACGACATAGGGGAAGTGGCTGCCGCCGGAGACAGTGCTTCGGTATGACTCCAGTGCCATCTTTAAAAATGAGATGTTACAGGGCACGAAGATTCTACAACACAAATACATTGCAGGTAAAACATTTTACACCACCCACCGGAGGGTTTTAAAGTACCTGCCTACAAACACTACGAGTTCCAGCATGCCGTGATGTACCCGCCCACCAGAGGGACGACCCACCGAGGGATAAAAAAGGACAATGGCAATTGTGGTAGTGAATGGCGGCAGGAAAAAGTGTGCGGCAGACCTCTGACGAAGTTGAAGAACCAACGAAACGCATTAGGTTTGCCAGAGCAAAAATTAATAAAGAAGTGTGCGAGAATCACGTGAACTGCGACTCCATTCCTTCATCTGATGAAGTGTTGTTTATTATGTATAGTGGCTTGGTTCGGCCGCGGGAGTCACGCACAGTCAGCGAGAGCGCCGTACTTCCCGGAAAAGAACCACAGGTGGAGACTCGTGAAAACGACATAGGGGAAGTGGCTGCCGCCGGAGGCTGGGCTTCGGTATGACTCCAGTGCCATCTTTCAAAATGAGATGTTAAAGGGCATGAAGATTCTACAACACAAATACATTGCAGGTAAAACATTTTACACAACACTCTCCGGAGGGTTTTAAAGTACCTGCCTACAAACACTACGAGCTCCAGCATGCCGTGATGTACCCGTCCACCAGAGGGACGACCCACCGAGGGATAAAAAAGGACAATGGCAATTGTGGTAGTGAATGGCGGCAGGAAAAAGTGTGCGGCAGACCTCTGAAAAAGTTGACGAACCAACGAAACGCGTTAGGATTGCCAGAGTAAAATTAATAAAGAAGTGTGCAAGAATCACGTGAAGTGCGACTCCATTCCTTCATCTGAGGAAGTGGTGTTAAAACTATATATATATATATATATATATATATATATATATATATATTCACTGAAAAAACCATAGGTTATAGACCATATATAGTTAGGAATTAGCATTTACAAAACCTTAATTTACTCGCACAAAACCATAGAAATTCAAATATATAGTTAGTTGCAATAACTATATATCGCGCACCCGCAATCCACTGCTGATGATGTCACATATTACATCATTCATGACATGGTCAGTGACATCACTGATGACATCACTGATGACATCATCCAGTGACTGTATGTTTCTGTAAAGTTAAAATATGTCTTACATATTGAAGAATGAGTGGATGTATAAGTGTTTGGATGAAGGATTTAGTAGGTGCATGACTGACTGTATGAGAGAATGATTAAATGTGTCTCACTGAGTGCATGGGTTAGTGACTAAACTGTCTTAATTTGTGCATCATTATTTCTGTAGTTCTGTAAACTGCTGCATGTGTTGATCAGTAGCTATATGAGTAACTATATGGGTTATTGATTGGTTGCCCAAATATTTGTATGGGAGAGTGAGTGTGTGTGTGGGGGTGGCTGGGAGGTATGTGACTCTGTGCATAGATGTGTGAGCAGTTGATTTAGTAGATGTATGGGTTCAAAAGTGCATGTATAAACAGCTGTATGGGCGGATGACTGTCTGCATGAGTGTATTGGTGAGTGATTGGATTTCTCAGTGCTACATGTCAAAGTAAGTACATATGTAAAACACAGTACATGTAAGAGTTGACTTATATAAATAACTGTGCATAAGAGCCAGTGAATGTGTGAGTGGCTGTATGGATCATTGTGAACTTGTATCAGTGATTGTATAAGAGAGTAAATATGTGTTAGTATATGTTTGATTAAGTAAGGTGTGTATAACTGTATAGTTGAGGAAATGGAGGTGTGATTGATTCTTTGCATGACTGACTAGGTGTGTGAGTAACTCCATGGATGAGTGACAGTCTGTGAGTGTCTGTTTACACTGATTGTATCTAAGGTTATATTAGAGTCTGAAGAGGTTCATCGTATTATCACATGAATGATATCATCAGTGATGTGATCAGTAACGTCAAATGAGATGTTATCAGTGATGTCATCAGTGATGTCATTTGAGATGTCATCTGTGATGTCATCAGTGATGTCACTGACCATGTCATGAATGATGTAATATGTGACATCATCAGCAGTGGATTGCGGGTGCGCGATATATAGTTATTGCAACTAACTATATATTCGAATTTCTATAGTTTTGTGCGAGTAAATTAAGGTTTTGTAAATGCTAATTCCTAACTATATATGGTCTATAACCTATGGTTTTTTCAGTGAATTTTCTAGGTTTTGTAAATGCTAATTCCTAACTATATATGGTCTATAACCTATGGTTTTTTCAGTGAATTTCAATGGTTTTTTAATAGCAAATATCAAAAGCTGTCAAATGTCAAGTACTTGATAGGTAAAAACATTTTCGTGTTTATGCACGCTGATGTGCTTTGAACGCTGCCCCCCTCCCCCCCCCCCGCTTTTCTCTTAGGAGTACTCTCTCTTTGCAGATAGTGAAGGGTAGTTAACGCAGGCCTTTGCCCCCGTTGTAATCCGTCGTGCCTGCTTCTCTCTCCATTTGATTGATTGTTATCCAAGCATTTACTGTTTTAGAATTGGTTCTCTTTGGTACATTCTCTATTTACAAACAAGCACAGAGTCGCAATACTCTGTTTAGTCTTTGCAGATAGTGAAAAATCGTTTAAAAAAACAAAAGGAATCAAGCAAAATCAGTAGGCCACTAATGGGATCTCTTTTTGACCTCGCTAAAATAGAAACATTAAGAACAACCCCTCATGAGAAATACGAAACTAGTGAGATGAACTGAGCTCCACACGATGATGGCTGCAAGACAGCTCGGCTCCGCCACCCACCCCACCCAAAATAACGACAAACCCTATGCAAATATTATAAATATATACAACACACCAGCAAAGTAACAGGGTAAAACATTTTATTAAATAACTATTTACATAACTATTTTATACTTTTAGTTGCCCGATCCGGCTAGCTCAATCGATCAAGCATGAGACTCATGCACTCTGATCTCCTTGGCCTCAGTCAAGCATCAATAGTAAGATTTTCATACATGAGTGTACGCTCATGGTTTTGGTCCCTGAGTTGCTTCGATGTCACTGCCTTGCACAAATGGCATAAGTCCTGGATGTTGGGTGCCATAGTTCAGAGTTCTGAGCAGCGCTTGTAACACTGTCTAAAGCTTATTTGCACCTGCTGCAGCTTCACTATTCTCAAAGTAAGTGGGGGCCGTTTGTGGACCTGACTGCATTTGAAAACAATGTGATACGGTACCTCCCTAAACCGCTTGACCGAGGCCCCCGAGGGGTGGTGTGATGGCGCGGACTCGGAGAAGGCGCTTGGCTCCGACCCCCTCCCCAAGTCTTGTTGCCCTGGTGTGGCCTGAGATCGCACCCGACATAGGCGGCCGGCTCCCGGGGTCAAGAGGAACTTTTTGCCTTTTGGTGACTCTTCCATTCTGAACATTGTCCCACAATCCGTTTGACCTGAAACGATTACACAAATAAAACATTTGTGAGTTTTAAATTTCCGGAGAAGTATAATTCACCAATACCTTTCTCTGTAGATCTTTTTCCATTAACAATCCCAGTTCCATCACCCGCCCAGGATATCACTACTGTTAGTTGTCATTTTTGCTTCTGTTTTAATAAAAAATGCTTTAAGGTGTTTACTGTTTTTGTTGCGATGTATATATTTATAAGTTATTAAAGTGTTATAATCCTACTAATTTTTTATCGATTATTGCTCTTTGAGATATTCCCTGTCTACAAACAGAGAAGAATAGGAATATTCTGTCTCCCTTTGCAGATAGTGAAGGATAGGTAATGCGGACTTTTGTCCCCCGTTGTAATCCGTCATGCCTGTTTTTCTCCCCACTGATTGATTGATAGGCTGGACATTTATTGTTCAAGGAATAGTTCTCTCGAGGTATTCTCTGTTTGCAAATAACGTGGAATAGAAATATTCTGTCTAGTCTTTGCAAGTAGTGAAGGGTGGGTAATGCGGACCTTTGTCCCCCGTTGTAATCTGTCATGCCCATCTACTCCCCACTGATTGAGAAACTAGTTCCACCCGGACCATTTATTAGAGGTACATCATCTGGCTCAACCGGAGAGTACCCCTAATAAAGAAGACATATGTAAAAAACGAAGTAATCACTGTATCCTGTTAAACAGAAACTTTAGCATGAAACACACTTGAAAAGGAAGGGAAAGAAATCGAACAAAATCAGTAGGCCACTGATGAGTTTTTGACTTCGCTAGAAATAAGAAACATGAAAGTAGTGAAAGAAGCCAAGCTTGACGTTACGGCAGCCACGAGGTAGCTAGGCTCCACCACCCCCCCACTGCTCCAAGCATGTCTGTCCCACCGCCCGCCACGCCCATTAACGGTAACATGAAATAGATACAAATCAGCAGATACCTACCCCCTTTCCGGAAACTCCAGAAGTGCAACAGGGCCACGGTTACGCCCATCCGGAAGATGAGGCCTCGACACGTGCAGGGCGGGGCCCAGCTAACCGCCATCAGCCATGGCGTGGATGGCCCGAAATGTACTGGTCTCCCGATTCCCTTCTTCTGCTGCCTTGCAGGCCACGGGGGGGATGTCTTGCCTCTGCTCTGACCCCCCCCCTTCTTATCGCCCGGTCCGGACATCACGGATATCAACGCCAGGTGTCGGAGTGGGGTGCGCTGGGAGGGAGAGGCGGCGTGAACGAGCCTCTCCCACCCCCCCAGGTGGGGGCCCCTCAGCTGCACCCCCAAGGCTCCACTCACCCAACAAAAGGGTCGTCGCGTAAGGTGCACCAGGAGAGGAGCCGAGCCCGACGGTATCTTCTTTCTTCAATAATGGCTGCGACAACACTGGGGGGGATGTCTTGCACATGCCACCGACCCCCCCCCCCTCTTATCGCCTGGTCCGGACATCACGGATATCAACGCCAGGTGTCGGCGTGGGGTGCGCTGGGAGGGAGAGGCGGCGCGAACGAGCCTCTCCCACCCCCCCAGGTGGGGGCCCCTCAGCTGCACCCCCAACGCTCCACTCACCCATCAAAAGGTCTCGTCCACTATTGCGAGGCAATGATGCTCCGCTCACCCAGCCGGGGTCTCGTCCACTGTTCCGGTGCAACGACGCTTCTGAGTTCAACTATAAAATGAGTCCTGCATCCAGAAACGTTCTCCTCAACTTTGAAGATTCTATAAGAGCCACGGGGGCCCCCGACCCCGCAGACACCCCCAATGGGAAATGACTGCCATGATCACACACGGAACGACCACGACGTAGCCGCGGGACGTCGGTGCGCTCATGCCGGCGCCGGCCTCAGTCTTGAAATTACCAAAATCCTGCAAGACTACCAACTTGATCAGTTCTGGTGGTACACCAGTATGACCCGGTAGGAGAGATTGTTGCCTCCCACCCCACTTTGACTGATGGTTCATGTCGGCAGTCCCCTCTGCTACCCTTCAACGAAAACTTTTGGACTGCCGAAAGAGGTCCCGGTCCAACCACGAGTTGGTGGAGACATTTTGACTATACTTGGACCTTCCTGACCTCACCCAAAATAGCCCCGGTACAAATGAAACTCTCAACTCCTTGTTGTGCCCCGATTGCTCAGCCTTGATATCATGAGATATGTATGCAGTTTTTAGCACATGAATTGATATGGAATAAGACTGATTATATGTTCGGACAATGAATTGATCCAGGATGGGTATTGATTATACGTTCGAACAATGAATTGACATGGGACGGGTACTGATTACACGTTCGAACAATGAATTGATATTAAGTTCTAATGCATCATTGATTACTGTATTTATTATTGAAGGTTCGAATTGTCGACACTTTTGGTACTTGCTCACAATGAATTATCGATATGATTTTGTTGCACTTGTCGCACTTTTTACTATGAAATCAACGACCACTGACTCTCTGTTATGTTTTCCACAAATAAATACCCCCCCCCCCCCCCCATTTACAGTTCCAGCCTGCTCCGTGGCCGGCCCACGGGGTTGTAGGCCCGTATTTGGGCACCAACATTTTTATTAAAGGTTTTTGAAAAAGCAAACGTAGTTGTAACGCGTAGATTGGTAAGTTTCGAATAAATGCCCACTGTTTCCGTTTTTTTTTTTTTTTAAAAAGCAGGTGAAATGAAGCAGCTCAATTAGTTAAGGGTTAAAAAGTATAGTACGCAGAAACATTGAAAATATGAATGGTCCAGGTTTGTTGTATGTGTTCATTTTTGTACAGCATAAAGCAATCAATAAAGATCCTGGTATTTAGCCTCTACTTTATATGCTACCTGTATCAGGTAAGTTGTTTTAAATGCCCCTAAGCCATCCCGAACGAATGTCACCTGGCCCCCCTAGTACGAACGAAAACGACCCCGTACCACTGTAGGTTATCTCTCTTCCTCAAAAATGACAAAAATTACTTTCTAGGACGTTTTGGACATTGATGATTTTCATATGATCTATTTATTAAAGTAATACTCATCTCTCCGCATGAAATTAATTTTCCACATGCTACACAAGTCAACCTCAGCTGCACCCCCAAGGCTCCACTCACCCAACAAAAGGGTCGTCGCGTAAGGTGCACCAGGAGAGGAGCCGAGCCCGACGGTATCTTCTTTCTTCAATAATGGCTGCGACAACACTGGGGGGGATGTCTTGCACATGCCACCGACCCCCCCCCCCTCTTATCGCCTGGTCCGGACATCACGGATATCAACGCCAGGTGTCGGCGTGGGGTGCGCTGGGAGGGAGAGGCGGCGCGAACGAGCCTCTCCCACCCCCCCAGGTGGGGGCCCCTCAGCTGCACCCCCAACGCTCCACTCACCCATCAAAAGGTCTCGTCCACTATTGCGAGGCAATGATGCTCCGCTCACCCAGCCGGGGTCTCGTCCACTGTTCCGGTGCAACGACGCTTCTGAGTTCAACTATAAAATGAGTCCTGCATCCAGAAACGTTCTCCTCAACTTTGAAGATTCTATAAGAGCCACGGGGGCCCCCGACCCCGCAGACACCCCCAATGGGAAATGACTGCCATGATCACACACGGAACGACCACGACGTAGCCGCGGGACGTCGGTGCGCTCATGCCGGCGCCGGCCTCAGTCTTGAAATTACCAAAATCCTGCAAGACTACCAACTTGATCAGTTCTGGTGGTACACCAGTATGACCCGGTAGGAGAGATTGTTGCCTCCCACCCCACTTTGACTGATGGTTCATGTCGGCAGTCCCCTCTGCTACCCTTCAACGAAAACTTTTGGACTGCCGAAAGAGGTCCCGGTCCAACCACGAGTTGGTGGAGACATTTTGACTATACTTGGACCTTCCTGACCTCACCCAAAATAGCCCCGGTACAAATGAAACTCTCAACTCCTTGTTGTGCCCCGATTGCTCAGCCTTGATATCATGAGATATGTATGCAGTTTTTAGCACATGAATTGATATGGAATAAGACTGATTATATGTTCGGACAATGAATTGATCCAGGATGGGTATTGATTATACGTTCGAACAATGAATTGACATGGGACGGGTACTGATTACACGTTCGAACAATGAATTGATATTAAGTTCTAATGCATCATTGATTACTGTATTTATTATTGAAGGTTCGAATTGTCGACACTTTTGGTACTTGCTCACAATGAATTATCGATATGATTTTGTTGCACTTGTCGCACTTTTTACTATGAAATCAACGACCACTGACTCTCTGTTATGTTTTCCACAAATAAATACCCCCCCCCCCCCCCCATTTACAGTTCCAGCCTGCTCCGTGGCCGGCCCACGGGGTTGTAGGCCCGTATTTGGGCACCAACATTTTTATTAAAGGTTTTTGAAAAAGCAAACGTAGTTGTAACGCGTAGATTGGTAAGTTTCGAATAAATGCCCACTGTTTCCGTTTTTTTTTTTTTTTTTTAAAAAGCAGGTGAAATGAAGCAGCTCAATTAGTTAAGGGTTAAAAAGTATAGTACGCAGAAACATTGAAAATATGAATGGTCCAGGTTTGTTGTATGTGTTCATTTTTGTACAGCATAAAGCAATCAATAAAGATCCTGGTATTTAGCCTCTACTTTATATGCTACCTGTATCAGGTAAGTTGTTTTAAATGCCCCTAAGCCATCCCGAACGAATGTCACCTGGCCCCCCTAGTACGAACGAAAACGACCCCGTACCACTGTAGGTTATCTCTCTTCCTCAAAAATGACAAAAATTACTTTCTAGGACGTTTTGGACATTGATGATTTTCATATGATCTATTTATTAAAGTAATACTCATCTCTCCGCATGAAATTAATTTTCCACATGCTACACAAGTCAATCTCATCTGCCTAAAGTTCTTTTACAGATTTGGGACCGTTTCCCTTGCCTCTGACTCACTTATTGCTAAGTCATTGGTGGATGTTTTTGCCGGTCGGGGATTATCCACCAAATCTCGAAGTTGTGCTTTAGAATAATTAAGAGGGTGCCACCTCTCCATGTGCCGATGCATGGTATGATTACCATAGCTATATTTTTTTTCGGTCCCTCTCGAGAGTTTTTTTTTGCAGATGAGGCAGGTAACAAACCTGGCATTAACTTTCTTTTCATGAGAAGGAAAAGAAAAAAATTGCCAGATAAAATTCACTTTCACATGGGACGTTCTTGGCATTTCTTTCAGAAACTTTTACATCACTGTGTCATTTCTTTGTCTATCCTGGTTAAAGCAATGTCATGTAAATAGTTCTTTAAAAAGTTTTTTTTAACGTGTTTACTTTGTTGGAGCGTTGTATATATTTATAAGTTATTAAAGTGTTATAATACTACTACTTTGTTGGAGTGCTATATATTTTTAATGTGACACATAATTGTGAAGACTTTGATGTACAAAAAGGCATCCCTGGAATCTTCCGCTTCAGGCTCGGTCCCACACACCCTTACAGTGAGAATCCCCTCCCCAATCACAATACAGGATCGTTATCAGATAGTAGGAACGCGTGTGGTATGACGAATCTCATGAGGTGGGGGCCTTGATCTACTGTAACTCCTTTGAACAGGGGTGATTCTTTACAGTTGGGGCCATAAACTACATCTGCAGGGCTAGGTGATAGCCTGGGACCGGCCTGGACAATCGGACACAGAGGAAGAGGAGTGTCAGAGGGTGCGGTATTGAATAGGGTGAAAGGGTGGTGTCGGGCGGGCACAGGGTGTGATTCTCAGGGAAGAGCAGCGCAGATGGGGGGAGGTTTATGGCCCATGCATAAGACAGAGAGCGGGGGTGACCAGTGCGTGGGGGAGATGCTTGCGAGGGTGGGGAGCCATGCTGAGGATCGGCGGCGTGCAGAGAGTGGGTCTGGTCAAGGCATCTAAAATGGCTGCCGTGCACGACAAAAGTGTGGCATTGGAAAAAAAGCAAGATGGCGCAGACAATGTTTATCAATACGAATTAATTTATAACAATTATTTTTAACAATATATTTACTCGCAGTGTCAAAATGGCGGTCAACACTTCCTGATTTCCTTCGAATCGAACGTTAACAGAAGTCAAGCGGCAAAAAAAAAAAAATAAACGCTCACGCGCAACCGCCAGAAGACAAGTATCAACATATATGAGCCTCCTCAACCACCCTCAGAAAACATAGGGGGTCAGGATACGTCTCCCATACCCCCTTATACCCAATACTCACATTGCTTTTTCTCCATCTTGTAATTTAATTAAATCGAAACACAAAATGACAAAATTCCCGTTTCGCTACCAGTTTGTGACCCGGTTCGCGAACCGAGAAGCGCTTCTACCGCAAAAAATCAAATTTTTTTGATTTGCCCCACGGGACCCTTTAATAACCCCAACATCATTCCTAGGGGGTCAAGAGGAGTCTACCTTGCCCCCTTTCATTAAATTCCCCCTTCGTTTTTCTCCTCCTCTTGTCTCTCGATCCTACCGAGAGACAAGATGGCGGCCGCACCGGACTGTTTAGAATGTTGACAGACACAGGAGAGCCAATCAGCTTCGCTTCGCAAAGCTCCGTTACGCGAAAAGTACGCGATCTGGAGCGCTATCCGGGACGCTGTCACAGATATATCTGTTTTTTTAAACATTAATTTCTCAAAATCCACTGGAGCACATATATTGAGACCCAGCAAAGGCACATCGGGCTAACAGTCCCTACAATTTTGCCAAGTTTCGTGTAAATCCATTCAGCCGTTCGAGCTAAAAGTGAGGCCAAACGCCCTATGGAAAAATGAATGGGAAAAACGCGTTTTGGGACCCCCCTTTTTTCTCGGCCCCTCCTTGACGAAACCCCCTACATTTTCAGGGGGTGCTCAGAAACAAAATGTGCCATTTTCCTGAAAATTTCAGCCGATTCCATCCACAAACGCCAAAGTTATTAGACATAGAATTTTCAAAAGTTCCATAGAGAAAAAATCCTAACTATATATAACTACTGTGATGTCACTGACCATGTCATGAATGATGTAATATGTGACATCATCAGCAGTGGATTGCGGGTGCGCGATATATAGTTATTGCAACTAACTATATATGGAATTTCATTGGGTTTTATGTCAATAAAATGTCCAGCTAAATTTCATAGGTTTTATATCAATAAAATGTCCAGCTAACTATATAGGAGGAATTTCAATGTTTTTTTATATGTTAATTCCTAACTATATAAGGCCTAAAACCTATGGTTTTTTTAGTGAATTTCATTGGTTTTTTAAAGGCTAATTCCTAACTATATATAGTGTATAACCTTTGGTTTTTTCAGTGAATTTCATTGGTTTTTTAAATGCTAATATATATATATATATATATATATATATATATATATATATATATATATAATATTCCTAACTATATATAGTGTATAACCTATGGTTTTTTCAGTGAATATATCTATATATATATATATATATTTTTTTTATATTACCTACTGCGAAAAGGTAGAGGCGGCTCTGGCTGCACCTCGTGGTTGAGTGTGTAACCGGCAGCACGAGGGTGACGGAGGTTTGGTATATATATGTTATGTTATATGCTGTTTTATACCGTACTGAACTATTCTGTAAAGAACTCTGAACAAGTGCATTCTGTTCCAATTGTAGACACGGAAAAGATGCAAGGCCGATTAATCGTCAAGGCTCGATATTAGCATTCTCTTGAATTCACTAAACTAAATTTCCAGCAAGGACCTCGGGATCCGAACATAATGAGCATTCAGACTCATCACCCAACGCACTAATCAATGTGTAATACTCGCTCGGGGGTTAGTTAAATAAAATGTGAAAGCTGTATTAACAAAACCTTTTGCTGTCCAGCCCAGCCTTTCAATCCCTTTCCAAGCACTGCATAATGCAGATACCGCAAATAAATTATAGATGAAACTCCAATCATATGTTTATAAATACAATAACATTAGCATTTTACTTCCTCATAAATCTGCACTTAACAACGCTCCACTCTCAGATATAAAGCCCGGTAAAACAATGATATATTCTCTGCCGCCGGGCCTTGGACGGCGGCCCAGGCGAGAGCAATAATATAACCCTGCATCCAAGTTTGTGGTCCGTGCCTGTTCCTGTTCATGGTTGAATGTGTAACCGGCAGCACGAGGGTGACGGACGTTTGGTATGTATATGTTATGTTATATGCTGTTTTATACCGTACTGAACTATTCTGTAAAGAACTCTGAACAAGTGCATTCTGTTCCAATTGTAGACACAGAAAAGATGCAAGGCCGATTAATCGTCAAGGCGCGATATTAGCATTCTCTTGAATTCACTAAACTAAATTTCCAGCAAGGACCTCGGGATCCGAGCATAATGAGCATTCAGACTCATCACCCAACGCACTAATCAATGCGTAATACTCGCTCGGGGGTTAGTTAAATAAAATGTGAAAGCTGTATTAATAAAACCTTTTGCTGTCCAGCCCAGCCTTTGAATCCCTTTCCAAGCACCGCATAATGCAGATACCGCGAATTATAGATGAAACTCCCATCATATGTTTATAAATACACTAACATTAGCATTTTTCTTCCTCATAAATCTGCACTTAACAACGCTCCACTCTCAGATATAAAGCCCGGTAAAACAATGATATATTCTCTGCCGCCGAGCCTTGGACGGCGGCCCATTCATTCCAAGCGCGGCTTTTCAAACATTACTTCTTCGCTCATCCCCCCTCATTTAAAATCCATTTTAATTTTAAACATGCGCGCGGCAACCCTACTGGTATACTTACTCATCGAGGCTATGCATCACGGAGTGAAGGCGGGGGTCGGAGGGGGCAGTAAAACAATGATATATTCTCTGCCGCCGAGCCTTGGACGGCGGCCCATTCATTCCAAGCGCGGCTTTTCAAACATTACGCGGCCCATTCATTCCAAGCGCGGCTTTTCAAACATTACTTCTTCGCTCATCCCCCCTCATTTAAAATCCATTTTAATTTTAAAGATGCGCGCGGCAACCCTACTGGTATACATACTCATCGAGGCTATGCATCAGGGAGTGAAGGCGGGAGTCGGAGGGGGCAGAAAATTGTTTAATCTGGAGATAAGGTTCAATGTGGTCACCACCGCTGAACAGTGGCGTAATTACCAGATCAGCCCCGCTAAAAATACACTCAGGGTGCCCGTGTTGTTGCATTCACATCGAAGGCTTCCCCCAGGCAGGGGGAAGCGGAAACCAAGTCCTCCCGGCCCCGCCCACAACCAGGCGGCGGCGGCCATCTTGAGGCGGCTCGGGCCGCGGCGGTGATCTCGGGGGTAAAACGAGGGGTGGGCACCCTCGAAATCGAAATAAAACAGATAAAAATAAAAGAGAGAAGCCCCCCAAGTCCCCCCCAAGCCCCGCCCCAAAAAAAAAATCGCGAAAAATCACGGGGTGCGCGCACGCGTTCGCGCTTATAGATATATAATTGATTTCTCTTCTAATTTTCTCAGGAACCACTGGAGGGATTTACACTATTTTACCAAAAGCGTGATCTGCATACCAGACACTACCATTTTGACAAGTTTGGTGTAATTCCCTTCAGCGGTTCAAGCTGTAGCTGAGTCTAAAGGTCCTATGGAAATTAACATGGGGAAAACACGTTTTGGGACCCCCCTTTTTTCTCAGCCCCCTCTTGATGAATCCCCCCCAAATTTTCAGGCAAGGAGCGGAGCGGAGCGAGCCATCTTCTTTGAGAAATTTGCGAAGATTCATCAACCAGGGCCAAAGTTATTCCCAATAGAATGTTGGGGATTTCCTATGGGAAACCGTCCTAACTATATATACCTACTGGCTATCGCCAGTAGGTAATATGTATATGTATATATATATACACACACACACACACACACACAGAACATACATGTATATACAATGAAATAATGAAACATATAAATACATAAAGGTGAATGCAAAGACAAACCAAAGTTTAACCATTTTTGAGGGAAGCCAACAATTCACCCAAAATCAGACTAATCCGTTGTGTATTACAGCAGTACTCGAGTTGAGCCGTTGTGGCATGAAAATTTGTGACAACGCAACAGGAAGTATAGTACAAAAATCTAACAATACATAATAGTGATGGAGGTGGAGACCATATTGGGCAAGCAAGCAAGATCAAGAACGCGACCCGTTGACATATAATGTTTTAACAAAAAGGGGGTAACCCTGTGTCCCTCAGAACCTGGGTAGGTGTGGTTAAAGACAAAATTGGTTCTGTCGGGTAACCGAATATATTGCTTTTAAGAAAGGCTAGGTTAGCTCAAAGCACAGTGTAATAACTCAAGTGCAGTTAAATTGAATGAAACCTCTCTGAAAACAAAATATAGTTCAAGATATTTATATAGGAAACAACGTTACGTAAGTAAAACACCGGAATTACTTCATTCCATTTTATACAAATTCTAAGAACAGGTGAAAAGTGACTGTAGGTGAATGAAGTGACTAGTGCAAAAATAGAGTGACATTTATATACAGTTATATACAATACTACACATGAAAAAGGTCGGGGGGGAAAGAACAATTTTGAGTTAGCGGTCAGAGATCTTAGTTAAAGCTCCAAGGAGACAGTTGATTATTGTGCCCGTTCCTGGAGGTATCTTGACCAGTGTTATGCGTTATTGATTCACTGGTACACAAGAGGTTGGTCAACCCACCAGGAAGACCCATCATTTCTGGATGTGGATCCATATTGGAACCAGTGAATCAATACATTGACCATTTTCTCCAGCCATTGGTAGCGGAAACCAAATCTTATGTGAGAGATTCGATGCACATCATCCAATTACTTGAAGGTCAACCCTACGATGAAGCCACCCAACTCATGGTAACATTGGATGTTGCTTCGCTTTACACATCCATACCCCAAGATGAGGCAATTAACATCATACAGGGTGTACTGGAAAAACGACCGTCACCACTTTGGATACCTTCTGACTTCCTCACCAACCTTCTTGAGATCGCGATGAAACGCAATTTCTTTGTTTTTCAGCAACAATTCTATATGCAATGCAAGGGAGTTGCTATGGGGGCCACTTATGCTCCTAGCCTGGCTAATCTATACATGGACCAGTATGAAGAACAACATCTATACTCAGAAGAAAATCCATACGTCGATTCAATCTCAATATGGAAAAGATATATTGATGACGTGATTATGATATGGACAGGCACAGAAGCTGATCTAAAAGACTTCTTCCTTTGGCTAAACTCCAGATGTAACGACATCCAGTTCACAATGACTTATGATAAATCAAACATTGCTTTCCTTGATCTCCTGTTCAAGGCTGAAGATGGCCTAATCATCTGTGATCTTTACAGAAAACCCACGGAAAGAAACACCCTCTTGAAGTATGACTCTCACCACCCACGTAATCTACGTGATAACTTGCCCTTTGGGCAATATCTACGGTTGAGACGTAACTGCACTAAAAAAACAGACTTCTTCAAGGAGTGTGAGACACTCACCAACCGCCTACGTGAACGAGGTTACCCGATGGGGTTACTCAAACGTGCCAAGAAAAGAGCCTGGTACAGTCCAAGAGAGGAGTTACTTGCCCCAAAAGAGAAAAAAGATGCTTGCCCCAATCTAGTCTGTGTCACCACATTTAATTCCAGGAGCAATATCATGAAGAAGACTATAAAGAAGTACTGGAACCTGGTTGCCTCAGAGCTCAACACCAATGAAAGTCCATTATTTGCCTTCAAAAGAGGACGGAACATAAAGAACAGTGTGGTAAAGGCATTCCTAGAACCCCCAAAACCGGCCACACTCAGAGACCACCTGGGCTTGCCCCCAGTTAAAGGACACTTTAAATGCAGCACATGCAAAGCTTGCCCTTTGTGCATTGATGGACCATCTTTCACTCATGACAATAAAACATACATATTACCTTCCCTGACAAATTGCAACACCTCGAATGTCATATACATCATCCTGTGTCCAAGTGACAAACCATATGTGGGCCAGACAACACAGAAAGTTAAGGTACGCATATTACAGCACATGAGCAGAATCCGCTGCAAGGTTCAGGGAGCCCCTATGGTTGACCACTTTGTTAGCCAGAATCACGATCCAAACAGTATACGCTGGCGCATACTTGAAAAAATCAATACAAACCCGCGTGGTGGCTCCATCACCTCTGCACTTAACAGAAAGGAGTGCAAATGGATCCACATTCTTAACTTTGTGGGTCAAGGTTTAAATGAACATGAGGAGATCTCCAGGCAGATGGGTTTGCTATGTATATGAATGTATCTCCTTAAACATGAACCTGTGATTGGTTTTCTAAACATGCGTCACCTTTGACGAGCCTCTTTTGTATATGGAATACAGGTTGCCATAGACATGCTGGACTTGACCTTCAATATGTTGCACCAGTTCAGCCTTACATGACTGCAACCACTGTCTAAATTTAAATGTTTCACTTTTAATTGTTTCACTTTGACGAGTTAATATTGTGATGTTTTATATGTTGCATCACTTCAGCTTCACATGATTGCAATAATTGTCTAACTCCTAAAAATGTTTCAAATGGTTCATTTTGACTTGTAAATATTGTATTTATGCTCCTTCCCGTTATTAGAGGCAGTATCTAATCGCGTCTCCAGAGAATCCCCCTAACGTGCTGCTCTGTTTGCATAAGTCATGATCGAACGCGATAATATCTCTCTTTGCGTTGCTTAGCCACCCAGGGGCTCGCACTCCTCAGCCAATGGGGTTGGGGGTCATTGTTTTCGCTGACGCTACGGCGTTGCTACGCGACCGACGTGCATAACGTCCTCGCGCCCTTCACCTTCCTGATTCGAGTCTCCGCTACTGATGTCAGACGGGACTCGAGATATCGAGAGTGAGCAGCGCTACCCTCTCGTTTCTACTTGAATTCGTGGTAAGCCCTCCCCATAACGGCGTGTGGTTCTCTACCGACGAGTGCCTTGGGCAGTCACTCCACGGCACTGTTTTAACTCCCTAACATCGGCACCAAGATCTGCCGTGTGTTTTTGATAAATAGCACTCTGGTTTTTAAAATATGCTACACACATCTGGTGTTTGACTGAGGCACTTTGTAACCCTTTATTATTACCGGCACAACGATTGCCTTGTCCTTTAAATAGCACTCTGTTTTTACAGATGCCACACTCACTTGGTGGTTAATCGAGGTACTTCGCCACACAAAACCAAGAATATCACTGTGCCCCATAAGCGTGTTTAATTCCTTGGACAATGGAGTTCCTTTGTACGCAATTAGGCACACAAATCGATTATCTACGCCCATGTTATATGTAGTTAATGCATGAGCGATGTAGGTAATGCATGCTTCATCCCATAGAGCCATGGTTAAATTGAACATGCTTTTACCAAGGGACTTACTTTAGCTACCTTCTCTCCCAGATTGACCTGCTGGCAATCCAGTCCAGGGTGTGATTTACTTGCCTCCTGTGAATTCAAAATACCCCACCGTGTGAGTATATTGCACTCACTTGATTTTGTCTACATATACTAA
Organism: Lissotriton vulgaris; assembly: GCF_964263255.1. NCBI lineage: Eukaryota > Metazoa > Chordata > Amphibia > Caudata > Salamandridae > Lissotriton > Lissotriton vulgaris. The sequence goes on along the minus strand of NC_141699.1, from coordinate 217,557,557 downwards.
TGTACCATCTACCTCTCTGAAACCCACCATTATCATTCATTTCTAGGTCGCTCCCCTGTCTTGATAAAGACCCGCCGTGACCACCAACTGGGGCACATTAGGGTCGAAACGTCGACGCATAACACTGGTCAAGATACCTCCAGGAACGGGCACAATAATCAACTGTCTCCTTGGAGCTTTAACTAAGATCTCTGACCGCTAACTCAAAATTGTTCTTTCCCCCCGACCTTTTTCATGTGTAGTATTGTATATAACTGTATATAAGTGTCACTCTATTTTTGCACTAGTCACTTCATTCACCTACAGTCACTTTTCACCTGTTCTTAGAATTTGTATAAAATGGAATGAAGTAATTCCGGTGTTTTACTTACGTAACGTTGTTTCCTATATAAATATCTTGAACTATATTTTGTTTTCAGAGAGGTTTCATTCAATTTAACTGCACTTGAGTTATTACACTGTGCTTTGAGCTAACCTAGCCTTTCTTAAAAGCAATATATTCGGTTACCCGACAGAACCAATTTTGTCTTTAACCGTTGTCATATAAGGCTGGTGGTCAGTGAATCCCGTGCTTATGATTGAAGGAAAGACAAGAGCCGAATAGGATTGGTGCATAGAGAATGTTCCAATCCAAAAGTTAATGATGAAAAGTTACATCGAGTGGAAAAAAGCCTCAGAACAGAACCAAACCTTCTAAGGTTTAGGAAGGCCCTCAAAACCCTACTTTTTCCCTGAGCCATCCCTCCCACTCCCGACTATCTTCCACTGGTGGTAATAGGTTCAGCGCTGGGAAACCCTCTGGGTGACTACGCGCTTTAGAAATCTTTAAATTTAAATTAAATTTAAATTTAAAAGAGCCCAGTGTTTGTGATAAACGCATCGATGCAAGACACATACCAGAAATGATTTGATGCATTAGAGTGAAGTAACATCCAAAGGTCAGAAAACCTTCCTTGAAATATTGTGTCAAGGATTGATATCTATCAATAAAAAAAACAACACACAGGTCTCAGAATGACAAACAGTATTTAGATAACTGCAGAGTAGTGCAGTGTCACAACTGGTGTCCCAAGCCATATCTGTATGTTATCACCAAGAGTGAAGAATTTTGTCGCAAGAGAGGCTACAACCCAGGCAGCAAGCAAACTTCTGGAAAGATACCAGTTCCTTGTAACGTGTTTCCAATGTGTAATAGCCTTAGAATGGATGGGAAATTAGCCATCCGGCCGTATACGCCGGGAAATGAACAAGTAAGAATGAATGCTAAAACCAGAAAATAAGAATGAGCTAATCAAAAAAAAGTTGAAAACCAACAGAAAAGTCGTATAATCCAACACAACTGACCCCCACTGTAGGACAGTTAACTACTTCGATGCTACTGACGGAACCGTTCAGTCACGCCCCTCGGGTGGGCTGTGCTCATGACGGAACGGTTCCGTCACGGCCCGGCCGCCGCGCATGCGCGGCTCTGATTTTGAACCTGTGCGGCGGGTTTCATTAAGCGGGCGGGGCCGTGACGGAACCGTTCCGTCACAAGCACAGCTCACCCGTGAGCCGTGACGGAACGGTTCTGTCACCAGCGCAGGTGAGCCGCGCGCCCGCCCGCGACAGTTAGCGCTGCGGTGGAATAGCAGCCGCAGCGAAGGAGTTAATTATGTTCTTGATGAGTCATAAAACCCAACACGAATGGCCACCACTATGGGAAATTTGTTCGGTTCCTGAAAGGGGGTCACCACTAGCGGCCCCCTCAGACCACTTAGGGTTGATAAATATAAATGAAAACAAAGTTCTATTTAATGAAGACTGGCACAAAACAATCAACCAGTCTTATAACACCTAGCCCCATAATGAAAGAGGCGCCACCTCTGAGAGCCCGTCAGTCAGCATGGTCTAGGTAAAGCATTGATATAAGAATACAGTGCCTAGAATTGCATTCTGTGGTTGCACCACTTGGACCTGTACAAATAAATAAAGGACAGCTGCCACTAATGGCCCCCTCTGGGGCTCAATACCGAGAAGTGCATACAAAGCGGACAAAGGCGTTAGTGGCGGGTACTCACTGTGATAGGTGTCCACGGTGTCGATAGGCCAGCTATACAGCACAGTGTCCTCCTCGTTGTTTCGAGTCAACCAGTATGCCGCTCGTACTCGTCTTAAAAGCGATGTATGAAATAAAGCGGATGATCGCCCAAGCAATTTCAGGAGATGCGTTGAAAGCTATAGCTGCCATGTTGGAATGGTTCTCTAAGTAGTTGACAAAGGTAGCCAGCCGGGTTTATATGAAATTTGGCAGCATTACACCTTATGGTGTGAGGATGATTTGTTGTGGTAGTACAGTTAAGTAGGACATAAGTAGGGAAAGTCTGTTTTAAATTATACATTTTTTTTCACCTAGTGATATCTGTTGCCACTGTAGCTTCATGATATTTTGGAAAAGTACCACAGTACATGCTGATGACAAGGCATTATGTGATTGGCTTATGACTATCTTTACAAACATTAAAGGCAGCCATGTTGTTAAGTACACTTACCATGTGTTCTAGGTTAGGGCCTTGTATGTAGGTAAATATTAGTTTTTATATTTCCCCCCAACTTATTACCACTATATTGAAAGAACAATGTAAGAATAGAGTCGTGGGTATTTAAGGACATGATCCGCTGAAAGCGGTCGATATTATTCATGAATTGCGAGCGCATGAAATACAGGAGAATATGATAATTAATCGAGGTATTGTACACTCCAAGATGGCGGCAAGCATATTACCAAAATAACGATGGTGTTAAAGGTGTAAACATTGAGCAATTGGTCTTAGACAGTGTTAGAACATGATTGTGAGTATAATTATAGCGCTTTAATAGTCATATTAGGGGAGATTAACCACTTAAGATAGTATGAAATCAGTACGAATTAGAATTGATAGCGTTATTTGATTATATTGGATATGGACCCATTACAAGATGCACTCATGTTTATTAAGGATAAACAGACACTCCAAGATGGCGCTTATGCTGAACGCCGTACGGAGTAGTGAGGATAGTCACTACCCGAGAAGACCGAGGACCTCGTAACTTAAGGTGTTGCACGCCGAGGGTGAGTGTTATATAACGTGATAAGTTCGAGGTTTGAAAAAACAAGAGAGGATAAGCCCGAGAGTGATGGCAAGTATCTTTGATTGCAGCCGGGGGATCACGAATATATACTTGAAGTCTGGGGACTCCCAACTCGAGATCATTGCATGTAGGGTGAGTGTATGTTTATTACTAGTAGGATGAGACGATAGACGTATATGCATAAATACAAGAGATGCTTATATTTATTTTAGCCAAAACGATCTTGGAAGCAAATATCTGAATACTGAAGAGAAGGATAAAATACACACGCACGGATGTGGCATTAAGAGGTAATAGAATTGGAAATTACGACTTGAGTTATTAATATTGTTGAGTTTAGGGATGGTTCAAATAAAGTGGTGGTGAGGACCATTGTGAAGAACCCCATATCCTATTTATGAGATTATTATACGATACTCAAATGTGAGAAAGGATTGATAATGAGGGTACAGATTTAATTTGGTTATTATATTTTCTTAGAATTATATATGGTTGAATCCAGAGGAAGATATTACTCCTGAGGAAACCTTGAATATTTAGGTGAATCTTGAGTTCTATTGCATGGAACCTAATACAATGGAATGTTCCCTTTGGTATAAGGTTAGACATATACTCACTAAATACGGATGTATTGTATACTTGGAGTGGCATAACTACCTTTCCATCTTCTCTCTTTATAAACCTATACACTATGCGGAGCTTACCTAATTTTGCTTTGTGTGTCTTTACTTTACACACTATTATTTAAGAAGCCATACGTAGATCGTGTCAATCTCATGGGTATTGTTTATTTGGTTGCAGCCCTGAGGAAGTCAATGTGTTGTATATCGCACTACGAAACACGTATTGGCTGATGTACCATGAACAAGTGATTATCAAAAGATGACTGATGACATGAAAATAAATACAGATGAACTTTGAAATCTTAATTGGAGAAGACCTGGAATAGTTATTTTGATTTACTGAATAGTGACATTTGCCAATAAGACTGGTGCTATATCTACAGACAGAATTAATAATAGTGTGCTCAGAGGGTATTGTTTATGTTTGTTTCTGCACATGCGGGACCTGTGGATGTTGGATACACATTCACCCTCTTTGATGCACCAAATGTGATATACTCTATAAATATACCCTGATAATATGTTGTAGAGTGCCCATTAGGCTGCTTGTATCCACTCTGTCAATTTACATTGCATTTTGTGATTCTCTAATTGCGATTCGCTAAAAATCGCAATTTGAGAATCAAAAAACTCTTTTTTGATACATTTGGCTCTAAGTCCCTAACCCAGAATACTGGCAGAGAGTAGTAAAAATAATATGGCTGCCTTTTAATTTTATTAACACAGATATTAGCCAATCATATACTGTCTTGTCATTGCCATGCAGTATGGTATACCATGGTCGAATATACAACTAAGGCCTACATGTATTACTGTATTGTGTTACCCTGTGTTACGCATTGTCTTGCATGAGTACTTAAGTCACATTTACAAAGCAACACAAGGCCACCATGCTTGGTCCTAAATTGCTGGTAAATCTGGAGAAACATATGGCAGCACAAATCCCTGTCTTGTGTTACCCTGCACACAATATTGTCCATTTCTGTAAAATTGTATGTACATCGTATGACACTCCACTGTACACTACCACACTCTACCCCACTCCACTCTATGCTGCTCCATAATACGCTATTCCTCTGTATGCCACTCCACTGTACGCTACTATTTACTCTATGCCACTTCGGTGTACCCCACACCAGTCTACTCCACTGTATACTAGTCCACTCTATGCCACGCCATGGTACACCACACCACTCTACGCTATTCCACTGTACTCCACCCTAATCTACACCACTCCACTCTAAGCCACTCCACTCTACACCACCATTCTATGCTATTCCAATGTATGCAGCTACACTCTACGCCACTCCACTGTATGGAATTTCTCCACCTCATTACACTGTATGACACTACACTCTATGATACGACACAACACTATACGACTTAACACTATACAACACTGTACTCTACACCGCTCTAGCCTATGCCAGCCGAGTCTACTCCACTCTACAAACCTCTACTCTACTCAACACCCCTCCACTCTACCAAACTCTAACCAACTCTGTAATGATGTCCCATCTGGGCCTAATTTGGTTTTCCCTTAGTTTAGCGTATTAGATGTTTTAGGCTGCCTTTGCTTTGCACAGCCATGCATAACACACTTGTTTTTGTACCATTGTTTTAGCAATAAACTGTACATGTTCTTTGTTACTGTGATTCTTCTCTGGAGTCTGTCTGCACGTTTCGTACAAGGTTGCTAGGAATACATAACAACATAGGGTACTGTTTTCTTTTCTTTTACCAGCTCAGCAACAGCTCCTAACATTTTAGGTATAACACTGTAGCACAGCTGCAGCTTTCCAACGCAGTAGTGAGTTTACCCTCATGATGCAGACCACACACAAGGTATTGGGTATTTTGGTAATCCCAGAGATCACTAATATAACCCTTTGCTTACACAGTAGGGATAGGCATAGACAAAGAGATAATTTTCCATGGTTGGGATGTTTATTTTATACAGCAAGATAGAAATGCTAATTACTTTGTTTAGTTGCATATGCCTAGTGATCGCAGCACATTTGCTTCATAATAGACTAATAGTACACGCCCGGGTGCGCATCAGCAGGGAGGGTGAGGTCTCAAAAGTTATTGAAGTCGATAGAGGGGTCAGGCAAGGATGTCTCCTTGCCCCTCTTTTATTTATTCTGTATATTAACAATCTGAATAAGTCTTTGGTAACACTGTCCCAAGACGTCCCACGCATTAACAGTAACATACTTCTGCCTCTGTTATATGCCGACGATGCAGTGCTGATGGACCGCACCCTAAAAGCTCTCCGCATTCTGTTGCGTGGTTTTGTAGACTTAATGGCAGCCCTGGAATTATGCACTAATTTAAAAAAATACTTTTTAATGGCGTGTGGGTCAAAGAAGTATTTTAAGTCATCGATAGTTTTAAATTCTAGTAGTTTACAGACCACCCGCACTTTCCCATATCTTGGTCTGGTATTTGCCTTTAATGGATTGTGGGTGGACCATGTGGCTTATTGCAGGAGGAAGTTCACAAATTCGACTAATATGATACTCGGGTTATCAAAGCCGAGGAATACAGAGGTGGAATCTGCCACTGTTGACATTTTTAGACTCCAATGCATACCTATTGCCACCTGCGGTGCTGAAGTTTGGGGCCATATTAATAGTGGCAGCTTCCAGGATGAGGAGAATGGATTTTGCCACAAAATCCTGGGCGCACCTATTTCTGCCTCTAAATATGCTTGTCATTGTGAACTTAACCTTCCATATGTTAAAGATTACATAAAGGCTTGCCCAGCATTATTTTCGCTGAGAGTTTGGAGAAACCCTGCGGCCCAACTAACTAGAGAGATAATATCAGACTCTCTGAAATGTGACAAGGGAATAAACATACCTTTTCTGGCCGCGGTACATAAAAGTTTAACTAGTGTGAATTGCAAACATTTATTTTTAAATCCTCTAGATCTTGGCACCACTAGCATTGAATCCCTTCAGATGATTCTTATGCATCATATAGGGATGCTAGATTGGATAAAGAGCGCAAGAAAATGTCAGTCGCTAGATACATGTGCATTGAGAACGCCTCACACGCGCCCTCCAATTACTTACTAAAACCGATTAGTCGCTGGGAGAGGGTGTTACTTTTCAGGTTGAAGACTGACACCATGAAATTTATGCTCTCATTTCCCACAGGGTTTACCCCTAACCTTGATCATTTGCCTTGCCCATGTAATAGCCAACAGAAACAATCGATGTTGCACTTTTTATTTTTCTGTTGTCATTACTCTACACTCACTAAAAGGTTTTAACTTCGTTATTTTAAAGCCTTACTGCAGATTGACTATAAGGCTGCATATGGGAAGGTCCTTGTTTTAAAAGACGATGAGCTAACCTTTCGGATTGCCCCTTCTGAAACATTGCACTTTATCTTGTTGTCTTGACCTGTAAACGAAAAAGTTATTTACATGAATGTTGTACTTTTTCTTATCCTGTGTACTGTATTACTGGAGGACTTATTTTAATTCTAATTTTAACTGGATGTTTTAATTGTTCTTTTGTTGATGATTTTTTCGTTTAATATGCTGCTGTTTGTTTGTACTTTTATGATATGTATTGGTATCCGAATAAAGTTTATACTGACTGATAAATGTATTGTAAACTTTCTTTGTGTCTTACTTTTGTTTACTAAGGGCATGCATGAGTGAGAGATCTGTTTCCACAGTTTCCTCTGGGACTTGAGAGTCATGTTCTCGTTTTGTCAAAATCACCTGCTACTTTAGAAAGATTAGGAGTTCAGGTGTGGCATTGTCAGCTAGCCAGGATATGGGGCGACAGATAATGATGTTGCAGAGAGACTCAGTACCTACATTCTGTCATCCCAAGGCATAGTTCAGCTTTCCCAGCTGAATCCCTGTGCCAACTCCACTGTAAAACACTATAATCCACTCTATGCCACTACCAGACTCTACTAAACTCCCTCAATTTTTTAAAAAATTGTTTTTATTAACTTTTTGTCAATGAAGAAAAACACTCACGATACATCATGCAACGGTTAGTGTTGTTACGACAATACATGCATGCCTACAGGTGGTATACAATATTCCGAGGATGCATGAAGTAAGAGCATGGATCCGCTAATAAATAGATGTTAGTGAACACAGGGGGCGTTTAAGGGGAAGGTCAAGTGGGCTGTGTGTGGGAAGAGGAAGAGTGGTAACGGAAGCAACGTAGCCGCGGGGGTGGGAAGAGAAAATACCCCGAAGGGGAGAGAAACAACCGGGGATGAGTGGGGGGGAGGTGGAGGGGGAGAAACCTGAGCCAGGGGAGCAGGGTTAGGCGAATTGAACAGGACGCATCTGCGGAGAAAGGCGGTGGGGGGAATGGGGGGGGAGAATTTGAAGAGAAGCAGGGCGAGTGTCGGAGAGGTGGGCTGAGATTTTGGGGGGGGGACTAGGTCGTGTGCGCCCTATGGAGGCGCAAAGAGCCTGGAGCTCACTCACTCTCCTGACAGAGGTGATGGCAACCAGGAAAGCAGTCTTCAAGGTAAGAAGACGGAGAGGACAGTTATGGAGCGGCTCAAAGGGAGCACACATTAGGTAAGTAAGTACAAGATTCAAGTCCCACTGGGGCATCACGAAAGGAACAGGAGGGAACATATGACTGATGCCCTTTAAGAATCTGTTTACAATGGGGGACTTGAACAAGGAAGGCTGATCAGGTAGCCTTAAGAAGGCTGAAAGGGCAGAAAGGTAGCCTTTGAGAGTGCCCAGAGCAGAGCCCTGCTGGGCAAGAGAAAGAAGGAAGAGGAGAACCTCAGAAAGGGGTGCAGAGAGTGGATCCACAGCTTTTGCTATGCACCATGCCACAAATGTGTTCTACCTGCAGGCGTATACTGACTTTGTGGAGGGATGCCTGGCTGCCAGAATGACATTACAGACTTCGGGAGGCAAGTCAAATGGCCTCAACTGTCGCCGCTCAATCTCCAAGCTTGTAGGTGGAGACTGGACAGGTTCGGGTGGAGGACCGTCCCCTGCTGCTGCGACAGAAGGTCCTCCCAAAGAGTCAGACGAATCGGCGGATCGACTGACATGCTGAGTAGCTCAGGATACCAGTATCTTCATGCCCAGTCCGGAGCCACAAGGATAACCTGGGCCCGGTTGCGCCTGATCTTCTTCAGCAGTCTGGGCAGAAGTGGTATAGGCGGAAAGGTGTACTTTCCCATATCTTGGTCTGGTATTTGCCTCTAATGGATTGTGGGTGGACCATGTGGCTTATTGCAGGAGGAAGTTCACAAATTCGACTAATATGATACTCGGGTTATCAAAGCCGAGGAATACAGAGGTGGAATCTGCCACTGTTGACATTTTTAGACTCCAATGCATACCTATTGCCACCTGCGGTGCTGAAGTTTGGGGTCATATTAATAGTGGCAGCTTCCAGGATGAGGAGAATGGATTTTGCCACAAAATCCTGGGCACACCTATTTCTGCCTCTAAATATGCTTGTCATTGTGAACTTAACCTTCCATATGTTAAAGATTACATAAAGGCTTGCCCAGCATTATTTTCACTGACAGTTTGGAGAAACCCTGCGGCCCAACTAACTAGAGAGATAATATCAGACTCTCTGAAATGTGACAAGGGAATAAACATACCTTTGCTGGCCGCGGTACATAAAAGTTTAACTAGTGTGAATTGCAAACATTTATTTTTAAATCCTCTAGATCTTGGCACCACTAGCATTGAATCCCTTCAGATGGCTCTTATGCATCATATAGGGATGCTAGATTGGATAAAGAGCGCAAGAAAATGTCAGTCGCTAGATACATGTGTATTGAGAACGCCTCACACGCGCCCTCCAACTACTTACTAAAACCGATTAGTCGCTGGGAGAGGGTGTTACTTTTCAGGTTGAAGACTGACACCATGAAATTTATGCTCTCATTTCCCACAGGGTTTACCCCTAACCTTGATCATTTGCCTTGCCCATGTAATAGCCAACAGAAACAATCGATGTTGCACTTTTCATTTTTCTGTTGTTATTACCCTACACTCACTAAAAGGTTTTAACTTCGTTATTTTAAAGCCTTACCGGAGAGTGACTAAAAGGCTGCATATGGGAAGGTCCTTGCTTTAAAAGACGATGAGCTAACCTTTCGGATTGCCCCTTCTGAAACATTGCACTTTATCTTGTTGTCTTGACCTGTAAATAAGCATGGGCGGAAAATCCGTTCCGCTCGAGGATTTTGCGGATTTTCGGTAAATGCGCAATCCGCGAACGCTCGCGAATTTACCGAAAATCCGCAAATTCGCACGCAGCGGATTTTTTTTTCTTGGTGATACAATTTTGCGGCGCGCAGCATTCACTTACCGTCATTCAGCGTTTGCCGAGTTGTTTTTCTCGATATTTTGTGAGTGCTGCGCCATTTTGGATCTTGCTGCGAGATCCCGTGGGAGTTTGGCGACCGCGATTACGTCATCGCGCTCGCCACCTTGCACAGCGAGAGTTTGTCAACGCGAGTACGCCGTGATCACGTATCGCGGGAGTTCGCAATCGCGAAACCGTACATGCGGCGAGCAGCAACAATCTCGCACTCGCGAAAATACTAAATTTGCAATTCTGCACAAGAAATCCACCAGCAAGCAGCATAAACCTTCTGAAAATTATGATTTTTATCAGAATAACTCCTCAAGTTGACATTTGCCTGCACTTTTATTTGCAAGGAGTCCATTTTTGGAGGGGGGGGGGAGGAAGTGCCCCACAGTCTCCAACTTCCTGTTCCTGTCCAGCAGGCTCCTCCCAGTGCTTTCTTCATGTGCTGGTCACTTTCATTCGGATTCTTAACCTGGAAGGATTACTTTTTGTGGATGCTGCTGGATATTTGGATTTGAGGCCTTTTTTACTTTCTTTGGATCACTTTTGGATTAGAAATTTCACAAGTAAGTTTCTTTGGGGCATTACAGTTGCTGCAACTACAATTTTGTAATTTTTGATTTTTGGGCTGTTGTTGGGGCCTTTTGCCCAGGGGTACTCCGTGGTGGGTGGACTGAGTCTTTCTGTGGGGTCTCTTTAATAAAAACATCATGGAGGGCCTGGATGGCTTGGGATTGTGCTGATTTTTCTATGATTTTCGTTTTTTTGGGCTGTTGTTGTGGCCTTTTCACCAGGGGTACTGAGTGGTGCATGTGCCTAGTCTTTCTGTGGGGTGTCTTGAATTTAAACATCATGGAGGGCCTGGATGGCATGGGATTGTGCTGATTTGTCTGTGTTTTTCGATTTTTTGGGGTGTTCATGGGGACAGGCCATGTGGGTGGGGGCCATTATGAGTGCTGCTACAGGCCCTGGCCATGTGCTGGGAGGGAGGGGGCCATTTTGAATGCAGGCAGTGTTCTTAGGTCTGCAACCATTTTGCCTAGCTTTCAACCTTTATGCCCAGGGTTAGTGAGTGGTGCATAGGCCTAGTCTTTCTGTGGGGTGTCTTGAATGTAAACATCATGGAGGGCTTGGGATTGTGCTGATTTTTCTGTGATTTTCGTTTCTTTGGGCTGTTGTTGTGGCCTTTTCACCAGGGGTACTGAGTGGTGCATGTGCCTAGTCTTTCTGTGGGGTGTCTTGAATTTAAACATCATGGAGGGCCTGGATGGCATGGGATTGTGCTGATTTTTCTGTGTTTTTCGATTTTTGGGGGTGTTCATGGGGACAGTCCATGTGGGTGGGGGCCATTTTGAGTGCTGCTACAGATCCTGGCCATGTGCTGGGAGGGAGGGGGCCATTTTGAATGCAGACAGTGTTCTTAGGTCTGCAGCCATTTTGCCTAGCTTTCAACCTTTATGCCCAGGGGTAGTGAGTGGTGCATAGGCCTACTCCTTCTGTGGGGTGTCTTGAATTTAAACATCATGGAGGGCTTGGGATTGTGCTGATCTTTCTGTGATTTTCGTTTTTTTGGGCTGTTGTTGTGGCCTTTTCACCAGGGGTACTGAGTGGTGCATGTGCCTAGTCTTTCTGTGGGGTGTCTTGAATTTAAACATCATGGAGGGCCTGGATGGCATGGGATTGTGCTGATTTTTCTGTGTTTTTCGATTTTTTGGGGTGTTCATGGGGACAGGCCATGTGGGTGGGGGCCATTTTGAGTGCTGCTACAGGCCCTGGCCATGTGCTGGGAGGGAGGGGGCCATTTTGAATGCAGGCAGTGTTCTTAGGTCTGCAACCATTTTGCCTAGCTTTCAACCTTTATGCCCAGGGGTAGTGAGTGGTGCATAGGCCTAGTCTTTCTGTGGGGTGTCTTGAATTTAAACATCATGGAGGGCTTGGGATTGTGCAAATTTTTCTGGTATTTTCGTTTTTTTGGGCTGTTGTTGTGGCATTTTCACCAGGGGTACTGAGTGGTGCATGTGCCTAGTCTTTCTGTGGGGTGTCTTGAATTTAAACATCATGGAGGGCATGGGATTGTGCTGATTTTTCTTTGTTTTTTTATTTTTGGGGTGTATAACTGAACTGATGTTCCTCTGTCTTCCATTGCTTTTAGGTGCACAAGACTCAAGAGAACCACCAGTGCCAGGAAGAAGTCCTGCAGCGGTGTGTGTGTGTGCACCATAACGTCACGCGACGTCACGTCTGGCCACAGACAACTCTGCAACTCGTGCAACTGCGGCCTGCTGTTCTGACCTGCTCTGAAGAAGATGGCCCCAAAAAAAGTTCCCCGTAGCTCCTCTAGCAAGAAAGTTGCCAGTAAGGAGCAGAAGAAGCAAGTTACCAAGGAGACTGGTGTGCCGCCCGCCACATTTTTTGGGAGTAAAAAAAAAAGTACGCCTGCAGCAGCAGCGGGATCTGCTGGGGCCAAGCTGGGAGCAGCACCCCCACTCCATTGGGCTCAGTGCCACCACCACCACCACGCCAATTTAAGTCCAAGCCCTTGAGTGCTGCAGAGGCACTTAGTCTAGTTGTTCAATCACCATCGACCAGTGATGTTGGCTCATCGCAAGAAAGTAGCAGCAATGTCCCTCAATCAACACAGGTTGTTGTAACTCATCTGACGAGTGTTGAACAACCACAGCCGCAACAACAACCACATGTGCAAGTACAAGCCCAAGTACATGTGGAAGGAGAGGCAGCGCAAGGAGATGCGCAAGCAGAGGTGCATGGAGGGTCACAAGTGCCCACAATAGTTGTTCCTCCCGAAGTAGGGGCACATCAGGAAATCGACAATCAAGCCGAGGTATCATTTGAGGAAGCCACTCCTCCTGATGATCATTTATTGTCTTCCACATCCCTAGCAAGGAAAAGATCAAGGGTGGTGTCTACATCTTCTTCAAGTCCACCTCCTTCTGATGATATGGATGAAAATTGGGAACCACCACGGCCGTCTGAGAGTGAGGCACACCATGATCTGACAAAGGTAGTTAAGCGTAAAAGGAAGGTCGTCGAAAAACTCATAGTTATGGAGTGTGATGAGGCTCAACAAGAAGTGGCGGATACTGCTGCTGATGAAGGCTCTCACAACGACGACCCAGTCATCATAAAGGTCACTGCAGCCCCAGCGGGCATGCAGCAAACAGACATTTTGACCCTAGCCCGAGAAGCTGCTGAGCGTGATGATGATGTCGACGACGAGGCAATGGAAACACAACAATCATTGGAGTTAACTAGTACACCAACACGTACCGCTTCCATATTTCTTCCTCGCCAGAAGGGACCTCCATCCACCTCGACCTCAATTAGTGGTGGTGAAAGTGCACAACATACTAAAGTTCGGCAATCCACATCCTCCACTTTATCTGGCATTAGCAGCATGACCCCACCACCAGTATCGCCGCCTCCTCCGGCCCCCACAGACAATTCAAGTCCCCAGCTTGGGACTTCTTTAGTGTTTACCCAAAAAGGGAAAACGTCGCCATTTCTAGCATTTGTAAGGTTGCAGTTAGTCGTGGTACCAACTATGGTACCGGAGGCCAGAGAGGTCATCTTAAGAGACAGCACACTGTCCAATGGTTAGCGCACCTACAGGCGATCAAGGAAGCCCGAATTGCACATCAAGAAAACGTTGATGTTTCATCTGATGATGACGAGGAGGGAGAAGACGTGTCAAACACTTCACTTACACCCAGTACCCCTGTCAGCAGCACACCCCATGTGAGCCACACTAAGAGTGTGGGAGAGAGTGAGACACCAATGCAAAAAAGTTCATCAGCGAGCGTAACTGGGTAGAAGAAATCATCATCATCCCGTAAATGCTTGGTCCAGGGCAACATTAGAAACATGTTGTTTACAGAAGCGCCATATGAACGCAACCACCCACTGACGCGTCTGTATAACACTAAGCTGGCTAAAATGCTACCTCTGGACCTTCTCCCTTTTTCTTTTGTAGAAGGGGTTGGTTTTCTAGAATTAGTGGCAGCGCTCTGCCCTAAATGGAAGGTTCCTAGCCGGTTCTATTTTGCCAGAGTTGCGGTTCCAGCACTACATGAAGATGTGCTGGAGGTGATTGGGGCAGCTTTGCAGAAGAGTGCTGTTCACACTATGCATCTGACAACAGACATGTGGACCAGTGGCGCAGGTGCTGATTACATGTGCATCACTGCACACTGGGTCTCTTTTTCAGGGGTTAAAGCAAAGCTAAACGCAGGTGTTGACCCGGACCAAGTTTTTAAAGCTGCTCGGAAACATGCAACTCTAGCCATGTTTGGCTTGGAGAAACGTCACACAGCACAAAACATTTTGGATGAGTTCAACACAAAGGTCCTTCACTGGCTGTCCCCAAAAAAACGCCAGATTGGTTATGTTTCCACGGATAATGGCGCCAATGTAGTTAAGGCCATGGAGCTGGGTCACTATTTCAGAGTGCTGTGTTTGGCGCACTGTATTAACCTGGTTGTTAAAAAATTCTTGAGTGATAAAGACAGTCCAGCGTGCGAGGTAGTGGACACCTGCCGAAAAATGTGCAACCATTTCAGCCATTCTTTTAAGGCCCGGAAGCATCTGAGGAGCCTGCTAGATGAACGTCGAATGCCAGTGAAAGCACTTATCCAGGAGGTGGCAACACGTTGGAACTCAACCTTCTACATGCTTGAGCGTCTGTATGAGCAGTATACAGTACTCGATCACTATTTCTTAAAACAGGGTACAGCTCAGAAGGACCTGAGGATGGATGCGGCACAATGGGAGCTAGCTAAAAGCCTGACAGACATGCTTCGTCCTTTTGAGTTCTTCACGCGTGCAGTCAGCAAGGAGGACTATAATTTGGGAAAAGCTATCCCATTGTTGTACATGCTGGAGCACCAATTGAAGGCGGTGTCTTCTGTGTTTCAAAAAGATGAAAAAAACCAAGACCCTTTTGTTTTGGCAGAGAAAATATTAGAGCGCCTACAAGGTGATGAACGTCTTAAAATGATCCACTCAATACAGCATTACATTTGTGCTACTATTCTGGATCCACGCTACAAAAAAGAGCTGGCAGGCCGAGCATTCTTTCCTTTTGCTGATGAAGATGTTACAAAGTACAAACGTTGGCTAGCCTTGTCAGCCAAGAGGTTTGAAAGAGAACGGCAGCTCATTGAAGGAAAAGGCAGTACATCAGCATCAGCATCAGCAGGCCATCCCCAGTCAAAACAATCCACTTCTGCACCTGTGGCTGTGGCACAAGTGACTTCTCAGCCGTTAAAGACACCGGCAACCGGATCATCTGCACCAGACACAACAGTAACATTGGATGCTGAAGAGGATTGGCTAACTCTGCTTGGGTTTGGTTCTCAAAAGGTCACAGCAACAGCTAAGCAAAGTGGAGGAACCTTGGAGGACCTTGAGTCGATGGTGCAGGACTATCTGAATGACTCAACAGAGGTCTATGTTAATGCTGACCCATTGGCGTATTGGCATGGGAAAAAAGAATTGTGGCCACAGCTCTCCAACCTGGCTTTAAACTACTTGTCTTGCCCACTCGCAAGCGTGTCTTCTGAACGTGTTTTCAGTGCTTCTGGTGGCATTGTAACTCCCAAACGGAGCCGCCTCTCGCCCAAAAATGCGGAGAGGTTAACAATGATCAAGATGAATCAGCACCTCATACCACCAGATTACAAAGTACGAGAAAGCACGCCAGATGAAGACGAGGTGGACAGCAACGTAGATGAGGGAATTTCTTCTCTGTTAGGTGACACTGAGCTCACCCTGCCTGAATTCGCAAAGTATGATGACGAAGCCTTATTCTTATCCCTGGACCACACCGAGCCCTAAAAATGAGACAATGAATCAATAACTTTCTTTTTCGTCCTTATTCACTTTTATTCCTGTGTGTCTGTCTTTCTTTGTTGTGCACAGTTAATATAATTCAAACTTTAATCACCTAATCACAAAAACAAGCCCATCAGCAGAACGGTCTTCACTTGTTTGCTTATTGATTTGAAGGTGCCGTAGTCTGCATTCCTCAGGTTCACAAGTTCAGAAGAACATGCTCCTCTATCCTCCTCCTCCAGACTCCTATTTCCCTCAAAGCAGAGGGCTGGATTACGCCCAATGAAGAAAGACTCAGCACTTGTGGGGATGTTCTACTTCTTTGCGGGTGAGTTGACGGCTCTGGGGCCACTGGATGGGTTGGCGGGTCTTGGGGCATTCCTGGGAAGGTCTAATACCGGATGGAAGTGGTTGGGACAAAATCAATAAGGAAAAGCCTTTTGGCACTTTTTGTAACTTAGGGTTCGTTAGGGTTAGCCCTAGCAGAAGGATTGCATGTGTTTCGGGGTGTTCTAGATTTTTGCAACTGAGTTCTTGGGTCTTAGAGCACTCGTGAGAATGTGTAATTTTGGTTGCAAGTCATTTGAAGAAAATCCATGGTGGGAAAGGGGGGATTTGGCATAGTTAAAGAAAGCCTTTGCCACTATTCTTAACTTAGGGCTTGTTAGGGTTAGCAGTATTTCTATTGCATGTGTTTGGGTGGGGGGGTTTTCGAGTCTTGGAGCGATGCTGGCTATGGATACTTTTGCTTGCTTGCAAGTGGTTTGAATACAATCCATGGTGGGTAAGGGGGTATTTGGGCCTACTTTTACTTTCAAAGTACGTTTTGTCACCAGTTTTCTGCTAGGCCTCGTTTTTTGAGATCTGATTGGGGGTCTTCTACATTTTTGCGACTGGCTTTAGTAAGGGTCTGGGTAGGAGCACTGCTGGGAAGGTCTAATTTTGTTCTAAAACACAGTTTACAGTACACCTAGCTTAAGGGTGAAGATCCGCTAAATTAATTTGCCCATACTTATTTATCCTTCAGAAGGTGACTCAGACAGAGTACGCACTTTCAAAAATATTGTACTGTCTATTAGGAAAATCAAAGTGTGACTTTTTGCACTACACAGCATACATACCTTATATTTATTTATCAGTGGTGTTGTAATATTATATCACTTCCTGTTTTTCGTTCAATAATTACAGGCCGGGTTTCAGTCTGTGCAATGGGGAAAAAAGGATGGAGTCAGGCTTCACATTAGCGAGCCGCAATTCAGCATCCGCCAGGCAGGCAGTGGACAGGGTGTCTTCTGGGCACCAACATTGATGGACGAAGCGTCAGCTGGAATGGAGGAGTGCCGCTAATAAGAGGAATTCTTTGCTGCATGCAACTTACTTACCAAATTCAACAGGACAACTACAACAACATACAGATACAGTATCCATTGTTTTCTTCTATGAGTGTGACTGCATTTCTTGGATCTCTCTCTGCTTCTAAATTGATCCCTACAGCCATTCTATAGGTTTTACATCGGCTATTTTTTAAACCTAATTTAATGTAGCCCTGTACTGTCGCATTCTGTCATTCACGGTTGTCGAAAGTACTACTTACTTTTCAGTAACAATGCATTCAGTAGTGCATGCACTTCCTTTATGTCACGTAAAAGATTTATGGTTAGCTTTGTACCCAAAAATGTATTTATGTACAATTATTGTTTGTCCATGCTGTGCTTTTTTTTTTCTCTCTACAAAACCTACCCAAAAAGAAACCCCCATTCCCATCCATTTTCCAAACCCTAACCCTCTTCCCCAGGGCTGTGTGGTTTTGCTTGATGTGTGACTAAATGACATCAATAATTCCACACACTTGCTGGGGAGGATAAGGTGATAGCAACAGGCTGGTGAAGGAATCCGAGGATATATTCTAGACTTACTCAGCTTCAGTACTATTTCTTGTATTAGTAGCCAATGTCAAAGAAATCCAACACAAGTACAAGTTATACTTTCAATACTTTACCATTTGTTAGGCTACATTGTGGCACTGTTCTAGTGTACGGTCACCTGCTATATTCTCTATCGTACCGTTGTAATGCTACAGTAAGGACAAACCAGGTTTCATTTTCTTTTTTTCCATAGGCATGCAACTGCCACTGTGTCACACCACTAGTACCACCGCAATGAGGAGGAAATTTCATCCTCCCTGGATTGCCAACCATAATCGCCATTTCCCGTGGAGCCAGCCCTGGGCCTAGCCCTACTTTCAAACACAAATTACAGGTAAGATAAGCGTTTGGTTGGAGGTAGTATAATGGAGTATTAGGAGAGACGAGAGATTGACGGTAGTACTACTAAAGTCCAAGGCTATTCAGGAAAACAAACTTACTGTTAAACCCCCACCCACCAGACTCAAAAGCAGTAAAAAACAGGTATGGTCAGATAAAGTTTCAAAAAGTATATTTTTGTAGCCCTAACAAAATAATCTCCCGCAAGACCCTCCCTAACCCCAACGATTGTCCTTCAAAAGTCCCAAAAACAACCCAACTCCCAATTCCCACCCCCCAAAAGTCTCTAAAAAAGGGGCAAGGGACACTACGGCAGGGTGCTGTTGACTTTAGCGGCCTGGGCATCATGCTCCTTGCAGAGGGTGGCATGGTCGAAGAGGAGGCCCTCCACCAAGTTCTTATAGGTTAGGACCTCCTGCTCCAGGTAGGACACTCTGATGCATAAGCGGCGCTGGCGTGCCTTGCAAATCCTGTGGGGGGCAGCTGCTGTCTTTGCTGCTCGGCGGTGGCGGTTGGCTTTGGTAGCCCGGCTCCGTACCGCTGGAGCACTGTGCTGGCTGGCAGCCCGTGGGGGCACGGAGGAGGATGCAGCTGTCCCAGTGGATGTTGTTGTTGTACCGGTAGACTGCGTCTCCTCCTCCTCCAGGGCCACCAGCCGCCGATATTCGGCGACAGTGGCATCCAGCCTCCGTTGCCGGGCCATTCGAGCCAGCTCCCTCCTCCTTGATGGTCTGTTGGATTTGGAAGGAGCAACTATATGAAGAAAGAAAGACATAGTCTGTAACCAATGCTCCTTAAGATTAACACAAAATGATTGAGCAGAAAGTTGTGTCATAGTACAAGTAGCAAATTGAAAGCACAGTACATAACTATTGAGGACAGTATCTATGTAACCTCCGACTTCTTCATCCTTGCTCTAACATTAGTGGGAGTTTAAGGAACAAATTCTACGAGCACTATGGACTTCCATTACAGTCGACTATGACAGTACACCAGTCTTATTCTTATTCTTCTCTCTTGTTTAGGAAAATTGGTACGTTATCTTATGCAAGCAGGCATAATGCCAGCGCACTGAACTTGCACCCAAGAAAAACAGACGCACACCATGATGAGTGAGGCAGACTTGCGTTACTGTACCGGTCAGTACATGCAGGTGGTGAAGCTCTTACTTTTCTATTACGGGTGGCACTGAGAATACTCTGTTAAAAGGGCTACTGCTTAATTAATTTAGCTTTCACCCTACAGTGCAAATGAGTACTAGAAAAGTGAAATGAAGAAGCTAAATAATCTGATTATCTATCACTTCACATGGGATGTATTTGATGACATATGGGATGACTTTAGGTGCTTTGCTTATTATTGAGTGAACAGTGATACACCCACACATGAATGACGTACTACTACTAAACTAAAGTTATTAAGAGAGGTAGGGAGTGTCCACCGTAATAACCGGATATATGCTGTGCTTGCAGTTGCAATACAAACTACTGCTACTATTCATGGTAGTATTTGGACAAAATTACAACTTCTTTTCCTTGCCTTTCCTACACTGGAATGGACGTGCGGGTGCGGTGTTACATGCTCTTCAAAGTAACACTTAGTTCATCCAGTGACCGTCTACTCTCTCTAGATACACATATGCTATCTAAGAGTCAGATAGTACCATGATCCAGGCATCCATCCATTCAAAGTATATGCACACATACAGTTTCTGTTTCACCCACCCAGGCTGTTCTCCTTCCACCCATCCTTGCTTCATCATTCATGCAGCGATGCACCATACCATATTCTTTCCTTCCCAGCCACCTCGGGGACTAAGCAAACACATATCATTCTTCTTTGCCAGTCATCATTACATTTCTCGTTCTTCCACACTTACTTACACCCTTCTTTCCCTTTTCGTTCATCCCATCCATCAAGTTCATCTCAGATCTGATCGGATTCTTCTCGCCAAAAACTTCACAGCTAAGTCGAAGTACATTTAGAGGAGGCTACTACCTGGTTGATTTATAATACACCCATGCAGAAAGCACACTCTGCAGTCTTCAATCTCAATAAGTAAGGAATATATAGCTTACCTCTGCCCGCCACCACCGTGTTATCCCTCACAGGATTGTCCGGCACTTGCACCGCCTCCTCCCCAGAGTTGTTCCCCTCGTCCAATACCAGCACCTCCGCGCTGGCCCCGCCTCCAGATGTTCCACCTACAAAGTACATTTAAGAATGTTAGAATACACCACTCACTACTCACTACTATATAATATTTGGTCTAGGAGGAAGAAAGAAATGTGAAAAAAACAGAATACAATGTAATAATTTGTGACTGTCTACTCTAAAGTAAAAATGTCCCTTTTTCCAGGGAAGGCTGTTGTCTTGCTGCACCTTTTTGGCACAACTGATGAATGCTTGCTTTTTATTTTTAACACGCACCACTTTTTCTCCTAACAGACAGAAGCTTGACTTCTAAGAACACGAGCAGGATCAAGTTCAAACCAGGTGAGAGCTCGGCTCGACCACAAGAAATGTGTCCAATTAATTGTCAGCACTAAGCACTTTTCCATTTTCAGTTAAACGTTTACTTTTATGACAAACTTGATTTTAATAAATGTGTTTACTTTTAATAAAGCTTTTAAACTTAAATAGACTGGTTTTTGGTCCTCCAGACTAGAGTGGATGAGCTAAAGGTTTTGGAATTTTTGCAAGCATGAGTCCGTGCCTCTGACATCATTGGGGATCAATCATCGGTGACTTTGGGAGCTAAATGACTCTGCCACACTATCTAGTCAGTAAGCAGACTGGGGGTTCAACTACAAAGTATGTTATCACTGAGGTATGTGGAAAGTCTAACAGCACCTATTATAATTGATAAGCTAAGCAATGCATTATTTAGTGTCCATAGTTCTGTTTGTGCAGATTTGTCCCTGCAACAGTAGTAAAATGGATTGTCCTACTATCCAAACCAAAAGTAAAGTAGTATCTTATTCTTTCTTGGTGGTCATTCACCTTTTTATTGTTGGCAATTGTCAAAGCATAAACATTTAGAAGACTTGAAAAGACATTATGGACAATCCCAGAGGACTGCACTCAGTGCATAGAGCTATTGCTGACTAGAATGGGAGTCCAATGGAATTGCCAAATGTGCACTCTTAGTTAGTTACACAGACAGACTAATAAGAATAATCTAGTAATACCACAGGGAGTCATAGTCGAGGCAGGATAAGAATTTAGATCCAGTCTACAAGAATATCAAAGACGATTTAGAAAAAATCGAATGAGGAACGCTAGGATTTAATAAGTACTCTATATTAAAATTAAAACTTACTGGGGCCAGCAAAGGAGCCCTCGCCTGCCCGATCCTGGCCTGCATCCTGAACAGCACCCTCCTCCTCCTCCTGTGTCCTCTTGGCCCTGTGGGGAGCTGATGTACAACATGAAAGAAAGAAAGACCAGAAAACATGGATGATATTTGTCAACCAAATCAAACATTTCAAAAGAACAATAACAAAATATTTTGGCGACATAGCAAATAGACAACTATTTAACTGGATATATTGACCGATCTCATGTGGTCTACTACGTTATTAGTATTGCTTGATTTGCGGACCGTCGAATTGGAAACTTCTTATGTAACTCACTAAACAAAGTACTAAAAAGGTTTGCCTAGGATTGGCAGGCAGCAGTCCGCAACACGGGAAGTGACAGACAAAGTCCATCGTGATTGCAGATCAGCGACAACACTAAAGTTTCCTACTACATTAACCAGTCATTAAAATACTCAAACTATCAATCCACCACCACTATTTATTCTTATCGCCATGTTACAAAGGAAGGACTGGACTTGAGTCTGTAGGGGCTGATTTAGAAGCCCCTTGCGGCTCTTTTGCTCCATTGTTGCGTGACTTTTGTGACGCAGCGGCAGAACAAAAGAGGCGCAATGGTGCGGCGTATATTAACAACGTGACGCATATGGGAGATGCATCATGTTGTAAAGCCCTGCGTCATCAGGGGGCGTTCCGGCGCAAGGGAGGGCGTTCCTGCGCAGGAATGCATCCTAAAAGTGGCTGAGGGAAATCTACAAGATTTCAATCACTCACTTTAATGACAATGATGTGTGACTCAAACCCTGCGCCTGCTTGAAGCAGACGTACGGCTTGACGCAGCATTGGAGAGATAGGGCACCCCAGAGCATTGATGGAGCTGCGCCATCGTTGCGACGTAACTCCAGCAATGCGCCGCCTTTACGGCACAGATGCGTAACGCTTTGGTGACGTTTTGGGCCCATGGTGCGCCGCATTGTAAATATGGCGCACCATGGGTGATGGTGGCGTAGCGCACAATTACTGGCGCATCCCTGCTACTTTGCAGGGATGCGCCGGTAATTAAAAATCTGAACCTTAGTGTCTAGCATTACACAGTTCTTTAAACTACACTCATACATAATTTCACAGGCCAATGAAATGAACACAAAATTGAAAACAAATAAGCATAGTAGCAACACTACTGAGAAGGAGAGCAGTGCACCTGAAATGCACAGAAGATTTTGAAATATAATTTACCTACAATGTAATGAGCAGCATTATTGCTCTTGGTAAAAAACAAAAATGTGCAATATAATAACACACAGCAGGAGAAAACAGAGTAGTAAAGAAATAGCTACTACTACTCACCAAGCCCGGGGATCTCAAGGCCAAGCAGGTCGAGCAGATCGCGTTCACGGTCCAGGACATCCGTCCAGCGGTGGGTGGCCTGGTTGTAGGTGCGCCGGACCAGAGAGTGGTGGTACATGGCCCGGCACATCTTCTCCCACCTCTTCCAGCGCTCCCGGATCCCGTACCCGCTAACGATCCTGCCGCCTGCCATGATGGTCCTGGGGAGGCGGCGCTGAACATAAAAAATTAGTGCGGCCACCTCCTCCGGGCTGAAGATCTCCCGGGGTACGACCTGCTCCCCCCTCAAACGCCCGCACGGGAGCCGGGCACGGGGTGCGGGACCCTTCCCCTTCTCGGGATGCTTCCCGGCTCCCTTCACCATGGTCTGGGCAGAAAGGAAGCTAAATAATAAAGAAAATAGAATAGGGAAGAGAAGAAAAGTAAAGAGTTGAAAAAAGTAGTTTAAAATTAACCAAAAGTAGCAGAAAACACAAAAATATAGAGCAAGAAAAATAGAGAGATAGATAATAAGTAAAATAGATCAAAAAAAACTTCAAACAAGCAAAGGATGGCAGAGATACAGAGAGGATACCAAAAGCATGCCCAGAACCATAGCAATGAATGAGAAACAAGATGGCCGCGCCCGTTCACGACCGCGCGGGTAAGTTTGCGCGAGATTTTCCTCGCGAACAACCGCGAAATTGTACTAGCGAGCCGCACACTTTGCGAGATTACACTTCGCGCTCGGAAACGGAAATACATCATGCAAACAAGATTGCCGTGCCCTTGAACGACCGCTAGGGTAACTTCGCGCTTTGCGCTATAAGCGGCTCGCTAAAACGCACAAAACCTTGTGAACTAACACGCCGCAAAAAACAAATCGCTTATTCGCACGAATTCACGGCTTCCGAATCCGATCTCACGCAAGTTCGCGCCCCCCGAATCCCGCGAAATTGCAGAAAAACGAGTTTTGCAAAACTGAAAGCACTCAGCAGGTGCAAGATTTCAAACTCATCATTAGTAACCATTCCCTGTAGTGCTTCCTGACTGGGGCCCCTCCAGAGTTCAGTTGCTAGTTGCAACAATTGTATGACCCTGCTCTGACCCTCACAGCAGGCTCATAGAATAGCTACAAGTAGGCCACAAAGGTCCTGGAAAAAAAAATGCACTGCAACAGAAAGCAAATTACTGATAAGGAAGCAGGTGCCAGACCTGGAATTTTAAAACAGTGACACATTAATAAACTAACCCCAAATTAATTCATGTCAGTAGAAGCAGGGCAGGTGTGCTTGCTTTCTCCCCCATAATCTACAGTGATGATGAACCAGAGGGTGGCATTGATGTAACAGAGGGTGGCATGGGTGAACCAGAGGGTGGCAGTGGTGAAACAGAGGGTGCTGGGAACCTGTGATGATGAACCAGACGTAGAAACAACATAGTCGCGACCGTTGCGAGCCGACAAGGAAGTTCGTAATTGCGAACTGGTACCAAACCCTCGCGAACTTTCAGAAACCCTTGCGAACACAAAAAAAAAATTCGCAAATTCGCGAGAATTCGCGGATTTTGCGGATTGCGAGTTCATAAATACGCAAATTCGCGAACGCCAGATTCGCAAAATTCACCCATGCTTACCTGTAAACGAAAAAGTTATTTACATGAATGTTGTACTTTTTCTTATCCTGTGTACTGTATTACTGTAGGACTTATTTTAATTCTAATTTTAACTGGATGTTTTAATTGTTCTTTTGTTGATGATTTTTTCGTTTAATATGCTGCTGTTTGTTTGTACTTTTATGATATGTATTGGTATCCGAATAAAGTTTATACTGACTGATAAATGTATTGTAAACTTTCTTTGTGTCTTTACTTTTGTTTACTAAGGGCATGCATGAGTGAGAGATCTGTTTCCACAGTTTCCTCTGGGACTTGAGAGTCATGTTCTCGTTTTGTCAAAATCACCTGCTACTTTAGAACGATTAGGAGTTCAGGTGTGGCATTGTCAGCTAGCCAGGATATGGGGGGACAGATAATGATGTTGCAGCGAGACTCAGTACCTACATTCTGTAATCCCAAGGCATAGTACAGCTTTTCCAGCAGAATCCCTGTGCCAACTCAACTGTAAAACACTATAATCCACTCTATGCCACTACCAGACTCTACTAAACTCCCTCTATTTTTTTAAAAATTGTTTTTATTAACTTTTTGTCAATGAAGAAAAACACTGACGATACATCATGCAGCGGTTAGTGTTGTTACGACAATGCATGCATGCCTACAGGTGGTATACAATATTTCGAGGATGCATGAAGTAAGAGCATGGATCCGCTAATAAATAGATGTTGCGTGAACACAGGGGGCGTTTAAGGGGAAGGTACAGTGGGCTGTGTGTGGGAAGAGGAAGAGTGGTAACGGAAGCAACGTAGCCGCGGGGGTGGAGAGAAAATACCCCGAAGGGGAGAGAAACAACCAGGGATGAGTGGAGGGGAGGTGGAGGGGGAGAAAACTGAGCCAGGGGAGCAGGGTTAGGTGAATTGAACAGGACGCATCTGCGGAGAAAGGCAGTGGGGGGAGTGAGGGGGAGAATTTGAAGAGAAGCAGGGCGAGTGTCGGAGAGGTGGGCTGAGATTTTGGGGGGGACTAGGTCGTGTGCGCCCTATGGAGGCGCAAAGAGCCTGGAGCTCACTCACTCTCCTGGCAGAGGTGATGGCAACCAGGAAAGCAGTCTTCAAGGTAAGAAGACGGAGAGGACAGTTATGGAGCGGATCAAAGGGAGCACACATTAGGTAGGTAAGTACAAGATTCAAGTCCCACTGGGGCATCACGAAAGGAACAGGAGGGAACATATGAGTGATGCCTTTTAAGAATCTGTTTACAATGGGGGACTTGAACAAGGAAGGCTGATCAGGTAGCCTTAAGAAGGCTGAAAGGGCAGCAAGGTAGCCCTTGAGAGTGCCCAGAGCAGAGCCCTGCTGGGCAAGAGATAGAAGGAAGAGGAGAACCTCAGAAAGGGGTGCAGAGAGTGGATCCACAGCCTTTGCTATGCACCATGCCACAAATCTGTTCTACCTGCAGGCATATACCGACTTTGTGGAGGGACGCCTGGCTGCCAGAATGACATTACAGACTTCGGGAGGCAAGTCAAATGGCCTCAACTGTCGCCGCTCAATCTCCAAACTTGTAGGTGGAGACTGGACAGGTTCGGGTGGAGGACCGTCCCCTGCTGCTGCGACAGAAGGTTCTCCCGAATGGCAGACGAATCGGGGGATCGACTGACATGCTGAGTAGCTTGGGATACCAGTATCTTCATGCCCAGTCCGGAGCCACAAGGATAACCTGGGCCCGGTTGCGCCTGATCTTCTTCAGCACTCTGGGCAGAAGTGGTATAGGCGGAAAGGCGTACAATAGACCGCAACTCCACTCGCGATGAAAAGCGTCCCCGAGCGAGTGCCGCCTTGGAAACTCCAACGCTCAAAACTGATGACATTGCGCGTTCTCTTCTGTGGCGAATAGATCTAACCAAGGCTCTCCCCACTGCTGAAAGAGGCCTTGCGCCACGTACGAGTTCAGACGCCATTCGTGATCCATCATGCACCGACGGCTGAGTTCGTCCGCCTTGGTGTTCAGGGAACCTGCCAGGTGTTGAACCACCAGGGTCACACCCTGATGTTCCAGCCATAGCCAGAGGCGTAGAGCCTCCTGGCATAGGGTCCACGACCCCACCCCACCCTGTTTGTTGCAGTACCACATGGCGGTGGTGTTGTCCGTGAACACCTGCACTACACTCCCCGGACAGAGGGGAGGAATGCCTTCAGTGTAAGTCGGATCGCCTGCAGCTCCAGAAGGTTAATGTGGAGCTGGGACTCCGCGGGAGACCAGAGACCCCTGATCTTTGCCTCTCCCATGTGGCCTCCCCAACCCAGGAGGGACACGTCCGTCACAACTACGTGCTCCGGGTGGGGTAGGGAGAGGGATCTGCCACTGACCCAATCGTGGTCCGTGAGCCACCACTGCAGCTGTTTTGCAGTGCCCTGCGAGAGCAAGACATGGTCGGACAAGTTGCCCTGATGCTGGGCCCACTGAAACTTCAGGTCCCACTGCAGAGCCCTCATCCGCCACCGGGCGTGATGCACCAGAAGGATGCAGGAGGCCATCAGCCCCAGAAGCCGCAGCGTCAACCTGACCGAGACCCGGGATAAAGGCTGAAAGATCGGAATCAGAGCCTGAATATCCCGAACCCGCTGTTCGGGTGGATAAACCCGAAACTGCGCCAAGTCCAGAACCGCTCCGATGAAGAGGAGCTTCTGAGAGGGACACAGGTGTGACTTTGGCACGTTAATGGAGAGCCCCAGCAGATGCAGGAGATCGGCCGTAGTCTGGAGGTGGTTGACGACTGTCTGGGGCGAGCCCGCTTTCAACAACCAGTCGTCAAGGTAGGGAAAGACTGAAACCCCTAACCTGCGCAGATGGGCTTTGACCACCGCCATCACTTTGGTGAACACCAGTGGGGCGCTGGTAAGGCCAAAGGGGAGCACGGTAAACTGAAAGTGCTCGTGGCCTACCGTGAACCTGAGGTAACGCCCGTGGACTGGCAGGACGGGGATGTGAAAATAGGTGTCCTGCAAGTCCAACGCTACCATCCAGTCTCCTGGATCCAGGGCAGCTAAGACCTGAGCCAGAGTCAGCATCTTGAACTTCTCCTTCCGGAGGAAGCCGTTGACGTTCCTTAGATCCAAGATAGGGCGTAGGCCCCCTTTGCCCTTCTTGGGTACCAGAAAGTAGTGGGAGTAACAACCACACCCTACTTCTCGCCCAGGAACGCTCTCTATGGCCCCTTGGCCAAGAGGGCCGTGACTTCCTCTTGCAGAAGTTGCAAGTGATCCCCCGACACGTGGTGGAATTGCGGTGGCATGGCTGGAGGGGTCCCCTTGAAGGGGAAGGAATAGCCCCTTCGGACGATTTGCAGCACCCACCTATCCGACGTGACGATGCACCAGTAGAAGAGGTGATGGCAAACCCTGCCCCCACTGGCGCCACATGGGCCTGAAAGCACGGACTAGGAGGGTTTTGAGGCAGGTGCAGTTTCCACCTCCACCACCGCGCTGTTGGACATTCTGCGGTGCGTGGCTGGCAGCATGTGTGGGGGCACCCCTTCCTTGGCCACGAAAGGAGCGAAAGGCACCCATTTGCTGGCGAGGGGCCGAGAGGCCCAAGGACTTGGCCGTAGCCCTGGAGTCCTTAAATCGCTCAAGCGCATGGTCTGCCTTCTCGCCAAAGAGGCGACGGCCATCAAACGGCATGTCCAGCAGAGTGGCCTGGATATCAGCCGAAAAGTTGGCGGACCTCAACCAGGCGTGGCGTCGAACCGCCACTGTCGTTGCCATCGCCCTGCCCAGTGAGTCTGTGGTATCTAGCCCACACCGGATGGAATACCGTGCTGCATCTCGACCCTCCGCAAGGGTTTGGGTGAGTTTTGCCCGGACCTCCTCCGGACATTGTGGCAGCACGTCCGCTACCGCGTCCCACAGGGTGTGGGTATGGATGTATGACGTTACAACGCATACTTTCACAACGCATGCATTTACAACACATTTTTAACAACGCAAGTACCATTACTACGCATGTTTTTACAACGAATACCATTTAAACGCGAAATAGTATTAGTGAAGGAAAAGTGCCATTACAACGAAAACAAATACAACGCATACCATTATAACGCAAAAAAATATGAATTCGAAAAATATTCTTAAAATATAAAAAAATAAAACCTGGCACAGGATACAGGGAAAGTAGGGGTTTAGGGTGGGGAAGTGTATTAAAAATGTAGAAAGAAACTAAATGTAAATATGAACATTTACCATGAAATTTTCCTAAATTAATACTCTAGTATTAAAATCAGTACTCCAATAATAAAATAAGTACTCGAATTCATAAAATAATATTAAACATTTGAAAAATAAATCCTGGCACGGGATACAGGGAAAATAGGGGTTTTGGGTGGGGAAGTGTATTAAAAATGAAGAAAGAAACTAAATGTAAATAAGCACATTTAGCATTAAATTTAGCAAAATTAATACTCGAGTATTAAAATCAGTACTGAGGTATAAAAATAAGTACACGAATAATAAAAAAATTATCAGAAATGTAAGAAAATAATACATGTCAATATATTTGAAAGAAAACAAGATAAAAATGTAATAATAATACACGCGTAAAGGTAACTAATCTAGAAGGAAATGCACAACAAGTACAGAAACGCCACTTTAGAAACAAAGGCAAAACTGAGTCCTACAACAGTTTCTATGAAAATAACACCAACGAAAACAAACCAAAATGGTGGACGAAACGCAAATGAAAGTCGTGAATAACACACACATTAAAAGACGTAATTTAAATTATACGTTCTCACAGCAAATAAATCGTTTAAAAAATCAATTTCAAACGATACTTTTACCAAAAATTAAGTTGAAATACGAAAAAAGCTATAAATACCAGTTAGACACCATTTTGAACTCAGTAGTCATTCTACTACCAGAGAGATCAGTCGCAAACGATTAACCCTCTGACCTTTTGAGCTTATTGAATACTAATACAAAACAGAGAGAAATCAAAAACATCAACCAAGTAAGTAATATTGAAAGCAAATAACGAAATAGCACAGAAATAACGAGAGAACTTTTTAGTAAGTGTTCTGAAACATTTTTTTTTAACAGAAACGGAAATAAATTTCCTTCACTTAAAAACAACGTTTGAAGCACTTTAAGAGTAGGAAAATGTTGCAAGTAAAATTTTGGATATACACATGTTTTAAAAAAAATATATTGATCATGTTACTTTACAAACGTGATTTTACAACGTTTAAAATTAAAACTTAAAAACCTCTCTTTAAAAAAGAGGTTTTAATGTTTAATAACGGAATAAATGAAAGCATATTGGTAAATATACTTTCAATATATTTTTTACAGCAAACTGTATATTCGTAAAAAACGAGACATCATATCTTCAAAGCATTTTACAAGAACAACCAGCAGAATAAATAATCAAGGAAAATAAGGTAAATAAAGCATACGAGTATACCTTTGATTTTTCTAAAATTAGCGGAAATGTAACTTGACTTTGAAATTTAAAAAGACATTATATATATGAAAAGCAATGAAAGTATTTATCATCATTTTAATAAACACAGGTTAAGAACGAAATAAAATTGAAAAAATAACAGTAATTTTATTCCTCAACCAAAAAATAGGGATTTGTTAAACAGTAAATAATATATTATATATATTTCGTACCGTCAACAGATAAAATTTCAATCGCAAAAAAAGAACCAAGCAACAAGACCATCAGAATACCAACAACAAATATCTGAAAAAACGAAGACCAAGAACCAACAGATTGAATAAGCAAAGAAAATAAGGTAAATAAACAATAGTAGAATAAGTATAATTTTAAAAAATAAGTGAAACTCTTGCTTGACGTTCACATTTTCCAAGCCATTTTAAAAATCCAAAGCAATAGAAGAAAAAGTTTTCTTTTTATGAAAAACAGGTTAAAATTCAACAACATTTTGAAATTAACGGAAATGTTTCTACTCAACAAAATCATAGAGTAATTTAAAATGGAAAATATCATGAAATATACATTTTGTACCCACTACAGATAAAATATAAAGCACAAAGAAGCAAAGCACAGAAAAATAACAAGAAGCCAAAGACATTGAGCCAACGAATCATTTCTAAAGGTAAATCTAAATAATTATTTGTAATAAACAAGAAAACCTAACACGTGTCAGAAAAAAAGTATAAACATTTGTAAGAAAAGCCAGACAAATTTAAAAGAACTAAAAATAAGTTTTGATTCTTTTCGTCAAATACAGAACAACATTTTACAATTGAAAGACAGCAAAGAACATCAAACGAAAAATATCTTCAACCACAGAGAAAACAGAAACCCCAAAAAAAAGGTAAAATTATAATATGTTAACTTATACCTAAAAAGTGTGTAATTTACTACATCATCTCCAAAAAAGTGCAGCAGTAATGTAAGTATTAGTTAGTGTAAAGTGTAATTTACTATTCAAACTTCAAGAAGATGTAGCAGTAGGGTAAGTGTTGGATAATGTAAATGTGTAAATTACTATTCCAACTCCAGGAAGGTGCAGCAGTAGAGTAAGTGTAGGATAATGAAAGGGTGTAATTTACTAAACCAACTCAAGAGAAGTGCAGCAGTTGAGAAAATGTTGGATAGTGTAAGGGTATAAATTACTATTCAAACACCATGAAGGTGCAACAGTAAGGTAAGTGTTGGATAATGTCAGGTTGTAATTTACTATTTCAAGTCCAGGAAGATGCAGCAGTACATAAATTGTGGAATAGTATAAGGATGTAAATTACTATACCAACACCATAAAGGAGCAGCAGTAGAGTAAGTGTAGGATAATGTAAGGGTGTAATTTACTAATTCAACTCAAGAGAGGTGCAGCAGTAGAAAAAAATTTGGATAGTGTAAGGGTATAAATTACTATTCTATCTCCAGGAAGATGCAGCAGTAGGAAAAGTGTTGGATAGTGTAAGAATGTAATTTACTATTCCAACTCCAGGAAGGTGCAGCAGTAGAAAAAGTGTTGGATAGTGTAGGAGTGTAATTTACTATACCAACACCATGAAGGTGCAGCAGTACAAAAGATATTGGATAGTGTAAGGGAATAATTCACTATTCTAACTCCTAGAAGGTGCAGCAGTAGAGAAAGTGTTGGATAGTGTAAGAGTGTAATTTACTATTCCAACTCCAGGTAGGTGCAGCAGTAGGGAAAGTGTTGGATAGTGTAAGAGTGTAAATTAATATTCAAACTCCATGAAGGTGCAGCAGTAAGGTAAGTGTTGGATAATGTAAGGTTGTAAATTACTATTCCAAGTCCAGGAAGATGCAGCAGTACAGAAAGTGTTGGATAGTGTAAGAGTGTAATTTACTATTCCAACTCCAGGAAGGTGCAGCAGTAGAGATAGTGTTGGATAGTGTAAGAGTGTAATTTACTATTCCAACTCCAAGAAGGTGCAGCAGTACAAAAGATATTGGATAGTGTAAGGGAATAATTCACTATTCTAACTCCTAGAAGGTGCAGCAGTAGAGAAAGTGTTGGATAGTGTAAGAGTGTAATTTACTATTCCAACTCCAGGTAGGTGCAGCAGTAGGGAAAGTGTTGGATAGTGTAAGAGTGTAAATTACTATTCCAAATCCAAGAAGGTGCAGCAGTAGAGAAGATATTGGATAGTGTAAGGGAATAATTTACTTTTCTAACTCCAGGGAGGTGCAATAGAAAAGAAAGTGTTGAATAGAGTAAGGGAGTAATTTACTATTCAAAGACCAGGAAGATGCAGCACTAGAGAAAATGTAGGACAGAGTAAATGTATAATTTACTATTAGAACTTAAGGAAAGTGCAATAAATAAAAAGGGAAAATAAGCATTAAAAATGTATATAGAATAAAACACTTAAAATGTATTTCTAAAAGCAAAATAATAACCACATTTTTTTTTTAAATTCATTACAGAACATGTCCGCAGACCAAGCAGAAAAATACATAAAAAGCAGCAAAGGAAACCGTCTTCTGAGTTACAAAGGTTACATTTATTGCAAGGAAAGAATTTCAGAACCAAGGAGACATTGGAGGTGCGTACAATCTCACTCATCCCATTGCTTAGGCAGAGCGGTTACACTCGGAGAAACAGTTGTAAAAACATCTGAGCATAACCACTCTGCCTCAGCAATGGAGATTGAAGTAAGAGAAACCATCAACGAAATGAAATACATTGCATGCACCTCCAATGCCTCCACTGGTACAATTTTAAGGGAAGTAGCACAACATGTACCTGATCACATTGCTAGCAGTATGCCCATAATACCAAATCTGAGACGAATAATTCAACGTAAAAGACAGGCAAGTAACCCACAACCACTCACACCACACACATTCTCTGACATTGTCATTCCTCCTGAACTCACTCTTTCTATTTCTAATGAACCATTTGTCATGCATGCAACCAAAATCCTCAGAAATGAATAATCATCTTTAGCACACCTCGTAACCTTTTGAAGTTAGAAAATAGTGATATTTGGATGATGGATGGAAAGTTTAAAAGTACGCCCCATCCATTCACCCAAATATACACTATCCATGCTAAAATTAACCATACAGTAGTACCCTTAGTATACAGTTTGCTGCCTGATAAGCAATCCACAACATACACTGAACTTTTAACAGTGATAAAATCTAAAACATCAAACAAAAGTCCTAGGAAGATAATTATTGATTTTGAATTCGCAATGATTAATGTTATAACCAAAACGTACACGGATACCCAAATTCAGGGATGTTTTTTCCATTTTTCCCAGGCAATTTGGCGTAAGATACAAAAAACATCCCTAGTTGAGGATTACATATCAGACAGCAAACTACAATTTGAACTAAAAAAAACTGACTGCACTTTGCTTTGTACCTCCTGAAAGTGTAGACGAATATTACACTGCAATTACTGAATCTGACTATTTTACAACAAATGAAGAAAAATTGGCACCTCTATTAAATTATTACGAAGACACATGGATTGGACATCTACCAGGTCAGGTCGCAGGAGGAAGCCACGTTTCCATGTGGAGTGGTGGAACTGCTACACGACCTGTTTAGAAGGAGAGGCAAAGACAAATAATGCCATAGAGGGATGGCACAACTCCTTCAGCCAAACAATCGGAAAACCACACCCAAATTTCTATCATTTTTTGAAAACTTTGAGGAAGGAGCAAAGTTTTCAAGAAATGAGAATTTCACAAGCATTAACAGGTAGTCTGAACCCACGCATCTCTAAAAGATCTAAAGAAATGTCAGAACGACTATTGGCTATTTTAAAACAGTTTTCGTTGTGCGTGGCTTCTGACTACCTAGATAATGTTGCACACATACTACACTACTAACTCCCAACCACATTATTACTTGCCTGTTTTGCCCTAAATTAAATTATCTAATTACAATTGACATTTTTCAAAACAATTTTTATGTTAATTTAAAGTCGGATCACCTTACCTTAGAAGTCTTCTTTTTTCAATCTTTTTCTTCTGTTATCCAAAGGAAAACCATGCTTGTATTGTAATCCATTGCCATACACAAATGTTTTCCAAAACAAGTATTCCATTTTGAAGATCGATTTACCACCATAAAAACCGCCATTAAAAAATCTTCTCAAATTCAAAACAAACAACAACTCCCAAAAAACATTTGGTTCCATCTTCCCGATTTGAAAAGCAGAAAATCCGGAAAACAGATGATTCGATCCATCTTCTTCTCTGACTCGTAATCTAAAGACCATCAAAATACAACTCCAAAGGGCGGGCGGAGATGGCGGTCGCAGCTTGGTAGAGCTCCCGCCGGCCCGGACACAATTTGCTCATTTATCCTGGCCCCCGAGCCCGCTAACGATACCACGTGAGTGGCGTCTGTTCCTGGAGGTGCCTGGACCTCTCCGGTGTGCTGACCTCCCCTTTCAGACTTTCCCGGGGACCGGAGACGCCGGCGACGGAGTGCGGCCTGGTGGTTGGCGGTGGAGCCGGGACCTCGATTTTCAGGAGGCCGGGAGGTGGTCGGTGGCGGGTGGCCGGAGATCGAGCCGGCCGGACAAGTCCCTATCCAGCGATTGCAGCATTGAGAGCAGAAGAGTTGCAGAGGTGCCCTGGGGTCTAGTGCCATGCATTGGAGAGCCTCCCCGGGCGGCACAGCGTGGTGGAGGCCTATTCCGCCCTAGTGGGACCGGGGCCTCAAGTTTTGCGACCTTGAGACCGGCCTAGACCTGGGCGCAGTGGTTGACGCTTATCATCCCAGAGAGACTTTCAGACGTGTGGATGTGCCCTGGCCCAGGGATCGGAGCCTCCTGAGTCCAACGCTGTGCGATCGCTCCTGAAGATCCACCGGGGCCCGCGGCGGAGGGCGATTGCCCCGACCCTGGGGTGTGTTGTCCGGCTTGCTGAGGGCTTCGGAGACCATAACCCGAGGCGGCTACCCGAGGTGTTGTGAAGGTGGGACTGCACGCGGCCATGACCAGAGGTGGTGGAGGAGGCCCGCCTAAGCAGGGTCCCATCGACAAATTTACCGGGCCAAGTGGCGGACCTGGGGCGCCCGGCGGCGGCAGCGGGGCTGGGCCGGACAACGCGACGCTCCTGGCGGCAATCACCCAGTCCA
Organism: Lissotriton vulgaris; assembly: GCF_964263255.1. Classification (NCBI taxonomy): domain Eukaryota; kingdom Metazoa; phylum Chordata; class Amphibia; order Caudata; family Salamandridae; genus Lissotriton; species Lissotriton vulgaris. The sequence goes on along the minus strand of NC_141699.1, from coordinate 217,522,497 downwards.
GAGACATGCTGGATGCTAAGATTGGGGCTGTGGGTGCAGACGTGACACTGCTGCGCCAAGACCTTCGCAATGCGGTGGAGCGGATTACGGAGACGGAATCCAGAATCTCGGTGGCAGAGATGGACATCGGCACGCTGAAACAGAAAATGGCGGAGATGGAGCGTGTCCAAAAGACTCTCGCATCTCGAGTGGAGGATGCCGAAGGGCGCGCACGCAGGAACAACCTTTGCTTTATAGGTTTTCCGGAGAGGTGTGAGAAGGACGACATGGAGCAGTTTTTGTCCCAGTGGCTGGAGGGCTGGCTCCCGCCGGGGGCCCTGTCTTCTTGTTTTGTGATCGAGCGTGCACACAGGGCCCTGACACAGCGGCCGCCGGAGGGTGAACGTCCTCGGCCTGTCATTGCTAGACTTTTGAATTACCATGACCGCGATGTCATACTGCGGGAAGCAAGGATCAAAGGCCCACTTTCTTATGAAAATCACACCATCATGATCTTTCCCGATTATACCAGGCTTGTGCAACAACAAAGACAATCGTTTGTAGCCGCCAAGGCCAAGCTGCGGGGCCTAAAACTCCAGTACTCTCTGCTGTACCCGGCTCGCTTACGGGTGGTGTACCAGTCCCGGACCCATTTCTTTGACTCGCCAGAGGAGGTCTTTCGGTGGACGGACGAAACGGTGAGGATCAGGCTGCATGCCCAGCCGGGGCTGGATCCGGGCGGGTCAAGGGGATCGTCGCAAGAACGGACAAACCGCCAGGCCAGTAAGGGACGACATCGGAGGTCCCGATCACGCAAGAGGTCCGCCTCCGCCAGTGCGATGCAGACCAGTGGAACAATGGACTCCGAACACTCAGACACTGGCAGTTGAACCCTGATGGGGCCTGGACCCTTGTCTTTCCTGGTAATGTGTTGCCCTACTTTGCAACAGATCATGTAGTAGGGCTGTTTATGTGGGGGAACCGCTGCTGCCAGACTGCCAGCTTTGAGACTCTTCTTGCCTATATGTGGTGACGCTGTTGGGGCTCGGGAGGCGACTTCCAAGGGGCCTCTGACCCTCACGAGTTCTGGGTGTTGTCTGGGGGGGTGTGAGTGTTGAGGTCGGGATGTTGGGATCCTTTGATACGGTTGGCCCTGGGTCCTCGGTTTTGGATCCGGGTCTATCCGTGCCGCGACAGATACTTCAGTGTTCCATGAGGTATAGGGGTGGGGGGAGTTGGGACGGGGATGTAGGGAGAGTTGGTTTGTTGTTGGGGGGGATTCAGGATTGGGGTTGGGTGGGAGTGGTGGGTTCGGATTCGGGGTTCTGGGGTGGGTGGGAAGAATCGCACGTGTGGATTACTGCTGGACTAGGTGAGAGGTGGGGTGTGTTGGGGTGGCGCAGGGGGCCTGGTGGGGGGAATCATCTGGACAATGGTTGATCAGACTACTACGCTTCCCAATAAGTCCATATGTGTTTTAACATGGAATGTGAGGGGGATGCTCGATAAAATCAAGCGTGGTTCGGTGTTGCGCTGGGGGAAACGGGAGGCAGTAGACGTGCTTTTGCTCCAAGAAACTCATATGTTGGGCTCCAAGGTCCTTAGCCTTCGGAGGTTTGGCTTCCAGCAGGTCTACCATGCCGGCTTTACGAGGGGATCCAGAGGGGCGGCCATCTTGGTTCACCGCAGGGTGGCTTATGTTCATGAGAAGCAGTGGGTAGACCCCCAGGGCCGCTTTGTCTTTATAAAAGGAATGATGGGTGCTGAACCAGTGGTTTTCGGTAGTGTTTATGCCCCTCCCCCTATGCAGTGGGCCCTGTCGGAGAGACTGTTTGCGATATGGGATGAAATCCTGGATGTGTTGACGGTGGTTGGGGGCGATTGGAATGAGGTGATGGATGTGTGCTTGGACCGCCAGAGGCGATTGCCAGTGGCTGTGGATCCTTCTCCCTCTGCCCCACATACTAGGCTGCGAGCGACGGCGGACAGTTTGGGCTGGGTGGATGTGTGGCGCCATTTGCATCCGGTTGCGCGCGAGTTCACGTATGTGTCGGCTGTGCATGGCTCCTTTTCGAGACTTGATTATATCTTTATGCCTGGTGCCTGTCTGAGTCGTGTGCGAGATGCTGCTATCTTGCCCAGGGGTCTGTCCGACCACTCCCCAGTTGTTGCCACGATAGAACTCCCCACAAAACGGCAGCCGTTTCGTTGGCGGATGTCCTCATGGCATCTACAACAAGCTGATTATGTCCATCACTTGCGGGAGGCGATTGGTAACTATTGGCGCGATAACCTTGTGGGGGACATTGACGCGGTGGTCGTGTGGGAGGCGATGAAGCCCACGATACGGGGGGTGGACATAGCTTGGTGCACTGCCGCCCGCCGGAAGCATCGGGAGGCCATTACCGCTGCGGCGCTCAGGTGGAGACCCTGGAACAGCGGGGGGCGGGAAGGGGGTGATGAGTCTGTGGTACGGCTGCTCCTACAGGCGCAGCAATCCTATGCTTCAGTTTTGCATGATGAGGCCAGGCAAGCGTGGCTTGCCACACGCAGTAGGGTTTATCAGTGGGGCGACAAGTCCTGCACGATGCTCCACAGGCTGTGTCAGTCTACTTTTCAGCCGCTCACGTTGCCGGGCCTCACTGCAGAGGACGGCTCGGTGGTGACGGACCCGGCCCGCCTAGCGGCTAGCTTTGCCCATTACTTCGAGGAACAGTATGCCTCTCGAGACTCCCTGGAGGCAGATGAGGTATCGGCATTCTTGGATGATCTGTCGCCAAAGGCCGTCTCCGATGAAGCTAGAACGGCACTGGACGCCCCGCTCTCTACTGAAGAACTCGGGGAGGCGCTGGGGCAGCTCAACACCGGGAAGGCGCCGGGACCGAGCGGCTACCCGTGTGAGTTTTACAAGAAGTTTCACCTCCAGTTGGGGTCTCAGTACAGACCCGCGTTTGAGGCGGCACGTGTTCCGGGGGAGCTACCACCGGATTGGCGCCATGCCGAAATTGTGGTGTTTCTGAAGCCGGGCAGGGCCCCTGACAGGCATGACTCGTACCGGCCCATATCGCTATTGAATATAGAGGCCAAAATCTTGGCGAAGGCCCTGGCGAACCGCCTTCTACCCTATATTACGGACATGGTCCACCCCGACCAGGCCGGATTCATGCCCCGCAGAGCCACTCGTCATAACATCCGGCGGGCACAGGCAGCAGTGGATGCCATGGGGGCCCGAGACGAACAGGCGGCTCTCCTGTTGGCGGATATGGACAGGGCCTTTGACTCTGTAAGTTGGGCGTACCTGTTTACGCTCTTGCCCCGTCTTAATCTGGGCCCGGTGTTCCTGTTGTGGTAAATAAATATTTACCGTCGGAATTTCTATGCAGTAAAGTTCAATAAAATAACTCAATCGTAAATAAGAGGCAAAATCCGTGATATCTGAGGTTAAAAAGGGGTTTTATTCCATAAAATGGAATGGTTCGAACCAGGGTATCATGTTCCTTTCACCATCAAGGATCAGGAAGGGATAGAGCCATACTTTATTGACAGAGTACATCATTTATAGTAAATGCATATAATGGTGATGGATACAGAAGGCGTAACAGCTGAGAGAAACGAGATAAGAACACATGTGCGTAACAGAAAGGCGTGCACGAGGGCGTACACAGAGGTGTGTGCTAGAAACGTCATATGAAAGTGTCACAAGTGGGTGGAAACATAGCGGAATCTTGCAGTGTCAGCAGAAATCTGTAGCAAGGATGCGCGCGCAGCAGCATGACGTGTGACTGACGTGAGGCTGGAGGGTGCAGGGGACTTGACATTTAACACTAGAGGCAAGAGACAGAAGTCTGGCATGTCAGATCGACTCGTTCCTAAATCATATCTGATATCTTGTGTTTCGGGAACTATACTATCTAAAAGGAAAGGTCTCTTGGGCAGAGGCTACTCCATACTGACTATTAATGCGTGCATATGTGACTACGTGTCTACGTGTAATGCGAGGGGCCATGGGCCTACCATGGTAACAGGAGCAATGAATTACTTGCATGGAGACAGAGAGGCCGGGCCCTTTGCTCTGCAGCCGGGGAATGTTTATCTATTCTGCTAGACTGGAATGTGTTTTCGAGGAGCTGAACTCGGCTATACTGATAACTCGAAGGCAAAATACTGTTTTTGGCAGGCAAGCAGGCCGAGCCGGGCACTGCTCGCCGTGCAGGGAGTAGAACAGAGGTCAGGGATGCATCCCACGTTGCAGCTTTCAGGTAGAGAACAGAAAGGCTCGATGGCAGAAATCAGGGCCTAGCTCTGCAGGGCTAGGAAAACGTGGAAGTGCACCATGAAAAGACGTTGGCAAGGCATACTTAGGAACGGAATTATCGATCCATTCATGGTGGATCTGAAAGAGGACATGTTAACGTTTGACGCAAATGTATTTGCGTTTTCATAGCAGGTCGAGGAGGGAAGTTACATGCACTTTAAGCTCGTACATGGAGACGGTGGGGTTCACGTTAGGGGACACAATTGACCATAAAAATTCATATTACCTCATTCCCTCCTTGTCCCCTACGGACCCTTCATGATATATCAATCTTCATTAATCCATCTATTTGTTCATATAACATCATTTGCTCTTCTTTTTTTCAGGCGGGTTTTAGAACGTGGACTTGGATGAGGAATACATGATGTGGCGCACAAGCCGCAAATCGCTGGCCCACATTGCATACATAGGCAACAACTGAATACTATGAGAAGGGCTATTCCGAGGAAGGATAGGACTTTCCAACCCCAGGCTGATAACACGCTCCAGAACCAACCGGACCAAGTCCAGGTTCCTGGATTCTGGTGTATCTGACTTGCAATCTTATGGAGACGCGTTATGGCTTTATATACTGACGGTGCGTTTTCTGGAATGAAAACACAGCAACTCGATCCGATGACTCTACAGGCTCCGCCCCTATCGGCCAGGATGACGTCAAGAACAAGACGATTTTGAAGGACAACAAGTCTCATAGCAGACTGTTCCTCTGTTAAGTTGGTAGGGCGGAAGTAGTTTCATTTACCACTGCTTCAAGGGTTCTGGTCAAGTGACGTATTGATTTACTATTGAAGACAGCTCCTAAATAGGGGAAGAAACCTTTATTGAAATCTGTATATCGTTCCCATGCCGTTTCAGTATAGTCGACAATCGGGAGTTCTCTCTTGGGTCTATTAAGTACTAGCCGGGAGTTCTTGTGATAGTTAGATGGAGCTAGAAAAACAGGTGGCAGAAGGAATGCAATGTAACATGTCCCATCCCAATCTAGTGGCAAACGTATATAGGCTGTATGACCACAAATGAAATAGGAATGGCGGGTAGCTTTGAATGTAGACTTGCCGTTATCATTGAAATCGATCACAGTAGTACATTTACTATGACCTAGGGGTACTGAACCATTCTTTCTGACACATAATTCGCCTTTGACTGGTAACACGGACATAGAGGGTAAGTCTGGACCTGTATCGGATTGCACATTCAGAATCATGAGGTTAAGTGTATAATTACCTAATCCATATACTTCATTTTCTAGATCGGTCCCTGTCCTTTGTGGAAGACCCTCCTTGTCAGGATAACATACTTTATGCAGAACTGTATTCAGATTTCCCCATACCCAATTGCCTTTGTAAACTATTGAATTAGAGTCTAAGGAATTTATTAAACTAAACCAGGCACCACAGGAACCATTATGTGTGAACGGATACGGGAAGAGGGGCAGGACTCCCTCGTATTTCTGAAAGGGAGGAAGTCGGCCACATATCCAACAATTTGTAGCATTGCTGGACTGATGGGAATGATGTAACATACTGATAAAAGTATTGTTGCGCAGCGCAAGCCGGTACGATAACTCGTGAGGGGGTAGTTCGCTGAAAGTATGCTCAACAGTGCTATTTGGAAAGAAATGTGCATGTATGGAAATAGGTAAATACATGTGTAGCAGTAAACTTGCAGCAATAATCGTAAGACTCAGAAAAAACATAATCAATAATGTCACGATACAGTGACTACGAAGAGATTTACAATATTCACGTTTCTTGAGCTGGTTCTGTCTATCTCTCTCTCTATTGGGGTCTAGCTTGTACATGTCAGGAACCTGTCTAACCGCTTCACCTAGGGGAGGACTTAAACAATTAAACTGTCTGACTTGCTAGACCTCAACTTTAACCGATACTCCTGCTGAAGAGTTTTCTCTACCAGGGGGAGTTTCGTATCAAGTTCTGGAATGGGGCCTGGCTGGGAGTCTGTCTCTGGCTGAAGTCCATGATACTTTTTGATATGACTCGAGTGGAGCCAGCCCTTGCGGCCCTCCACTTTAACTGCTGTCCTTGTAGTTAATAAAACAAGCTTCAGCTCCTGCCAGCGGGGCTCCAGCGGACTCCTCCTGTCGAAGTTCCTAATAAAGACGTGGTCCCCTGGTACAATCTCGTGTGGCTTCACCTCGGTGTTGTCGGGAAAGGCTGCAGCCACCTGTGAACGACAAGATTGTAGTGCAGACATCAAGGAGGCAAGGTAATCTGTCAGCATATTACAGTCAACATCTGTGATTTTACGAGGCAGAGGCGTCCCCCACATATTCGGTGGCCTGCCAAAGACCACCTCGTACGGGGATAGCCCTGTTCTAGAGTGTGCAACCATTCTCATGTAAAACAATGCAACTGGCAGGGCGACTATCCAGTCTACCCCTTTCTCGGCACAAATCTTAGCAAGACGTGTTTTCAGTGTCTGATTGTGGCGTTCCACGAGACCTGCTGCCTCGGGATGTCGGACGCAGTGGAACTTCCACTGATATCCTAGCAGGAGTGATACCTGCTTCATTAATTCAGACGAGAATGGCTGGCCGTTATCTGAATACACGACACGGGGCAAACCGTACCGTGGGAAGAATTCACGAACCAACTGTTTGGCAGTGGTCGGAGCAGTGTAATCTGGGACTGGATATGCTTCTGTCCAACGGGAAAGGGCACATACAACTACGAGGACGTATTTGAATCCTCGACATCGTTCCATCTGGATATAATCCATCTGGAGGACTTCAAAAGGGTGATCGGGAGGATTGAATCCACCTTGCTCTACAGGAATGCTTTTACCTGGGTTGAACTGACAACAGATCATGCAAGTACGCACTTTCTGTTTTGCTGCTGCTCGTAAATGTTTATTGTACCAGAGATTCTGTAAACTGTCTAACATGGCTTTTTCTCCTAAGTGTGCTGGACTGTGTGCAGTGTTGATCATAACTTGAACCATACGGTCGGGGAGAAACCATGTGGCTTTTCCCTTCGTCATCCATCCTTGGTCTGTCTGGATCCCTCCTAGTTCAGTCCATTTCTTTATTTCGTCTGGAGTAGCATGTGTCTGTATGTCAATTACATCTAGTGCGGGATCCTTAACTGTCATGCAATGTGTCGGTGTCGGAACTATTGTCTTTATCATTTCAGCTGCATGTGTATGTGTCAGAGCTGTGTGTTTCGCGGTTTGATCAGCCAGGTCGTTACCCTGGGAAATAGTATCTGTAACTTTAGTATGTGCCTTGCACTTCATGATAGCTATGGCTGATGGCAAATGTATTGCTTCCAATAATTCTTGAATGAGGGGACCATGCTGGATCTTGGTTCCGTGAGAGGTCAAGAAACCTCTTTCCTGCCAGAGTACACCGAAGTCGTGTACGACTCCAAATGCATAACGTGAATCTGTGTATATGTTAACATTCCTGTTCTTGGCTACTATACAAGCTCGGGTCAGAGCAATGAGCTCTGCAGCTTGAGCAGACAGTGTATCAATACGGTGTGTTTCTTTGACTTCAGTTTCAGTGGTCACTGCATATGCGGCCACTAATTCTCCTGTGCTTGTTCTCATACATGAACCATCTACGTAAAGTGTCAGGTCTGGGTTAGTCAGTGCAACATCTGTCAAGTCTCGTCGGGGCTTTGTTACTGCATTAATGATCTCTATACATCATGTGGAGCTGGATCTGTAATGTTCGAAGGTAACAATGTGGCAGGATTGAGTATATTACAACGTCTGATTTCTATGTGTGGCTGGAACAATGTCAATTCATAACCTGTCAGTCGTGCTATAGTCAAGTGTTGTGTCTGTGTTCTGTTTAAAAGAACTTCCACAGAGTGTGGAACTTGTACTGTCAGGGGATGTCCTAACACTATAGAATCACTTTGTCGGATTGCTAAGGCTGTTGCTGCAACTGATTTTAAGCACGCAGGCAGGGCCTGGGCTACTGGGTCTAATGTACTCGAAAAATAAGCACACGGCTTATGTGAACCTGCTTGGTCTTGCGTGAGGACAGCAGATAATGCTGTGCCATCACGTTCTGTAACAAAAAGTGTAAAAGGTTTGCTGTAACATGGCGTTGCTAAAACTGGTGCTTGACATAATGCTTTCTTTAATTCATCAAAAGCCTGTGTGTGTTCCTGAGTCCAAGGGAGGACAGTCGAAGTCGCTGCCTCCTGTGTTGTCAACTGTATCAGTGGCTTGGCTAGAAATGCGTACTGGGGAATCCATTGTCTGCAGTAAGAGGTGAGGCCAATAAAGGCCCGCACTTCCTTTTGTGTCTTGGGTTGCGGTAAGTGTGTAATTAACTCAATGCGGTCAGGTGTTAGCTGTCTCCCCCTCTTGGACAGCAAGTGCCCAAGGTACACCACTTGCTGAACACAGTATTGTAACTTTGAAGGGAACACCTTGTCTCCCTTGTCAGCCAAAAAATGTAAAACCGTCAGTGATGCATGTTCACATTCAGGTTCGCTACGGGCGGTGATCAATAGATCATCGACATACTGCAGTAGGGCAGTGTTAACTGGCATGTGAATACTGTCAAGTTGTCTTTTCAATGCTTGGCTGTAGATGCTGGGGCTTTCTGTGAATCCTTGAGGTGCGCGTGCAAATTTGAAGCTACGGCCATTTAAACAGAATCCGAAGAGATATTGGCTTTCCGGATCAATGGGGACACTGAAGAAGGCGTTCTTGAGGTCAATTACAGTAAAGAACGTCGCCTCTGAATCAATAGCAATCAATAATGATGAGATGTCGGGGACCACAGGATACTGTGGTACAATACATTTGTTTAATTCTCGCAAATCGATCACCAACCAATAAACAGGTGGTGCATTCGGGTCAGTACGTTTAAGAATCGGAATGATAGGGGAATTACATAAATTGGAGTCGGTTTCTACAACCACTCCCTGTGCAATGAGCTCTTCAATGATTTCCAGTAAAGCCACTACAGCATCGGGTGGTAACTTGTATTGTCGGATTCGGGGCAGTACAACTCCTGGCTTGAGTGTGACTCGGTATGGTGTAATGTGCATACAACCTACATCAGTTGGGCCTTTTGCCCACAAATGTTCTGGTACATTTCTCAATCTGACATCAAAATCTCGTAATACATAGTGACCTTTGAAATCACGCAAAAACAGTCTAACTCCTTCCGGAGAACAACATATTACAGCTCCTAGAGCTTTCAGTGTCTTGATTCCTAACAAGTTTTCTGGACATGACTTTGTGAGCAATAAGTCCGTAGTACGTGACAATGGACCAACCGCTAGGGGAATAGGTTTCGATACTTCATTAACAATAGGCTGTCCTGAAAATCCAAGGGAAACATTCTGTGAGCCTGAGAGGGGTGCCCCTGGAACCTCGTCGTGACTTATTGTTGTTCGACTTGCCCCTGTGTCAATTAAAAACTTTCTATCTTTTCCTAATACTTGACTATGTACAGAAGGACCCTCTTGATCTACAGGAACTTCAATGAGAGGCAAGCCAACCTCCCTCTCTAGGCTGTTTCATGAGTATCGCTGATAATCGGGGTAATCAGATTGTGCATACTGGTACATCTGCTGTGAAACTTGCTGTGTCGCGGCAATGGGCTGTGCATGTGGTACCGCTACTGTCTGTCCTGTCTGTTGTGGAGCAGGCTGTGGCTGTACGTTCTGTGGAATATGTTGCTGAACTTGGTGTTGGACCTGGTCCTGTCTAGGCTGACGTGGTCTTTCTTTAGTTTTTCCTGTTGCTATATTGTGTTTCAGAACCGTACATTCATTCACATAGTGACCTGGCTGTTTACAATAGTTGCATGTCCCTTTAACGGGAGCCGCCGTATTATTTGACTGTGTCATACCCTTTTTCTGACCGTCAGCTGGAACTGACTGAGCAACTAACATTTTCATTTTCGTATCTTTCATACGTCTCTGTTCGTGGTCTTGTTCTTCCCTAATTCTATTCTGGTGATACTGTAACATTTGTAACATTTGGGACGGCGTATTTGCTTGCCATGTACTTTCTACTTTCAAAACACGGTTCTTAACTTGAGGCAGGGAATTCTCGACTAATTTTGATACAAAGAGGTGTGGGTATGACTCGCTACTTGTTTTCAGGCCGCTGTTAATAATAAAACATTTCTCGAATCTAGAATAAAAATCACTAGTGTCTTCATCGTGTTTCTGTTTACAGGCTGAGATTGCATCCCAGTCTTCCTTTTTGGTCGCTAACAGTCTAGGCAAAACCTGTACTAGTAAACCTGGTAATGCTTTAGCTTTATCCCCAAGGCCTAAACCTGCGGTACGTCCATTTTCTTCAACTTCTAATGCAGCCCAATCAATCTTTGTGTCTCCCACCTCCCATTCTTTCTCCTTTAGTTTCTCGTAAATTTCAGCAGGCAACAGTACTTTTAACATTTTCATAATATCTGTGTATGTGTAATCGCCCATGAGTAACATATCTTTAATCTCTCGGTGAAAACCTGCAGGGTCTTTATCATGACAGGGCACTATTTTCTTCATTTCCAATAATTCCATTTTAGTGATGGGTGTATATACGAATACACGTTCTAGTGAGTTATCGTCTTTTCTGACCGGATGTACTTCTCGTAAGGGATTCTGTCTGTCAAAGTAAAACATTTTTCTTACTGGGGGTGATGGAGCAGACATAAACTGCGGTTTCAGGAAAGCACTATACTTGTGTCTATGTTCTAGAATCTCTTTAATCAAATCAGTACCTAGGCCTCTCCATCTATTAGAGAGCAATTCTACTAATATATCCGGTAAGGGACCTGGATCAGAATGTTGGCCTTTAAACAACGTAATGAGATGCTGAATCATGTATATACCAGCTAATTTTTGTTCATCAGGGGAAAGGTTCAAAAACGTCTGTGCTACTACATCGTCGTTATATGTACTGGAATTGTCAGCCCATTGTACTGCGGACCGGGCTAGTTCTTGTTCATCCATGGAATTGAGTACATGGTACCCCATTCGATTTTGCAGTATTTTATCGGTAGCCTGAAACATATGTTCAGGAGTACTCGGATTTGATATAGCAGAGAGAAAAAGTCTTTTGCTTTCTGGACGTATTTTTTTCTTAAGGTATTTTCCCTTACCTACATATGCTATCAGGTCTTTGTCTGACTCTTGTGAAGTTTCTGCTAGATCCTCTGGTTCCTCCTCCTCTTGCGAGGTAGGTGGGTCTTCTAAATCAAGTTCTTCGTCAGGTGCTCGTTGGGCATGTATTTCTATTACTTCTTTACGGATCTTTTTAACCATAATATGTATACTGTTCTCCTTATCATGTTTACCCTCCGCCATATTCTGACTCCATCTAATCAGTCTTTTCATTTCACTTTGCTCAAAGCCTGCCTGATCTTGTTCTCTTATTAAACAATTAACCATAAATCGCATTAGTAAACCTTTAGTCTCAACTTTCTGGCGTGACATGGCTTCAGCAACACACTCCGGTCTTTCTCCTGTTCTAATAAAGAAATACAATCTGTCTAGATATTCTGGCATTTCTGGGAGTAGCATTAAATAGTCTGTAACGCGTCTCAAACGTATGGACGCTAACAACATGGGTCCTGACGTACCAGGCACTGTGTCATATCTGCAGTCTGTAAGTTCTCTTCTTAGTTGTTCGGTCGAAACGCCTTTCGGCGTCCGAGCCTTTGCTAGATCTCTCATTGTAATTCGGTGTATCTGTGGGGGTGTTTGATAACCTCCTGTAGCACCTCCTGAACCGGAGGCTTGAGCATAACCTGGCTGTAGGGTCGGTACTTGCTGTGGCTGAGTTGGGACCTGGACCATGCCAGTCCCAAAAGGATTTAATGGATGCGGTTGTTGGATACCAGGGGGGACAATGGGAACGGGTGCGGGTAGCGGGCCTGGAAGGATCTGCTGTTGCGGACCTGGGGGCGGATGATCATGGGGTGGAAGGCCGTCAGCAGGTGCAGGTGGTACGGGTACATGGGCAGGTGCAGTAGTATATGTAGGAGCTACATCGTCTAAATAGGAAGAAAGGAAAATGTCTGCTGCGTTCTTGTGACGTAATTTAGTCGGAACCAATGGAGCGGGCAGATCTTTTGGTATTTCCGGGGTGGCCTTAGGTAAACCCTCGGCCAAAAGAGGATACATACCATTCATAAGGGTATTTCGTTGTCGGTCTACTTGTTCTGCTTTAACTAGTATTCCTTCTTCAACTAGTACGTTTTCTCGGGCTTTATCTGAATCTTCTCTATGTTTCTCTGCTTTTCTGAGTTCTTTCTCTGTACGTCTATGCGATTCTTTACGCCACAATTCTATGGCGTCTTTCTGAGATTGTCTGGCTTTCTTTTTCCATAGCACTTCTTCTACTCTCATGATGCAATCTGCATCCCATGTCCCTGTAACGGGCCATCTATATCTCTCGTCTAGGTTCTTGGTATAATCGGCCCATAAATCTAGATATAATATGGCATCTAAGCCATGTTTATGGTACATAAAATTTCCGGGAGTGTCCCTAGGTGGGACAGGAATCGATTCCTCTAGTATCCCTTTCCTAGTTCCTATCTGTCTTAATTTGGAAAACAATGGCATCTTGATACTTGGTACTTGATACTTATTTGAACCTAAACACAGAAACACAGTAATGTATATCAAACAGTCATTCACACCACGACATTAATCAAACAGAAACATTTTGAACACATATTAACTATACTTGAATTCTAAAACGAAAACCTAAAATCGGACTCTTGAAAACACTGATTACTTGATATACTGCTAAACAGTACAGATACACTGCTAAAACAGTGCAGACCGGGTCTGCGTACCCAAACCCGTCTTGACCGAATGCATAGTAATGCACCCGTCTAGATGCGTCCCCAGCAACGGTACTCACCGGGAAGCACGGAACGGAAGGCCTCGGAAACTCGTCTGGACTGGACCGGACTCGACTCGACTCGACTCGGGACTCGTGACGTCACTGGCACGTCGATACTGGTGGGCCTCGAAACACCTCGGATCTTGCGCTCTTGGCTGGGCTCTGGTCGGGATCCTCCGCACTCCTTACCGCCTCGTCTGGGTGTCGATCGCAGTCTCAGTCACCTCCGTTGGCCAGAGGGAGATACAGGAAATCCTGCGGGTACGCGTAATTGTCCGTCTTGACTGTGGCAGGGGGCTAGGCTTGCAACGCACCACCGGCGCGTAAGGTGGGGGAGGGGTACCTGTTCGGGCGCCAAATTAATGTGGTAAATAAATATTTACCGTCGGAATTTCTATGCAGTAAAGTTCAATAAAATAACTCAATCGTAAATAGGAGGCAAAATCCGTGATATCTGAGGTTAAAAAGGGGTTTTATTCCATAAAATGGAATGGTTCGAACCAGGGTATCATGTTCCTTTCACCATCAAGGATCAGGAAGGGATAGAGCCATACTTTATTGACAGAGTACATCATTTATAGTAAATGCATATAATGGTGATGGATACAGAAGGCGTAACAGCTGAGAGAAACGAGATAAGAACACATGTGCGTAACAGAAAGGCGTGCACGAGGGCGTACACAGAGGTGTGTGCTAGAAACGTCATATGAAAGTGTCACAAGTGGGTGGAAACATAGCGGAATCTTGCAGTGTCAGCAGAAATCTGTAGCAAGGATGCGCGCGCAGCAGCATGACGTGTGACTGACGTGAGGCTGGAGGGTGCAGGGGACTTGACATTTAACACTAGAGGCAAGAGACAGAAGTCTGGCATGTCAGATCGACTCGTTCCTAAATCATATCTGATATCTTGTGTTTGGGGAACTATACTATCTAAAAGGAAAGGTCTCTTGGGCAGAGGCTACTCTATACTGACTATTAATGCGTGCATATGTGACTACGTGTCTACGTGTAATGCGAGGGGCCATGGGCCTACCATGGTAACAGGAGCAATGAATTACTTGCATGGAGACAGAGAGGCCGGGCCCTTTGCTCTGCAGCCGGGGAATGTTTATCTATTCTGCTAGACTGGAATGTGTTTTCGAGGAGCTGAACTTGGCTATACTGATAACTCGAAGGCAAAATACTGTTTTTGGCAGGCAAGCAGGCCGAGCCGGGCACCGCTCGCCGCGCAGGGAGTAGAACAGAGGTCAGGGATGCATCCCACGTTGCAGCTTTCAGGTAGAGAACAGAAAGGCTAGATGGCAGAAATCAGGGCCTAGCTCTGCAGGGCTAGGAAAACGTGGAAGTGCACCATGAAAAGACGTTGGCAAGGCATACTTAGGAACGGAATTATCGATCCATTCATGGTGGATCTGAAAGAGGACATGTTAACGTTTGACGCAAATGTATTTGCGTTTTCATAGCAGGTCGAGGAGGGAAGTTACATGCACTTTAAGCTCGTACATGGAGACGGTGGGGTTCACGTTAGGGGACACAATTGACCATAAAAATTCATATTACCTCACTGTCATACCTGAAGTTGCTATATACCAATGTCACGGCCTCGGTCCGGGTGGCTGGTGCCGCGTCCGGACGTTTTCGGATTGGTCGGGGGACCCGGCAAGGTTGCCCATTATCCCCATACCTATTTGCCCTGGCTATGGAGCCCCCTGACATCTTGGGTGCGTACTGATGCACGGATACGCGGGTTTGTGTGGAGCGGAGAGCTGGTGAATAGAATTGCATTATATGCAGATGATATCCTGTATTTCCTCACGGACCTGCAGCACTCTGGGCCCCGATTCCTAGAAGTTATGAGCGTCTTTGGCGAGGTCTCCGGCCTTCGGCTTAATCTGCACAAATCGACCTTATGGGTGCTAGGCGGCGGGGTCGTGGCGGACCCCTGGGCAGCGGGACTGCGAGTGGCGACGGATGGGCTGAAGTACCTCGGTGTATTTCTCTCGGAGTCGCGCACCGTTGCCTGGGACCGCAGCATTCTACCGGTGTGGGAATGGGTCCAGGCCGACATCAAAACGTGGTCCAGGATGCCCCTTACTATTTTTGGAAGATCAGCCATCTTCAAAATGGTTGCACTCCCACGCCTGCTGTATCAGCTACAAAACTACCCCTACCCTATTGGCCCACAGTGGTTTCGCCAAGTCAATTCGGCGCTGGGCCGTTTTCTATTGGCTGGTGGTGCGGCCAGAGTGGCGCTGAAGACGTGTTTCCTGTCTACCTATTGTGGTGGCCTGGCCACCTCCGATCTGTTATCTTACTATCAGGCTTCTCAGCTGCTCATCCTTAACGAATGGTGGTACAGTGACAGGGGGGACCCGGCCTATGCTTTGGAGCGATCGCTCATGGGTGATAACACGCTACACACCATTCTCTACTCGGCCCGCTTGAGACGAGCACTGCTGTCGTTTACGAGAGTAGTTTTTGCGGCGTGGCGACAGACCCTACGCCGCATGGGCTGGTGGGGCAAATTGACAGCGGAGACACCGTTATGGCATAATGGCCTGCTCCCGGAGCTTTCGGCTCTAGACGGGTTTGAGGGATGGGAGGCAATTGGCATTTCACTGCTGGGCCAGGTAATGTCCGGCACTACCCTTAAATCGTTTCAGGAGCTCCGCACGGAGTTCCAAATGCCTCAGTCCCAGTTCTTCCGCTACTTGCAGTTGCGCCACGCCCTCACCCCGAGCATTGCCCATCTGGACTCTCTCCCTGAGTTTAGCCCGGTTGAGGCGAAGGTCTTTATGGGGGACCTGGGGGACAGAAAAGTCTCCCGTATTTATCAGACGCTGGTCACTCACTGCTCCTCTACCCTACTCCCTCTTCGGGCGGCATGGGAAGTGGATGTGGGCCCCCTGGATGAAGACGATTGGAGGGAGGCCTTGGAATCCCCGCGTGGGACCGCTATCGCTGTGCGACTTCGGCTTATCCAATTCAAATACCTGCATAGAGCCTATTACACCCGCGAACGGTTGTGGAAAGCTGGGTTGATTGAACCCCCGGAGTGCCTGCGCTGTGGAGCCGTGCCTGGATCCTTGCTGCATACTGTGTGGTCGTGTGCTCGATTGTCTGGCTTTTGGAGGGGTGTGTGGAGCTGCCTGTCTGAGGTCCTGGGTTGGGATCTTCCCCGCATTCACCGATTCGGGTTGCTACATGTTATGGAGGGCATTGGTGGGAACATCTATAAACGTCACCTGCTGCTATTGGGGCTTGTTGTTGCCAAACGGGATCTGGTCCGGGCGTGGAAGGGAGTGAGGGCCCCCCCCTTGTCTGCGTGAAAGGCAGGGTTGGACTACTATATGGGACTTGAGAAGCCGATCTTTGAGGCAAGGGGCTGTCCCCGCAAACACTACAAAATCTGGAAGCGGTGGGCCGACTACAGAGGAGTATCGCTGGCTCCCCCAGCGGAACGGGAAGAGGACATATGATTGTGCTAATGTTGCTGGCCCGATTCTGTGGCACACCCGTCACACTACACCTAAACCTTTACTTGCTGCTATTTGTACACGTGTGTGGGAGGGGGGTAAGGGGGGGTGGTCCTGGGGAATGGGGAGTTTTGGGGGTTGACGGGGCAGGGTGGGTTGTGGGTTTATTCATATTTGAGCCTATTTTCGGTACCTAATTGACCATTACTGCATGTCTTACGAACTGTGTCCTAACTGTTGGTGGTGATCTCCGAATTGTGGGGTGCCACGATTTTATTGCCTGCTTTGCTCAATAAAAATGGTTGTGAAAAAAAAAATACAACTCCAAAAAGCCAAAACCATCCAAAGCAATCCAAAAGAAATTTTTCAACGTATCCAAAGCACCCCATGTAAAACGATGAATTTTCTCCGTACCAAAGGCCAAGTTCGTAAATCGATCTTTTTTATTCTACCGAAGTAAACCATTTTTTTCGATTTCGCCTAAATACAAACAAAAATATTTATTTTACTAATATAAAACATACTTACTGTAAGCATTACTATAATGTTTTACATAAACATGATCCGACGAAGACATACAATAACAATGTGATTAGATACAAACAATATATTATTTCAAGCGTAAAATATAACTATACTAATACTACCTATGCTTTCCTTGCAATAAATATCTTTCTATACATTATTTATATATGAAAAACAACTATTATCAGTTTCCTACCTGAGCGCAGATCTTCATGCTTCTTCTGTATCCAGCGCCGATCAACAATATGGCTGCTTACGCATTTGACGTTGACGCGATTACGTGATCAAAAGCTGCAAAAAAGAAAAAGGACTATTACTTAACATTTCATATATATTATATTTATTTTATTATTTATTTTTAAAACTATTACACAAGTATCAATACAATTTTTGAAAGTACAGAAAATTAATAAAAATTATTGTTTATTATCTAATAAATATTTTTCTTTTTATAACAAACAAAAATGTGTCATGTGAATTATTTTGCCAAATGTATTTTTTAATAACAAAGACTAACTTATGTATTTTATATTTGATAAATAATTAAATATTGTACTTACCTTTTGCAAACTCCAATTTGCCTGATTTATATGCCCCATACGTACCAACAAGCTTCTTCTTTCCTTACTGCGGAATTCACATAAAGAGCAATAGAAATAAATGTAGGACATACCATTTCATTGAAATCAATGTAAAAGCGTGGGAACTTTTTTAAAGTTGACAATTTCAATTATAATAAAATAATTATAATTTATTTTTAAAAAATCCTAATTTTCTAAAATAACACTAAATTATTATAATTACTCTAAATTTTTTTTGCAAAAAACCTATATTATTTTTATTAAAATAAGAAAATAAAAAAAATAACAAAATATAAACTTATCCCTTTAAATTCCCCTTTAACACATAACCCAAACCTAACCCTAATTCCTAACAAATACTCCTTTACATCATAACCCAAACCTAACCCTGAACCCTAAAAATACTCCTTTATCCCATAACTCAAACATTGCCCTGTACCCTTAAAATACCCCTGTACCCCATAACACAAACCTAGCCCTGAACCCAAACTAAACCCCTGAACCCCATAACCCAAACCTAGCCCTGAACCCTAGAAATACCCCTGTACCCCATAACCCAAACTTAGCCCTGAACCCTAAAAATACCCCTGTACAACATAACACAAACCTAGCCCTGAACCCTAAAAATACCCCTGTACAACATAACACAAACCTAGCCCTGAACCCTAAAAATACCCCTGTACCCCATAACCCAAACCTAGCCCTGAACCCAAAAAATACCCCTGTACCCCATAACCCAAACCTAGCCCTGAACCCTAAAAATACCCATGTACCCCATAACCCAAACCTAGCCCTGAACCCTAAAAATACCCCTGTACCCCATAACCCAAACCTAGCCCTGAACCCTAAAAATACCCCTGTACCCCATAACCCAAACCTAGCCCTGAACCCTAAAAATACCCCTGTACCCCATAACCCAAACCTACCCCTGAACCCTATAAATACCCCTGTACCCCATAACCCAAAACTAACCTGAACCCTAAAAATACCCAAACACCCCAAAACAAATACCTCTGTACCCCAAAACAAATACTCCTATACTCATACTTATTTTTTTTAATTACTTAAATTAATATATTTAATTTATTTAATAAAAATACATAAATTAATATATTTATTTATTTTTAATAATAAATAAATTAAAGAAAAAATATTATTAATTACATAATTATACACTTACCTATACTTACGTTGTAATGGCATGTGTTGTAATAGCATCTGCTATATAATGTCATGCGTTGTAATGGATCCTGCGTTGTAAAAGTTGCGCTGTGATGGTAGTGCGTTGTAAAAGTTGCGTTGTAATGGCTGTTTCCCGTGGGTATAGCGGCCCAAGAGGCATGCGGTATTAACTGACCACAGTTCCAAACTGAGGGACGAGAACACCTTCTTCCCAAACTGCTCATACCTCTTGGATTCCCGATCGGCCGGGGCCATCTGAAATGCAGTCTGGGAAGTGGAGGCCTGGATGACCAGGCTCTCGGGGGTGAGGTGGGTGGACAAAAAGCAAGGGTCGCCCGGGGCCGGGCAGTAGCGTCTGGCCACGTTCCTATCCACAGGTGGACCTGTAGCGGGCTTGGACCAAGTGCCCACAAGAACGTCACACAAGGCCCATTAAACGGCAGCAGAGGCTCACTGGAGCTTGCCTGCGGTTTAAGGACCTCTGTGATGAGGTTAGTCCTTATGGCCGCGACAGGGAGCTCAAGGTTTAAGGCCTTTGCTGCCCGTGTCAACACTACACTATAAGCAGCCCCCTCCTCCGTAGCCACGGTGGGAGGGGAGACAAATCCAGTGTCTGGCGAAGTGTCAATGCCACTGGCCTCCCCAAGCTCATATGTCCTCAGACCCCTCCCAATCACCCTCGTCACCCATCTCCTGTAGTACAGGCTCAACAGATGGGTCCTGCTCATGGAAATAGAAATCTCCAAATGCCGTCGGATGCGGCGCCGCTCCGGCGCCAGAACCGGACCGGGGGTAGGATCGGGGACGGCACCCATAGCAGGCGCAGGGGGCGACACCCGTAGGGCCGGCGTCAGCGAGGTCGTTAGGTCGACCGGCGACGACCCGGATCCGGAAGCGGATCCAGATAGGGCCTGCGGTGCCGGGACCGAAGTCGCCTGCGGCGCCGGGGCCGAAGCACCCGACGGCGTCAGAGACGAAGCACCCAACCCGCTAGGCCCTTCAGCAGGGGCTTTTGGGCCCAGAGGCTCCACGGAACCCGACTGAGGAGGAAGGGACCTCAAGGCCATGAAGTACCGCTCGATCTCCTCAGGCGTTGCGTCTTGCCCAGGGGCCCGAAGGTGTGGGGCAGGCGGCGACAACTGCGACTCCGGCAGAGCCGCGTGGGTGGTGTCACCTGAACCCCCGGCCGCATCGTGCGAGCGTCGGAGGAACAATGATGTCTCTCCGACCTCTTATGCCTCTTACCTGAGGACTTAGATCCTGACGACCGATGACCTCTCCCGGAGCTGCGAGGGCTCCGACCCTGCGACGTGTCCCTTGACCTCCCGTGGGACCGGGACGGGGTTCGGCGCGGGGCCGACTGCCGGAGCTCCAGTCGCTTGTGAGATCGCTCTCGCCTAGCCGGCAGTCGGGACAGGCGCGGTCGTCGTGGTCGAGGCCTAAACACTTGAGGCACCGGCGATGGTTGTCGGTAACCGACATCAGTCGGTCGCACCTGGAACAGGGTTTGAACCCGGGCATCCCTACCGGCACCGTTGGAGTCGAAGACTCGAGTAGAAAGATGATAAAAAAGATCAAAAAGGTTAGCCAAAAAAGACTAAGGGGTAGAGCTTCTCCGGATCTGCGCTAGCTGGTGCGGAAAAAAGAAGAACTAACGTCAGCGCGCATGGGAGGCGTCTAAGTACTCCGACGACGTCATTCCGGCGCTAACGACACCGATGAGGGACGCGGAGCCGCGGACGATGCCTGCCCGCGCGCAGGGTTATTGCTACCCAAAATTTTCTGGATCCAGTCTTACGCCTGGGGATATTCTAAGGTAAGGAATCTATCACCAACGTGTCTCTTTCAGATATACTCATGCAAACATGCAGGCGGTAGCTATGCAGATATGGAAGGACCCATGGAGTTCTCACACTCTCAGGGAATCATCCAGGCACTACCTGTATCCTCAGCAAATCACCTAGACACTACCTATGCATTCATTCAATCATCCAGGTAGAATCGATGTATTCAACCATAAACTCATGTATTTAGAAGTGTTATTGAGGAATATGTAGTCTTTTAGAACCATCTGGTGAAATCTATATACATTGAACCTGTCACACACTCTTTGCATGTACTCGGAAGAATTAGTGAGCCATATGCTCTGATAGAGATGAATGGGCAGATTTTTATATGCACCGTTTCGAAACAATTTGAATTTTATCGTTCAAGTAGAAAAGTCCTGGGATACTCAATACACCAGTGGCACAGTGGTAGAGAGGCACACGTATAAGTCTTATGTTGTGTTTTCAGATTTACAGTGTTGAGACACTGTATGTACTTCTACACTTTGGTTGATGTTCATTTTAAAATTTACCACAGAAGGGATAAACTGGTCATTCGCCATGTATAAGTGAAAACGGAGAAATGGTGCAACTCTGTTGTAGGAAAGGGTGCTATAATGTTAAAAAACAACTAATACTTAATTTTCTGTGTTTTGCTTTGAGTTTGGTATATTGAAGTAAGTGCATGTAGTTATATAGCTAGGTTAATCTGTAGACTGCAACATAACATAAAAACTGTTTTTATATTATGTGTAAGTCAGTAGTAAAGTAGTTGTTACATTGGCTAGAGTAAAAATTTAAATATATTTGTTTTTGTTTTACAGAACAATATATACAAAACTACAAACAATTAGAATGCCTACAAAGGTTTGGAGGAAAAAGCGACATTGGCAACTACAGTATCTCTGTAGAACTGACACACAAACTGAGAAAAATTCAGAAAAGTGGTGAAATAATAAACAGGACAACGTCATTTCTTAAAACTAAAACTGGCACCTGTAAAGGTTTGAAAATAATGTAAATAAAAACCATACTATGAGAAACAATAAGAGTGGACACAATTTATAATACAAGAAGAGGAAAGAATGTAACAAAGATGGACACACCTTAACCAGGGTACAGTAGCAGTTTAATGCAATCAGAGGCAAGATATTTTGAAGTACAGTGGTTGTAAATGTATTGTGAAAAATGAAGTATAGAGGCACTGAAACAGAAAGAACAAGTTGAAGGAATAGTTGATATGGCATTTGCTTTGAAGAGAAAGCTTTTCATTTTGATTATAAATAGTATGAAGCGTCTTGACAAAATAGTGCTTTACATAAGAAAAGATTAGTCAATAGAAGTAACATTTGTACAGTTTTTAGTGGAGAATAGATACAAAATTCTACAGAGCCTTTCTTTAATGAAGAAAGATATCTTCAGGATAACACATTAGTTCATGCTATTGATGAAAGAGGACGGTGTTATGAAATGAAGAACGGCACTACTATAGCGAGAGTGCCATTGGTACCTGGAATTGTAGAACAAGTTATTGTAGAAGAGGTACAGGTAAGGCATAGTCAGGCCCTTTATACAAATGTTATCGTAGTAGTATTTGTAGTATTTTACAGTAATCCATTGATATACTAAGAACATTTCTACATATCTTTCTAAGGTAAAGGTTAAAACACAAAATAAGTACTTTACAAGGATTGGATTCTTGCAAGGTTAGAAACCATACAAATTTGGAGGGACAGTATGTACCTTGTTTATCAAAGAAAGTGCGGCAAAAACCTTTCATTATTTCAGGAAGTAAGCTGTACACCTTTTATCAACACAAAGATTAGTTAGGAGCAGTGGTGGCTCATCCGCTAAGGTGGAGGAGCATAGCTCCACTGCTTTTAAACAGTTAAAAAAATATATATATAACTAGGTTATTATCATATGAGGCAGCATGTTGAGTCTGTTGTGCTCTCAGAGCAGGGGAGGAGTAGTAGGCATTCTGTAAAGTGTGCATGAATGTCGGGCCAGCCATCTCAGGCCTGCCAAACATTCATGCGTACTTTGCATGCGCACAGGACTCGTTTGAGCGCCGAGCCACGGTGCTCAGACCAATCACAACAATGCGTTGTGATTGCCTCAGGGGAGCCTGGAAGCATGGTGCTTTCTGTTCTGGCAGAGGGAGGGACAAGGAGGAGAGACGCTGCGAGGAGGGGAGGTGTGGCAAAGAGGTAAGTGCTATTTAATTTTTAGTTTCCCACCACCCAGACCAGCCCCGCCATCCGTGCCAGCCACTGCTGGCTATGAGGGTGTACTATGCGAAAATTCCTAATTTATGTTTAGAGGAAATTAATACATCACTTTTCTATGGTATTGTGGAAGAGGTAGATAAGGTTAGCAATGAGGTGCAGTTTCATTTCTTTTGTCCAGAACAGGACTCTACGGAAAATGAAGAGGTGATAAGAGGAGTTAAAAAACAGGACACACGTATTAATTATAGTTGATAGCTTTGAAGAGTTTACAAAATTTAACACTGTGTGCTCTGAAAAACCAGAGTATGTTTGTATATGTTGTTTACACACTCACTACAAGATTAAAACACAGACTGTTGACCCTATCAATTCGCCTGATCAATTGTGCCCAGAAAGTCTTCTGCCCCTCGCTCCTGGCTAAAATTCAGCACTGGGTGGATGAGAACAACATTCTCTCTCCTCTCCGGGAAGGCATTCGGAGGAGTACTGGCACAATCAATCAGGTGTTTCGGCTCTTTACACTATATTGGAAAGTTGTTGTGTTGGGCAAAGGTAGCTTGCTTTTATTGACCTAAAAACGGCCTTCGACCTCGTCCCCAGGGATTCGCTCTGGCGGGTACTCAAGAACATTGGAATGCCACTAGCAATTGTAGATATCTTAAATCGGTTGCACAAGGGAAACTATGGCCGTGTCAGATGGGGGGATCAGGGACAGACCTCAGAGCCCTTTATGATCCAGTGGGGGGGTCGACAGGGTTGTGTTTTAACTCCCACACTTTTTTCATAATATGTTAATCACGTAGCCTACCTACTGTGCTCTACCCCTGCCGACGCCCCAACCCTGGCGAATAGCAAGTTTCCACCCTTGTTGTTCGCCGATGACACTTTACAGATATCTAAACCTCCCATGGGCATTCAGAGATTGTTAAATCAATTTAAGGCACTCTGTGATGAGAGGGGCTTGGTTATTAACACAAACAAAGCCAGGTTAATGATGTTTAACCCTCACAAATTCTTTAAGAGCATTTTAACGCTGGCCAACGCTCAGCTTGAGAGGATCGGCTCATTTGACTACTTGGGTATCAAGCTGTCCAAGGGCATGGTCTGGAAGAACCATCTAGGAAGGGTACTGATGAAACTCTCACAGCTTACGGGCCACTGAAGCGAGAGCACTGTCAATCGTATACTAAACCAGTGGCTCCTGTCCTTAAACTATACAGCAGCAAGGCCATGAGCAGTGCCCTATATGGGGCTGAACTGTGGTGCAATGTATCTGTTGGCGACCTTGCGGCTGTGTTAAATAAGTTTCTCAGGAGCTTAATATCCCTTCCTCAAAGCACCCCCTTACTTCCCCTCAGGCTTGACATGGGTATCAAGTCAATTAACGACCTTGCTAAGCTCCGTCCCTTGCTGTTCTGGCATAGATTGACAACTACACCTGAACTGGCATCTTACGCCGCAGCTTTGAATGAGATTATAAATCTTGACACTTAAAACAGGTGGCGAACTTACTGTCTAGCATTGGGCTAAAGGGGCAGGCTATGGTTGAATCAGTATCATTTTCCAGGGGCCAGTTGAAAGTTAGGTATTGGGCATGGGTGGAAGAGAGAACTGTCTTGAATTAAAACCACATTAGGTTGACAGATGCTTTTATTAATTCAAAAAACATTTACCATCCGGAGAGCTATCTGGACATTATCAAAGTGCCAGCTAATAGGAAACTATAAACACAGTTTAGATATGGCACTTTACCTATTAATTCCTTCATCAACTCTTGGCAGAAAATTAATACCATACCTATGGGGTGTCCCTGCTGCCCAAACCCACAGGAAACTATAGGCCATGTTATTTTTGTCTGTCCAGCCTACATTAAACCCAGGAGAAAATGGTTAACACCTGTATGCAGGCAATTAGGCACATGAAACTTCCAAGAAGCTCTACGAATTTTAAAATCGGATGCTCGACCCGTCTTTGCCTGTGTAACTGCTACATTTTTGGGCCAGTTCTGGACAATTAGGAGGAGAGCTCAGTTAGCAATGTTGTCATCACCCCGTTTGAAAAGTGGAGTTGGCCTCGATTAGAAAAGTGTCTCTTAATTATGCCAAAATTCTACTTGAAAATAACTGTTTTATACCACTCTTATATTTAAAAAATATCCATGTATATAAAATTTTACTCATGTGTATACATATATTTTCAGTTTGATTAGGAGTATTTTTAGGCAATAGGTGCTAATCAATTTTAAGCTCGAGAGTCTATTTTATTCATGTTTGGTCAATTTGAATCGTTTGTGTTTTTATAGCGTAGGCTCATCTAGTTTGCGCACTTATTGTCTGTCATCTGTTCCTTGCGAGGTTGTTCCTTTATGGTTATTTGTAAACCAAAATATAGAAATTTGATGATGATGAGTTGTACAATGATGGGTTTTGATTATAAACAGGAAGAAATGGCGCTCTAGCATGTGCGATTCAGAGTTAAGATCCCAGTTTGGGAGTACATGGTGCAAACAGGTCAGGGGGAACAAACCCGGACAAGAACAGCCCCTGCAAACTTTTTTTATTGCTATAATATATCTCTGTCAGTCTGCTCCCATTTTTGCATGAAATTTCAGGCATGCTGGGTCTAGAATTTGATATTATCTCTGCTTTACTGTTTTACCTACTCAGTCTTCAACTTTCCTTAGCTCGCTAACACTTTTTTTACCCACCATACCTCCCGCCAGCTCTGTGCTTATGATTCTCCTTTTACTCTTTTCACCTCCTTCTAACTTTTCAACCTTTCCGCAGCGTTTATTCGATAATTGTAAACCCCATATGTGTATGGTATTCTCAGGCTCTTACGTGTTAGAGAGGCCCAATACACTTCCTTTTCCACAGTGCTCAGCTTTATTTCGCTTATTCGTCCAATTTACTTTATGTAGGGCAACCCCGCCCCCACCAGCATCCTTTGTTCGGTAGCTCTCACCACGGTCATTTTTCACTCACTTCCGGTTTCTCTGACGTCAGGTTTGTCTACGGTCTAGTCCTCAGTGTCTTTGGATCTGGACCCACTTCCGCTCTGTCTACCCGCCCTAAGCGTAATGCTCCAACTTTACGTCAGTTCGCCTACCTTAAACGCGGCCGCACAGCATTTCTGTTCTCCATTACCCGGATTGACAGAACGCCTTTACCACGCTCTGTACAGCAGCATAGGTAAGCCACATTTTTCTTTTCCCCCGTTTCTCGCCGCGGTGGTCCACCAATGTAGGAAAGTGTTATTCAACCTTTCCTTGTTCATTTTTTTCCAGATATCCTACACCACTTTGCACACACCGGTCTGGTGTGTTCTTGTTTCTTGACGCAGAGTCTGTAGGGGAATTGTATGTTGTTTCCCGTTTCACGTATCAACAACAAGCGAGGGTCCCTGAATACAACAATACTAGGAAGAGGAAGCAGGGAAAACCTTTTTACCAACAAAAACAAGAAAACCTCTCCTAAAAAACTATTAATCTGTAGGTAATATATCCATTAATTTCTATATATCAACATTGTCCCACACAAGAGTATTTATTTGAAAAGCATTTTGCTTTTTAATTTTTTGTCCATCAATAATAGCTTTTTCATAAAAATATATACAGTACAAATTAGTAAAATAGACATATCATACAGCCCCCAAACAACCTCAACCAACCAGGCATCCTCACAAGCAACCACACCACCACGTACAAGAACACAACAATACACAGGTATAACAAATTACAATACAGAAATACAAAAAACAGGGACAAAATTATATACAGGCAAAAAGCGCCGACGCGCGTTTCGGAAAGGGCAAATATCCACAACTCCTTCGTCAGGGCGCAAGGAAAAATAAACAATTTCTTCAAAGACGTAGAGTTCTTCAATTTTCAAATAATCAATCCAAAATATAGGTACAAAAAAAACCGGGGCTGTCTCTTGAGAATGGTAAATGTAAATTTGTAATATCTCTGTGGGGACAATGAGACAAAGTAAGTATACGATAAACTCATCAAGGTACAAAGCTGCTGGAGAAACCAACACCGAAATAGATAAATATGAAAAAGTCTCCAAATGTGTGAGAATGGAGAACAGTGCCAAAAAATGAGATCTAATGTGCAAGAGTAAAGTGGAAAAAGATATACAAAGATAAACAAATTCCACCCGTGACGGACAAGGAGGAGTTAAACAATAGTCTTAAGAATAATCCAAAGCAGATACCGCAATCGAACCTACCACGAGGTCCAAAGCGGAACAGTACTACTCCAAAGCGCAACAGTACTACTCGGCCACGCCCATAATTCGTCCGGCAGTAGCCTACCACAATTTCCAGGGCAAAGGCGCCTTATAAAAGCAAGAAAGAAAGATAAAAGGAAACACAAATATGAATCCTAAATAGGTAGACAGCGTTTATACAAAAAATAGAAAAGTCAAAAACGTACTAATCTCGGGGAAGTATCTAAGATCAGAGGGCCCAGAGGTACCGGACCGGGTGAAAATTCCAAGGCCAAAGGAGAAGGTGATGGCAAAAAATACCCTAATACCAATAAGAGACCAGGCCATCCAAACCTACCATCCCTCCAGAGTCTACCACCTGTCTATACAGTGCCCCATGCAAGGTGGGCAGGGCGCGATACTGAATAGGCGTCAAAGAAGGGTTTAATGACAACCTGAGAAGGGCCCCCCAACCCAAGGGAACCAAGAGTTGACTTACCCTCAAAAAAAGTATCCAACGGACACGAGTGACACGAAAATTACTAAAGTACGTGTCAACTAAAACTGCAGAAGGAAATGGAAAAGAAACAAATGATAAAAGGTAAACGTTAAGAGGCTGTGGCAATCCCTTAGACAAGGGAAGATAACAAACGGGATGAATGAATTTAGATTTCTAGAGCGCACATAGCTGCCCTGAGGTGTCCAAGCGCTAAGAATAACATACCTAAAAATAGGAAAGATGCGGTGTCAGTAAATCCCAGGGGGCCAGTATTTTAGCGTGCTCCCTCCGATACTGCAGGGTAGGTCCTGGTGGGGCCAAAATTTGCGAAATCCCTCCAATGAAATGGGGGCTGAACAAAACCAAAGAAAACGGAATCAGTAAAACAAACACGGATCACTAGGCCGTCCCCCAAGTAGCCACCCAGACCCATATTAATATAACAAACCCAGACAGAAACCATACCTTAAATCAAGTAACAACGTCCTCAGGCGGTAGCATGTCTTCCAACGATGCGCCGGTGAAATGAGCCCTACTCTGCTTCCGTCTCTGCATATATGCCCCAAGCCCAAAGGTAAATACAAACACCTGATTCAAGCACAACGATAGAAAGAGGACTAGCAGGACAAAATGAGGGCGCCATGATGGAACAGGCTAAACAAAATTAGTTAGGAACCCCAAGACACTAAACAGAAAGGGTGGGCTAACAATTAGCTCACAGCCGGAGGAGGGCGCCATATTAGAACGGGCAAATCCAGACTGCATCCTAAAAGGAGAGCAAAAGGTTGCTCAGACTAAATTGCTACTACAATGTCCCCAAAAACGAAGGAAACCGTAACTAAAAATTTAAGAAAAAATAAGAAAAACTCCATGTAAATAGAGAAATATAAAAATAGATACAGCATATAAATGATGAGGCGGACACCGGGAAAAAGATCACAATAGTGCATTATGCCACGGTATAGATTCATTCAGACCTGTGACCGCTGTCTGTAAGGTATAGATCCAGAAAACCTCTCTTTTGGCTCTTAAGCCATTGATGTTATTGTCATGGGGCTTATGCACTTTCTCCAGAATTCTCCATTTGATATCAGACAATGAGTGTTGCTTTTCGTGCCAATGTGCCACTAGAGGGGCCCCTCTTTTATTGTTCTTAATAGCAGACCTATGTTCACTGAGTCCAATTCTAAACTTACGACTGGTCTCACCTACATACACCTACAATACAACGGTTCTCAAATTCTCCCATATAGATGTTAGCCACGTTTGGGGCGCAAGCTGGGCCCATACTCACGCCCTGTACTTGCTTAAAGATGGATTTATTGAACTCAAAATAGTTTTCCTGAAGGACTGTATCTAAACATTTCAGGATAAACAAACTATCCAAATGATTGTTACTCCTCTCTAGAGTTTTTTTTAAGGACTTCTAATGCACCCCTTTGGGGAATGGCAGTATAAAGTGCCTCTATGTCCATAGAGACTAGAATGTCAGAATGATGGTTAAATGTCAGCCCCTCAATAATACTGATCAAATGTCCAGTATCCCTGATATAGGCTTGGAGCAGCTGAACCAAAGGCCTAAGAAATTTATCGACATATTTTGACAGTGTCGAAACAAAAGGCCTGTAAGGAGGTTGTGAGATACTTTTGTGCGTTTATGGTAGCCCATAGAGAACAGGTATACTGGTATAGGGCTGATTAAGGGAATCAAATTCCTGCTGGCAGATAGTCCCTCTACCTAACACTCCTTGAGTGAACTGTAAGATGTCATTTTTCATGACCTTTGCACCTTTACCCATGCCGCAGCCGGGTTGGAATTAACAAGGTGTTGCAGGGGAGCATTTTTATAATATTTCCTTTGCATAGTTTTGCTTTTATTTTGCTTCAGGCCGCAGAATCCATAGATTTTTTCTTCACACGGTCCCAATTTCTTTCCCACAGATATCCCGACTTATTCTACAAACGCACCGGTATTCAATATATGTTTTACTTACATTTCCGTTGCCCTGGGAACTTTAGAGATGCGCTTTTTGCTTAGTGGGTCCAGCAGCCCTTTTGATTTTATTCTCGCCTAATAACTTCCGGTAATCCTTTCCTCTGTTTTCTGTATACTACTTTCTGTCAGTTTTTCTCTGTCAATCTGACTTCCTTACTCGCAGGAACGTTTGAACATTCATACTATTTGTGAATGTGTCTTGGTTAAAATGTGATATACTTGTATATGTTTTTTTCATTGGGCTTCTTAACGCACATATATTGACTCAGTGAATGATGGTGTTCTCTTGCATACAATGTGGCGTTTCAATGTACCTGGCACATATTGTTTTGCTACATATATACACTTTACTCATGGTCATGTCGCAGACGCTTTCTGCTAATTTTAGCATCATTGCCATAAGATTTGCCTGCCATGTGTTGCTTTCTCACCTTACACCCGGACGATCATTCTCTTCAACAAATACTGCTCTCCACAGGCACAGATTTGTGGACTATTATTGTCTTTTTTTGTCTTCTCTTAGATTGCGTTCCGGGATAGAGCAATATATTAATATGTAGATCTTAACTGATTGTTCTCTCCTTACATTATCCATCAATAATTTCCACTTTGAAGATTTCGAAACACAAATCACCACATGTCATTTGTTTTTTCTATGTTTATGTCACTTTACCATGTACTTTTTCACCACAGGGTATCCACAGCTAGATAGGTGGTCTAGAGTTATCACCTTGTTCACATTTTGAAACCATTAATTATAGTAATTTTGTCCTTTCTGTAAGTTTATTATTTAAATTTGATGTCCTTTCCAGCCAAGAAGAGTAATATCTTCATCACGGTGTGACGAAACACGTGTCGGCTGGTTTGTTTCTTTTGTACTGACCAAAATCAAAATATAAATCTATTCTATATGTAACCCTGGATGTCGAACTTCGTTACTTCTTCCTCAAATATTGTTACATTTATTTGGTTTTGACATCAAAACCCATTATCCTGATATGTGTGCATAGGACTTAAAAAAGAAAAAGATAACTGGCAACAGTTTGTTTTGTACTTATTTGTAGAGGAACGCTTTGTCTTGTCCACACAGTAAGTTATATGTAAGTACTGTAACAATAAATGAGAGGATAATAAAATACCAGCTAGAGATGTGCATGACAACTCAATAGTGATTCTTATTTCCGAACCACTTCAATGTTTTAAATGTTTGCAAGTCAATTCATATCCAAAGTATACTCCATTTCATGCTAAAGTCTGTTTGGAGCCAAAGACAGGTAAGTTAACACCAATAGAGGAGCAGAAAGGTCTAAAAGATAGAGTACTGTATTAGATTAGTAGTGTATTCTCAAAATGTTCAGCAGGATGCTCAAGAATATTTAATAGATATTCCAGGACTATTAGAGGAAGAGGATGTAAATATCAATGAATTATTTGATTTAAGTTCTAAATGGAACAATAATTGTGAACATTGTGAAATCAACTGTTCCAATGAAATTAATTTAGAACGATTCCTCTATTTGACAATACCAGATTGTAAAAATGTGGCCTTTGAAAATATAACCAAAAATACCCATCAAGATATGACCTGTTCAAACTGCAGATTAGAACTTAGGTGTACAATGGTATTACAAATGTATGGGAAATATGTCATAGTGATGCTAAAATGAAGCAGAGTGGCTAGTCATACATTGGAAACTAAAATTACAAACTTTTTAGCTGGACACATTTCCATTTCAAAAAGAATTTTCACAACTATAGCATCATGTTGTTAGAAATGAAAGCTGTTTTAAACCAAAGGAAATTCATTTATAAAACATTGTAGGACTACATGATGTTACTACGGATAAAAACTAAAGTGAGTTAATATAATACCAGTAGCCTTAAAGTTTCATCTAAGAAGTCACGTCTCCACTTCACCATTGTATCTTTTTTTGGTTGCCTAATGTTCAAAATGAAATCCTAATACATTGTTCTTTGTTTTCATTTCATTTTTCACAGTGCTTGAACTTGAATAAAAGAAGAAGAAGAATTAACAATAAGGGTTTTTCACATTGTGGAAAATTAAACACACAGACTGCTTCCCAGCTGTTACAATGTGTTTATAGTTCATGCAAAAAGTACCAAAACAAAACACTTTAAATCTGGTGACATTTCACTGCATCTTCTACCCACTTAAGGGGAAACTTTTTTGTCAAGAGCAGGGGCTGGAGGTCAGGAGACTGATGATCCCTCTCCTTTTTTTCTGTGGATTTTAAGTTGCTTCCTGTTACTTGTACCATTTAAATTTTTTTTTTGCTGTGCCACGCAATAATGTCTTGTCACATATGCTGCACCTCACCAATTTAGGTGTACAACTGTGTAAACCAATGACATTTCTTTGTTTGGTATTTATGTTCTAATCGCAAATTCCGATGTTTAAAGTTACTTTTTGAAACTTGTTTTTACAAATGTGTTGTTAAATAAAGTTAAACCATTATGTTACTAAACAGCTAGGCTCAAACTTTCTGTACAATGTGTCTGTATATCTGTTTTACACTTTGTCATTTATATTCGTGACTACTGACGTCATTACGACCTCCGGTGTTGCTGTGAAGAAGGAAAATGCATTTTTGATGTCATTATTTTGAATACAAAGGGGAAAGTTAAATTAGTATCTTCCTAAATAGCTACACTGAAACTTTATGTAATATGTCTATATATGTGTTTTACACTTTCTGAAAAACACACAGTATTCACAGTGTGTGCCCTTGGCAATTGCCCTCATAGGATCTCACAGGCACTACCTATGCATTTATAAAATCACCCAGGCACTTCTCATGCACTTACCTAATTACCCAGATATTACACACTTACAACCTATAGAGCCAATCACACACCTAGTCACCAACCTATAGAGCTACTCACACACACACTCTCAAAGTTTACTGGTTACAGAGAGGAAATAAAATTATAAATAGATTCAAAATGCACTAAAAAAACAGTTTTTAAATCCTATTTCGTAACTATAATGTCTCTCTAACCTTTGGTTTCTTGAGGGAATATGTATATCTATATATTTAATGAAAAAACCATAGATTTTAGGGGTGCTACAGTTAGCTGGACATTTCA
This sequence comes from Lissotriton vulgaris, assembly GCF_964263255.1. Taxonomy (NCBI): domain Eukaryota; kingdom Metazoa; phylum Chordata; class Amphibia; order Caudata; family Salamandridae; genus Lissotriton; species Lissotriton vulgaris. The sequence goes on along the minus strand of NC_141699.1, from coordinate 217,489,718 downwards.
CTCGTACAAAACCTTGAAATTCCTCCGTTATAGTTAGTTGTACTGAGTATAACTCGCGCGCCCGCAATCCTCTGCTGATGATGTCACATATTATGTCATTCATGATATGGTCAGTGACATCACGGATGACATCTCAAATGACATCATCCAGTGAATGTGGTTTGGTTTGATATTTAAATAAGTATTATATATACAGCAATCTGCAATGAAGACTGAGTGGATGTAAAAGTGTCTGAATGGAGGATTTAGTAGCAATGTGATTGACTGTTTAAGTGACTAATTTAAAGTGTCTCACTAAATATATGGGATAGTGATTAAACGGTGTGAATACCTGTATCACTCTATCTCTTGTTGTGTAGCCCGCAGCTGCTCATTAAATTGGTTTCAAGCCACAGTATTTTGAGTGCGGCTCATGTCTTTCTGCAAGGGGAGAAGTTGTTCATATATTCAGCAGCTTGGTTCCGCCGCAGAGCAACGCACCGCCAGCAAGTGCGCCATCATTACCCAACCTTGAACCACACCTGGATGCTTCGGTAAAACGAACAGGGTAACGGACGCTGCCACAAGGTCCAAGCTCAACTGCCTAGATACTCTAAACATCACAACTACAGAATCTGTACAGGGCATTCTAATGCATGTGGCCACCTGGCAACAGGCTGCATGAGCAAGATGCTCAAGATGCCACACATCTCCCTCCTTATAACAAATAAGAATAAACAGAAAACATTATCTTACAAAGTCATTAAAACGAGTAGGTATACGTGTAATCCTTGAAGATTTCCTTGCGATGACAGGACCAACCACAGCCCGATGAGATGAGGTAGTTGTTGGAGAACGAATCACAGGATGATGAGATGAGATACCTGTAGGTGAAGAACTTGACACAGGAGATTTGGAATTGTCAACAAAGTCTTTCTTGATCACCACAACCCTGTTCAAGTTCCAAATGCGATGATCAGTTTTTTTGATAGCATTTCCTAGAACCTTGATGACCTGAATGGGCTTCAAAAATGAAGCAGACAACATCTTGTTCTTCTTACATGGATTTCTTATGAGAACCCAATCACCCACATGCACCACAGTGAGTTTTACAGAATGTTTCAAATCATGAATCCTTTTTCTAGCTTGTATCTTTTTCTCCTGACCTACCTTCCATTCCTCACTTCCATTAGATGGAAAAAGTGGTGTAAAGTATTTGTAGGATTACAAGATTATAATTCTTTTTATTTATTTATACGAAAACACATGAGTCGGTTGAGACAGAAACACAGAGAGAGAGAGAGCAAAAAAAACCAACAGTGACAGAGGAAAACAATTTGTTCGATCCAGTACATCTCCAACAGTTGACATTTTGCAGCAAAACAATAGAAAACGACATTATAAATGAACAAAGTTATATACGTGACAAACTTAATTAAATCCACCAGGAAATTATACAAAATCAAGATAAGTCCCCCCATTTACATCTCGAGATAGTTTGTAACAAACCCCCAAATCTGTTCCCCAATCTTCTTTCTACGTGAGCTCTTTAAGGCATAGAGACTATGTTCCATATTGTGTATTGAAAAAAAGCGAGCCCGCCAGGCTTCAAAAGCGGGCGGTTCTTGTTGCAACCATGCAGATGCAATACATAGCCTGTACACTGCAGTTACTAAAAAAATAAGTTTAGCATGTTTCTTCGAGATACTAGTATTCTCTGTGCCCATTTCAACACCCAGTAATATCTGTGTTACTGTTAATTGTATCGGGCTACCGACTATTGCCGAGACACATTTTTCCATCTGAGACAACACGGGAGCTAACACAGTGCATGTACAAAATATATGGACATCATCCGCTGAGATAAACCCACTCCGAAAGCATTTACCTATAGCATCCCCCGACCATTTAGACACCTTATCTGGGGTATAATATAAATTATAAAATGATTTAAAATGTTGAGCCACCAACTTTGCTGACAATAATAAATCTTTAGCCACAACTAGTGAAGTTTCTATTTGGATGTCCTGTCTGCCTAGATTAGCACACCATTTAATATTCTGTTGCTCAAGATCATTTTCTTTAGTGTCTAACAAATGTTTATATAGTACTCCAATTCTTACCCCTTTCATAATGTCTTCAATTAAAGAATCCGGTTTGAAGTTACCTCCCAAATCCGTTAAATAATTACGAATCTGTAAGTATTTAGCGAAATGGTCTCTAGGGAGAGAATATTGTTCTCGTAATTGTTCAAAAGATTTACAATAACTAGCATCATACAAATCCCCCACCATTCTAATACCTTTCTCCCTCCAATTAAGTACAATTCTATCCCAGATATCTAAGGGTAGGAAAAACGACGATAAGAATGGGGTATACCAAGGTTTTTTCCGAAGACCCAGTAGTCTCCAAACTATATGCCAGACCATATATACAGCTATCATTGTATATTGAAACGATTACGTTTGTAGTAGCTTTGTTCAAGATACTTTAATAAACAATTCTTGACTTTTACCCCCAGCAGCATTTGATAGATCGATGGAGAATCTGCAGGTCTTGCAGGATCTTTGCCAGTTAGTAAAATTCCCATTCCTTGCAACATACAGGCATAATAATAAAGTGTGAAATCTGGAACCGACCAACCTCCCACCTTTCTTGTGAGAATCATGAAGCGCCTAGCCCTTCTAGCCTTCCCTCCAGACCATATAAAGCTCATACAAACTGTCTGCAGTTGTTCCAAACTGGTCTTCGGGACTTCTAGGGGTATACATCGGAAAAAAATATAGAATTTGAGGCAGAATCAGCATTTTTAATAAATTGCAACAACCTACTAATGAAAGGTGTAAACATTCTGCCTGATCTAGTTTTTTCTTAGCACTAACTAGGAGCTGATCCCAATTAGTTTTAACTAAGGCAGTTGTACTAGCCAGCAGCGTGACTCCCAAATATACCACCTCCTGACAAAGTCTAGCATCAGTGTAGTTTGATATATTTATACTGAGTAACTGGGTTTTTGCTGCGTTTAATTTGTATCTGGATGATTTACCAAATTCTAGGGCCAGATGTTCTATAGCCTGCATTGCCATGATAGTTTTGGACGTGACCACTGCTACGTCTTCAGCATATGCTAGCACCTTGGCATGATATATATGTACTTTTAATGGAGTAATGTTAACATTGGAGTCCAGCATTCTTAAGAAAGGCTCAATGTATAGAGCAAATAGTAAAGGGGAGCAGGGACACCCCTGTCTGGTCCCCCTACCTATTTGCACTGCTGCTGATTCCAAGCCCATGGCAATAATCCGGGCTACCGGTTGCTGATACAGAACCTGTATTGATTTGATGAACTCAGGACCAAAACCACGACTCTTCAAGTTGTCCCACAGAAAGGGCCACGCCACACGGTCGAAAGCCTTTTCGGCATCCAATAAAATTAAGCAAAAGGGTTCCCTGGTTGCCTTAGCATAATCAAGTAGTGTTATCACTCTTCTAACATGATTAGTTGTACCACGTTGTGGAATAAATCCATGTTGTATTTTAGAAACAAGACCCGAAATAACCCCAGAAAGCCTATTTGCTAAAATCTTCGAATAAATTTTACCGTCTACATTTAGTAGCGATATAGGGCGATATGACCCCGGTAGGTTAGGTGGCTTGCCCTTTTTGTGAAACACCACTATAGTCGCTTCTTGCCAAGTTTTAGGTGCAAATCCTTTCTGTGCTGCGAGCATCGTTGTCAAAAGGTCGTTTTTTAGAAATGCAAAAAAGATTTTATATATTTCTAAGGGTAATTTATCTGGGCCAGCAGCCTTGCCCAATGCCAATCCATTTATCGCTGCTTCCAATTCCTCCAGAGTGATAGGCGCATCTAACCTTACCCTATCATCTTCCAGAAGGTCTTTCGTGCAATATTGCCTAATCAATGATGCGGAATTGCCACTATCATACACATCCCCCTGATAAAGTAACTTATAAAACTGTCTGAATATCTCCAAAATGCCCTGTTCATCTTTAACAGAGTCGCCTTTGTGATCTAATATCTCATCGATCCGTTGGGCTGCAGCTTTTGCTCTTAATCTTTGGGCGAGGCATCTTCCACTTGCCTCACCATATTCATAATGATTTTGTCTTTTAGAAAGGAATTTTTTAGCAGCTTCCTGTGACCACTTCAAATTTATTCTTGCCTTCAGACGCGCTACTTCATTAATCTCTACTTCGATATTACTCCCTGCATGTATCCCTACCATAAGCGCCTCTTCGGCCGTGATCAACTCTTGATATAATGCCTTTACTTCTGCCGCTTGTTTTTTTTGATTGTAGAGACCCCAGCCCAATACCTCCCCACGAAAAGCAGCCTTAAAGCAATCCCACACACCCTATATTACTACTCCCTCGATTAATGTTAAAAAATTATGCAATCCACTCCTTCATATGTTCAATGAAGAGTTGTTCGAACAATAGTTTATGATCAAAAGAAAACTGTCGTGGGCGTTCACTAGAGATGATACTAGAGAGCGTCAATACGACTGGCCCATGGTCTGATGTCACTCTAGGGTATACTTGGATTGCCGCCTGATTCAACATCAAGATAGAAACAAAAAAATAGTCTAATCGGACCAATGTGCGGTGTGGAAAAGAAAAGAAAGTATACCCCGGCTGCCCACTTCTTAGAGCCGACCAAGCATCCACTAATCCATGTGCTTCAAGAAGTGACTGTAATGCTTTGAATACTTTCGGTTTCCTACCTGAATATCTTGCCTTCTCGTTATTTAGCATATTAGGTGCTAAATTAATATTAAAATCACCGCACATAATCAGTGGTGTGGGCCAAGCTGCCAATTCTACATTTAAACATTAAGAGTTTCTGCTTCGTCTAAGTTTGCTCCATATACAACACATAGTGTAACTTTAGTATTACCCACCACACATTCTGCTATCACCCAACGTCCCAATCTATCAGATTGCACCCTCCCTGTGTTAACTATATGAGTCTTAGCAAGGATTGCAACCCCTCTGGCCGTTCCTGAATATTTAGTGCAAGCTATTAAATTGAACCCAAGTTCTGTTAACAGGTGTCTTTTTGACCAAGCCACATGGGTCTCTTGTAAGCATATGATGTCGCATTGCAAAGCCCGTATCTCTTGTGTAACTCTGCATCTTTTTTCCAATGCATTCAACCCCCTGACATTCAATGTACCAACCCTTAGACCCCTACCTGCCATTTCGCCCCTTCAGATTTTGCATCTTCACCCCAAATTATTTTCACCAATTGCTCTCCAACATCACCAAAATAGAAGTTTCTTCCCAATCCTAACTCATGTGTTATTTTCTTTTTTCTCCCCAATTCCCCACTCCCCGACTTACCCCCTCCACACCCAAGCCCGCCCTCCCACCCTAGCCACCACCCTTCGTGAGGCTTAAGGACCATGTCCTCTGTGATGCAGAAGTGCCTTTACTGCGTGCCATGACTCCCCTTCTCCCCCCCCCTTTCTTTTTTTTTTCTTTTTTTCTCCTTTTTCCCCTCTTACCCCCTTTCCCCTCCCAAACTCATAGTCCAGCCTACTTCAAGCTGATTGTAACCACATTAGGGTGTCCTCCATTGTCGTAATTTGATGATGGATGGGTTAGCGCTTAGCTTTGCTACACGTTATTTCCCTTATCTTGGCCTTATTCGAAAACGCCATTTTGTATGTTACGGCGGCCATTTTAGGAAATGAGCGGCCTTGTGGTCAGCATGCCCTTTAGTCCTTTGTCCGTGCCACTGACCACTCGAGTTTGCCCAGCAACAGGCTATTTTTAGTAATGGTCAAGCCTGTACATGCGCAGTTCCGACTGACCAGTCACCCCTTAGGAATGTTCCGCCAAACTGACCAGTGGTGTGGTAACCCCTCCCATGAGTTGGCTGTGTTCCAAAAATGACCCTATATGTACCGAAAACTCTGTAACCATGTACCGCCTACCTTTCTTATGTTTGAAAACTGTATAAAAGAAGGACTCGCGCCTAAGTTCGGTGTGATACTTCTTGCATTGCCGAAGGGTGCTGTAGGAATGTACCACCACCCCATGGGGTCTTAATAAACTTGTCTTTTGTACTTTTCAGTTTCCGCGCCAACAGTTCTTTCAGTGTAGTGGGTATTCTGCGGAGTATGTAGGCCTTGGGAACCCAAATACCACAAATTGGCGACCACGAAGGGACTCATCGGCGACTCGGATGCCTGAAGGAGAGGTCGTGACGAAGGATTGGAAACTCGCCATGGACGCGTACGCTGCCACTGAGTGACCCGAGTCTTGGCACCCACGGTGTTTTCTTCCCTTCCTTCTGATCTGACCTTCCAGGTGGCGCCGGTCTCCGACTGAGATCCTGCTCGTCTGTATTGCAGTACAAGTGCCTGTTTGGCTGATTCGATCAAAGACCTTGGCAGTTGGAATCTGGATATTTGAGATTTGGGTAAGATTTGTGATCGGTAAGGTAGTCTGCGGATGCTTACTGAAGTTCTATGAATGTGACTATGATTTGAGTTAGCTAACATTTTGACTTTGGGAATTTGAATACATATGTTTAGTGCACTTCACATAGGCAGGCATGTGGAGATGTTTCTCTAACTTTGTTCGTACTTTGAGCGGCACATTTGTGTGAAGTATTGTAAGTGCCATTTTTGCAGTATCACGTTTTCGTGGTACTTTTTGAACATGCCTGTTTTAAGCACACTCCGAGGGATGTGCTGTCTTGGAAATGGTACCACATATAGGTTAAACGAATCTCAGCCGGCTCCCCCAGAGGGAACACCTAATCATGATATGTATGTCAAATTTGGCCTCCCCCCTATACTGTACAGTAAATTATGGCACAAGTATACTAGATCCGATCCTGAATTGCAATGGCCACTACATGGGTCGTTTGATTTGCGAAAGGTTCAGTTTGTTGAGCAATGTTTGTTTCAGCGCAGGTCTAGACAGGACATGTTTGATTGTGTGCGAATGTGGGAGAAAGCAGTGCGTGAACGTATGAAGCGTGAGATTGCCTTGGCGGACAAAGAGCAGCGCAAGGCTGCTCGAGATAAAGCTTTACAGCTGGAGGAAAAGGAGGCGCTGGAGGAGAAAGAGAGGGAGGCACGGGAACGTAATTTGCAAACGACCGGTCAATTTCCTATTCGACGTCCGCTTTATCCTGTCCTTAATAATGAAATTGATGATTTTTCGTTATTAGATCGATCTCCGCCTCCGTATGTTCAGCCTACGGCCCCGTCCGAGGATTCCGGTGATGAAGGTCGGGATAAGACGAGTACGAGGTTAACAGCTGAGAGAGCCGCGGACTTGCGTGGTTTAGCCAGGAAATTAAATTTGAATAGAATAACTATGTCAGAGGTTATAACTGAAAAGGATCAGTGGTCGGAACGAGAATTGATGTGTTTTTTAAATACTTTTGCAGATGAGGTTATTACTCGATTCCGTAAAAATTCTGTGAACTTAGAGCCTAAGGATGTGTCAGTCCATCATGAGAATATGCGTAAAGGTTTATTTGTTCTTGCAGATGCAGATGGGTTTTTCTTACGATTGCTCCAGCTGCGGGATGAGGCGTCCAAATTGTTGGAAGCACGAAAGGCATCAGAGCAGCCTGAACCGGAGTCGACGGAACAGTCCAAACAGTGTTCTATTCTGGGAACAGATAAGAGTTCTAAAGTGCATGTTATGCCTATGCGTGAAGCTGCACCTTTGTATGTTCCCCCTAAAGGGCAAGGTACAGACGACGATAAAATGTCAGCAGATGCAAAGGGGTATTTTATATATAATTGGGTGTATACGCCTTGGAACAGAGCGGATGTTATGGCATTGAAAAACGCTTTACCTGATCCCCGTAAGAATCCGGCAGCCTTTTATGAAGGGGTGGAGGGGGCTATGTCCTCTTGTGTCATGACTCTTGTTGATATAGATCTTTTCTTTGGATTAATTCTCCCCCCTGATATGTGGAGAGCGATTCGTAAGTTTGATGACCAGACGATGTTTGGGGCAACTTGGAAGGAGATAGGCCAGGCTGACTTAGACAGGGAACCTGCATGCAAACCATGTGATCTAATTTTAGAACTTCCAACGGCTATTTTGAACAAATTGAAAACGCTTGTTCCCCCTAAAAAGATCGATTGGACTATGTTAGCTTCATGCAAACAGAAGCAAGACGAATCAGTATCTGATTTCTTCACACGTTTTGAAGAAGCGTTTCATGATTACAGTGGTCAATCATTAACAGATGATACGGGTAGGCATTTGTTTGTAGATAAGTACGTGGCTAATCTCCTACCGGAGATTGCAAAAAGATTGAAAGCGAGTGAAAGTTCCTGGACCACAGCAACCCCTGCGTCTTTGTTAACTATGGCTCAGTATTACGAGAGGCAGGAAATAGAGGCTAAAGAAAGTGTTGATAAGAAAGCGAAGGAATTGAAAATGAAGGTGATGTTGGCACAGGTTCGCGGTGCGCAATCTAGAGGGAATGATAGAGGCAGGCGAGGAGGGGGTAATGTGTCGTACGGTCGTACCGATATTGCTGAGGATCAATGCGCATATTGTAAAGAGTTTGGGCATTGGGCTGAAGACTGTCCGGTGCTCCGTGAGCAACGTAGTCAGCGTGGTCGAGGAGGTGGAAGGTCGAGGAATAGTTATTCGGGAGCCAGAGGTGGCGGAAGTGATCGTGGTAGGTTTGAAGCGAGGGGTCGTGGTCAGGATGAACGAAACACCTTTGATAGACGGAATCAGTATCAGATATCGGAGGGTGAGAATGTGGAGCATCAGGATTATGTGCATGCATAGGATTGCGTAGGATGGTGTGTGGAATCGGTTGAAGTGCCAGTAGATCAAAGAGGTCCATATGTATCAGCGGGCATTTTGGGTTCTACTGATCAGTTTTTAGTTGACACAGGAGCTACTCATAGTGCTTTGTCTAAAAACTTGGTTCCAAGGGCTCCCCTGTCTGGCGAAACGATAACATGTATAGGGTTTGATGGCACACCCTCTCCTAGCCCATTATCACAACCTCTTGCACTTTGTATTGACAAATTTTTTAGCTTTTGCCCATTTTTGTTGTCGCCCCATACTCCAGATAACATAATGGGTATTGATTTGCTCAAATATTTTCGAGCAACGATACGCTGCGCTCCTGAAGGAGTGCGGGTTATTTTGAATGACAATTACCCAGATTCAGACAGATTTTGTACAATGAAGGAAATTGAAGCATTAGCCTCTCTCCCACACACGTTATGGGCGACCTCAGATACGGATGTGGGACAGATGCTCATTCCGCCTATTCGAATTACTGTCAAGGAGGGAGTACTTTTGCCACGAGTACCGCAGTATAAGATTTCTAGGGAAGGTGAAATTGCCCTGACGCACATCGTTCAGGATTTGATTGTTGCAGGAGTAGTGGAGGAAGTTCCTTACAATATTTGTAATAGCCCTATTCTTCCGATCCTTAAGAAAGACACTGACAACAAAGTTTATCGATTTATTATTGATTTGAGAGAAATTAACAAAATTGTCATTCCCCAATACCCGGTGGTGTCTGATATCACGACATTGCTTACTTTGGTTCCCCCCAACTGCAACGACCTTTTCTGTTATTGACCTTAAGAACGCGTTCTTTTCTATTCCCATTTATCCTGACAGCAGATACCTATTTGGCTTCACGTTAAATAATAAATCGTATAGATTTTGTCGTGTTCCTCAAGGTTATACAGAGAGTCCTAGCATCTATAGTCAGGCTTTGAAAAGACAGCTTGACTCTTTTGAATTGCAATCAGGAGTAGCCCTTATACAGTATGTTGATGATCTCCTGTTGGCTGCAGACACCTATGCACAATGTGAGGAGAGTACACTTGCCTTGCTCTCCTTTTTGGCTCAGAATAATCATAAAGTCTCTAAGAAAAAGCTACAATATTGTAGACCCAAGGTGACCTACCTCGGTCATCTTTTGTCTAAGGAGGGGCGTGCATTAACATCAGATCGAATTCAAGCGATTTTAGATACGCCAGTTCCCCGTACTCAGAGAGATGTACGCGCCTTCATAGGATTAACGTCCTTTTGTAGACAGTGGATTATGGGGTTTTCGCACATTATCAAACCTTTGTTAGCGTTATTGTCCAAAACTACACCAATGCCCCTTGAATGGACAGATGAATGTCAAAATGCTTTTGAACAATTGAGACAGGCCCTTTGCTCTGCACCCGTGTTAGGTACACCAGATTACACAAAGATTTTCACGTTGTATGTGCACGGGGAAGATGGGTGCGCGTTATCAGTGTTAGTGCAGACACACGGGGATAAGCAGAGGCCATGTGCGTATTTCTCAGCCATTCTTGATCCTGTAGCGCGAGGGTTACCTGGGTGTTTCCGAGCAGTTGCAGCAACAGCAGTAGCTATACGGCAGAGTGAGGGAATAGTTTTGTCGCACAAATTGCTAATGTTAGTTCCCCATGCAGTAGATGCCCTGTTAAATCAAACGAAAACACAGTATCTTAAGAGCGCACGTTTAACAGGATATGAGCTCACACTTCTGGCGCAACATATCACACTGAAAAGATGCGCTACTCTGAACCCTGCCACTTTATTGCCATATTCGGCTGAAGAGGGCCAGGAGGAAAAGCACCATGATTGTGTTTTCCTGACCGAGGAACAAACAAAGGGTCGTGTTGACTTACAGGATATGCCACTTCCAGATGTGGATGGGGAACTGTGGGTTGATGGATCGTGTTTGAGGCTGCCAGATGGCACGACTTCTGCAGCATATGCGATCACGACACTTAAGACGGTGGTAGAAACAGCGCGAATACCCCAGAAATCAGCCCAAGCAGCGGAGCTGATAGCTTTGACAAGAGCCTGCGAACTGAGTGCTGGCTTATGTGTGAACATCTACACAGACAGCCGGTACGCCTTCGGAGTGGCGCATGACTTCGGCCTACTCTGGAGAGAGCGTGGGTTTTTGACTTCGCATGGAGTACACATTATGCACAGAGAACTAGTGCGTGATCTCCTAAACGCGTTACTTTGTCCAAAGAAAGTGGCGATAATCAAATGCAGTGCACATAAAAAGGTCACTGACAAAATAGGACAAGGCAATGCCTTTGCAGACAGTATAGCAGGACAAACAGCTATATCACGGAACGACTCCCCCATATATGTAGTGAAGTCGCGGGCCGAGCGATGGCATGATGCTAGAGCAGAGATATTAGACATCCAGAAATCAGCGACTGAAGCAGAACTTGTAACATGGGCAGCAGATGGGGTGCTGGATGATGAGGGTTGTTGGAGGAGCAAGGATATGGAACGATGGAAATTGCCTGCAGCTTACTTGCAAGCGATGGTCCAGATGACACATGGGTTGGCACATGTTGGAGCTCTTGCGATCACTCGATTGTTAACACGAGTTTGGGAGCATCCTGAGATTGCCAACACTGCCAAGAGAGTAGTGCAGACTTGTTTGATATGTTTACAGCACAATCCTGCAAAAGGGACCCATACTCCGAAAGGAGGGTTTGTTCCACCTTCTGCACCATTCGAGGTACTTCAGATGGATTACATCCAGCTTGAGCGTTGCAATAACCTTAAGTATGTCTTAGTGGTGGTATGTGCTTTTAGCAAATGGGTTGAGGCCTTCCCCACGAAAGATAATACGGCTTTGACAACGGCTAAGGTTTTGCTCAAAGAGTACTTCCCTCGATATGGAGTTTGCAAATTTTTGTGGAGCGATAATGGTCCCCATTTTGTTGGGAAAATTGTGGAATATGTGCTGAAGGGATTGGGGATTCAGCAGAAGTTTCATGCTGTGTTTCATCCTCAATCAGCAGGTCTTGTCAAACGGTATAATGCCACTTTGAAACTAAAGATCCACGTCTTTGAAGTGGCCGGATGCCTTACCGTTAGCATTACTCTCTATTAGATCAGTGCCCCACTCTCGAACTGGCCTCACACCTTATGAAGTGGTGTTTGGAAGGCCAATGAATATATGGGGAGTTCCTAAGCCGCAATTGTTACATGATGTGCCTTGTATAATGATGAACGATTATTTGGCATGATTAACAAATGATTTATTTTCTATTCACCAACAGGTTCGAGAAGCGCTCCCTGACAATTCTATTGGAGAGGCTCACAATCTTCGTCCTGGCGATTTTGTTATGGTAAAATCGTTTGAGAGAGCGAACAGCTTGGAACCGAGGTGTCGTGGCCCCGAGCAGGTCCTGCTTGCAACTCGAACGGCTGTGCAAGTGACCAACAGGAAGTGGTGGGTGCATTCAACTCACTGCCGTCGTGTCTCTCCGGATTTGGTGAATCCCACCGTGCTGTCTGATTACAGAGACATCTTGGACGAGGAGAAAAGCCCAGCTGTGACGTCGGCCGAATCTGAGGGAGCCTTCCCGGACCACACTGTTTCTGGACAACAGCGTTACAATCTGCGGCCACGATAGGAGGAATATTTTTTTTTTTTTTTGTGCGAGACTGGTTGGGTTACCGCTCCAGGTTTGTGAAACGGAAGCCGGTAATCTCAAGGGGGGGGGATCAGTTCTGCCAAGAGTAGCGACACCCGTCTTGACCCCGGAGAAGAAAATAACGGCTACCTCGGAGCTCAGCACTCACATTTTTGTTTTTTTTATTAGTTGTATATTTGAGACATTGTGAACTCTTTTTGAACAATGGCATCTTCTGCAGCACGAGATAAAAGAATTCTTGGTGCTATATTGTTTGTATTGACAATTGTGGTGATAGCAGTGATAGCCTGGGTAGTAGAACTTGTGGTGCCTGTACGAGAACATTTGCTGCCGACTACCCCGGCTCCATCTGAACATTTTCCTTTCACCTTACCCTATCACGAAGAACGGCACCGACAGACTTATTTGAATAATAGCTTCATTCAAATTTTGCATCATACTCACAATATGACGAACACTTCTAATTGTTGGGTATGTGGGATGTTGCCTGGGCATCAGAAGAAAGGAGGCACACCGCTTATCCCACTCCCGTTTTCCCACAATGGTTCCTGCAATGCCTGGTATACTCTTCTGTTCACTCTGCGATGGCCAACAAAAGGGGGGGTGCTTTTCCGTTTAAACAAGATATGTTATCATGATCGGGACGGTTATCCACAAGCTGAGGGTACCCGATTTGAATGGGAAGAGTACCGCCCTGACAACGTGTCTGCACCCCGAATTTACAGCAATCAACGGAACATTAACATGTCCAGCTCTCTGTATACGAAATAAAGGTACAATCCCAGTTGGAAATAGTGAATGTAACACCGCACTTACGTTTGACAGTCCGAATGGCATATCATTTGTTGCATCCCGAAATACATATTTTATCTGTGGCAATAAAGGTTATCATCGACTCCCGTTAGGATGGTTAGGTACATGTTACGTCTCTTTTGTATTGCCCCCTGTATTCATTGCCCCACCAATGTACCATAATGACTATATTTTGTATCACGACTTTGTGCTAAATAGAGTCAAACGTGCTGTAGTCCTTGAAGATATCGATCAGACCGATACTGCTCTGCAACAATATGTAGATTTTAATTTGGGTTTGTTTTCCTTTGTGGGAGCTGCTCTGAACAGTCGAAAGATACGACGACTGACCCGTGTTGTTGAGGCTGTAGCTAACGATACTGCTTTTGCATTAGGAAATATAACTGAAGAGCTTCAAATATCTAGAATTGTCACGCTTCAGAACCGGATGGTTCTAGATGTAGTTCTAGCCGACCGAGGGGGGGCATGTAGAATTATCGGAAGTAGCTGTTGTGTTTACGTTCCAGACAATTCACCATCTGTATATGATGCCATATCTAAATTACACAAAATTGCTGCTGAAATACATCCGGATAATGGTACATGGACCTTTTCGGGGTGGTTCTGGTCAATACTTAGTACATGGGGCTGGAAGCTACTGACAATCTTATGTGTCATAGTTGGGATATTATTCTTCTTGTGTTTATGTATACAATGTGGCCCTGCATTATGTTCTATGTGTTTATCAGCTTGTATTCCATCTAGACGAGTTCTTGCCCAGAATGAATTGATGCTTCATAAAGAAGTGGCTCAAATCATGTCGATTGATATAGAAGATGAGTATCTTGACTATGTTCACTATGAGGTAGCTTCAGCTAAACGCTAAAAGGGTCGTCTGTCGTAATTTGATGATGGCTGGGTTAGCGCTTAGCTTTGCTACACGTTATTTCCCTTATTTTGGCCTTATTCGAAAACGCCATTTTGTATGTTACGGCGGCCATTTTAGGAAATAAGCAGCCTCGTGGTCAGCATGCCCTTTAGTCCTTTGTCCGTGCCACTGACCACTCGAGTTTGCCCAGCAACAGGCTATTTTTAGTAACGGTCAAGCCTGTACATGCGCAGTTCCGACTGACCAGTCACCCCTTAGGAATGTTCCGCCAAACTGACCAGTGGTGTTGTAACCCCTCCCATGAGTTCGCTGTGTTCCAAAAATGACCATATATGTACCGAAAACTCTGTAACCATGTACCGCCTACCTTTCTTATGTTTGAAAACTGTATAAAAGATCAACTCGCACCTAAGTTCGGTGTGATACTTCTTGCATTGCCAAAGGGTGCTGTAGGAATGTACCACCACCCCATGGGGTCTTGATAAACTTGTCTTTTGTACTTTTCAGTTTCCGTGCCAACAGTTCTTTCGGTGTAGTGGGTATTCTGCGGAGTATGTAGGCCTTGGGAACCCAAATACCACACCATAAGTAACCATTCTAGAACCAACAAAATCTATAGCTCATCATAGATAAGTGCATTACTCTCATACATGTTTAATCAAAAAAAAAGTCCTCGACCTCTATCTGCTCATTCAGTTTATCTTTAAACTATTCTTTATAGTATTCAGTAATATCATGACCCCTTAAACCAAGGCGCCAATTACGTACTTAATACTCCATTTTCGAATTTCGAATGTTGACTCCTAAGGAGAAAAAAAAAAAAAGAAAAGAAAAAAGGACACAACTCCCAATGCAATATAGCCTCTAGTTTAGGAGCGGAACAATACTAGTTATATCTCTCCTACACCCCTGACCACCCATTTTCACCATCTTGAATTTTGACTCAATTTAAGTTCTTATTTCAGAAATATCTCTTTTTGAGATTAAGTTTTCGCTTCTTTATCCATTTGGTTCAAATAGGCCTGAGCCTCTAACCCAGAAGTAAAATATCTTGTTTGCTCTCTAAAGATAGTCTTCAACTTGGCTGGGTTGAGTAGGAAGCATTGAGCGCCTTTTTCTTGAAATAATGCAATTAACTTCCGCATCTGCCATCTCTCATTAACGGTTGCTGGGCAGAAATCTGGACGAACGAAGAACTCACACCCAGCCACCTTCCTCCTTTTCACTGGACGTGCAAGATCGTATAAAGCCTCTCTCAGGAGAAAGTTATTTAGACAGAACAAGATAGCCCTTGGATATGCTTTCTGTCCATTGTCCTGTCGACGATTTGCAAAAGGAAACCTGTGTGCGCGAATGATTTCATTTTCAAAGTTCCAAGATTTCAATTCCGGAAAGGCCTCATTGAAGAGCTGTATAATGAACCTTCGGGGATCCGATCCCTCTTTACCTTCCGCAATACCCAGGACGCGAAGATTATTGCGCCTAGCGCGATTCTCGAGGTCAGAAAGTTTCCAGTCTATGTCAGAGTTTGATTTTTGTAATATTTCAATAGCCGACTGCTGTTTTCCCAGGCTGTCTTCAGTTGAGGAGACTCGCTGTTCCACCTCGGTCACCCTGGCGGTTACCTCAGTACAAGTTTTCACTAGGTGCCTTACAGTATTCTGCAGCTTTTTCACCGCTCCTTGTGTCCGCAGCCCTTCAGCCCTGGTCTCATTCCGATGTGCCATTACACTTTTATATATCAGCCCCAAGGTGACTGCATCTTCATTTATCTCTTCTTCCTCCAGATTGAACTGGGCACATGGAGAGCCTTGATTCTGGCTATTAGTTCCGACCTCTTCTGGCAATTTCCTGACTGTCTCACATGAGATACCATGCTCGTAGCCATCCTGTTCTTCTTCATCTGGCGTTGTCCCCCAATCTCCAAGATTGCTTAGGCTGTCCCCATCATTTCCTTCATTTTCCTTGTCTGATGGAGAAGTCAAGTCCGACATTGAATAGAATTTGCCTTCCATGCCAGCATATTCTGAGCCATTACAACCCTCAACCTCCGAATTAATATTTGGCCCTGGAATGTTGACGACTTCATCTTCACCATTAACTTGTTCTATTTCAATTTCCATTTCCTGTGTTGTTTCAAGCTGGGAAATTATAAGTAAATCATTATCAGGCAGCGGGGTTTGTTGCGGATCATTCTGGTGTCCAGGCATCATTTGAGCATTGTTAGATTCCACATTAGATACATCTCCCTTAGATTTATTGGGTTTTTTGTTAAAGATTGCTGGTACAACTCGCTGTCTCACTGCCTCGTCTTGTGCCCCGTCTTGTGGGCCTTTACTTGAGGGTGCTGCAGCATTTTTCTGAGGAGGTTGAGCACTGGGGGTTGTTGCTACGGGTAAAACATCCTGTTGCGTGTTAATTACCCCCTTCGATTGTCCACTATTAACTGCTGACCCCACCGTTTCATCTCCGACAGGGGACTGTATTAAACCATCAGTAATATTCCCTAAGGTATTTCCTGTAATGTTCCCCACCATTGGAGTATTCATAGATGCTGAGGCAGCAGCTGCTCCTCGATTCCTCGTGCCCCCTCTACCCCTCGCCATTGTATTTAGTCTTTCAGAAGTGGAAAATACAAATGTCACTACAGAGACACTTTCCTCAAGCCTCAGTGCAGTTGGGCGTTTTTCCACTACTTATAGTTTTCCTAAACGTCTTATAATTTAGGCGTATCTATCAGGTAGCAGGTATAAAACCACAGAAGCAACAAGCCAATTTTATCCTCTCCAGCTTAGCTCACCGTATTGTGCAGTTTAGTCACCGCCAGCAATTTTCGCAATGATATCCATCTCCTTGAGCACTGACCCGACCTAGCGTAAACAAATCCTCCACTCTGCACAGCTCTCGACTCAGCTGCAGCGTGTTTGCGAGTTGCCGGGCGAGCTCTCCCAGCCTCTCCGTAGGACCGCCTCCTCAGAAGCTCCAGCCGCTGAACGTCTCCCCGCTCTGCCGACAGCACCAAGCACCTCACACTCCACGGCATACAGACTCCCTGCAGCTCCGTGCAAAATGAAATGGCAACATCGGCGTCTTCAACACGCCAGCACCAGCGCTGCCATCCAGTAGACAGGAGGTACGGAGAGCGACTTAATGAGAGGGGGGTTTACCGGAGAGCCATATGAAGCGCAGCACTCAGAGCACTTCCCCGGCCACAGCAGTGGCCGCCATCTTGCCTTCGTGCATCTGACTCTAAAGATTATAATTTTGAGGTTAAGTATTTACCAGGCATAAGAAGCGCTTTCCACACAATCAGTACAAAAGTGCTTTCCATAAAAGGTCTCTCCAGGAAGTTGGTTTAAAGGAAATAAAAGTTCCTTAATCCATGAAGGTTGAAAGTTTCAAGTAAAATTGAAAATTAAAATTAACAGTACCTTTGATAAACTTCAAAATGAGGTAAAAGAAGATATCTTTGTATCCTTGTTGAGATCCTTTCTTCTTTTCTTCACAAATCCCATCCTCATCGCCAATGTAAAGAAGTTCAAACGTGGATAATAGGTGAAATAAGTATTTATTGTAGAATAGGATCCCATCCACAGGATAAAGAGTCACCAGTAGCAAGGTCCAAGCTCAACTGCCTAGATACTCCAAACATCACAACTACAGAATCTGTACAGGGCATTCTAATGCATGTGGCCACCTGGCAACAGGCTGCATGAGCAAGATGCTCAAGATGCCACAGGGGGTGTGGATATGACTCCCAGCAGTGCCCAGACATAGGAGGGGGGTGCGGATATGACTCCCAGCAGTGCCCAGACATAGGAGGGGGGTACGGATATGACTCCCAGCACTACCCAGACATGACAGGGGTGTATGGATATGACTCCCAGCAGTGCCCAGACATAGGAGGGGTGGATGGATATGACTCCCAGCAGTGCCCAGACATAGGAGGGGTGGCAGGATATGACTCCAAGCAGTGCCCAGACATGACAGGGGTGGCAGGATATGACTCCCAGCAGTGCCCAGACATGACAGGGGTAGGTGGATATGACTCCTAGCAGTGCCCAGACATTGGAGGGGGGTACGGATATGACTCCCAGAAGAGCTCAGACATGACAGGGGTGTGTGGATATAACTCCCAGCAGAGCCCAGACATAGGAGGGGTGGGTGGATATGACTCCCAGCAGTGCCCAGACATAGGAGGGGTGGTAGGATATGACTCCCAGCAGTGCCCAGACATGATAGGGGTGGCAGGATTTGACTCCCAGCAGTGCCCAGACATGACAGGGGTGGTGGATATGACTCCCAGCAGTGCCCAGACATAGGAGGGGGATGTGCAGAGGACTCCTAACAGTGGTCAACAGCATGGGGGTGGGTGCAAGGCTCATCACCAGAAGGCTGCAAGGGGGATGTTGAAGAAGGTTAAACTTTGGCCAACCCTATCACCACTACTGTGTACGCACAAGCTCAATTGCAATCATCCCATATGGTCCAGTTACACACCCATGGACCATGCTCAATGTACAGGGAGTGAGAAAGTACTGACAACATAGCTGACACTGGGCCATGGTGTATGCTGCAGAAGGTCATCCTGTGACCAGTGCAAACAGTAACATCAGGACAACAAGGTCAGATATCTTAAACCGGAACTCACCACCAAGGTTATGGCAGCATGCTCCATGGGGGACAGCCACACTATGAGTGAGGCCCAGTTCCAATGCACACTCCAACTACCAGCACAGCCTGTCGCACACACCCCTTACATAAACATAGACAGCTGGACCAGGCAATGTAGTGGCCCACTGTCACAACCATCCTGTAACACTGCAAATACCGATCTGATGAAACATTTAAGAAAAAAATACACAGGCCTGCATCACAAGTCACTTGCACTTATACCACAATGACATAGCTACACCTTACTGATGCTGGGGACGCACACATATTACTGCAATGGTGCTGGGTATTGACAAGGAGATGCACCTGGGAGATGTGTCACCTTCTAAAGCCCTGCAGCAGAAGTGTGTGTAATGCTCATGTTGTGTTCGTGTTGTGGTGTCTGGTGGCTGCCCGTCACAGCACATCAACACCTCCCAAAAGTGGCAGAGTGAAATCTTAAAAATTTCACTCGGCCACTTTTATGCGCATGCTGCCTCAAAAACCTGTGCATGCCTGAAGCGGACATAAGGAATGACACAGCATTGTGCAGATAGGGCCACACAGAGCATTGCTGGATCTGCGTTGCACCAGCGACACAACTCAAGCAATGTGCCACTTCCATGGCACAGATGTGGGACGCAGCTGTACTGTAATCACACTATGGTGACCCACAGTGTGAAAGTGTTGCATCCATGCTGGCATAGATGTGGTGCACAATGACTGCCAAATCACTGCTGATATGCCTGGCTGTGCCATTCATTGTAAATATTTACAACAAGGGGTGGTGAGGGACAGAGTCTCTGAATTAAGCAGAAAGCTCTCACCCAGTCAAGAGATCAGGGCTAGATCCAACACCGTTTTTTAGCTCACTGCACCATCCCAGTTTCAGAACCTGGCTGTATGCAAATTAGTCTGTTCCTGTCCCAGTGCATGATGGGAACAGGGCAAACCAAACTACAAAAGCCAATTCTTACACTGGGAAGGAAACAAGCTCCCGGGGACCGGTTTCTGGCATTACAGCCGTCTTCGGCCCAGTTTGCTTGAATCCTGATGGTGCAATGAGCAAGGGTCTCACATCTGAGAATACCCTTCCACGCTTAGGGTGGACAAAAATATTTACAACAAGGGGTGGTGAGGGACAGAGTCTCTGAATTAAGCAGAAAACTCTCACCCAGTCAAGAGATCAGGGCTAGATCCAACACCGTTTTTTAGCTCACTGCACCATCCCAGTTTCAGAACCTGGCTGTATGCAAATTAGTCTGTTCCTGTCCCAGTGCATGATGGGAACAGGGCAAACCAAACTACAAAAGCCAATTCTTACACTTGGAAGGAAACAAGCTCCCGGGGACCGGTTTCTGGCATTACAGCCGTCTTCGGCCCGGTTTGCTTGAATCCTGATGGTGCAATGAGTAAGGGTTTCACATCTGAGAATACCCTTCCACGCTTAGGGTGGACAAAAATATTTACAACAAGGGGTGGTGAGGGACAGAGTCTCTGAATTAAGCAGAAAGCTCTCACCCAGTCAAGAGATCAGGGCTAGATCCAACATCGTTTTTTAGCTCACTGCACCATCCCAGTTTCAGAACCTGGCTGTATGCAAATTAGTCTGTTCCTGTCCCAGTGCATGATGGGAACAGGGCAAACCAAACTACAAAAGCCAATTCTTACACTGGGAAGGAAACAAGCTCCCGGGGACCGGTTTCTGGCATTACAGCCGTCTTCGGCCCGGTTTGCTTGAATCCTGATGGTGCAATGAGCAAGGGTCTCACATCTGAGAATACCCTTCCACGCTTAGGGTGGACAAAAATATTTACAACAAGGGGTGGTGAGGGACAGAGTCTCTGAATTAAGCAGAAAGCTCTCACCCAGTCAAGAGATCAGGGCTAGATCCATCACTGTTTTTTAGCTCACTGCACCATCCCAGTTTCAGAACCTGGCTGTATGCAAATTAGTCTGTTCCTGTCCCAGTGCATGATGGGAACAGGGCAAACCAAACTACAAAAGCCAATTCTTACACTGGGAAGGAAACAAGCTCCCGGGGACCGGTTTCTGGCATTACAGCCGTCTTCGGCCCGGTTTGCTTGAATCCTGATGGTGCAATGAGCAAGGGTCTCACATCTGAGAATAACCTTCCACGCTTAAGGTGGAAAAAAATAGTTACAACAAGGGGTGGTGAGGGACAGAGTCTCTGAATTAAGCAGAAAGCTCTCACCCAGTCAAGAGATCAGGGCTAGATCCAACACCGTTTTTTAGCTCACTGCACCATCCCAGTTTCAGAACCTGGCTGTATGCAAATTAGTCTGTTCCTGTCCCAGTGCATGATGGGAACAGGGCAAACCAAACTACAAAAGCCAATTCTTACACTGGGAAGGAAACAAGCTCCCGGGGACCGGTTTCTGGCATTACAGCCGTCTTCGGCCCGGTTTGCTTGAATCCTGATGGTGCAATGAGCAAGGGTCTCACATCTGAGAATACCCTTCCACGCTTAGGGTGGACAAAAATATTTACAACAAGGGGTGGTGAGGGACAGAGTCTCTGAATTAAGCAGAAAGCTCTCACCCAGTCAAGAGATCAGGGCTAGATCCAACACAGTTTTTTAGCTCACTGCACCATCCCAGTTTCAGAACCTGGCTGTATGCAAATTAGTCTGTTCCTGTCCCAGTGCATGATGGGAACAGGGCAAACCAAACTACAAAAGCCAATTCTTACACTGGGAAGGAAACAAGCTCCCGGGGACCGGTTTCTGGCATTACAGCCGTCTTCGGCCCGGTTTGCTTGAATCCTGATGGTGCAATGAGCAAGGGTCTCACATCTGAGAATACCCTTCCACGCTTAGGGTGGACAAAAATATTTACAACAAGGGGTGGTGAGGGACAGAGTCTCTGAATTAAGCAGAAAGCTCTCACCCCGGTAGCTTGTTTCCTTTCTGGTGAAGAATTGGCTTGGTAGTTTAGTCTGCCCTGTTCCCATGATGCACTGGGCCAGGGACAGACTGATTTGCATATAGCCAGGTTCTGAGCTGGAATGGGGCAGTGAGATAAATAACGGTGATGTATCAAGCCCTGATCTTTGGACTGGGTAAGAGTGGTCTGCTCAATTCAGACACTCTGTTCATCACCACCCCATTTTCTGAATCGATTTTGGCCACTATAGGTGTGGCAGGGTATACTCAGACATGAGTCCCTTTCTCACTGCTCCATCAGGATTCAAGCTAGCCGGGCCGAAGACGGCTGAAATGCCAGAAACCGGTCCCCGGTAGCTTGTTTCCTTTCTGGTGAAGAATTGGCTTGGTAGTTTAGTCTGCCCTGTTCCCATGATGCACTGGGCCAGGGACAGACTGATTTGCATATAGCCAGGTTCTGAGCTGGGATGGGGCAGTGAGATAAATAACGGTGATGGATCAAGCCCTGATCTTTGGACTGGGTAAGAGTGGTCTGCTCAATTCAGACACTCTGTTCATCACCACCCCATTTTCTGAATCGATTTTGGCCACTATAGGTGTGGCAGGGTATACTCAGACATGAGTCCCTTTCTCACTGCTCCATCAGGATTCAAGCTAGCCGGGCCGAAGACGGCTGAAATGCCAGAAACCGGTCCCCGGTAGCTTGTTTCCTTTCTGGTGAAGAATTGGCTTGGTAGTTTAGTCTGCCCTGTTCCCATGATGCACTGGGCCAGGGACAGACTGATTTGCATATAGCCAGGTTCTGAGCTGGGATGGGGCAGTGAGATAAATAACGGTGATGGATCAAGCCCTGATCTTTGGACTGGGTAAGAGTGGTCTGCTCAATTCAGACACTCTGTTCATCACCACCCCCTTTTCTGAATCGATTTTGGCCACTCACTATAGGTGTGGCAGGGTATACTCAGACATGAGTCCCTTTCTCACTGCTCCATCAGGATTCAAGCTAGCCGGGCCGAAGACGGCTGAAATGCCAGAAACCGGTCCCCGGTAGCTTGTTTCCTTTCTGGTGAAGAATTGGCTTGGTAGTTTAGTCTGCCCTGTTCCCATGATGCACTGGGCCAGGGACAGACTGATTTGCATACAGCCAGGTTCTGAGCTGGGATGGGGCAGTGAGATAAATAACGGTGATGGATCAAGCCCTGATCTTTGGACTGGGTAAGAGTGGTCTGCTCAATTCAGACACTCTGTTCATCACCACCCCCTTTTCTGAATCGATTCATTGTAAATAGGCATTCACATTAAAATGTGCCCTGAACACAGATAAATCTGACACCACAAGCGAACAGTGTGAACATTCCAAAGCAGGTGTAGCAGTGATAACGACAATGTATATGAAAAAGATTTATTGCATTACATGGCATTAACATTGCCTGTCTCTCACACCCACAGGGCAATGTGCACAGTCTACCCCCAACCAGGGGGGAGAAGGATCACAGGCGCAGGCTCTACAGGGCCCTGATCCCACCAACAGCGACACCTCTCACCACTCCATGGACGACACAACCCCCAACCTGGCACCTCTGGATCCCAAACCTGTGCAGCAGCTGGATCAGGGGCATCTGTTCCAACCACCAAACCCACTCCTGCCACATCCCTGCCCACAATCCACAACTTAGCCAGTCTGACAATGAGGGACAAGGTTCGTCAGACACCCAGGAGGAGGCAGACAACACCACCACCGTCAACCCTCAGGGGTCCTGTCAACCCGATGTGCCCACAACAGGAGGCCGGGCTCGTGTGGGCAGGGGTGGTGGGAGTGGCACAAGACAGAGGCAAGAACCTGACCAGCAAGCTGATGGGCCCGGTATGTCTGAACTCAGAAACATCATGGAGGGATACCGGCGGGATACCAGGGAGTTCAGCCAGGGAGTGGGGGCCCTCATCTCTTTAAAAAAACCAGCAGGCCGGGCCAGTCAACGACGACACCAAGAACGAATGGAGGCAAGACTGGCTGAGCTCTTGGCGGTGCAGAGGGACATAAGCCATTCACTCCGTCGATTGCTGACAACATGCAGCACCCTCCCTGTATCACCAGGCCAGAAACATCCAGGCAAAGACTGCCAACAGGCACAGGGAGGGAGGAGAAGGTGGAACCAGACATGTCAAGGCCTGCATATGAGGGTCCCCCAAGGAAGGTGGGTCATCCACATAGAAAACGTTGAGAGGCAGAGGGCCATGCACATATCCCAGGTCACCTCGTCTGGCATCTTGCCTTTCTGTGCAACAGCATCACCAAATTGACTATCACACTCTCCCACATCCACTTGCTGGTCGCAGTGTCACCAATGATGCCAAACACTGCTCTGGATTCTGTTGACTGAAACTGCAGGGCATCACATCTCCGTCTGTGAACTTTGGATTCCCCCCATTGTTGTACAGCACCTAGCATCTACTCACATTTCACTCACAAGTTGGAGAATAATTTAAAAAAACACAATACGTATTGATGTTGAAGTATGTTTTACCTGAGTCAACAGCATACGTGTCTAAATATGTCAAAGTATGCCTCAGTGTTGAACAAACACAAGCCATCCATACACTGGGATCTGAGTCTGGTTGTGGACACACATAAGTCACAATGTATGAACAACTACATCCATGGAGGGAAATACTCACACATGACGGTTACTATCTGCTGAGGGGGGGGGGGGGGGTTATCATACTGCTCTGACAGACATTTACGTAAGAGTCTCATGAAGGTGTACAGGTCATGGGTAATGTGTTGGTGTCCAGGGAGGGACTACCAGGTCTGTCTCTTGATGTGGGATAACTATCACCCGCATGCAGTTGTACTGTGGAAGTGATGAATGTTGCCCAGGGCAAGGGTGGCTGGACAGACTACAGGCAACGTGGTGTTGGATGGGATACGTCCATATTTCTCTTTTGGATTGTGGTTGTGGAGTGCCTACTGAGTGTGGCTGAGGAGGATGAAGGTCTGGCTGCAGTTGACTGTGGGAATCTCAAACAATCAATCAAACAGGATATTTGCAAAGTGCGCTACATACCCGTGATGGTTTCAAAGCGCTGGGTGGAGGGGAGGGGGCTGCTAATTATGGAAGAACCCGGTATTGTGGAGTTTTGTGAAGGGCAGCAGCTCCTGGGTCTGATGTAGGTTGGTTAGGAGAGTGTACCAGATCTTGATGGCGATGTGGGAGAAGGATCTGCTGCCGGCGGTGGATTTCTGGATGCGAACAGTGGCGAGGGTGAGGCTAGCAGAACAGAGGCTGCGGATGGGTTGTAGAAGCTGAGTTGGTCATTGAGGTATGCTGGTTCGGCGGTGTGTAGGGCTTTGTGTGCGTGGATGATGAGCTTAAAGGTGATCCTCTTGTTGATGGGGAGCCAATGCAGGCCTCTCAGGTGGGGTGTGATGTCACTGCGTTGGGGGCGTAGAGGATCAGTAGTGCCGAGGAAGTGGGGATGCGTTGCAGCCGTCTCAGGAGCTTGGTTGATGTCCCTGCGTAGAGGGTGTTCCCTCAGTCCAGTCTACTGGTGATGAGGGCCTGGGTGACGGTTTTTCTTGTGTTGGAGGGGACACATTTGAAGATCCGGTGGAGATTTCGCAGGGTGTTGAAGCATGACGCGGAGACGGCATTGACTTGCTTGGTCATGGAGAGTGCGGATTTGAGGATGACCCCCAGGTTGTGTGCGTGGTCGGTGTGTGCTGGGCCTGTTCCTAGCGATGTTGGCCACCAAGAGTCACACCAGGCTGGTGGGGTGGTGCTGAGGATGAGGACCTTCATCTTCTCTTCATTCTGCTTCAGCTTGCTGTCCATCATCCATTCTGCAACAGCCTTCATTCCCCTGTGGAGGTTGGCTTTGGTGGTGTGGGTGTCTCTGGTGAGGGATATGATAATTTGGGTGTCGTTGGCATAGGAGATGATGTTAAGGTGGTGTTGTTGAGTGACATGGGCGAGTGGTGCCAAGTAGATATTGAACTGTGCCGGGCTGAGCTGAGGGATGATCCCTGTGTGACGCCGCAGATGATCCTGGTGGTCTTGGAGCTGAAGTTTGGGAGGCGGACGTTCGGGGTACTGCCGGAGAGGAAGGATGTGGTCCAGGCAAGGGCCATCACTTGGATTCCTGCATCATGGAGGCATGCTGTTAGGGTGCAGTGGCAGACCGTGAGGAATGAGGCTGATAGGTCCAGAAGGATGAGTGTGGCTGGTTCTCCTTTGTCCATCAGGATCCAGATGTCGTTGGTGGTGGCGATGAGGGTGGTCTCAGTGCTGTGGTTGCTGCGAAAACCAGACTGGGATGGGTTGGAGATGTGGTTCCAGCCTCTCCGTCAATTTCTGTATCAACTCACAAGTGAATCTGTAACGTCGGATGCAATCTCGTTCCCTCATGGTCTCCAAGTCTGGAAAAGGCCTTGTTAGAGGCGGTGCCCTGCAGGACATATTTGGGAAGAACGGAGTACAAACATCAGCCAACAACAACACCAATGTACATAGCACATGCAACACTGCTACTACACATCTAGTCACAAGGGTGTCTGGTTTTAGCAATACATCCTGCACACATATGTCAGCTTCCTGGCACTCAACCTAAAACACAGATACAGCATTTGTATGTGAACAGAAAATTACATGCTCACAAATTAGTTGCTGGGCTGGTATGAATGAGCAAAGCAAGATATCATTGGAGCAATACACGTTGCCAGCCCTGCATGAGCATGTTGTCATCCCATACAGACAGTTGACTGCAAGGCACACACCCAGTTCACATGGTATTACCATTGCACTTATCATGAAACTTGCTAATGAGGTGTTCATGTGAGAACGCAACACCACAGCCATTGTCACAATGCAGACATGTATGCATGTGCATCAATGAAGTATGATGCCAACAGACCCAAAAGCCATTGGTAGTGGACATGTGGCATGGTGTGCGTACATGTTAAACCATGTAATTCACAACACAGACCCGTTATAGATGCACCAACAGCTGATGCATTTCACGGAACACAAACAGCAAAGTCAGTCTTTAACATGACACGCACATAGGGTCATGATGAGCGTCAATTTGAAAAGTGATAAAGTGCCATGGCATCATGAGACTGGTGCCCATAGTGATGAGTGTCCCATCCCAGTGTTGCTGTGCATGACAACATGTGCATGATGATACACATGTGACAATTGGAAAGGTGATGTGTACCACATAGTGCCCCTTCACACATGACATGTGTCAACGGGTCATCACACATCGATAGTGAAACTTGATCAGATGCCCTGTCCTATATCAGTTCCATGGCACACCTTGGGCCTGCTCATGTAAGTATGCAATGACAATAACTTGATAGACATCCTTGTGTGAACCGTACATCTACATCACTGCCATGTGTGGGCATCATATCCAAATAGTGATGGTGCCATACGCAATGTACAATCCCCCTGCATCAACACCAGCATGTGAAACGCACCCTGTACAACGCACCGTACCCCTGCGTCAACTCCAGCATGTGAAACGCACCCTGTACAACGCACCGTACCCCGCCATTGCGTGTGTGTGTGTGCGCATTGTTTCACTATTGTACTCGTGGCATACGCGAGCAGACCATACCCTGCCATTGCGTGCGTGTGTGCGCATCGTTTCACTATTATAATGGTGCCATACGCGAGCGGACCGTACCCCGACATTGCATGTGTGTGTGTGCGCATTGTTTCACTATTGTACTCATGCCATACGCGAGCGGACCATACCCTGCCATTGCGTGTGTGTGTGCGCATCGTTTCACTATTATAATGGTGCCATACGCGAGCAGACCGTACCCCGACATTGCGTGCGTGTGTGCGCCTCGTTTCACTATTGTACTCGTGCCATACGCGAGTGGACCGTCCCCCGACATTGCATGCGTGTGTACGCCTCGTTTCACTATTGTGCTTGTGCCATACGCGAGTGGACCGTACCCTGACATTGCGTGCGTGTGTGCGCATAGTTTCACTATTATAATGGTGCCATACGCGAGCGGACCATACCACGACATTGCGTGTGTGTGTGTGTGTGTGTGCGCGCATCGTTTCACTATTGAATATGTGGCATTCGTGACGTAAAACGCACCGTAATTGTGTGGGGATCACAGAAAATACATAGGGAACACCTAGGGGACGAGTAGAATGCCCAGAATGCAGGCTAGTTGTCATGGAAACTGAGATTTGAGTGTGTGCTACAGGTGTCTTGAAAAATTCAGTTGGGCAAACCTATACAATGTTGCAAACTTTGTTATTGAGCTAAAGCTCAATTTTTAAACCATGCAAATGTGTGTCAGGGCCTTATGTGGAATGGGATTGGATGAAACATAGGATGCTAAGTAATCTGGCCTATCACACTGTACTCCTGAGACTGCCAGCCCCTCAGCAGCACTGATTTAAGGCTGCATGTGGCTGTGAGAGAGCACTTGCCTGCACAACATTGGAGTGGACAACACTGCTGCTATCTCTGCATTCCCTGGAGCAGTATGTCACGTACCATGGAGAGGGCACCTGCATTCAGTGAGGAGGAGAACCAGGCCCTGCTGGATTCCCTCCTACCAAACTACAGCAAGCTGTATGGGAGACCAGGGGAACAGGTGAGTGATGAATGTGTGAGTGTCACTAAAGCCATTGTGGATTTGTTGAACAGACATGCAATGTGGTTTGGAGTGAGTGCCGGTGTGTACATTGTGGTGTCTCCCCTGCAGTGAATGATGTAGTTAAATAGTGTTCACTGCTTACCTGCATTGTGCTAACTGTGACATTCAATGCATTGTGAATCACACATTCTGCTGTGCCACACCTTGCATGTTTTATTGCAATGATTTACTGACGTGTAACAGTGATCCCCCCAGAGTGACAGATGAATGTACTCACTGTTGCTAACTGTTTTTGGTGACCTGTGTGGATGTAGTACAAATGCATGGTTTGAACTCATGGACATTGAAGAGTGTGAATGTTCGTTGTCACCTGGCCAAGTGTGTATGTGATGTTTTGCAACACAGCTGCATGGCGTATGCCACAGCTGTAGCCATCTGATGTGACAAGTATGCAGTGTTGTGTGCATGACTTGCACAGTTAGCCTAACGCTGTGGCACATCTTTGTCAAGTGTGACATGTGCAAAGTGAGGGTTGTATACACTGTTGACACTGACAAGCGAATGATCTGTGGCAGGGTGTGTATGTGTGGTCTGGTGTGGGTTCTTAGGTGTAGTGGGATATGTGACAGCATGTCACGTGCTGTCCACCACCCTGCAGTTACATGTCTTGTTCAGTGTGTGCCATGCTCAGTGAGTGGTTTGCACCCCTTGTGGCATCTGTTGCCTTTCAAAGGCATGTAGTGCATTCGTGTTTGCTCACAGGCCACAGTCACCTGGACAATTATGCAAGTCCTGTCAGCATCCTATGCCCTGTTGTCATCGTTAATGTGGTGCAAGTGTTTGTATTTGGGACATGGAGCAGGTGTAGTGATGTTGTTTCACTTTGTCTTCCTGACAGGTAACTGCCTATGAGAAGGGGGAGATCTGGTTGGACATTGCCAGGGCTTTCAGGTCTGTGGGGGGGTCTTTGCCGGAAGATGACCATCAGGAAGAGGTGGCAGGACATCCGGTGCTGGACCCGCCGTATCGCCTGGGTCCAGCTGAAGCTGTCACCTCCACGCTGGCATGGCGGCGGACGTCACCTCACCCCCCACATGCTCCGGGTCATGGAAGTGGTTTTCCCAGACCTCCATAGGCAGTTGCAGGAGGGACAGCAGCAAGGAGGGGGTAGGTACATGTCTGTTTGTTGTCTTGTGTGTCACATGCTACCTGCGTTGCTCTGAAGCCTGGTAACACTCCCACAGTTGTGGGGTCTGGTCAGACAGGCAATTCTTGCATTGTTATGTTATGTTATGTTAATGGGCATTTGTTGAGCGCACTGTCACCATGAGTTTCCTGGCGCTGATAGGACACTGAAACTGAGCAGGAGGGATTTTATTGGGGGTGTGAGAAGAGCAGAGTTTTTAGAGACTTCCTAAATGATACAAGGGAGTATGAGGACTTAAGTGAGAGTGGGAAAGAGTTTCATAACTTGGGGGCCAGATGAGAAAAACTGTGGCCACCTAATTTGGTAAGTTTGAATCGGGGAATGGCTAGAAGCTGAAGGTGAGTGGACCTCAAAATTCGGGAGGGGCAGTAGGGGATGACCAGGGACTTCAGGAGAGGGACCAGTCAAGGCTTTGAAGACCAGGCAGCCGACCTTAAAGGCCAATCTTTCGCTAACTGGTAGCCAATGTAGTTGATGTAATAAAGGTTTGGCCGACTGCCATCTGGGGATTTTAAATGCCAGTCTGGCAGCCTGGTTTTGAATGATCTGTAACCTAGACAGCAGGGATTTGGAAAGGCCGAGATACAAAGAATTAGAAAAATCCAGACGAGACATCACCAATGCTATTAGGACTTGTAGCAGAGCTTCAGGGGTCAAGAGGTGGGCAGCTTTCCGTATCCTGTGTAGTTGGAACATGCAGGAAGATGTTACAGCGCTCACCTGGGCCTTAAGAGTGAGCTCAGAGTCAATAATGACACCGAGACTCTTTACACAGCCAGCAGGGGAAGGAGATGGACCGAGCTCAGATGGCCAGTATTGTGGGCCCCAGTGGGAAGCGCTTCTCCCAGGGAGGAGGAGCTCAGTTTTCCCAGGGTTGAGCTTTAGTTGATTTTGGTTCATCCAATGCTGGATGTGTATCATGACCGCCTTGAAGTTGGTGACGGCGTCAGGGGAGGAAAGGGGAAAAATTATTTGTAAATCGTCCGCGTAATTGAATACGGTGACGTCCCAACTGCCCAGGGAGTGGATAAGAGGCTGAAGGTACAAATTAAAAAGGAGGGGGGAGAGAGAAGAACCCTGGGGAACCCCGCAAGATGAAGGTGCACTGGTGGCGCTAAAGGGACCCAAACTGACTGCTTGGAATCTACCCTCCAGGAAAGACTTGACCCAGGACAAGGCATGCCCGCGGACTGCGGCGGACTCGACACGGTGGAGTAAGATGTTGTGGTCCACCGTGTCGAATGCCGCTGACAAATCCAGTAGGACCAATGCCTGGGGGCGACCTCTGTCGGCATTACATCTGAGGTTGTCCAACACGGCAAGGAGCACAGCCTCGGTGGAATGGGCTGGTCTGAAGCCAGCCTGGTTCATTTCCAGGAAGTTGGACTCCTCGATGAATTGCGAGAGGCAAGTAGTCACGTGTGCCTCCAGGATTTTAGACAGGTAGGGCAAGAGAGAGATCGGCCGATAGTTGGCAAGGACCGCTGGGTCCGCGCCAGTTTTTTTTTTGCAAGGGCACCGGTACAGCCTCCTTGAAAGATCTAGGGACTGTGCCGGAATTGAGGGAAGTGTTGAGTAGGGGTAGGATGCAGTGAGGAAAAGTATGACAGATGTCACGGAACACAGAAGGGGGACAGCAATCCTTGGGGGAGCCAGATTTCACCCGAGTGGCCAGCTTAGCTAGGGAATCGGGGTCGAGTGTGGGAAAACAAGTCAAAGTGGAGGTGTTAATGGGAGGAGCTGCAGCTATTACTGAGAGAGGGGAGTGAGGAAGGGGGCAAGTTCGGGAGTGTCCTGGTGTCCGATGTTAATTCGCCGAGGACCTTGAATATCTCTTTGGATTTGTTGGTGGCTGTTGATATTCTGTCCGAGAAAAAAGCAGACTTAGTTGTGATAATTAAACAACAAGGGGTGGTGATGGACAGAGTTTCTGAATTAAGCAGAATACTCTCACCCAGTCAAGAGATCAGGGCTAGATCCAACACCGTTTTTTAGCTCACTGCACCATCCCAGCTCAGAACCTGGCTATATGCAAATTAGTCTGTTCCTGTCCCAGTGCATGATGGGAACAGGGCAAACCAAACTACAAAGCCAATTCTTTCACTGGGAAGGAAACAAGTTTCCGGGGACCGGTTTCTTAATCGTTTTTGTCCACTATAGGTGTGGCAGGGTATACTCAGACATGAGTCCCTTGCTCACTGCACCATCAGGATTCAAGCAAGCCGGGCCGACGACGGCTGAAATGCCAGAAACCGGTCCCTGGAAGCTTGTCTCCTTTCTGGTGAAGAATTGGCTTGGTAGTTTGGTCTGCCCTGTTCCCATGATGCACTGGGCCAGGGACAGACTAATTTGCATATAGCCAGTTTCTGAGCTGGGATGGTGCAGTGAGCTAAATAACGGTGATGGATCGGGCCCTGATCTTTGGACTGGGTAAGAGTGGTCTGCTTAATTCAGACACTCAGTTCATCACCACCCCCTTTTCTGAATCGTTTTTTGCCACTATAGGTGTGGCAGGGTATACT
The DNA here is from genome assembly GCF_964263255.1 of Lissotriton vulgaris. NCBI lineage: Eukaryota > Metazoa > Chordata > Amphibia > Caudata > Salamandridae > Lissotriton > Lissotriton vulgaris. The sequence continues at coordinate 217,457,673 of NC_141699.1, read as the reverse complement.
CAGACATAAGTCCCTTGCTCATTGCACCATCAGGATTCAAGCAAGCCGGGCCGACGACGGCTGAAATGCCAGAAACCGGTCCCTGGAAGCTTGTCTCCTTTCTGGTGAAGAATTGGCCTGGTAGTTTGGTCTGCCCTGTTCCCATGATGCACTGGGCCAGGGACAGACTAATTTGCATATAGCCAGGTTCTGAGCTGGGATGGTGCAGTGAGCTAAATAACGGTGATGGATCGGGCCCTGATCTTTGGACTGGGTAAGAGTGGTCTGCTTAATTCTGACACTCTGTTCATCACCACCCCCTTTTCTGAATCGTTAGTTGTGATAATGGCTTTTTTATATGCTTTGCGTGCGAGCACGTACACCTCCCTGTCTATACTGGAATAATTACGCCTCCACCTGCGCTCCAATTGGCGCAGCTCAGGGTGTTGTAATTTCACTATTGAGTTGAACCATTTGTGGGATTTACTATGGCGTGAGCGGGGGAAATGGGACAGGGGGGCGAATTTGTCACTAGCGGTAGTAAGCCAAAGGGCAATATTAGCGTCCAGTGTGTTGACGCCTGGATTGTTACTGTGTGGGGGCTGAGTCTCCGCAAGGAAGGAGAGAAAGGCAGAGGAATCAAGAGCGTTCCATTTCCGAGCAATCCCGCCCTCCAGCGGGGGTGGCTTGACCAGGCCCTTTACAGAAATGGAGGAGTCGATCAACGAGTGATCAGACCAGACGCAGGGAGAGATATTCGGGCCAGTGAGCGATACCCCCTGCGTCCAAATGTGATCCAGGATGTGGCCCCCGGTGTGAGTGGGGGTGGTGACATGCTGGGTCAGGTTTAAACTGAGGAGTGCATCGAACAATTCAGTAGCGCGGGGGCCTGCATCGGCATGGTTGAACCAGTAATTGAAATCACCGAACATGGCGATGCGAGCAGAAGAGGTCATCAGAGCGGCGAGCTGTTCACTGAGGGCGGCAGGGAACAGGGGCATAGAGGTGGGGGGACAATATAGAACAATGAGAGTCAGGGCACCTGCTTCCGTTGCCAGGCTGATGGCAAGATTATCAACCTCAGAAAGACATAGCGAGGAAGACGCAATGAATGTCAGATCCTTCCTTATGATTGCCGCCACCCCCCGCCACGGCGAGCTGTAGGCCGGTTGGCATTCAACATGTAGCAGTTAGGGGGCAGGGCAGCCAGGATGTCAGGGAGGGAGAGGTCAGACAGCCAGGTCTCAGTAAGCAGCAGGACATCGGGGTTCTCAGCTGTCAGCAGGAGAAAGATATCAGCGTGGTGTTGGGGAAGGGAACGTGTGTTAAGGTAAAGTATACGAATAAGAGTCTCGGACAGGGTGGAGACCAACAAGGGTTTATGGGTAAGCCTGGGAGAGGGTATATCAGCCGAGATGCCGAGGGATACAAGGCGGTCCCAGATTGTAGACAGAAGGGTGAAAGGAGGGTGCCGTAGGCCACTAAGTGTGGCAGAAGAGTAAGTGATGGAGGGGGCGGCGCCCCAGGGCCCTGGGCCCGTCTGGCCGCAGACGGGCTGGACTTTGGCGCGACTTCGGCACGCTGACGGCGTGCCCGCTGCGCTCCCTGTAGGGGGGCACCATTTTATAGGGCTGATGGCGTGAGGGGCCGAGCGCTATACCGCTCGCCTAGTGACCCTCCTCACCCAAGATGGCGGCCAACTACGAGTCCCGGCAGGACTTTGATCTCCTGCAGGGGCTGAGTGGTGAAGAAGGGGAGTAGATGCAGCGCAAATAATGCCCAGCGCGCGACAACAGGAGTACCTGCACAACAAAAATTTAATTAGAAGCACAATAGATAAAATTGCATTAAAATGCGCGGAATGCGCAAATTACATCAAGCGAGTAGCAGAAATCCCATAAAGTCACTCAAGTAAGCCTCGAGCGTCCAATCAATTGGGAGGCCGAGATGTTATGAATTTTATAGGGCTGATGGCGTGAGGGGCCGAACGCTATACCGCTAGCCTAGTGACCCTCCTCACCCAAGATGGCGGCCAACTACGAGTCCTGGCAGGACTTTGATCTCCTGCAGGGGCCGAGTGGTGAAGAAGGGGAGTAGATGCAGCACAAATAATGCCCAGCGCGCGACAACAGGAGTACCTGCACAACAAAAATTTAATTAGAGGCACAATAGATAAAATTGCATAAAAATGCACGGAATGCGCGAATTACATCAAGCGAGTAGCAGAAATCCCATAAAGTCACTTAAGTAAGCCTTGAGCGTCCAATTGTAGTTTCAATTCCCCATATTCAGCTGATGCTCATTTCCATCCCTTCCCCTCCTCCACGTTTCCCCTGCTTTGTGTATTTTCATTTTGCACATGTACTCCTAGGGTGCAAGGTATTAGTATGCACATTGCTTAGCACATCATCATGTTAGAGGGAGGTCTGTGACATGTGTTGGTACCTTACCTGTTCCATGACCTGTGCACTGTGTTTGGCCTTCATAATTTTTGGCACTGATCATGCGTCTCAACATGGAGTTCAGCATGGGTCTGTCTCAGTGGCATTTGTCCCTGGCATACCTTGTATTTATCATGTGTTATCTACATGTGCACACTGTCCATGTATTCCAGATTTGGCTTGTGCATACTCACACTAGGCAGTGCCTGTGTGCCTATTCACAAGAATATGTTGCTGTTTGTTTGTGACTAATATGGATGGCTAGCCTCACGAGGTGACCTTGGGTTTATTTGAAATTGCTGCACAGTTATTGATACCCTGATTCGGAGTTTTCACTTGCAATTTGTGATGTGAAGTCATCACTATGCACTTACCCTGTGATCCTGGACAATGCTGTCATTGGGGGCTTTACAGGCTATGTTTTTTGCTCACAGAGATGATTGTTCCTCATAGATTTGTGCAACATGTATGTATTGGGGGTGCAAAGCAGTTTTGTCTTGGTGTGCACACTACTGTGTTCACATTTCCCATGTGGTTGAGGCTGTGTCTACAATGCTGCAATGATTTTGATATTCACAATTGCAGGCACATTCGCTTAGGCATTGTCCTGATTTTGGACATGTGGGCCAACTCACTTGACTGCCAGTGTGTGTTATGTGCTAGCAACTGTATGATCTAGTGATAGATGCTCCTGTGAGGAGTGTCACAAAAGGGGGTGGTGATGGAGGGAGCATATGTACCAATCAAACACTCACACACAGTCAACAGATCAGGGTTTGCTCCATCACCGTTCTGTTGCCCACTCTGCGAACCCCAGTTCTGACATTGTCATGTGCAAATCAGTCTGACCATGTGCCTCTTGGGAACAGTCCAGCCAGAACTGTCAAGCCATGCCTTCCCTGGACTGGAAACATGCTTCCTGGGACCGCTTTCTGGCATTACAGCAGTCTTCAGCCATGCTTGCTTGAATCCAGATCTGGCTTTCACACATGCCTGGCTGAAGACGGCTGTGATGCCAGTGACCAGTTCTAGAAAGCTTGTTTCCGGTCCAGGGATGGCATTACTTGGCAGTTCGGGCAGGAATGTTCATGTGGCACAGGGTCAGACTGATTTGCACATGACCATGTCTGTACTGGGATGGCAGAGTGGGTAACAGAACGGTGATGGAGCAAACCCTGATCTGTTGACATACAGTGGCTCATCATTGTGACTCTCATTCAAGTTGTGGCCTGGTCTGTTACTTGTATCTTTGTATCCAAGGAGCATTGTGTCTATTACAACTGCACAGTACTCGTCTTAACTATGTGCTGATTTATGTGGCATGTACTCATGATGCATTCCATGATTTGCAATGTGCCCAAATAATTTTGTGCTCATGTGTCTGATGTGTACAGGTGACTGATATATTGATTTCTTATCTCCTTGCCAACAGCATCATCAACCGAAACGGGAGGAGGCAACAGCAAGGACCAGGCGGAGGGACCCAGCCACAGTGCCACCAGTTTTGAGGAGTCGGAGGGAGCCAGTGGCACGGAGGGTGAGGGGAGTCAGGCGGCCGGACCTATTGAGCAAGACACTTCCTATCATGCGGATGGCTCTGCTTCTGACTCCTAGCAGGAGGGGGAATACGCAGCAACAGCATCTGCCATCACTATGTCTGTCCCCTCCTCCTCCAGACCCATCTCCACCCTCCCAGTTGCTAGGGTCCACTCGTTCTGTCCTGCCCCCGTGTCTCCTTCATCCCCGGCACCGCAGCCCCTGCCCCTGTCTCCCCTGCTGCCCTCAGCTGCCGAGTCTGTGGACCTAGTCCGGCAGATTCAAGTTGGTCAGACGTCAATGCTGACTGTCCTCCATGGACAAACACATATCTTGACACAGTTGTTGTCATTCATGAAGGGAATGTCAGCTGACATGTCTGAGCAACGTCAGAGTTTGTCGTCCATTGACTCCTCACTGACGGCAGCACTTGCCCTCCTGTAGCGCCCCACCCCCCCACTCCTTCAGACCCATCCACATCCCCACTCCCATACCTGTCCACAGTACACGCACCCAGAGTCACCCAGCACACCAGCATGGAAGTCTTTGTGCAGATCTCCAGGCACCCAATCTCAGAGGGATGTAGGCACACCCACAGGGACTGGGGATAGACATCATGCACGCAGAAACTGGGCTGTTCCTGGAGAATCTGAGTGTAAGCGGTCACTGGGGTGTGTAGTGGAAGGCTCGTTAGAGACCTACCAATGGGTATCCACTATATTTATGTCTATCCGGTCCCAGCGCAGAGGGGTAGCCGCACTTGAAGGACCACAGGAGATTGGACCTTAGATACAGAGGCTTCTTTCCTGATGGACGTCCCGCTGGGCACTGTTGACACATTTAACTCCTGACCATTAGGCAGGAAATAGTGTCAAATAGGTATCTTTTCCTAAATAACATGGATCATGTCAAACTGATATTTATTTAGATCATGTTTTTGTAGACGGTAGTGTAAACTCTACTTAGATCCTGAAGAATCGCATGTCATTGTACTATTAGCGAGAAACATGTCGACCTCACCGTTCACATTCTAGGCTTGTTTTACATGTGGGCACCTATAGTCCCAGCTAGTACAGACTAGTTCCTGGTTTTATTTGAAGCAAAGGGCCACCAGAATAAAGTTGTTTTCCGGTACCTATTGCTTCATTTTAACTCACAACACCGTCTACACTTTCCTGGCCCCTTACCTGCACTTCACCCATAGGCAGTTGGAAAAAAGATCTCCGCTAAAGAGCCCCTCTTTGAGGTGTTGCCCGTTGGTAATTGCACCGCCTACCCAATGAGGAGCATTGCCTATGATGAAGCATGACACCTGCAAGGGTGTGTGAGGCCATTATATCCAACATATTGGATACCCACTGGTAGGTCTCTAACGAGCCCTCCACTACACACCCCAGTGACCGCTTACACTCAGATTCTCCAGGAACAGCCCAGTTTCCTTTTGATAACCATTACCGCTAGGGGCACACACTGTGGCTGGACCTTCCACTCATCCTTGAGTGGTAATGTTTCGCCCTGCAGATCTCACTGATCCTTACTCTCCCCCTTTTTGTAGACAATCACGCACGCAGACACACACATATTCCGCAAGACGCAGAGCCCTCTACCTCCACTCCCATTAAGTCCCGGGGTGTAGGTGGTGGTCTTGTGGACCTGGCAGCTGTGTGCAGCAGTGTATATGTTACCACCTTTGGCGCTGCTCTCCCCACTGAGGATGATTCCTATCCCCCCCTGCACCCACAACACCTACCCTTCCCTCTACTGTCCCTGTGTGGCCGGACCCTGTCCCTGATGATGCCCCCCACGGGTCATCAACCCTTTGAATCATTCCTGTGCAGGTAAGTTTGGAGTTATGATACTCCACTACGTCCCCCAACAAGACTTATTTTTTGGACTGGCCAATTCCCTTTTTAGAGCCGGGACTATTTTACTCATCTCTTATCTTTGGAGCTGAATAAAATATTTTATTTTTCTATCAAACAAATTGCATTTCAGGTACTTGCATTATGTGCTGGGCGCCGAGGAGTTGGTGTCATGGTAAAGTTTAGGGATTGTGATAGATGTCTATTACATGATGATGAGGAGTTGGACCATGGTATCTATGTGCCATCACAATGTTGCAGCAATTACTCTTTGTTTTTGTGTGTTCACTTTGCATACAGACATAGTCCCAAAGAGTGTCCCTTCATCAGTCACACAAGATCTTGACTACTAGCACAATTGTTGTGGTGACTTTTGTGTTGGTTTCCTATTTATATGTACATTCCCTTCAGCAGTGGCCATGCCTGCTCACGAATGAGTTCTGATCATTGGTCTGTGCCATCCCTGCCACTGTGCTTGTGTTTGTAGTATGTAGTAATGCCTTCATGGAAACCATCATACTTTTTCACACTATGCATGAAAATGTTCTCAGCCTTGACATTATGATTCAAATTGTAATGCAGGGTATTTGTGCACCCAACTCACATTTTGGTGCTTTATATCTAGGGGTTTTCAACCCTGTTCCTTCCATGAGGGAGTACATGTTTCACCACCTGGACATTCAAATCATGGCCGGGATGTACACAACACTTTTTTAGTCCATTTGTGCTTCTTTTGTTTGGAGGGCTGTTACATGACTAGACACTATTGAGTCATGATGGAGGGGTGTGTGGGTGCCTGCAACCTCCATGGGTGGATATGCATGTGGGATCTGACAAAACACCCACATGTGGTGTGTCACACAGTGTGTTACAGGATACCATCCTCCGTGGAGTAGGTCACTGCTGTAAGTGATGTGTTGATATGCAACTATCAGGAGTGTCAGAGGGTAGGGATGTACACATACAGCCATGTTGTTGTTGTTTGATGGTGGAAATGCACACCCCTATGTCTGGGCACTGCTGGGAGTCATATCCACACACCCCTCCTATGTCTGGGCACTGCTGGGAGTCATATTCGGCCACCCCTCCTATGTCTTGGCACTGCTGGAAGTCATATCCACCTACCCCTCCTATATCTGGACACTGCTGGGAGTCATATCCACCCACCCCTGTCATGTCTGAGCACTGCTGGGAGTCATATCCTGCCACACCTCCTATGTCTGGGCGTCATATCCTACCACCCCTCCTATTTCTGGGCACTGCTGGGAGTCATATCCTGCCACACCTCCTATGTCTGGGCACTGCTGGGAGTCATATCCACCCACCCCTGCCATGTCTGGGCACTGCTGGGAGTCATATCCACACACCCCTGTCTTGTCTGGGCACTGCTGGGAGTCCTGTGCACACCCCCCTCCTATGTCTGGGCACTTCTGGGAGTCATATCCACACACCCCTGTCATGTCTGGGCACTGCTGGGAGTCCTGTGCACCCCCTCCTATGTCTGGGCACTGCTGGGAGTTATATCCACAGACCCCTGTCATGTCTGCGCACTGCTGGGAGTCATATCCACCCACCCCTCCTATGTCTGGGCACTGCTGGGAGTCATATCCACACACCCCTGTCACGTATGGGCATTGCTGGGAGTCCTGTGCACACACCCCTCCTATGTCTGGGCATTTCTGGGAGTCATATCCACACACCCCTGTCATGTCTGGGCATTGCTGTGAGTCCTGTGCACACCCCCCTCCTATGTCTGGGCACTTCTGGGAGTCATATCCACACACCCCTGTCATGTCTGGGCACTGCTGGGAGTCCTGTGCACACCCCCCTCCTATGTCTGGGCACATCTGGGAGTCATATCCACACACCCCTGTCATGTCTGGGCACTGCTGGGAGTCATATCCTGCCACCCCTCCTATGTCTGGGCACTGCTGGGAGTCATATCCACCAACCCCTGTCATGTCTGGGCACTGCTGGGAGTCATATCCACACACCCCTGTCATGTCTGAGCACTGCTGGGAGTCATGTCCTGCCACCCCTCCTATGTCTGGGCACTGCTAGGAGTAATATTTTGCCACCCCTCCTATGTCTGGGCACTGCTGGGAGTCATATCCGCCCACCCCTCCTATGTCTGGGCACTGCTGGGAGTCATATCTACACAGCCCTCAGATGTGAGCACTGTACCCCAACATAAATGGCTAGAGGGAGCTAGAGCGCTAGAGAAAGCAAACGCCAGAGAAACGCCAGAATCGAGCGGCGGGCAGGTCGCGGGAGCAGGCTAAGAACCACGAAAGAACTACCTCACAGACAGCGTTTTCCACTCGCCTTGCCCACGAAAAGGCCCCCGACCCCAGCCCCGGCCTTCGAAGCCTGCCTGTTGAACCTGCCGGTTGAACCACCTGGTCCCTTGCTGGCTCGCCGGGAGTGAGCTGATTGCGGAGCTGATTGCGGTCCAGCTGTGGCACCGGGAGATCGCCCGGGAGGAGTCACTGCAGAGCAAACCACAGAGCAGTGAGCAGAGGAAACAGTGACTGCGGCTGTCACCTGTGGCTGTCAGCTGCTGGAGCAGGTACAAGGGGGGGGGGGGCACTAGAGAAAGCCAAGATCAGGCTGTGACCAGGAGGCTGGGCTTCTGCCGTGTTTTGCTCTGCTGCAGAGAGCCGTTGGTCAGCACGGGTCAGTTTGCTGTCACGCCGCAGCTCCTTCACTGCTGAGACCCTGCTGAGACCCCCGACTCACTACCTGCCACCTGTTTACTACTGAGCAGGTAAAGCAGATAAAGCAGGCAAAGCAGAAACGGAGACAAGGGGAGCTGCGGGCTGCGTTCTGCGGGGGAGCTCCGGACCCCGCCCCGACCTTGGTTTCATAGCTCACATCATTCCGCAACAGAAGCTGCAGTTCTGTCGACCGAAAGGAGAGGAGGAGTGGACCTGCCGCCCACATCACTCGGTTGCCCGGGAATCGATTAGTACACCAGAGGAGAGCCTCCAGCACTATTTTGCAATCGAACCACCTCCATCAACTTGTTTCAGGCTTAGTTACTACCAACCCCCAACACCAACACCAACTATTCTAGCCTACGATTACTGGCGGGGTGCGTTACGTGGGCTGGCTTGTGCCTGTTGTGCTGACAGGGGTCAAAGTTGGAGCAATCAGAAAAAAAAGCTCAAACGGCACCGACAGGGCAGGGCTGACAAGGAGTCTCGCCTATTGGGTCCCGCTAGACACCATTTAACCCTATCTATTAACCAGCAACTAAGGGGCTGCGCCCATAAAATGAGATCAGGAAGGATACGAGGAGGCCCAACAAGCAAAGGAAAAAAATGCAAGCAAACAGATAAGACACCCGAGGAAACTAAAGGGTCTCCGCCAGCCAAACAGAGCTCCTTAATAGACATAACTGCGGACGAAATCAATTTCCAACAACAACTTAAGAAGTGACTCTCCGGTTAATGCAGAAAGGAGCAAAAAAACAAACCAATTTTCATACCAACCCAAAATTTATACAAAATTCTGTTTCCTAAAAAACGCAGGGGACACCCTATTCTCAAAGATCAATGAGGAATTAGAATTACAATCGCCCCTGGAGCCAACACAGATACCACCGCTTATCCAGTTTAGGGGCACACAGTTCCTACAGGATAAGGACAAGGAAAAGAGCAAAGAAAAAAACAGCACAATGTCTATCTCCTTACCTCAAACAACATCAACACCCCAGCCTCAGAACTCTGAGGCAAAGCGAAAGATCGGATCTGTGGGATCCAGTACCCGGAATAAATTTACCATAGATTCCAACTTAGTTCAAGTACATTGGCCTAATAAAGCAATGGATAGGCCACTAGGAACACCTGATAATAGCATACTCAACATCAGCGACAACGCTAAGGATGATAACATGAGGAAGAATACAAAGAGCCCTTTACCAACGAACATCATAGATGAAGATGTCAGTGATACAAAATCGAACGCGAAACAGAGACGAGCAAAAAAACGTAAAGGCAGAAAACATAAGCTCTGCTCAAAACGCGAAGGATTTAGGCAACTCTTTGGTCGATCTATTACCATGGAGCAAAACAAATCACAATCTGGGGAAGAGAAAACTTCAGGCCAAAAATCCAATGAAACAGGCCAAATATCTGAAATCCTGGAGAATCCAGTTAACATCGGATCAGACGAACAAAACACACATCCTCAAAACGGCAAATTAGCATTTGCACAACAAACAAGGAACCCCCCAAAGTCTGCTGACACCGGCTCGTCAAATGTGCAAAAAAACAACACAAAGATTAGCCACAACCTCTTGCAAAATACAGAACGAGGTCTTATCCCGGTTAGAATTGATAAACGAGTAGAAAGTCAAGGAACAGGTATAGGACTGACGGAAAGTCAATTATACCATACTTCCAGTTGCGGGGGGGCCTGTCCTGGGGGGGTGGGAGTTGCGAGCCGTTGGGGTTGCTCGAGGGGTTGTAGTTGTTGGAGGGGTTTGGCTTCCTGTTTGGAGAGGGTGGGGGGGAGGGCCCGTGGTCGCGGGACTTAGGCGAACACTGTCCTTTGTTGTATGGTCCGGTTGTGTAGGGGGGAATGGCTAGTACTGGAGCATTGAAATGTGTTACCTGGAATGTGCGGGGTATGCAGTCCATGACGCGCAGACATAAGGTTCAGGCCTACCTCAAGCGTAGGGGGGTTCACATAGCGTTCCTGCAGGAGACGCACCTAAATAAGCAGGAAGGGGCGGCTCTACAAAGGCGCTGGAGGGGGCAGTTATTCTACACGACATTTTCAGCATTTGCGAGGGGGACATTGATTTGGGTACGGGCGGGGGTCCCCTTCCAAGTCTCGAAGTCGTCGATAGATCCAGAGGGCAGATATGTGGCGGTGGAAGGAAGGCTGAGAGGCAGGATGATATCGCTCTGTAATGTGTATGCTCCTAATGTAGACCTGCCCGCTTTCTTGTCTAACGTTTCGGGCAAATTGGCGGGTTACTTGGCAGGGCCGGTCCTCCTGGGGGGGACTTCAACTCGGTTGAGGATGTGCTACTAGATAGGTCCCATCCCCCGCTTCGCGCATCCCCAGCACATAGGATAGCCAAGCGTAGATTGGAATGGCAGGAGAGTTGGGCCCTCACGGATGCATGGAGGGCGTTGCACCCCACCACTAGGGATTACTCCTTTCACTCGCACCTGCATGATTTACATGTGAGGCTGGATGCGTTTCTTTGTTCCGAATGTGTGCTCCCTGCGGTGGGAGGGGCGGAATACTTGGCAAGAACGATATCGGACCACAACCCCTTGTTGATGTCTCTGGAATGGATGGTGACTGTTAACTGCGTACCAACATGGCGCCTGCAACCTGACACCCTGGACGACTTGTTGTTCAGGGAGGCCCTGAGTGACCGTATCGAGAGGTATTTTGAGGAGAACAGTGGCTCGGCTTCCACGAGGGCGGTTGAATGGGATGCTTTCAAGGTGGTGGTGCGGGGACACTGTATTGGGCACACGGCAGGGGCACGGAAGACTTTGTTGGATGACTTAGATAAGGCTGAGACACGGCTGAGGGATCTTGAGAAGAGGCGCCCGAATCACCCAGAATTGCAGGAGGGGCTTAGCGGGGCGCGGGAGGGGCTGGCGGTGGAGCTAGAGCGGCTGCGTAGCTTCGACCACAAGGCGTACGTGACGAGGGCGCATGCGGAAGGTGATAAGGCGGGGGCGATGTTGGCTTGGCTTGCTAACCCTATCCGGGGGGGAGGGCCGATCATGAGGATCCAGGTGCCAGGGGAGGAGCCTTGCCACTCCCAACCCGGGATCCTGAACAAGTTCCGAGCCTATTATGAGGGGCTCTATCTGAGTGGTGATACGGGAGGGACGGAGGAGCTTGAGGAGTTCTTGGACGGGCTAGAGTTGCCGCGAGTGGAGGACTCGGAGGCAGAGGAGTTGGGGCGGCCCATCTCCCTCGGAGAAATAGGTTGCGCTGTAAAACAGATGGCTAGAAACAAGACCCCGGGCCTTGACGGTCTGCCGATCGAATTTTATGGCAAATACCTGGAGCACCTTGCTCCACGGCTGCGTGAGGTGTACAATGAGGCGCAGGAGAAGGGCCGACTCCCGGGCTCTATGTGCGAGGCCCTTATGATCCCACTCTTGAAGCCGGGCAGGGAGGGTACGGCGCTGTCCTCGTACCGCCCGCTATCTATGTTGACGACGGACTACAAAATCCTCAGTAAAATTCTAGCCAACAGACTGCTAGTGCATATGACGAGCCTGGTTCATGGTGACCAGTGCGGTTTCATACCGACACGCAACACCACTCACAACATCCGCAGACTCACGAGACTGATGGGGATGGACTGGCCAGACACCATCTCCCCATTTGTCTTGTCCATCGACATTGAGAAGGCATTTGACAGCCTCGAATGGGGATACCTGTATGAGGTGATGCGTCGCTTCGGACTGGGAGACGGATATATACAGTGGACCAAGGTCCTCTATACTGAGGCGGTAGCAAGGGTCCGGGTGGGTGCGCTGATCTCGAGACAATACCCGATCAGGCGTGGCACTAGACAGGGTTGTTCCCTGTCCCCGCTACTGTTTGCGTTAGCAATGGAACCCTTCGCTGCGGTAGCCAGACTGGGCCGCCACTACGCAGGTTTGCCTTTTAGGGGGAGGCCACACCTCATCTCCCTTTATGCAGATGACTTGTTAATGTTTTTGGCTGATGCCGGCGCCGAACTCCAGGGGGCGCGGAAGCTACTGGAGCAGTTCGGTAGGTTATCGGGCCTGAGGGTCAACTGGCCCAAATCCTGTCTGTTTCCCCTGAGGCCGGGAGAGCCGTGCCCACTCACTGCTCAGGAACTCCGGTGGGAGCCGCGCTGCCTACATTACCTAGGGGTTTATGTTTACCACACCCCGTCCGACCTGCTGGATGGCAACGTAACTCGCTGTATTAACGCCCTGCGTGGATCCATGGACTTCTGGGCGACTCTACCGCTCTCTCTGGCTGGTAGAATTTCCCTGCTAAAAATGATAGCCCTGCCCAGGCTTTTGTACTATTTTAGGACACTGCCGGTATGGATCCCGAGTTCGATTTTCAAACGCCTGAGGTCACTGATCATAATGTTCCTGTGGGGCACGGGCAGGAGACGCATAGCGCTCGACACGCTGTTACGCCCCAAAGATGAGGGAGGTATGGCAGTGCCAGACTTCGAGGGATATTACCTCGCGGCCCAGCTGCAGACTTTTACTCAGGAGGTGGCGAGAGTATATAGAGGTCCCGAGGACGCGAGAGTCGAAGGTACCCCGCGACACGTCCTGGCGTATATCACGCTGCACCAGAAACTCCGAGTGGGAGACCTGACGGTCGAGGAGCAGACTTTCCGCCTATGTTGGGACCGGGCCCGTAAGCGGGCGGGTGTCCGCCTTATGTACGCCCCCGAAATACCGCTGGGAATGGTCACTGCCCTCCCACATGGAGGTGACTGGTCGCGCTTGCTCGGGTGGGAGGAGGCGGGAGTACACGTGCTGGGTGACCTCTACGAAGATGGGGCGTTGCTGCCGTTTCGGATCCTACAAGAGAGATTTGACCTACCGAGGGGTGACTATCTGCTACACGCGGCAGTCACAGGCGCCATCCGAGCCCACTGGGGGGAAGGGCTGCAGGAACCAGGTACCTCAATGGCCTGCCAGTACGCCATGATGGCGGCGGGAACCTTTAAGGCCGTCACCTGCCTGTACTCGCGGATGCAGCGGGAGGCCTTGCAACCTTTGGCAGCCCTGAAGGCCAAGTGGGAGTTGGACCTCCAGGTGGAGATACCAGACACGACCTGGGGCCAACTACTGAGGAGGGCGCGGAAGAGCTTGAGGAATGCCAGGTTCCAATTGATCCACTTCTATGTTATCCACAGGGCATACCTCACGCCTGGGAAAATCCAACAGTACTTCGGGGCGACCGACGCTGCTTGCCCCAGATGTAATACAGCGGGGGCGGATTTATGTCATATGCTGTGGGATTGCCCCTCTTTAGGCGACTATTGGCAGGAAGTCGGGCGGGCCCTTAACGAGGCGACGGACAGGGATATTCAGTATACTAAGGCAGTTGGCATCCTTCACTGGTTCCCACACACACCTAGAAATACGATGTCAAGTAAATTTATAGATTTAGGGCTTATCTTGGCCAAGCGGGAGATCACACGGAATTGGAAGTCCAGAGTAGGGCCCACGTATAAAAAATGGTATGGGGAGTGTCTGAGATGGGCCGCGTGTGATAGTACCCTGCGATACCAGATGGCCTGGAGGTCGAATGACGAGAAAGCACTGGAAAGGGCGACTGCATGGGAGATGATGGTGCAGGCGCTCAGGGATGTGGACGATGAGGGGCAGGAAGGCGAGAGCGAACTAGCCGGGGCAGACCCTAACACTATACAGGAGAACGCACCTTAGTGATTGTTTGCTTCCTCCTGCAACACACCAGGCACTGATACATGGTTACTCAAGCGCAGCGCGACCACGGGGGAGGGTGGGTAGGAAGCTGGTTTGGAGGGATGTTGGGGTACCGAAATTTGGGGAGGGGGAGGGGCGTAAAACACAAAAGCATTCCAGGGTTATGTGCACAATGAAGCGACCAGACAATGTAAGAAGTATGAGACCAAGACGAAGATGCAGCTACCCGCATCACGAGCGGGGAGAGCCCCCTGGATGGAAACCAAGTGTCCTCAATCGAACTGGTCCATGTTCATACTAATGTTAATGAATATCTTGTCTGTACTTCTATATTGGTGATGCAATAAAAATGATGTTAAAAAAAAAAATGGGGAGGAAGGAGCACGTGACACTATATAAAAAAGTTATAAGCAGCCAGATTAAGTAATTTGCCCAGAAACATCGCCTTTCAAGGCAAAATATTTAAGTTATAAGAGCTGGAAACCATGCTAAAATACACTTTTACCGAAAGCATTACTTTTGCAATTCATGGGGCACGTGACACACTACTTACATGAGAAAAACTACATCGCATTCACTTGAACAGCATGTAGCACAATGCTGTAGGAGCGGCCACGTGGCGCTTGGCAAATTAAACAAAAGCACCAGGATTAAGTGATTTGCACAGAAACTAAAGGTACGAAGTTAACTTTAACGATATAAAAAAATACGAACACTCTCAATGGCTGTGACTGCGGAATAGGAAAAGTTCAAGAAGGTTGGCAGCTTATAAATGCTTTGCGGAAGGATGATTCGATGAGCATGATGTCACTGGGTCTGAGAGCTATGATTGGGTATGTTGTAATTGAGCATGTGCAAATAAAATGAAATATGTTAGGGGTACATAGCCAGACGGTGGGACGTATTGTGCACATGCGTAACATTAACACGCATGCGCTACCACAAACATGCATGCGCAAAGTGAAGGCAACTCCTACGGGGTACATACATAGATGGAGTTCAGATATCCCAGTGGTCTTGAAGTGGCTTCAGAAGGGGGGCTTTGCAGCCCTCCTCCATAAAATAAAATATATATTTAGCCATGCCCCGGAATTGGGCATGGGAGGGGGGCCACGTGGCCCACTCCCATAAAAAAATTGAATATGTATACTCTGCTTATTGTCATCGTATGATAAGCGCACCCTTCCGATCACGTGCTGAAGGCAAATTGGCTGTCAAGTGGTTGCCAATATTCAAAACTAGAAATTGTTGGCTGAAGAAGAGTGTGAAATGTGTGTTTAAAATGTGAAAAGGGGGAGGGGAGGGTAGACACACCCTGATCCTCTAGGTCTCCTCAGGGGGTCCCACAAGGTCTCCCAGGCCCCCTATTTTATTGGGAAAAATCGTGTGGTGTGTGTATGATCCGTGCATTCTAGCGATATATATTTTTTAAACGTGGGCTTCCGCGCGTCTTTGGTAATTTGCATTCTTTCAACTGTTTAGAGGAGATGCAGCAGTGCTGTATCCAGGATCCACCACTGTGTAAGGAAAGGTAACAATAACATTATTTATCTGCTAAGTGAATTTCTACCCATAGGATAACCGTGCGCAACTCCATAAAAAAAGCAACAACAAAAAATTATGTAAGTATATTATGAACAATGTATAATAATGAAAATAATATATTTTATGTAAAAAAATGTATAGAAAAAATGTGTAATGTAATTAAAAAAATAACATCTAAAAATAAAAAAATAAAAAAAATGTAGTTAGAATATATATAAAAAAATATTTACAAATTAGCATTTAAAAAATCTTTGATATTCACTATAAAAACCATAGGGTTCAGACATGTTATAGTTAGGAATTAGCATTTAAAAAACCTTTGAAATTCACAGAAAAAAACATAGGTTTCAGACATGTTATAGTTAGGAATTAGCATTTAAAAAACCTTTGAAATTCACTGAAAAAAAACATAGGTTTCAGATAGGTTATAGTTAGGAATTAGCATTTAAAAAACCTTAGAAATTCACTGAAAAAACCATAGGTTTCAGGGGTGTTTCAGGGGTGTTTAGTTATCTGGACAATACAACTAACTATAACGGGGGGATTTCAATGGTTTTATACGAGTGAAATGTCCAGCTAACCATAACACCCCTGAAACCTATGTTTTATTCAGAGAAAAAAAAATAATATATATATATATATATATATCAAACCAAAGCAAGAGGCTCCTGCCGGGATACTGGGACCCGTAGAGGGGGGGCGGACACTCCGGCGGAGCGTGCCGGTATAGAATACAATCCTTTGAAAACAAATTAAAGTACGCTCTCAGGAACGGAGTCACTCATCACCAGTACAGAAACAGGTTTAATTCCACACAACGCGTTTCGCCTCACGGCTTGATCACGTGTAGACAAACCAGAGACCAATCACAGTGATAAGGTATTTTGTGAACATAAAAGAGGGACCAGTGAGCTGAGGTTACATGGTGGCCATATTAAGTTAGTCACATTTAGGAGAAAACAAATGAAGTTTATACATAAATTAAACCCACGTGTATAGCATTTTGAAAAGAATATACTGAATCCATTTTGATTATAAACATCCATATCTGTAAAAAATTCAGTTCATAGAATATAAAAGAACTGCTGCAAATAACTACTATCTCTCGGTGAATTAATGGCAAGTGCCAGAACAGACAAGATACCCAGTCTAGCCAATTGAGACATGGGACAGGGACTCATAATGTTGTACCATTGAGTAGTAGTCACAATACGCTGTAGTGGCATAAGTTATGTTCACCACCATAAAATCTCCTAAACTGTACATAGCGACCTTTTGATAGCCAATGCTGGCAAGTGCCAAAGAACCTTGATCACCATATATACATAATTATACATGGAGGAAGAAGCTGAGAGAAGGGCGGCTGCCCTGACTCTCTTTAGCAGAAAACCTAGCAATCCCAACAGTACTAACAGAGCACAAAACCAAGATCCGCGCAAACAAAGCCTTGATGATAAGATTAAGAAACTGGAGAAATTAAGACGCATGGAAATTTCGAAATGGTGGGAGGCGATTTCGCTGCAAAATTATGTGGACCAAGCTATGGCTCCTCGAGGTCTCAGAATATTCATAACTCCGACATATGAAGCACCTAATCCCATCATGTTGAAAGAGTGGTCTGAAAACTCGGCTGCCAGTTCACGCAAAATAATGGAAATTCTGATTAAATTTGCCTGGTCGGACAGGGAGGACCTTCTAAAACAGATTCAAGAAATTATGGATGAACTTACTCTTGGAATGGAGAAGGATACGCTGAAACAAATGCAGGATAACATGAAAGAACGATTAAACAAATATGAGGAAGATATCAAAATCAGAAAACAGAGAAAAATGAACAGAGACTATGCGGATTACGAATGCGGGAGAATACTGACCTTCAGTAGGAAGTATGACCATCTGTACAAAAAACAATTAGCCCAGCATAATCCCAACACCGCGAGTACCAACCTCAATTATACCACCATTCTGAGCGAGACTGAGTCTAACATCACGGAAGGCAGTGTATCAGGTGATGAAATGATTCCTAAAAAACAAGTGAATTTTTTAGACGAATTTCAGGTGATGGCACAGGACCGACAGAACACGAGAGAACATGCGTCACCGACACCAAGGGGGAGAGGACGCGGACAGGGCAAAACAAGGGGAAACGCCGCAACCGAAAAAAACGTCTCAAACAACGCTGGGAACACAGACAAAGCAAAGGGCGCCATGGGAAACGTATAACGCGCTCAAACAAAACATACTGATGAATGCCACAACGGTAAATAAAACTATTGTGAACTTATCCAAAAAAGATTTCACTGACTACGAAAAAAGAACCTTGTGTTTAGGACTGTCTTTCTGCCCCTCTTCCCATTTCAACTGTACTGATACCAGGATTGACACTTTCAAATTTGTGCGCAAATTGAAGTTACGCAAATGGCACAAATTAAAAAGACTTGGGCAGAGTGCTAGACATGTCCCGCATGTGGATACAGATGTTAATATGCAATTGGATATTGGTGATGTAGATGCTTTGATAACTATAGCTGAGCTGGACACCCCTGAAGTCTCTGCAGATACATACATAAGCGCAACACAACTTTTAGACGACATGCAACTGAACAAAGGGCACCTGCACTTACTGAGTTTAGAGTAAAATCCACGTTCATGCCCAATCTGCCACATGATAGTGTAGACACTTTTCATGAATGTGTCATCAAGGGGCTCACGGACCTCAGACACAAACGTGGAAATAATGACAGAAATTACAACAATCTTTCCCATAATCAACGTATATTTCTTAAAAGCCTGCATGATGATACATCCCTGGTTATCCGCCCTGCTGATAAAGGGGGCAATATTGTGATCTTAGAAAGGGATGATTACATCAATGAAGCCATGCGGCAATTAAATGACACTAATTTTTACATACCGGTGACCAGTCAAATCTACAACTCAAGCATCACCTCTATTTGGAATAAACTTGTAGATTGGAAGGATCAGGGTCTACTCACATGGGAGGAGTTCTGTTATCTCAAGCATGATTACCCTCAACTCCCCATTCTGTATCTTCTACCGAAGATCCACAAACACAATTCCAAACCACCCGGTAGTCCCATTGTGTCCTCTATAGGCAGCGTCAGTGAGCATATCTCCAAATATGTTGACTTCTTTCTGAGGGAATATGTTTGCCAGTTACCTAGTTACATCAGAGATACCAAGGATTTCCTAGGGCACATTGAGAACCTCACTTGGAGTCCCAATTTTCTGTTTATTGTTTTGGATGTACATTCTTTGTACACTATTATTGATCATCAACAGGGAATTGAGGCTTGTGAACATTTTTTGTTGAATCGAGCATTACGTTACAGGGAACACACGAAAATGTTGTTGGAGATGATACTTTTTTGTCTTCAAAACAACATCTTTTCCTTCAATGGCGCCCTCTACAGGCAAATAAATGGTACTGCAATGGGGTCGTGCTTTGCACCGAGTTTCGCGAACCTCTTTATGGGGTTCTGGGAACAGGAGATTTTCGCAAGCACGACCCTATCAGGAGATATGTCCAAGATCATCATGTGGCTTCGCTACATTGATGATCTGTTCATTATATGGAGTGGCAACAGGGAGGAAGCTGAACTCTTCATTGAGAAATTGAACATCAACAAGTATAACATCAAGCTCACTGGTAACATTAGTGGTGACATGACGGAATATCTTGATGTTAAATTAGAGATTATTAACAACACTATACGTACTTCCCTGTTCCGGAAGGCCACTGCTGGCAACAGTGTCCTGCATGCTCTCAGCAGCCACCCTGAATCACTGAAATTGAGCATTCCATATGGTGAGCTGCTGAGAGCAAAGAGGAACTGTAACTCGAGTGTGACATTTGAGGCAGAATCAGTCAACATCACTGATAGATTCCGCAGAAGAGGGTATCCTCAGTGGGTGCTCAACAAGGCCCTCAAACGTGTGGCAGAAGTTGACAGAAAAGATACCCTGTGTGAAAAATCTGGTACAGGGACATCAGAAAACACTGATGTCACACGTTTGATTCTCACTTTTAGTTCTGATTCTCAAAAAATCAAAAGGATCATCACTAAAAACTGGGACATCTTGAAAACCGATGGCATATTAGGAAAATCTATACCTGAAAGACCTAATATCACGTATAGACGAAGTAGGAATATACGAGATATTGTGGTCAGAAATGATGTAACGAGCATTCCGCCTACTCCACAACATGGTCTGATAGGCTTTTACCCATGTGGCCACTGCAAGGCCTGTAAGAACAGTATGTATAAGAACACTGTTACTTACAACGGGGTGACCAAGAAACTAACCCAATTTTTAACCTGTGGGATGACTTTTGTCATTTATGTCATCTTATGTACGTATGGCCTGTGGTACATAGGCAGTACTACCTGTGCTGCCAAGAAACGTATCTTGGAACATCTACGGGCCATAACTAATCGTAATCCTAAATACCCTGTGGCCAGACACTTTGAAAAACATCATTTTTCTAACATCTCTGAGTGTAGTTATC
Source organism: Lissotriton vulgaris (assembly GCF_964263255.1). Taxonomy (NCBI): domain Eukaryota; kingdom Metazoa; phylum Chordata; class Amphibia; order Caudata; family Salamandridae; genus Lissotriton; species Lissotriton vulgaris. Next base: position 217,437,344 of record NC_141699.1, on the reverse strand, counting down.
TGATTTTGGAACAAGTTCCCATGAAATCGAGAGGGGGTGACAGAGTATTGGCCCTTAGGAAGAAAGAGTCACGATACATAATTGATTTTCAGAGTAAAAACCCGGGGGGGCTAAACATGGACGAAGAATTAGCAGTACACCTTAAAGATTGATTCAGCTCTGTTTGTAGGAGATTGGTTTTCCATATTCTGATGTTCTTTGAAATAATGCAAACTACATATGAGAGACATTAGCGGATATGTACTTTGAGATGTTTTACTTTTAGTATTTCTTTGATCCGTCACTTTTCTTACACTTTTTTTCTCTTCTCTTCTTTTTCCAGGAGGAAAGGAAGGGGCCCTTTCACGAACATTCACTTTCACGGGCGTACCTACCCTTTGCACTCCTTGTTGTGAGACCACGTATGTTTTGCACTGATATTTACTTGTGAACAATTATGTAAATATGGTGATCAAGGTTCTTTGGCACTTGCCAGCATTGGCTATCAAAAGGTCGCTATGTACAGTTTAGGCGATTTTATGGTGGTGAACATAACTTATGCCACTACAGCGTATTGTGACTACTACTCAATGGTACAACATTATGAGTCCTTGTCCCATGTCTCAATTGGCTAGACTGGGTATCTTGTCTGTTCTGGCACTTGCCATTAATTCACCAAGAGATAGTAGTTATTTGCAGCAGTTCTTTTATATTCTATGAACTGGATTTTTTACAGATATGGATGTTTATAATCAAAATGGATTCAGTATATTCTTTTCAAAATGCTATACACGTGGGTTTAATTTATGTATAAACTTCATTTGTTTCTCCTAAATGTGACTAACTTAAGATGGCCACTATGTAACCTCAGCTCACTGGTCCCTCTTTTATGTTCACAAAATACCTCATCACTGTGGTTGGTCTCTGGTTTGTCTACACGTGATCAAGCCGTGAGGCGAAACGCGTTGTGTGGAAACAAACCTGTGTTTCTGTACTGGTGATTCCTCACTCCGTTCCTGAGAGCGTACTTATTTGTTTTCAAAGGATTATATATATATATATATATATATATATATATATATTATATATATATATATATATATATATAATATATATATATATTATATATATATATATATATATATATTAGGTAGTTATAGTTAGGATCTACTTTCCATAGGAAATCCGCAACATTCTATTAGGAATAACTTTGGCGCCGGTGGACGAATCTTTGCAAATTTCTCCATGAAAATGGCCCGCTCCGCTCCACTTCTTCCCTGAAAGTTTGGGGGGGATTCGTCAAGCGGGGGCCGAGATAAAAGGGGGGTCCCAAAACGTGTTTTCCCCATGTTAATTTCCATAGGGCGGTCAAACTCACTTTTAGCCCGAACGGCTGAATGGATTTCCACCAAACTTGGCAACATTGTAGGGACTGGTAGCCCGATGTGCCTTTGCTATGTCTCAAGATATGTGCTCCAGTGGATTTTGAGTAATTTAGGTTAAAAAAATATATATATCTATGGCAGCGCCCCGGTACGCGCACCGGGGAGCGCTCCGGGCGCGCCCCGCGGGGTAAACTCGGGAAGCTGATCGAGACACAAGAGGTGGAAAAAAAAGGGGGAAATGACCATAAGGGGGCAGGGATAGACCCCCCTGACCCCTTAGGTTTGATGTGGGGGCCATAAAAGGGCCCAGCGGGGGAAAAACATTTTTTTTTTGATTTGCGCGGGGGGAGCACCCGGTACGCGCACCGGGGAGCGGACCAGGAAGCGTCCCATGGGGAAAAATGAATAATAGAGCTTCTAAAAAATGTAGCCTTTTTTTAGAAATTGGAGGTAGTTCTAAAAAGAACAGTTTTTTTCTTCTTTTTGTTGTTTTACATTTTTTATATTGTTTTTTGAACATTTTTAACTTTTTTGGGGTTTTCTGAACTGTTTTATATTTTTTTGTATTTTTCATGGGGAGAAACGAAAAAACAGGGAATTGAAAAAGGCTCAACTGGAGCAAAAAAGAAAAAAATAGGGATTCTTGGGGCATTTGTGGTTGTCCCCAGCAAGGACGATGAGCTTTACGCTCTGTTCTTCGTAGGAGATGGTCTTCCCACAATATTTACAGGTTATACGGAAATCCGCAAACCGTGGCTGAATGCAAGGCATCGTCTCTCTTGCCTCTTGTCCCGACGGAGTGCGTTGCTTTCTTTTCGAGGTGGAGCTTGTAGTTTGGGGAGGGTTACTGGCCAGTTCCCTCATCTCTGCAGCAGAATAGTTGATGGGATGCTTGCGCTGCATGTGTCTTATCATCGTGTTGTTTCCAAATGAATATTTTTTATTAGGGTTCCCCCTAGAAAGTTCCATGCCACAGATTAGGCAAGTCACCTTGGCTGCATTTACTTTTTTCTTCCCTTCTGGGATCGAAAAAAACTCCCATATAATGTGTGGTCTTGGCTGGTATGGGGTATTGTGTTCTTCAAGCCATGTTCTCCTCCCCTCCTCCTCCTCCTCCTCTTCCTCCTCTTGTTCACCACCAATGTATTCCTGAGGTGGTCCTCTTGGTGGTGGTGGTGGTGGTGGTGGTGCAGATGAACCAGCTGCTGCTGCTACTGAAGCCATTATATAGATCAAAAAGGTACAGAGAGGTACAATCAGATCTTCCTCAGTCAAAGGACAAAGTCAGAATAAGGAAAAAAGGTGGGGTCTTTCATCATTTGGAAAAAAAAGGCCTGAACCAATGAGAAGTGTTATTTTCAGGTCACAAGACCAGGGATTTCATCATTATGAAACTAAAACTGTTCTGCACCATTTAAAAGTGTTATTGTCAGGTCACATGACCGACGCGCTTACGTGACGCGCCCCGGGATGCGTCGCGTAAGCGCGTCGGATGTTTACGTTGTGCGAGCGTATTCGCTCGAGTGCTTCCGGGTGCGCTTACGCCGTGCGTATCACGCGGACGCGGCTACGCGATACGTCACAATCATGTTTTCGTTCGCGACATTGGCGCTAACGGGACGCTTCCCGGTTCACGTACCGGGGCGCTTCAAACGACTACGCTCTCCGGGGCGCTCACCTGGGCACACCCCGGGAGCGCTTCAGGGTCAAAAATAAAAATAAAAATTTAAAAATTGTTTAAAATACAAATAAAATATAGGATTCAATCATTTTCAAAAATATTACATTTCATAGCTATAGACATTTGCTATTAACCAAATTTTGAAATTCAAAGAAAAAAACATAGATTTGGGGCCTTATATATAGATAGGAATTAGCATTTAAAAAACCTATGAAATTCACTGAAAAAACCATAGGTTTCACACCAGTTATAGTTAGAAATTAGCATTTAAAAAACCTATTAAATTCACAGAAAAAAACATAGGTTTCACACCAGTTATAGTTAGCTGGAAATTTTACTGACATAAAACCATTGAAATTCCCAAGTTATAGTTAGTTGGACTCACTATAACTTGCGCGTGTAATGCACTGCTGATGACGTCACATATTACATCATTCATGACATGGTCAGTGACATCACTCATGACATCACTGATGACACCATCTTTGTGACAGAGTGACAGACCTCCTTTCAGTGTAATGTAACCCTTAAAACACATATTCGAAAATAGAAATTAACATTTTCTGTAAAATGGAGATATCCATACCAGTTACAACAACCAATTCGGTAATACCACCATCTATATATACATCCACTCATTCACCAACAGTTCTGTATAGTCACTCATACATATACTCACTCATCATATGTAGTGATAAACCTATACATCTTGTTACACACCGACAGTCATCCAAAAGTTACTCACACACATACTCACACATGCAAATAAACTATTGAACATTAATTTATTTGCATATACAACTATACACACACTACCACCTTACTTCTAAAAAACCTTACACATACTTACTCTCTTAAACAATCACTTATAGAAAAACATACTTATTTAAACAGGAACTCTTACAATCTCACATATACTCACTTATAAACATCAATACTCACATATACTAGATTAAAACATATGTCGTCACTGATAAAGACACTAGTGAGACAGTCATTCACTCACTAACACACACATATACACACTCATCTACCCATACCGTCCTGCACATATGCTGTCTTCAAAACACATACAAACAGTGAGTCAGTCATTGATGCATCTATGTGCTAAGTAATACCCCCACTAAACCATACAGAGACTCATACTGATACTAAAAAAACATCTAATAACCCATATACACACACATGTAGCTAATCACCAACCCATGCAGCCAATTATTCACAAAGTGAAACACTGATACATATATTTAAATATTTAAACATTACTCGCTAATATATGTATTCACTAAGATACACTTAATAAGCCAGTTAACCAATCAATTTTTCAAAAAACATTCATTAAAACACTTATTTAAACATTTATTCTTCCATCGACCTTTACATATACATATATAAAACATATTTATTTTTCAGAAAGACACATTCACTGGATGGTGTCATCAGTGATGTCATGAGTGATGTCACTGACCATGTCATGAGTGATGTAATATGTGACGTCATCAGCAGTGCATTACACGCGCAAGTTATAGTGAGTCCAACTAACTATAACATGGGAATTTCAATGGTTTTATGTCACTAAAATTTCCAGCTAACTATAACTGGTGTGAAACCTATGGTTTTTTCTGTGAATTTAATAGGTTTTTTAAATGCTAATTCCTAACTATAACTGGTGTGAAACCTATGGTTTTTTCAGTGAATATATATATATGAGAAATAACATGGAGAAAACACACTTTGAGAACTCCCTTTTTTCTCAGCCCCCGCTTTCCTAATCACCCCGAAATTCAGGATAGGAGCTGACCGGAGCGGGCCACAAGTTTTGAAGAATTGTCAACCGGCGCTAAAGTTATTGGGAAAACAAAAAACACTTTTCCTATGTACTACCGAATTTATGAATATATACATGAATGAATGAATATATATTTTGTAAAGCACAAACTTAACCCAGGGGCATCAAGGCGCTGCGGAGAGAGGTCAGAGATGTCCATAGTTTTCAGGGCTTACAGGTTAGGACAGGTGAAGAGCCAGGTCTTCAAGGCCTTACGAAATAAGGAGTGAGTTTTCAGAGTGGAAAGTGGGGAAGGAAGGGAGTTCCACAGATTAGTGCCGATCAGCGAAAAGGCCCCCCGCCCCACCTGGCTTTCCTAATCCTGGGAACTGTTCCCCGGTTCTTGCTTGGAGATCTCAAATCCTTGCCTGGGAGGTATCTTTGAAACATTTTATTGATGCCTTCTGACCCCATATTGTGGACTGCTTTGTGAACCAGGCATAAGGCTTTGAGCACAATTCTCCTCCCCAAAGGGATCCAGTGCAGGCTTCTGATGATGGCTGAAGCTGAGTGGAATTTAGGGAGGCCCATCACCAGCCTAGCAGCGGCATTCAGCACCAGTTGAAATCGATGTAGGAGCCCCTTGTTTATCCCTACATAAAGGGCATTGCAGTAGTCTAACATAGACATCACAAGGGCCACCACTGTCTGTTTCCGTGAGGGTAGGGAGAGAGAACGGAAGCGCTTCCTGAGAATCCGTATCATCCCAAATCAGGTAGAGACAGTTCTATTTATTTGTGAGCCCAGGGAAAGTTTAGGAGTCAACAATGATGCCTAGATTTTTGGCACTGGGGCAAGGGCGGGATCCAAGCGAGTCAGGCCACCAAGCCTCCAACCAGATATCCTTCTTGTCTCCAAAAATTAGGACCTCCGTTTTATCCCTATTGAGTCTTAAGTAGTTCTCAACCATCCATGAAGCCACCGCCCGCATGAAGTTTTTAAAATGTACTGCTGAAGCTGAGACACTCTCAGTAATGGAGATCATGATCTGAGTGTCATCAGCGTAGGATAGCACTTCTAGGCCAAAGGACCTTACCATGCTGGCGAGCAGGGCTACATGAATATTAAAAAGAGTAGGACTCAATGAGGATCCCTGGGGGACTCCACAAAAAAATTGATTAAGGGCAGAAAGAAATTGTCCCATCTTGACTCTTTGTGAGCGGTTCAAGAGTAACGATGAAAGCAGATTGAGTGTGGCACCCTCTATCCCTATTTCCCGGAGCCTCCCAATCAATCTACGGGGAGAAATCGTATCGAAGGCTGCCGTCAGGTCCACAAGGATCAGTAAGGTGGTATGACCAGCATCAACCTATTGTTGAATATTGTTAAAAACAATGGTTAATACAGTCTCCGTACTGTGTTCACTCTTGAAACCATGCTGCGAGCCATCGAGCAGTTGGTATCCCTCCAAATAGGAACTGAGGTGGCGGTTAAGACGTTTTTCCAGGATTTTGGCTGGGACAGGTAATAGGGAAGTAGGCCTATAGTTTATTAATTCTACAGGGTCCAGAGAGGCCTTCTTTAAAAATGGTTCAACCACCGCAGTTTTCCTAATTTCAAGATCTTAAGAGGACAGGGTTTGAGGGAAGAGCCAGATCTAATTCCACCTAACCCTAACATCAACTCAGTATCCTCTTGAAGAATAAGAGGAAAGGAGCGCAGGCGACAGTCCTTCAGAGGTACTACCAGAGGATCCGATAGGGGATTTAACTTATCTCCCACAGAATTGGACTTCTCCAAAGAGGAGTATATGTGCTTGATTTTGGCATAGAAGAAACCTACCATTTTATCACAGAGGTCCTGAGAAACCTCCATGTTAACATTGGTCGTGGGAACTAAAAGGGAGTTGATCATAGTGAAAAGTTCCCTAGGGGATCTAATAGATTCCGTCATCATTGAATAATAGGAGACCTTTTCCTTATTAATAGCCTGCTTATATTCTCTTAACCTGAGTTTATGCAGATCCATTTCGACTGTGGTAGGGTCTGTGCGCCACTTTATTTCCTGATGTTGGCAGACCAGTCTGAGCTTTCTCAGCCTCTCAGAGTACCATGGGGCTGAACGGCACTTTCTGGCCACTTAGTGCTTCTTGAGAGGGGCAAGAGAATCCAAGGCTGGTGCCAAATAGTTGGAGAAATCGTCATAGATGGCATTGACATCTGTGTGAGGGAAGCAGCAGTAATTGCTGAGTTTATTAAGAAGATCCTCCTTACTAATCCGTCTGAGGTTTCTCTTCAACCCCACCCTGTTCTTAAAATTAGGGTCATGATGGGATACTAGCATTTCCATGATGAATGGGATGGCAAAATGGTCAGACCAGGAGAGTGGAATGGGGTCCATCACTTCTATCCTAGGATCATTGGAGAAAATCCCATCCAAGGTGTGTCCTGTCATATGCCTAGGGCTCCTCACTAGCTGAGGGAAACCACAGGAGTCCATGACTTCCAAGAAGGCTTGCATTTGAGGGCACAGAGTTTTCTCCAGGTGGAAATTAAAGTCACCCAGAAACTTAACGTTAGATCTAGCTAAATAGGGCTCTATTCGGCTACTGAAATTCTGGGAAAACAAAGCTCTGGGTCCAGGAAGCCCGTAGGTGGCCACTCCAATTAAACGTTTGGTGGGTAGAATCTTCAAGGAGAAATAGAGGGCCTGATAGGGATCTGAGGGAGAAGTGAGGGCCTCAGTGAAGCAGGAATATATGTCTTTATACATTACTCCTAAACCCCAACCCATCCTCCCTTCCCTATCAAGTCTAGCCAAGACATATCCAAAGGTAATGGCCTCCACTAAATCTGGACCTCAGCAGTCTCTAGCCCAGGTTTCAGTAATGAAAACCCTGAAGGGACACAAAGTCAATAAATTCCGTGGCATGTTTGATCAGGGATCTAGAATTAAGGAGATATCCCATAAAAGAGTGTCTCGAAGGCAAGGGATTGAGCCGACAGGTATCCTCAAGTGGATTGTGAGCTGCACGCAAGCTGCATTGTGGCACACTTAAACCTCTGACCACCACCCGGAGCCTCGAGGTTCATAGGACTGCAATGCCCATGCTCCTGTGTTTGAAGCTCCAGGAGCTGTTCCCTGGAGTTGACCAGGGGCTTACCAGAGTTTGAGAAAAGTTGGCCAGAGCCTCTAGTGCAGGCCCAGACTTGGCGCAGACGGGCTGTAGTAGTGAGCCTCAGCAAGGCCTACCAGTGCAAGGGGTTCTCCCCTCTCTGCTCAGAGTCTTCAGACCAATAGGAAGAAGTTGCCACAGAAACTGGAATAGAAAATAGAAGATTTATTAAACCTCATGAGGAGGAACTACATTCACACAACACCCTTCGGTAATGTATGAAGTAGCACCCTGAATGGAAGGAGCTTGGTCCTTTTATACCCACACAGGGGCTCAAAAGAAGGCAGTACAAGTACAAGAGAAGGATTTAGGTATATATAAGGTCATACAGAAAGTGCACAGTCAACAAGTGGGAGGAGCTAATTCTGGTGAACACATCCTGACAGTTACAGACTAACAGCAGCTGCATGGACAGCTACAAGCTCAACTGAGCATATGTGAAGCAGAAAAGGCTAATATACCTTTTCTCTAGGCACAATACAAGAGCAGGGAAAAGAAAGGTAGGACAGAACACATGGCGAGCACGTGGTAGCACATGGTAAACAAAATGGCTGACAGAAATACAAAATGGATTCCACAAAATGGACAAAATAGTCTCTAAATACAGGATGGCTTCTGCTAATGCTAACCTAATCGCTGCCAAATTACAACAGGGCTTGTCTTTGGCACGCCCGCTGTGCGCGTCTGGCCCAGCATGCTGATTAAATAAATAGCTGGGACCGGAATAAAGAATAGAGCCTCGCCGGTAGAGCTGCGGCAGGAAGTGAGGCGGAGGAGAAAAAGTAAACTACTCATTTCCCTCCACACAATCGGCAAGCCGTGGTGGACCAGGGAAGGAGCAGTAGACCCTTTACAGACCCCCAATCCAGCGAGCAAAAGAAAGAGAATCCCTAGTAAAATTCGGCGAGACTCAGGATAAAAAAAGATTTTGTTTTAAAAAGATAATTCGCCACAAAGCACACAGTAATATTCAAAAAATGCAAGTACAAGTGCCAACAGGTTAAAACATGAACAAATGAGCAGCGCAGCAGCGTGGCACCTTTGACTAGGGTGATCCACTATACGCTGCGCTTCCAGCCCTGCATGCTGATTAAATAGCTGGGACCGGAAAAAAAGACTAGAGAGCCGCCCATAGAGCTGCGGCAGGAAGTGAGGGGAGGAGCCAAAGTAAACTACTCACTTACCTCCACACAATTGGCAAGTCGTGGCGGACCAGGGAAGGAGCAGGATACCCTCTACAGACCCCCAAGCCAGTAAGCAAAAGATATACATATTATTTAAATATATATATATATATTTTTATTGGGGGGAGACCCCAACACCGTTCTATGATTTATTATAAAAATGAATATTTTCTTTTTTTCAGAGGGACTCCCCCAAACCTCGTTTTTGTTACCTTTACCCACTCTGAAATCCTAAAACACCCTTACCACCCTTTACTCTTACCCACCCCTAAACCTAAAAACACCCATGCCACCCATTACCCACCCGTACACCTTAAAAAACACCCTTAACACCCTGTGCCCCTATCCAGCTCTAAACCCTAAAAACACCCATACCACCATATACCCCCACCAACCCCTAAACCCTAAAAAACACTCTTACCACCATATGCCCCTTTCTACCCCATAGCCCTAAAAACACCCTTACCACACCATAACTTTACCCACCCCTAAATTCTAAAATGACTGTTAGACCTGGCATCATTGGCTTGAGTCTCTCCTCCATTTTTTCTGTTTGCCTCCACTGTTTTACGATGTTTTTGCTGGTATACTGCTTTGGGCACTGTGCCACTGCTGATCAGTGCCACAGTGCAAGTGCTCCCTATGTTAAATTACTGTATCGATTGAATGCCATGTTTGGCTTATTTGGTTTACTGTCAGTCCCTAGTCTAGTGCACCAGGAGTGCCAGGGCTTGTAAATACAAATGCTGCTCGTGGGCTTGCAGCACGTGTTGTGCCAACCACAAGAGCGGCCTAGTAAAAGTATGTCTGAGGGTCTGCCATTGCCGGACCCACGTGCAGTCTAGTACTGTCACGCTGACTGCGCAACCTACTTGCCAGTCCCTAAACCTTCCCTTAACTTCATGTTAGTCACCCCTATGGTAGGCCCACGGGCAGGGTGCCTTGTAAGTATAAGGTAGGACAGGCCTGAACAAGTTGGCATGTCCTGATAGTGAATTACAGCCATATTCGTTTTTCCCTATTGCGAGGTATCCTGCTCTCCATTAGTTAGAATGGGCTGCCGGGATTATTAATGCTATAATCCTAGATGGCTCGGGGAGCATGGTGCAATGTCGAGTTTGGTATCCCTGGACTCGGGGTTCAATTACGCATCCGTTGGTGTGGATGGTTTTTGGACTCTGGGTTTGAAAATAGCACTTTTAGAAAGTGGCTATTTTCTTGTCTAAACATTTCTGGTTTCTGCTGGTTTTGCGTGTGTGTGACAGGAGCTGGGTGGCTCCAGTGGTCTGAAGGAGTCAGTGTGGGATGAGTGGGACATTTGCATTGAGAGTAGGGGGAGAGTAGTTGCTGATAGCCTGCCCTGCCTGATACAATGCTGGCTCCACCTCCTGCCAAGCGACTGATGGCTCTGTGCCTGCCGTGGACGATCCTAGCCCCACCTCCTACCAGGAGGCCGATAGCTCTGCTCCTGCCAGTGACAATGCTGGCTCCACCTCCTGCTGGGCATCTGAGGACCCAGCCCTGCTCAGTGAATAGGCCAGGTGCCTCTGCCTGGCCCCACCCACAACAGACCCAGGATGTTGGGAAATTCCCCTGCATGGACAAAGGGATCAAAGCCGAAAAGGGGTATAAGAGAAGGACCCCTGAACCAAGAATTTAGATCACTTCTGACAAGGAAACCTGAACCAAGGACAAGAAGCCTGCTGATCCAAGGGCTTGCCTACCCCTTCTGCCAGTGTGCTGTTTGTTGGGGGAATCCTGCAGTTGCTTCTTTATTTTTGCCAAGGAACCAGGAGAGAGGAACTGTGTGTGTACTCTCAAACTTTGTTAAGAAAATCTCCAAGGACTGGAAGAGTGCCAGTCTCCTGTTGAAGTCACAGGGCTAAAGGACTTCATCTGCTTAAAGTGCTATTTGCTGGAACCTGTGAATCCAGCACCTCTGAAAGAAACCAGCAACCTCGACGCCGACGGACGTCGCCGAATCCAGCTTGACATCATGAGTAACGGCTCCAGTGTCCCGCTTCCTCGACGCCGGCCGCCGGGCCCGATCGACGCCAGCAGCAACGCCAGTGAGTAGTGAGTTTGGCTCCAGCTCCAAGGGACCTCGTGTCTGCACCGCTGCTGATCGCATCGACTTCGTGCCCTCTCGACGCCGTGAGCGCTGCTCACTCTTGCAACAGCATCATCGACATCGACGACTACTGAGGCCTGATCGACACAGACGACACGATGCCGGATTGCTCGACGCCGCTGATCATCATGTGCTTTATTTTCCTAAGGTACTGTGTTGTTGGGGGTCCGTGGGACTCCAGGCTCGACGTAGCGCTCCTCGCGGTCGACGCCGAACCTTTGGATTAACTTTGCCTCGACGTTGTGTGACTCCCGTGTTGCCAAGAACTGTGTTCTAAAGAAGAAGAGTTACTTTTGATACGAAAGACTTTGTGCTAAGAAGAAACTACATTTGAACTATTATTTTCCCTTCCAAGAGTATTTATTAAGATTGTGGTATATTTTTGTCGTTATTTGGTCTTGTGCTAAGCCTTATATAAAAATACTTATTTTTATAATACTACTGTGTCATGTCCATTTGTAGTGTATTCACTTTATTACTGTATGTGGTCATAAATGCTTAACACACAGCCTCTGAGATAAGCCTGTCTGCTCTGCCAAGCTACCAAGGGGGTGAGCAGGGGTTATCAAAGGGTGTGATCCCCTTGCCCTGACTAGAAAAGGTGTGTCCCTATTTGTCGGAAGTGCATACCTCTACCAACTAGAGACAGCCGGTTCTAACATTGGACTCAGCGGTGAGGATTTGAACCTTGCATTTATGACCCATGTGCAGTGATTAGTGTGCGCTACATAGTGAAAGCAGACCATAGCGCAGCCACAATCTAATTTGGAAGGATTCTATTTTTGTTCTCCGCTTTTCTGAAGCTTGATTTTTTGAACACTGCCAGTTTTGACCATGAGTGACACCGGAGTCACTGCCCCTGTTGTTGTTGTGGAGGAATTCGATAGAAGCAAGATCGAGGAGTACTCGTTAAATCAGCTGAAATACTTTTGCAAGCAGTTGAAGGTTCCTACCAAAGGCCTCAAGGTTGAGGAAAGATATCTTAAAGCATTGCAAGCCTGGATGGAGGCCAGAGATCCCACTGATCCGGTGGTGGTACCGCCAGTGGAAGGGGATGAGGGGGTGCCAGTGAATGGAACCGTGTCCTCTCCCGGTAGCAGTGTTTCCTCCAAAGGTCTTTCCCCGGAAGAAAGAGAAGAAAGGGCGAAAGAGCGTGCATACAACATGGAAATGGCAAGGCTTAAGATAAATGGGCAGTTGGAGTTAGAAAATGCAAGAGGTAGGAGAGAAGCTGATTTGGAGACCAAAAGGTTGGATTTTGAAAGAGAGAAGTTAGCTTTGGAGCGTGATACCAAGTTGAGGGAGTTGGACATCCAAGCTAAAAAGTTAGAATTGAATCCCTCTGGTGGCAGCATACCATCTGGGCCTGCAGAAAGTAGGTTTTATTTTCCCAAAGATGTCATCAAAGATTATCATAGGAATGAAGATATTGGTCAGTGGTTTAAAGCATATGAGTTAGCATTGTTGGCCCACCGGGTCCCTGAGAAGGATTGGGGAGCGGGGTTGTGGGGTCGCTTTGTGAATAAGGGAAGAGATACCCTGTTAGACATGCCTGTTGCTCATATGAAGGATGCTTTAATGTTGCGGTATGGCCTAACCCCCGAGAAGTACAGACAAGCTTTTAGAGAATGTAAGAAGTTGCCTGGTACGACGTGGGTTGAATATGTGTCTTATTTTTGCAGAGCCATGGATGGTTGGGTAAAGGGCAGCAAAGTGGAAAGTTATGAAGCTCTTTATGATTTGTTTGCTTGGGAGCATTTGTCTAATAACTGTTTTCCAGAGCTGCGCCAGCACCTTACTGTACCAGGGTCCACAAGGGTCCAGTGGGAGACTCAGCCAAAGGTGGGCAGGGTCCCCAGCAGAAGAGAGGGGGGGACAAGGGTAAACAGAAGGAGTCCCAGAAAGGGCCCCAAAGTAATCCCCAAGGGAACCAAGGGAAGGGTTCCCAGCCTCCCCCTGAGAAGAAGCCAGGGGCCCCGACGGGTAAACCTGTTCATAGGGGCCCCCTGACCTGCTACGTTTGTGGGCAGGTGGGACACCGGTATTATGACCCCCAGTGTCCCATGAAGAATTTGAATGCACCGCCGCGTGCACCCCCCGTCAGTTGGTGAGTGTAGCCCTGGGAGGGGAGGAGATGGTTGTCCCTGGTGGGAGGTGTCCCGCAGAAATGTCCCTGGTCTCGCTAGGAGACATGGAAATGGTCCCTCCACCCCCTCTGCCTAGTAACATTAAGAAATATAGGCAGTGGGTGACCATTAATTGCCATAGAGTGGAAGCTCTCGGAGACACCGGAGCGAGTGTGACAGCTGTCAAGTGTCACTTGGTGTCCAGAGAGCAGGTGGTTCCCCACGCATTCTACCCCGTTATAGCTGCTGACAACTCCCAGAAAGAGTGTGAGGTAGCTCAAGTTTCCTTTGAATGGGGGGAGCTTCAGGTACTCTTCAGGTTGCTGGGAAACGTGCTTCAAACAATAACCGTGAGGCATTGATTGAGAGACGTCCACCTAAACCACCAACAGAACGACTTACGTTTGTTAGTACATTCAATGCAATGTCCAATAACGTTCGAAAACACCACTGATGCCAATATCCCCTTACCGCTCTTCGCATTTAAAAGGGCACCAAGCTTGCGAGACACTCTTGTCCATACCAGACCTAGGATATCTAACACTGACAGCTCCACAACCATATGGGGTCTCCCACCGGTTTCCGGTCATCACCCGTGTGGGTCATGCAGTGTTTGCCCTCAGATGGCTAAAACCACCACAGTCGATATAGGGACAGGTAGGACGTGGGTCCTTAAAAACACACACAAACTGTAACACCGACAACGTCATTTACATGATTACCTGTCCTTGTTCCTTAAGATACATCGGTTACACCACTCGTAAAATTAAATTGAGAATTGGGGAACACAAAAGTACCATCAGATGTCGTAAACAGGCCACCAAACTAACAAACCATTTCTTAGATCACAGACACACGGCTGACAAAATGAAGTGGGTTATCCTTGAACAGCCATACATTCCCCCTCACATTAGTGATGTGTCTAAGTTTCTATTCAAGAAGGAACAGAAGTGAGTTTTTCTTCTGAAAAGCCACATTCAGGGCCTCAATGACGACATACCGTGGACATCGCTGTAAACAACTAGCCCCGGTATATCGTTGTTCATGATTGTCTCATTTCAGACAATAAATTCATTGGGATTTAGAACCTTGTATTTTCAAACTATATGAGTCGTTTCACATCTCTCTAGTGAGCTACATACACCGCTCTTAAATTGGCACCCTTAGTGAAGAGCTGCATGGACAACAACTCCATGGCGCATGCGTGGAAGTTGACACACACGTTTGTCCCTTGGTTCACGCATGCGCAGCCGATATAGCATCTTATACGGCGCAAGCGCACACTAGCGATAGCGTCTTCTCTTCTGATTCAGCGCAAATGTCCATTAATAACACCTGCCACAGCCGTAGCCAATTATTCTATCAATACGGGTATAAAAGGACATGCGCATTCATCAGCCAGCTACCTCCACTCCCTCTCGGATGTTGGTGTAGAGGTACCGACGGACAGGTAGGGCATTTCATTGTGTTGCCCCTTTTCGTAGTCATCATACTGCCAAGCCTAGTCTTTTGAGCCGTGACTTTCTCCCTACCTTTCCCTGCATGGTCTTAGTCATTTGCTCAAATGAGGTCGAGTCTCTTTTTTTACACAACTAGTTTTTGTTAGGAGATCATTGGAAATGTTTAATTATATGCACGTAAGTACCTCTGATATCTCTCTGAGGTCTTTATTACATTTCCATCCTAACAGAGCGGGGCCTCCTTCTTCCCGAGTGGGTGCCGGGTGAGGTGAGGCATACTCTGACACAACGCTGGGTGAGTCAATACGTTTCTAATTTGTTTGTGATTGTAGACACGTCAAAACCGGTAGAACCTATTGTCTACTGTGCTAGCGGGGAGACATTTTCTCCACCGCACTGTTTGTGTGCTTAGTGTTTGTTTCTTGTATCCCTGATACCGTTAGACACTATATTCTTTTCTGATGTACACTTCTCTTTTCTCTTTAGGAGAAACCGCAAGATCTGGATTACCACCAGTACACATCTGGGCTCAGAGGAGCTGGTAGGATTTATCGAGTATATAGTGTACACAGTCACTATTTTGTTCATTTGATTTGCAGTCGCAGTTTTCACTTGGTCCTGAAGAAAGCTTGGACCAATAGTCCATCTAGCTGAAACATGTTGACCTCCACACACCTTGCCTCTATATAGTTATTATTTAAAACTATTTTGGCATTTTTAATTTTGACCCTAGTACCATACCTATTAAACTTATTTTTGGTCCTTGGAGTCAATTTTATCCTCACTTTTTTCCTCACATAACTTCTCACTTGCACTGCACCTCATTAGCATCACCAGTGAAGCACTGTGGTCTGAGTTTACATCACTATAATCCATCTCCGCATCATTATTAGGTGCATTGGTCGAGATTTGGATTGATGATACATCTCCCACGTGACGATACTCCACCAGATAGGTGGGCTGATGGGAATTTTTTCCAGCCCGGTGCTATCACTCTAGTGCTACTAATGGACTCATGGTTCTAGATTCAATACGGTACACCTACAGTCACTTGGACCAGGCTACTTCCTTTTGTTTTGCTAGTTATAGTAAGGGCGTAAGTGGTTCTGGTCGTTAAACATGCCCTGTTGACCCTCCCCACAATATTTTTCTAGTATTCAGAGCAACTTTTGTTGCGGGTCTTTTCTTTTGTATTAAAGAGTCTCTTTGCAGGGTATACCCCTGGATTATGCTCATCTAGTTGATTTTTGTTCAGAGACTCCCTCGTTGAGCCATGGCCGACTTTGCAGGGTTGGCGTTTGATGACGACATGCTTAAGACTGTTTTAGATGAAAACTCTTGTCTTCTAGATTCATTGTCCGAGACCTCCAGTATAGCCAAAGATGACTGGCTTACACTGCTCAATCTAAAGAAATCACACACACGCACCTCTATCCATGGAACCATCATGGCACAGTACCTTAGAGGGAAATGTGCCCCGACAGGCCTTATCGTCACGAACACACCGAGGCTCTTTTTGACCGATAACGTTTTTTTACGTGACTGGTCCCTCATTGCGTGGCGCTGCACGCGGGACTGGTTAATACTTATCATTAGTACAGCCAAGAGGATAGCGGATGCCATCCTCATAGACATCCAGGTACTCGAAGGTCAGATTAAGGCCACTTGCAGCACACTTTTTAAGAAACGTCTAGATGAAACCAACAAGACGAATAAGGACTATAAAGATAACATCTTAACAAGTAAAATGGACAAGTTCAAGAAAGATTTAGAGCGATTCTCCATGGTGAAAGTCTTTCCATACACCAGTGATGACTATGTAGCCCCTAGCTTCAACAGCAAAGGGAGACACTATGGATCGAACTATTCATCTTCTGGCTCTGACACGAATTCTAGTGATTCAGAAACACCTAGCCATTCTGGAACTTATCCCAGAGGGGGTGGTCAACAACAACGACCATTCAAAAGAGGTGGCCGTCAGAGAGGTGCCATGTACAACCAGCAGCCAGGCAACTATCAGAATCCCGGTCCCTGGTGGCCACCAGGTCCATGGGGTTTTCAACCACCACCGCCATTTGCGCAACAAATGAATGCATACACTCACTTTCCCCAGTTTTTCCCTGATCAGTCTTTTTTAGGGCGTGGCCAGGGGCAAAACAGGGGCAGAAGAAAAGGACCACAAACTGTCCACTGGGAGGCCGACCAGACGTTCCCCAACACCCGGAGCAGGAAAGCGGCTCAACAGAGCAACAGCACAGAGACGACAGGAGTCTAATAGTCAATCTGAGTTCCCGTGCCCTGACACCAGTTGAACAGTCAGTCCTGGAAAAAGGTTTAGGCTTTGTGCCTACGAATCAAGGAGATCCATTCCTTTTGAGAACTGAACTTGAAAAGTTTTTTCGAAAAGTGCGTCTTCACTTTTTCTTTAAAGACAGAACTGAAGCCTCTCAATCTGGAGATGTTATACCTACCAACACAGGACTAAGTCCACCTTTCACCTTCACTCCGCTGAGTCATCAAGTTCCATCTCATGTTACCACCTTTGAACAGGCAGTCAGACATGATGTTTCACAATTGCAAGATACTGATCGGAGAATATTCCATAATTTTTCCAAATTAGAACAACAGGCCGTCAAAAACCTCTCGCAAGATCCGTCAATCATTATAAAACCTGCGGATAAAGGGGGAGCTACTGTAAGTATGGATTTGGCCCAATACCGTCAGGAATGTCTCAGACAATTGGATAATGATAAATTCTATCAACGTCTGACTGAAGATCCTACCCCGCATCTACTTACTGAAATCAAAACCTTGGTAGATGAAGGCAACACTGAAGGTTGGATCACACCTCAGGAAGCAAGATTCCTAGTGACAGAGAAACCCATCACCCCTGGTTTTTACTGTCTTCCAAAGATTCACAAAGCCACTAGACCACCACCAGGACGTCCCATCATTTCATGGATTGGCTCCCTTTTGGAACCTCTTTCCACTTTCGTGGATTACTTCCTCAGACCTCTAGTCAAGAAAATGCCGACTTATTTAGAGGATACAGCGGATGTTCTTAGATTGTTACCAACTATAGAATACAATGTAGAGACTGACCTGTTGGTCAGCTTTGATGTAGAATAGCTCTACACCTGTATACCTCAACAAGACACACTAGACACAATAAGAAGTCTATTATCGGTAGAGGATCTTGACAGCATTACTCCAGTAAACTTCATCTTATCCTGTGCAGAACTGGCCATGAAGAAAAATTTCTTCAAATTTGAAGAACAACTGTTCCTCCAGATCTCCGGGACATCCATGGGGAGTGTTTTTGCCCCGAGCCTCGCCAACCTCTATATACACCAATTTGAACAGAACCACTTCCTCAACCATAGCCACCCATTCTTCGATCATCTGGTGCTATGGAAGAGGTATATAGATGATGTTCTGGTGGTATGGCGAGGCTCAGTAACAGAAGTCCAGTCATTCCATCTATGGCTCAATGAACGCAATCCACACCTCAAATTCACGCTAGAATACAGTCATGAAAGACTTTCCTTCTTGGATTTATCCATCTTTCCTGAAGCTGGGAGTCTCCAAAGCGAGCTCTTCACGAAACCCATGGCGAGAAACTCACTTTTGCTCTTCAACAGCTACCACCCACGTTCCCTTAGGGAGAATCTCCCCGTGGGCCAATTCCTCCGAGTTAAGAGGAACTGTTCATCGAAGGACTTGTTTAAGAAACATGCAACTGTACTAGCTACTCACCTACAGGAGAGTCAATATCCTAAACAGCTTGTAAACAGAGCATGGAAACGTGCTTCAAACAATAACCGTGAGGCATTGATTGAGAGACGTCCACCTAAACCACCAACAGAACGACTTACGTTTGTTAGTACATTCAATGCAATGTCCAATAACGTTCGAAAATCGGTTCGCAAACATTGGGGGATTTTAAACACCACTGATGCCAATATCCCCTTCCCGCTCTTCGCATTTAAAAGGGCACCAAGCTTGCGAGACACTCTTGTCCATACCAGACCTAGGATATCTAACACTGACAGCTCCACAACCCTATGGGGTCTCCCACCGGTTTCCAGTCATCACCCGTGTGGGTCATGCAGTGTTTGCCCTCAGACGGCTAAAACCACCACAGTCGATATAGGGACAGGTAGGACGTGGGTCCTTAAAAAACACACAAACTGTAACACCGACAACGTCATTTACATGATTACCTGTCCTTGTTCCTTAAGATACATCGGTTACACCACTCGTAAAATTAAATTGAGAATTGGGGAACACAAAAGTACCATCAGATGTCGTAAACAGGCCACCAAACTAACAAACCATTTCTTAGATCACAGACACACGGCTGACAAAATGAAGTGGGTTATCCTTGAACAGCCATACATTCCCCCTCACATTAGTGATGTGTCTAAGTTTCTATTCAAGAAGGAACAGAAGTGGGTTTTTCTTCTGAAAAGCCACATTCAGGGCCTCAATGACGACATACCGTGGACATCGCTGTAAACAACTAGTCCCGGTATATCGTTGTTCATGATTGTCTCGTTTCAAACAATAAATTCATTGGGATTTAGAACCTTGTATTTTCAAACTATATGAGTCGTTTCACATCTCTCTAGGGAGCTACATACACCGCTCTTAAATTGGCGCCCTTAGTGAAGAGCTGCATGGACAACAACTCCATGGCGCAGACGTGGAAGTTGACACACACGTTTGTCCCTTGGTTCACGCATGCGCAGCCGATATAGCATCTTATACGGCGCAAGCGCACACTAGCGATAGCGTCTTCTCTTCTGATTCAGCGCAAATGTCCATTAATAACACCTGCCACAGCCGTAGCCAATTATTCTATCAATACGGGTATAAAAGGACATGCGCGTTCATCAACCAGCTACCTCCACTCCCTCTCGGATGTTGGTGTAGAGGTACCGACGGACAGGTAGGGCATTTCATTGTGTTGCCCCTTTTCGTAGTCATCATACTGCCAAGCCTAGTCTTTTGAGCCGTGACTTTCTCCCTACCTTTCCCTGCATGGTCTTAGTCATTTGCTCAAATGAGGTCGAGTCTCTTTTTTTACACAACTAGTTTTTGTTAGGAGATCATTGGAAATGTGTAATTATATGCACGTAAGTACCTCTGATATCTCTCTGAGGTCTTTATTACATTTCCATCCTAACAGAGCGGGGCCTCCTTCTTCCCGAGTGGGTGCCGGGTGAGGTGAGGCATGCTCCCATACAACGCTGGGTGAGTCAATACGTTTCTAATTTGTTTGTGATTGTAGACACGTCAAAACCGGTAGAACCTATTGTCTACTGTGCTAGCGGGGAGACATTTTCTCCACCGCACTGTTTGTGTGCTTAGTGTTTGTTTCTTGTATCCCTGATACCGTTAGACACTATATTCTTTTCTGATGTACACTTCTCTTTTCTCTTTAGGAGATAACGCAAGATCTGGATTACCACCAGTACACATCTGGGCTCAGAGGAGCTGGTAGGATTTATCCAGTATATAGTGTACACAGTCACTATTTTGTTCATTTGATTTGCAGTCGCAGTTTTCACTTGGTCCTGAAGAAAGCTTGGACCAATAGTCCCTCTAGCTGAAACATGTTGACCTCCACACACCTTGCCTCTATATAGTTATTATTTAAAACTATTTTGGCATTTTTAATTTTGACCCTAGTACCATACCTATTAAACTTATTTTTGGTCCTTGGAGTCAATTTTATCCTCACTTTTTTCCTCACATAACTTCTCACTTGCACTGCACCCCATTAGCATCACCAGTGAAGCACTGTGGTCTGAGTTTACATCACTATAATCCATCTCCGCATCATTATTAGGTGCATTGGTCGAGATTTGGATTGATGATACATCTCCCACGTGACGATACTCCACCAGATGGGTGGGCTGATGGGAATTTTTTCCAGCCCGGTGCTATCACTCTAGTGCTACTAATGGACTCATGGTTCTAGATTCAATACGGCACACCTACAGTCACTTGGACCAGGCTACTTCCTTTTGTTTTGCTAGTTATAGTAAGGGCGTAAGTGGTTCTGGTCGTTAAACATGCCCTGTTGACCCTCCCCACAATATTTTTCTAGTATTCAGAGCAACTTTTGTTGCGTGTCTTTTCTTTTGTATTAAAGAGTCTCTTTGCAGGGTATACCCCTGGATTATGCTCATCTAGTTGATTTTTGTTCAGAGACTCCCACTTGGACCAGGCTACTTCCTTTTGTTTTGCTGTGAGGCCCGCCATGCCTGTCGATTGTCTCCTGGGCAATGATTTGGAAGACTCCCCTTGGGCTAAGGTGGAGAGGGAGACGCATTTGAGAATGTTTGGTGTGCCAGAGTGGGTGTGTGCAACCACTCGATCCATGACAGCGAGTAAGGGTGTTGATGGGGTCCCGGAGCCTGAAAGTATGGCCCAGGACCCAGCTGTAAAGAGAAGAGGCAGGAGGCGCGGGAAACCGGCCCCAGTAGTTCCCGTGGTCCAGGAGGAGGTGGACCCTGAGGGGGATGCCCTGGAGCCCACAGGGGAACAAATTGCCGAAGTGGGAGACCTGCCCGAGCGGACCCACTGGCAGCAGGATGGTGGTCCCTCCAGGGAGGAATTTTGTGCAGAACAGAAAGTGTGCCCTTCTCTTGTGGGCATGAGGCAGCAGGCCTCAGCCCAAACCTCAGGTGATCAGTCAGGGTCACATTTTGTTTACTGGGAGAACAACCTCCTGTATAGCGAGCCTAAGGCTGCTGAGCCTGGGTCAGCCCGTGTGCTGGTGGCACCCCAGCGCTTCAGAGCCTTCCTACTGGGTTTGGCTCATGACGTTCCGTTAGCTGGACATCTGGGGCAGGACAAGACCTATGACAGGCTTGTCACCCATTTTTATTGGCCTATTGGCCTCAGATGCGAAGGGATGTAGACATCCATTGTAAGAATTGTCACACTTGCCAGGCAAGTGGGAAAAGCGGAAGGAAGCAGAAGGCTGCCCTCCAACCTTTTCCAGTGGTCAGTACCTCCTTTGACCGGGTGGGGATTGACATTGTTGGGCCCCTGGACCCCAAGACAGCCCTGGGCAACAGGTTCATCCTGGTTTTGGTGGACCATGCCACACAGTACCCGGAAGCCATCCCTCTCCGAACAGTGACGGCCCCCGTGGTGGGACGGGCACTGATGGGTGTTTTCTCCCGAATGGGGTTCCCCAGAGAGGTGGTGTCAGACCGGGGCACCAACTTCATTTCCAATTACATGAAGTCTCGGTGGAAGGAGTGTGGGGTAACCTACAAGTTCACCACTCCTTACCACCCTCAAGGTAATGGGCTGGTTGAGAGATTCAACCGGACCCTTAAAGGCATGATCATGGGTCTTGAAGAACCAATGAGGCGAAAATGGGACGTCCTCTTGCCATGCCTGTTTGCTTACCGTGAGGTGCCGCAGAAGTCTCTAGGGTTCAGCCCCTTTGAGCTTTTGTATGGTCACCCGGTAAGAGGACCTTTGAGTCTGGTCAAAGAAGGCTGGGAGCAATCTCCCAGGAAACCTCCCCAGGATGTATATAGTTACATGCTGGCCTTTAGGAACCAGACTCGGCGCTTCAGAGATCTTGCTCAGGCAAATCTGGAGGCCAGTCAGGAGGAGATGAAGCGTTGGTACGACCGGAATGCCACTCTGGTAGAGCTTCAGCCTGGTCAGGAAGTTTGGGTCATGTCCTCTGTGGAACCTTGTGCTCTCAAGGACAGGTGGACTGGACCGTTTAAGGTTGTGGAGAAGAAGAGCGATGTCACCTACCTGGTGGACTTGAAATCTCCCAGGAACCCCTTGAGGTTCCTGCATGTCAACCGTTTGAAGCCCCACTTAGAAAGGTCCGAAGTGGGCATGCTCCTAGCTACAGATGCTGGAATGGAGGAGGAGAGTGAGCCTCTTCCTGACCTCCTGTGTGCTAAAGAGCAAGATGGGTCAGTGGATGGTGTTGTCCTCTCTGACACACTGACCCTTGAGCAGAAGCAGGATTGTCGCCAACTGTTGGGACAATTCCCTGATCTGTTTTCCTTGGTTCCGGGTGTCTCATTGGTGTGTCCATGATGTTGACACCGGAGACAGCCCTCCTGTGAAGCACAAGGCTTACAGGGTGACTGACAAGGTCAGAGCATACATTAAGGAGGAGGTCTCCAAAATGTTTGCCTTAGGGGTGGTTGAGTCCTCTAGCAGTCCTTGGGCCAGCCCAGTGGTCTTGGTCCCGAAGGCTGCAGCGCCTGGTGCTTCACCCGAACTTCGGTTCTGCGTGGATTACCGAGGACTCAATTCAGTCACCAAGACTGATGCGCACCCCATCCCCAGAGCTGATGAGCTCATAGATCGGTTGGGGGCTGCACGGTACCTTAGCACGTTTGATCTGATGTCTGGGTACTGGCAGATCGCCTTAACCGATGGGGCAAAAGAGAGGTCCGCATTCTCCACCCCAGATGGGCTATACCAGTTCCGGGTGATGCCCTTTGGGATGAAGAATGCCCCTGCCACCCTCCAGAGGTTGGTCAACCAGGTCTTGGCTGGACTGGAGGATTTCAGTGCCGCCTACCTGGACGACATCGCAGTGTTCAGCGCCAGCTGGGAGGAACACTTGCGCCACCTCCAGGAAGTGTTGTTGGCCCTGCGCAGAGCAGGCCTCACAATCAAAGCCAGTAAGTGCCAGATTGTGCAGGGTTCTGTGGTGTACTTGGGGCACCAAGTGGGGAGCGGCAAAGTTGCCCCCCTGCAACCCAAGATTGATACCATCCTGGCTTGGGCACCGCCCAAAACCCAAACTCAGGTGAGAGCCTTCTTAGGTCTCACGGGTTACTACAGGAGGTTTGTCAAGGATTACGGTAACATTGTGCACCCCTTGACTTCGCTGACTTCCAGGAAGCAGCCACGAAATGTGATCTGGACTGATGCCTGTCAAACGGCCTTCGACACCCTGAAAACTGCAATGTGCACCGCACCTATACTCCAGGCACCCGACTTTTCGAAATAATTTATTGTCCAGACGGACGCTTCAGAGCATGGCGTGGGAGCTCAGGTGAATGAAGAAGGCCGAGACTTGCCTGTAGCCTTCATCAGTCGGAGGTTACTTCCCAGGTAACAGAGGTGGAGTGCGATAGAGCGAGAAGCATTTGCTGTGGTCTGGGCGCTGAAGAAGCTAAGACCCTACCTGTTTGGGACTCACTTCCGGGTTCAGACAAACCACAGGCCCCTCAGATGGTTGATGCAGATGATGGGTGAGAATCCCAAACTGTTGAGGTGGTCAATTTCCCTACAGGGGATGGACTTCACGGTGGAACACCGCCCTGGTACAGATCACGCCAATGCTGATGGTCTGTCCAGATTTTTCCGCCTTAGTGATGAGGACTCCCTAGGTCAAGGGTAGTTCTCCCCACATTTCAGCTGGAGGGGACACGTGTTAGACCTGGCATCATTGGCTTGAGTCTCTCCTCCATTTTTTCTGTTTGCCTCCTCTGTTTTACGATGTTTTTGCTGGTATACTGCTTTGGGCACTGTGCCACTGCTGATCAGTGCCACAGTGCAAGTGCTCCCTATGTTAAATTACTGTATCGATTGAATTCCATGTTTGGCTTATTTGGTTTACTGTCAGTCCCTAGTCTAGTGCACCAGGAGTGCCAGGGCTTGTAAATACAAATGCTGCTCGTGGGCTTGCAGCACGTGTTGTGCCACCCACAAGAGCGGCCTAGTAAAAGTATGTCTGAGGGTCTGCCATTGCCGGACCCACGTGCAGTCTAGTACTGTCACGCTGACTGCGCAAGTACACCTACTTACCAGTCCCTAAACCTTCCCTTAACTTCATGTTAGTCACCCCTATGGTAGGCCCACGGGCAGGGTGCCTTGTAAGTATAAGGTACGACAGGCCTGACCAAGTTGGCATGTCCTGGTGGTGAATTACTATTGCGAGGTAACCTGCTCTCCATTAGTTAGAATGGGCTGCCGGGATTATTAATGCTATAATCCTAGCTGGCTCGGGGATCATGGTGCAATGTCGAGTTTGGTATCCCTGGACTCGGGGTTCAATTACGCATCCGTTGGTGTGGATGGTTTTTGGACTCTGGGTTTGAAAATAGCACTTTTAGAAAGTGTCTATTTTCTTGCCTAACCATTTCTGGTTTCTGCTGGTTTTGCGTGTGTGTGACAGGAGCTGGGTGGCTCCAGAGGTCTGAATGAGTCAGTGTGGGATGAGTGGGACATTTGCGTTGAGAGTAGGGGGAGAGTAGTTGCTGATAGCCTGCCCTGCCTGATACAATGCTGGCTCCACCTCCTGCCAAGCGACTGATGGCTCTGTGCCTGCCATGGACGATCCTAGCCCCACCTCCTACCAGGAGGCCGATAGCTCTGCTCCTGCCAGTGACAATGCTGGCTCCACCTCCTGCTGGGCGTCTGAGGACCCAGCCCTGCTCAGTGAATAGGCCAGGTGCCTCCGCCTGGCCCCACCCACAACAGACCCAGGATGTCGGGAAATTCCCCTGCATGGACAAAGGGATCAAAGCCGAAAAGGGGTATAAGAGAAGGACCCCTGAACCAAGAATTTAGATCACTTCTGACAAGGAAACCTGAACCAAGGACAAGAAGCCTGCTGATCCAAGGACTTGCCTACCCCTTCTGCCAGTGTGCTGTTTGTTGGGGGAATCCTGCAGTTGCTTCTTTATTTTTGCCAAGGAACCAGGAGAGAGGAACTGTGTGTGTACTCTCAAACTTTGCTAAGAAGATCTCCAAGGACTGGAAGAGTGCCAGTCTCCTGTTGAAGTTACAGGGCTAAAGGACTTCATCTGCTTATAGTGCTATTTGCTGGAACCTGTGAATCCAGCACCTCTGAAAGAAACCCGCAACCTCGACGCCGACGGACGTCGCCGAATCCAGCTTGACATCATGAGTAACGGCTCCAGTGTCCCGTTTCCTCGACGCCGGCCGCCGGGCCCGATCGACGCCAGCAGCAACGCCAGTGAGTAGTGAGTTCGGCTCCAGCTCCAAGGGACCTCGTGTCTGCACCGCTGCTGATCGCATCGACTTCGTGCCCTCTCGACGCCGTGAGCGCTGCTCACTCTTGCAACAGCATCATCGACATCGACGACTACTGAGGCCTGATCGACACCGACGACGCGACGCCGGATTGCTCGACGCCGCTGATCATCGTGTGCTTCATTTTCCTAAGGTACTGTGTTGTTGGGGGTCCGTGGGACTCCAGGCTCGACGTAGCGCTCCTCGCGGTCGATGCCGAACCTTTGGATTAACTTTGCCTCGACGTCGTGTGACTCCCGTGTGGGTTACATTGTTGCCAAGAACTGTGTTCTAAAGAAGAAGAGTTGCTTTTGATACAAAAGACTTTGTGCTAAGAAGAAACTACATTTGAACTATTATTTTCCCTTCCAAGAGTATTTATTAAGATTGTGGTATATTTTTGTCGTTATTTGGTCTTGTGCTAAGCCTTATATAAAAATACTACTGTGTCGTGTCCATTTGTAGTGTATTCATTTTATTACTGTATGTGGTCATAAATGCTTAACACACAGCCTCTGAGATAAGCCTGTCTGCTCTGCCAAGCTACCAAGGGGGTGAGCAGGGGTTATCAAAGGGTGTGCTCCACTTGCCCTGACTAGAAAAGGTGTGTCCCTATTTGTCGGAAGTGCATACCTCTGCCAACTAGAGACAGCCGGTTCTAACAATGACCCTTAACACTCACATGCACTTACCTTAACTTTTGTTGTAAAGGTCTACATGGTAAAGGCATATTCGTGGTAAAGTTATGAGTGGTAAAGGGATTTCGTGGTAAAGACATTCTGTTGTAAAGACAGCGTTGCAAAGGCTGTTTCCCTCTTTAAAACGTGTTTCCTCCCAACCGGTTCTACAATGACCCTTAACACTCACATGCACTTACCTTAACTTTTGTTGTAAAGGTCTACATGGTAAAGGCATATTCGTGGTAAAGTTATGAGTGGTAAAGGGATTTCGTGGTAAAGACATTCTGTTGTAAAGACAGCGTTGCAAAGGCTGTTTCCCTCTTTAAAACGTGTTTCCTCCCAAAGTTGGCCAGGTTGAAACAAATGCCTTCCTCTTATTTCTATATTATAACTGACATTCAACAGCAAAAGCAGCACCACCAAAAATAGTCTGTAACTTCTAATGTAGCCTGTGTTGCCTGGTTTGGGATTCCTCGTTATGCCCAACGTCTCATTTGTTACACGGCAAACTTCTTTCCCAAAGAACTACAAGTCCCAGCGCTCTTGCGCTGTACACGGGACTACAAAGGGAGGGGTGAGTGCTTGCTCGCGAGAACTCCTTGCTTACCGGGGGCGCTCAGACTACGTGTGCTGCTCCTGAAGACTGTACTTTACTAATGACATAGCTCACCTGAGGCGGAAAGCCGGGGGATAGTTTGCTTGCTGCTTTTTTATAAATATTGTTTTAATTTTATTCTTTGTTTGCGCCGTGTTATGCTGTTTTAAAAACTCCACAAACCTTGTGTGACTCATATTCCCATTGCCTTGGTAGTTTGGTCTGCCCTGTTCCCATGATGCACTGGGCCAGAGACAGACTAATTTGCATGTAGCCAGGTTCTGAGCTGGGATGGTGCAGTGAGCTAAAAAACGGTGATGGATCAAGCCCTGATCTGTTGACTGGGTACGAGTGTTCTGTTTAATTCAGACGCTCTGTCCATCACCACCCCCTTTTCTGAATCGTTTTGTCCACCACAAGCGTGAAAGGGTATGCTCAGACATGAGTCCCTTGCTCACTGTACCATCAGGATTCAAGCAAGCCGGGCCGAAGACGGCTGTAATGCCAGAAACCGGTCCCCGGAAGCTTGTTTCCTTTCCAGTAAAAGAATTGGCTTGGTAGTTTGGTCTGCCCTGTTCCCATGATGCACTGGGCCAGAGACAAACTAATTTGCATGTAGCCAGGTTCTGAGCTGGGATGGTGCAGTGAGCTAAAAAACGGTGATGGATCAAGCCCTGATCTGTTGACTGGGTACGAGTGTTCTGTTTAATTCAGACGCTCTGTCCATCACCACCCCCTTTTCTGAATCGTTTTGTCCACCACAAGCGTGGAAGGGTATGCTCAGACATGAGTCCCTTGCTCACTGTACCATCAGGATTCAAGCAAGCCGGGCCGAAGATGTCTGTAATGCCAGAAACCGGTCCCCGGAAGCTTGTTTCCTTTCCAGTAAAAGAATTGGCTTGGTAGTTTGGTCTGCCCTGTTCCCATGATGCACTGGGCCAGAGACAGACTAATTTGCATGTAGCCAGGTTCTGAGCTGGGATGGTACAGTGAGCTAAGAAACGGCGATGGATCAAGCCCTGATCTGTTGCCTGGGTACGAGTGTTCTGTTTAATTCAGACGCTCTGTCCATCACCACCCCCTTTTCTGAATCGTTTTGTCCACCACAAGCGTGGAAGGGTATGCTCAGACATGAGTCCCTTGCTCACTGTACCATCAGGATTCAAGCAAGCCGGGCCGAAGACGGCTGTAATGCCAGAAACCGGTCCCCGGAAGCTTGTTTCCTTTCCAGTAAAAGAATTGTCTTGGTAGTTTGGTCTACCCTGTTCCCATGATGCACTGGGCCAGAGACAGACTAATTTGCATGTAGCCAGTTTCTGAGCTGGGATGGTGCAGTGAGCTAAAAAACGGTGATGGATCAAGCCCTGATCTGTTGACTGGGTACGAGTGTTCTGTTTAATTCAGTCGCTCTGTCCATCACCACCCCCTTTTCTGAATCGTTTTGTCCACCACAAGCGTGGAAGGGTATGCTCAGACATGAGTCCCTTGCTCACTGTACCATCAGGATTCAAGCAAGCCGGGCCGAAGACGGCTGTAATGCCAGAAACCGGTCCCCGGAAGCTTGTTTCCTTTCCAGTAAAAGAATTGGCTTGGTAGTTTGGTCTGCCCTGTTCCCATGATGCACTGGGCCAGAGACAGACTAATTTGCATGTAGCCAGGTTCTTGGCAGTGAGTAAGGACTGCTACAAGCGTTATCTTTTATCTTTGTTTTAGCCTGCATTTTAAAATTGTGTAATATCACTTGTACTCTGCTCGCTCACTCCCCGGTCCACCGCAGCAACCAGTGCTGTTTGTTGTGGAGGGAGGCAAGCGGTACCACTTCCTGGTTGCTCCATTCTAGGCGGCCATCTTAGGTGGGTTGACGCGCTAGTCTCCCACTCCGCCCTTACTACTTAAGGGTTAGACTCATTCGCGCTCGAGGTTGAACTGCAAACATCGCTGCGCTGGCGCTTGGCAGCGAGTAAGGACTGCTACAAGCGTTATCTTTTATCTTTGTTTTAGCCTGCATTTTAAAATTGTGTAATATCACTTGTACTCTGCTCGCTCACTCCCCGGTCCACCGCAGCAACCAGTGCTGTTTGTTGTGGAGGGAGGCAAGCGGTACCACTTCCTGGTTGCTCCATTCTAGGCAGCCATCTTAGGTGGGTTGACGCGCTAGTCTCCCACTCCGCCCTTACTACTTAAGGGTTAGACTCATTCACGCTCGAGGTTGAACTGCAAACATCGCTGCGCTGGCGCTTGGCAGCGAGTAAGGACTGCTACAAGCGTTATCTTTTATCTTTGTTTTAGCCTGCATTTTAAAATTGTGTAATATCACTTGTACTCTGCTCGCTCACTCCCCGTTCCACCGCAGCAACCAGTGCTGTTTGTTGTGGAGGGAGGCAAGCGGTACCACTTCCTGGTTGCTCCATTCTAGGCGGCCATCTTAGGTGGGTTGACGCGCTAGTCTCCCACTCCGCCTAATCTATTTAGCCCCGCACCTTCCCGCGCAGCGGTGACGCGCAGCGGTAGCGCCGTAGACGCGCCGAAGAGGCGCCTAAGAGAAGCCAGTCTGCGCCAGTCCACGTCCAGACGCTTCCTGCTTGCTGGCGGCCAGGCTCTTTCACAATGGTAGGGCCCCTACTTTCCTATGACTCCTCATCGCTTCTCGCCCTACGTCCTTGCCCTAATCTGTTATGTCGTCACACGTTCCTCCCATCCCTTACTGAGTACCTCTGTAAAAGCTGTAATTGGAGTCCATCTCACACCTGCCCTTCACCCCCTGGTCAAGAATGGAGAATGTTCCTCCTTAACTGTAGGTCCTTATGCAAACATTATACCGAACTGCACTTACTGATTGAAGAGCTCAAACCTGAGGCTCTCTTCCTAACTGAAACGTGGCTTCACACAGACAACGATCCGACTACTGTATGGGCCACCCCACAAGGATACACGCTTAAAAGACTGGATCGCCAGAGCGGGAGAGGTGGTGGACTGGCTATCATTTATCGAGACAGCTATAAATGCCGTCTTACCCCCACCACCTCACCAACTTGTGAGCGCTTCCATTTTTCACTAGAATTCTCCCCCACTACCACCTTTTCTGGCATCCTAGCCTATCGCCCACCTGGCGCGCTTAACAATTTCATTACTAAAATAACAGACCTTGCTGCAAGTCTCGTGTTTTCCTCGTCCAATTTCACTCAGTTGGGGGATCTTAACCTACATCTAGATGATCCTCACGACACTACAGCTAATAATGTTCGCTCCAACTTACAAGCCTTGGATCTACATCAAAAGGGCTTTCACGCAACCCATAATAGGGGTCATCTTCTTGACCACATCTATAGCAATATAGACGCCCTTGTGGTGGATCCCCCTACACCACTACCCTGGACCGACCACTTTTTGATACCTTTCACGTGGCGCACAAACCCCCCTCCCTCGACTCTCCATCCTGCTAGACATCGAGGTAGGAAGTGGTCCTCAATCCCCCTCCCTGCATGGGAAGACGCCCTTGCTAGAGACCCACCTAGGAAGGTAACGAATCCCAACACAGCCACCAACAATTTTGATGGCTGGATCTCTAGCACACTCGATCTGGTCCTCCTCATACAATCTAGTAACTCCATAAAAAGACCCAAAGCAGCCCCATGGTACACACCTGCCCTTAAGACCATGAAATTAGCTTGCCGGAAAATCGAGAGAGCCTGGAGACAGGACTACTCCCAACTCAGGAAAACCGAATATAGAGCTGCCATTAAGCTCTATAAACAGGAGATAAAGGTGGCACAAGCTTCTTTTTACGGTGGCAAAACTAACGCAGCAGCTAATGCCCCAAGGGAAATTTTTTAAATTGTCAAATCCCTTATTTCACCCCCTGCTGAGTGTCCCTCTGCTGAGGGCGCCCAAAATCGTTGTAACGATTTGGCCGTTTTCTTTTCCCAAAAAATCGAGGCCATATACTCCTCTTTCAGGGACGCTAATAATGATACGGAACCCCTCGTATCTACAACTTCCGATTCCTCTGTCCTTTGTACGCTTGATACAATCCCACTTTTGGACATTCCTGCCTTGGATAAACTCATCCCCAAAATTACCTCTGGTTCCCCCAACGATCCAGCACCCCCTCAGACCCTCACTAAGGTCACGGACATTATTCGCCCGGTCATATTGGACGTTCTCAACACATCCATCACCTCTAAATCCGTACCACCTTCATGGAAGTGCGCGATGGTGAGGGCTCTGTTGAAGAAGCCCAACCTTGACCAGAACAACTTGGCGAACTACCGTCCTATCTCCTTACTCCCCTGGCTGAGCAAACTGCTAGAGAGGCACGTAAATAACACCTTGATGAACTATTTGGAGTCTAATAGTCTTCTGCAGGCCTCTCAGACAGGGTTCCGTCCTCTGCACGGGACTGAAACCGCTCTCTTAGCGGTGACGGAAGAGGCAAGAGCTGTGTTGGACCGGGGTGGAAAAGTCGCCATCATTCTTTTAGATATCAGCGCCGCGTTCGACACGGTGAACCATGTCACGCTATTATAACGACTGGCGGACATGGGCGTGTCGGGCGCGGCCCTGGAATGGCTGACATCCTTCCTGGCTGACCGTTTCTTCCAGGTCTTTGAGGGCGAGGCGGTGTCACCCAAACACCCACTCAGGTGTGGGTTCCCTCAGGGCTCCTCCCTGAGTCCTACCCTGTTTAATGCCTACATGGAACCCCTAGACAGGATAGTCCATCCCTTCGGTGTGCGTATCGTCACCTACACGGACGATACCCAACTGGTGGTCTCTCTAGACCACTCTGAGGGATCGTCCCACACCTTAGGCCCCTGTCTGGAGGCTGTTGCCAGATGGATGCAATCTTCCTGCTTAAAACTTAACGGGGAGAAGACAGACGTCATCCTATTGGGCAATCCTTCTCCCTCTGTTCTTGCATCCATCTGGCCACCATGTCTGGGCCTGCCCCCCGTTCCCAAGTCCCAAATAAAAAGCCTCGGGATCTGGTTCGATAAAGCTTTGGACTTTTCAGTCCAAGCCACAAAGACCGCCGCCACCTGCTTTGGGCTTATGAGGATGTTGCGGAAGGTGCTCCCACTGCTCCCATTCCAGGCAAGGAGGATCCTGGTCCAGGCCCTTATACTCTCCCGCCTGGATTACGGGAATGCCCTCTACATGGGAGCTCCGACCTTTGCCACCCAGAAGCTCCAAGTCACACAAAATAGTGCGGCCCGCCTACTCTATAACCTCCCTCGCTGGCAGTCAGCGAGGAATGCCCTTAGGGAACTTCACTGGCTCCCTATAGTGGCAAGAGTACAATTTAAGGCTATGTGTATCCTACACAAAGCCTTTCATCGCACAGGTCCCGCCATTCTGCATCCCTTGGCTACTCCCTACGTTCCGTCCCGTTCCCTCCGCTCCTGCACCCTCCGGCTGGCCACTTCCGCCAGAGTCAGGAAAGCTCGATGGGGAGGCCGCTCTTTTTCCCATACTGCGGCCAAACTCTGGAACACCCTCCCTCTATCCCTTCGAGGCAACAGTAACCACCTGTCTTTCAGGAAAGCCTTGAAAACACACTTGTATGCCAAATTCTGCTGACCTGCCCTGAGCCCGCGCTAAGCAAATTCAGTCACAAGCGCTACGGGGCCTCCGGGTAGTTTAGCGCTATACAAGTGCAATTTTCATTTCAGGTTCTGAGCTGGGATGGTGCAGTGAGCTAAAAAACGGTGATGGATCAAGCCCTGATCTGTTGACTGGGTACGAGTGTTCTGTTTAATTCAGACGCTCTGTCCATCACCACCCCCTTTTCTGAATCGTTTTGTCCACCACAAGCGTGGAAGGGTATGCTGAGACATGAGTCCCTTGCTCACTGTACCATCAGGATTCAAGCAAGCCGGGCCGAAGACGGCTGTAATGCCAGAAACCGGTCCCCGGAAGCTTGTTTCCTTTCCAGTAAAAGAATTGGCTTGGTAGTTTGGTCTGCCCTGTTCCCATGATGCACTGGGCCAGAGACAGACTAACTTGCATGTAGCCAGGTTCTGAGCTGGGATGGTGCAGTGAGCTAAAAAACGGTCATGGATCAAGCCCTGATCAGTTGACTGGGTACGAGTGTTCTGTTTAATTCAGACGCTCTGTCCATCACCACCCCCTTTTCTGAATCATTTGTTACACGGCAGACTTCTTTCCCAAAGAACTACAAGTCCCAGCGCTCTTGCGCTGTACACGGGACTACAAAGGGAGATGGCCACATCTCCGCGCAGCGGACGCGTCGCTGTCGCGCCGAAGTCGAGCCTAAGTCCAGCCCGTCTGCGCCCGTCCACGCCAGGCCGGGCCCAGGGGCCACCAATACTACTCAGGAAGGCCATACCTCTGGTCACCAAGGTACTGCTATTAAATTTACTGCGGGGAAATTAAAATCGTTTAGACATGTGCCATGTACACACTGTTTAACCTGTACATTTCCTATTCATGGTTTTAACTGCAATAATTGTGGGTTTTTATTTGGTAGGATGAGCAGGTGTAAACAGTGGAAACGTTCACAGAAGTAGTGCAAATTGACTGTTACTAGATCATCCTCCATTACTCCCAAACTCCAGTTTTGGAGTTTGAACTGTAGGTCTCTTAGTAAGCACAAAAATCATATTTATGATTTTATAGTTAATGAAAAACCGGATGCCATGTTCCTGACGGAAACTTGGCTCCACGCGAGCTCTGGACCTGACATTGCTTTTGCAATTTCTACTGGCTATGTATTGGTCAAGAGAGATAGAGACACTGGCAAGGGAGGTGGCATTGCTATAATTTTTAAATCTATTTACAGCTGTAAGTTTGAAGCCTTTCCCCTTCAGGGTTGCGAGGCTGCCCAATTCAAACTAGCAATTAGTGCTCAGATGACTTTATCTGGTCTATTGGTATATCGTACCCCTGGGAATTCCAATGTATGGACGACATCCTTTTCTGAAACTATTGCCCCGTTGATCTTGAAGGCTGCCAAATTCACCATTTTGGGGGATCTGAACTTACATTTGAAAGATCCTCAATGCACTGCCAGTAAAACTTTTTTAGCTGATTTAGAAGCTCTTAATATTCTGTTGTGCAATTCAGGGTCTACGCATTCCGCAGGACATTTATTGGATCCTGTCCTCTCGAACCTTCCGTATGATTGTGAACCTGCCGCTCGTCCTTTGGAATGGTCTGACCATTTCGCAGTTCAGTTTTCTCTCTCTTGTACTAAGATTACAGCATCTGGTGATGTTGATACAGGAGAGAGTCTACGTCGTTGGGGCAAGCTTAACATCACTGATCTTAACTCCCACCTGTTTGATACTTCAACTGATGTTGACTCATCTCTGTTGGTGCTGGAGGCGGCAGTTTCCAAATGGTTGAGCACTGCTGTTGACAAACTTGTTCCACTTGTACCTATGCATTCTCTGCCCCACCGTCACCCTGCGGCATGGTTATCAGAAAATTTAAAAACCATGAAATCTCAATGTAAGGCCCTCGAGAGGAAATGGAGACGTTCTTACTCTCCGTCTCGCAAGGTGGCATATAGGGAAGCTCTTAGAGACTACCACAAACAATGTAAAACAGCTAGAGCGACCTATATTGCCAATACTGTAACACACGCCCAGAATTGTCCTTGCATACTTTTTTCGGTGGTAAAAAATCTGACAGGTGCAGATTCCACTCCTGCCCCTCCTGTTCTGAATGAGGCACAATGTAATTCCATCGCCGAGTTTTTCATCACTAAGGTGGAACGTATTTATGACTCCTTGAGTCCCCTACCTTCGAGCGAAGAATTATTATCTATGCCTGTGCCTGTTCAAAACAGTCAGTCCCCCTTGACAGTCAAACTTATGGATTGGCCACTTTTTGATGACGTCTCCTTTGCTCACTGCCTCGAGAGCATCAAATCCGGTTCCCCCCGTGACCCTCTACCGGCTAAAATCCTTAAACAACTTGATTTGGATTCTCGGCGCGTGGTCATGAAACTCCTCAATTCGTCATTGATAGAGTCTCATGTTCCACAGGAGTGGAAACATGCGATGGTTATCCCTCTGCTCAAAGAGGCTGGAGCGGATGTCTCCAATGTATCCAACTTCAGGCCTATCTCGTTGCCGCCCATGTTTTCTAAGATTCTGGAAAGGCACATCAACTCACAGCTGACTTTCTTGGTAGAGAGTTCAGGTTTTTTGCATCCATCGCAATCCGGCTTTAGAGCACACCATTCCACTGAGACCACACTTCTAGGAGTTACTGAGAATTTACGGCACGGTATCGATCACAGGGATACATCTGCACTTATCCTTTTGGATTTAAGTACGGCGTTCGATACCGTGTCCCACTCCATCCTTCTCGCAACTCTTCAATTCTTGGGAGTTGGGGGCTCTGGCTTGGATAGCCTCTTTTTTGAGTGGTCGTACTTTCCAAGTTTTCTCAGCTAAAGCATCTTCGAAAATATGTTCATCAGCGTACGGCGTTCCCCAGGGGTCCATTCTCTGTCCATTATTATTTAACATCTATGTTAGACCCCTGGCCACTATTGTGGAGAAAGTCGGTCTGACTTTATTTTCTTACACAGATGAAACAAAAATCATTTTCTCCCTCTCTAATAGGGAAGGTAATAACATCTCGGTTCTTAAGCAGGGTTTGACCCGAGTGGCAGAGTGGATGCAGGATAATTTCCTTAAGTTAAATGGGGATAAGACTGAGGTTGTGATCCTGGGAAAGGGTAAAGATCTATGGGGTCCTCAACATTGGCCCGAGAGTATGGGTCCTACCCCTCAACCCGTTGCTCAGGTTCGCAATCTCGGATTCCTTATTGACGAAAAGCTCACAATGTGCAACAGGCTGTTAGGGTGGCTTCTATCTGTTTTGCCACCTTAAGATGGCTCCAAAAAATCTTGTGGATGCTCCCCGCCTCTACACAGAGGACAGTGGTCCAGGCATTGGTAATCTCCCGCCTGGACTACGGTGCCTGCTCAGTATCGTAGCGCTCTATTGCTCACTGCTGCCTAGAAGTAATTGTTCATTGCTCGCATTGCTTTGAAAATTAGTTGTGCCTGTTTAGTATTGTAGCGCTCTACTGCTCGCATTGCTTGGTAATATTAATTAGTGCCTGATTGTGCTGGTGACACTGCCCATAGCGATATACCACATTGTGCCCCAATCTCGTCCTGTTTCGCTTTTGTTGTTGCTGCCATTTTGTTGTTGTGCCTCCTAGCCCGTCTCTCCTCCCTGCTCCCGCCTCCCAGCTGCTCCTCCCTCGCTCCGCCCCCTCCACTATCTACTTATGTCAAAGCTACATACGCGCAGCGTTCACGCGCAGCGGACGCGCCCCATGCGCGCAGAAGGCGCACCAAAGGTAAGCCCATCTACGCCCGTCCGCCCGTAGATGGGCCCGTACAATACCCTCTCAGCACTCAACTCCCGACGACTCCCAGACTGCCACCAAGCCGCCCCAGGACACACCCATGGACCCTTCACCTGCCACTCCTGCATGTTCGACAGCATCAGGACCCACGCCAAATACACACACGCCAAACAGAGCTCCAACACTAACCACCTGAAGTGCATCCTGCTCAACACCCGCTCGGTCCACAAACACGCCACTGAACTATGGAACCTACTAGACACCACAAAGCCGGACGTTGCCTTTCTTACAGAAACCTGGATGAACGCCTCATCAGCGCCCAACATCGCCATAGCCATCCCGGACGGCTACAAGATCATCCGAAAGGACCGCATCAACCAAACAGGGGGAGGCATCTCCATCGTCCATAAGAACACCATCCACATCACCACCAGTTCCGACAACAACCTCGCAGCCGCCAAACACCTTCACTTCCAGATTCATACCGACCCTAAGACCACACTCAGCGGCACCCTCATCTACAGACCACCAGGTCCCCGCACACAATTCAGCGAAGACATCACTGACTTCATCAGCCCACACGCCCTCCCCTCCAAGGACTACATTCTACTAGGAGACCTTAACTTCCACCTGGAAAAGAACAACAGCAACACCACCACCCTTCTGGACAACCTCGCCAATCTTGGACTCAAACAACTGGTAGACACCCCCACCCACTGCGCCGGACACACGCTCGACCCAATTTTCTCCTCCAGCAAGCACATCTCCTTCAATCACGCCACAGGACTCCATTGGACGGACCACAGCTGGGTCTACTTCAACTACAGAAAAACCACGACCCACCACCACCCACAACAAATCCCCCGTAGAAACTGGAACAAAATTACCACCGACCAACTCACTACATCGCTATACCAAAACCCTCCCGCCAAATCATTGGACCCAAATCAAGCAGCCATCAACCTCACACAATGGATCACCCACAGCGCTGACGAATTAGCATCCTTTAAAAACCATCAAAACAAGCCAGGTAGCAAAAAAGCCCCCTGGTTCAATGACGACCCTAAGAAATCCAAAAAGATCTGCTGCACCCTCGAGAAAGCCTGGGGAAAAAACCCAACCACAGACAACATGACCGCCTTCAAGAACGCCGTCCGCAAACACCACCAGCTGATCCGATCCACCAAGAAATCAGCATTCAAGGATCGACTAGACATCAACACCCACAACAGCAAAGAACTCTTCAACATCGTCAAAGAGTTTACCAACCCCACTGCCGGCAACAACGACATCACTCCCTCTCAAGACCTCTGCGACTCTCTAGCCTCGTTCTTCCACAGCAAAATCGCTGACATACATAACAGCTTTGGCGACCAGTCCACCCTCCTTACCTCCGAATCGAAGCCCCCCACCACCAACCTCCGCGCCTGGAACCCAATCAGCACTAAAGACACCATCCGCTTGATGAACTCCATCCACTCCGGATCGCCAACCGACCCATGTCCCCACCACATCTTCAACAAAGCAGACTCCATCATCGCACCCCATCTCCGAGATATCATCAACTGCTCCCTCAACACCGCTACCTTCCCGGAAAGCTGGAAACATGCCGAACTCAGCGCCCTCCTGAAGTCAGCTCGCCACCTTCCTCGAGTCTAACGGCTCCCTCGACCCATCAAAGTCCGGCTTCCGAGCCAAACACAGCACCGGGACCGCCCTCATCGCAGCCACAGACGACATTCGAACACTACTTGACAACGGAGAAACAGCTGCCCTCATCCTACTGGACCTCTCCGCAGCGTTCGACACGGTCTGTCATAGCACCCTTATACAACGCCTCAGCAACGTCGGGATACAAGGAAAAGCATTGGACTGGATCATCTCGTTCCTCGCCGGAAGAACCCAGAGAGTCCGCCTCCCCCTTTCAAATCAGAGGCCACTGAAGTCATCTGCGGCGTAACACAAGTTTCATCACTCAGCCCCACCCTCTTCAACGTCTACATGAGCCCTCTCGCATCCATCGCGCGCCAACACAACCTCAACATCATGTCCTACGCAGACGACACCCAGCTGATCCTCTCCCTCACCAAAGACCCAAACACCGCCAAAACCAACCTACACGAAGGGATGAAAGACGTAGCCGAGTGGATGAAGAACAGCCATCTAAAACTGAACTCAGACAAGACGGAAGTCCTCATCCTAGGATTATCCCCCTCTGCTTGGGACGACTCATGGTGGCCACCGGCCCTGGGCAGCGCACCCAAACCAACGGACCACGCACGCAACCTGGGCTTCATCCTGGACTCCTCCCTCTCGATGACCAGACAAGTCAACGCCATCTCATCATCCTGCTTTAACATCCTACGTATGCTCAAAAAGATCTTCCGCTGGATCCCCACCGATACAAGAAAGACGGTCACCCAAGCACTTGTCACTAGCCGACTGGACTACGGAAACACCCTCTACGCCGAAACCACAGCCAAATTACAGAGAAAACTCCAACGCATTCAGAACGCATCTGCCAGACTTATCCTAGAAATCCCCCGCCACAATCACATATCTGATCACTTGAGAGACCTCCACTGGCTCCCCGTCAACAAGAGAATAACGTTCTGTCACCTCACCCACGCACACAAAGGCCACTACGACCTAGGACCCTAATACCTCAACACGCGCCAGACTTTTTACACCCCCACCCGCCAACTACGATCGTCCAATCAAGCTCTCGCCGCGATTCCACGCATCCATAGATCCACCATGGGAGGAAGATCTTTCTCCTACTTAGCGGCCAAAACCTGGAATTCCCTCCCCACCCACCTCCACCTTACACAGAACCACCTCTCCTTCAGAAAACAACTCAAAACTTGGATATTTGGAAGTAACGTACCCCCCTCCCTCAAGCGCCTTGAGACCCTCTGGGTGAGTAGTGCGCTATACAAATCTTAACTTGACTTGACTTGATTCAACAACAGTGAGTAAATCCAGGTTGTCCAAAATGCGGCCGCACAGCTTTTACGCAATGTTCCTCGGAGAACATCTGCCCTTCAAGCTCTTCGCGACCTGCATTGGCTAAGAATAACGAGTAGAATTAAATTCAAGGCCTTATGCCACATCTTTAAGATAAAACAGGGCTCTGCCCCGAGGTACTTACAGAATCTCATTCATGCTTATAAGCCCAGTCGCTGTTTGAGATCTTCGGGAAAAGGAGATTTTATTGTCCCTAGATTTAGGTTGGTGAAGATGGGCGGCCACTCCTTTTCTCATTTAGGCACTAAATCTTGGAATGCCCTGCCAGTGACCCTGAAATTGGAGACAAATCTTTTTCGCTTTCGTAGGGGTTTAAAAACTTGACTTTTTCAGCAGTAATCTGAGCAATTTTCTTTAGTAGTTTCATTGACAGTTGCTTTGCAGTTCATTCTTCTTCAGTCTATCCCTTGGAGCCGGGAAACCAACTGCGGGTAGCTGTGCGCCTTATAAATTTAAATAAATAAATAAATAAATGCCCAAATGGTAGTCTGGGAGAACATATCACTCAATGCCTTCAGCTATAATGCTGATCAAGACAAACCTATTTAGCAAGCATAGAGATGTGGTAGAGGGATGTTTGTGATTCAGTCATTGTATCCTGTAATGTTTGGGCACAAACGTCCCTCTACCACATTTCTATACAATTGCCGCACCTAGTGGTCCTTGAGTGTAACCACTTGAGGGGAAGTGGCAATCATACATTTTGGGTCCTGTCCCTGTTTTCTACCGGAAATTCCAAGCAGTGCCCTCCCTCTCACAAAGAACCACTATTGAGCAAACAGAATGAAGGAAAAGCAATCAACTTATCTTACTGAGATGAAACTGGATTTGCAGCTATCAAAGCAATCTATTTATCTTACTGAGATTAAACTGAATTTGCACCTATCTTATTGACAACCTGCCCTTAATGGCTACACTGATATAGGAGGATATCAGACGTAAGGCTCCCCGGGAACATTATTTGGGCTTAACTGACGACTATGACCTTTTTAAGTGATACGGCCTGGATTGGCACTAACAGATCAAGTATGACTCAGGAGTGCCAAACAGGTTCCCTTTTTCAATAGGTACACCACTGCCATGTTCAGATTCTACCTTAGTCTAGCTAAATGTCTCAGCCAAGTAGGTCCAAATACAGGAATATGTACAGTCTAACATATACATAACATCACACTGTCAACAACAGGGGATTTGACAAATACACTGTGGAAGACACTACACATCTCCTTCCTTACAACTGAATACAGTGATGGCCACAAATGGGAGAACATGATACTACAAATCCCCCTACCACAGGCACCAAAGAAAAGCTATTTCTAACATACACACATAGCATTTTGCATACCGGGATTTGAATCAACATCAAGTTCTCCTATCTTTCCAACCAACGCTAGTTTGTTCATATGAGCACCTCCAGGTTACAAAAGATCCTGATCTCATGTGGAGTCACTCAATATTCTATGCTGTATCCTGCCATCTTCAACCTTTACAAGGAGCTGCTTGTTGCTCTACTCACAGAAAACAGCAAGAAGATTCACTAATACACTGATGATACATAACTCCACTTGAAAGTCTCCTCTGCTTTCAGACACACAACGCTTCAAACACTGCTTGCACATCATCCAGACCTGGATGTCCAGTACCTTGATAATTCCTACTATTTTCCAAAAACAACAAGACACAGTACAAACCTCACTCAATGACATGTACCTTGATGGCTTCAAACCTCAACTCTCACTGAATTCAAAATCGCTTTGACCCTAGACATCAATCTCTACATCAAGGAACACATTCCCAAAACTACAGATGGATTGTTACCATTAGTTAGTTGTTTCCTCCCTAAAGCAACTCCAGAACTGCTGCTCAAGCTACTTTGCTCCTGCATCTGGGTGGTGGTAATTCCCGATTACATGGCCTCTTAGACTCCCACTCCCACCACACAGAGGCTTCCTACACATCATGGCAGGTCTCAAAAGGGCATGAAGAAATATGATCATGTCATTCACACACCAATGAAACTCCATTAGCTTCCCTAGCCAGCCAGCTCCATCCTCAAAACCAGCTACATCATTGACAAAGCCATCACAACCAGCATCCCACTTACCTTGCAGACAAACTCATCATCTCTGGTGGTTTTTGACAAAACCAGGACATCATCAGACAACAGAGTAAGAAGTGTAATAGGAAATAAAAGACAACACTCCTAATTCTCGCAGACTTTAAGATTGTTTTTGACCGTGTTGAGCTCTGCTGCCTTTTGGATACGTTTTCACTAGAAATGCCATCTACATACATACAACAAAACATAATGCAACATGAAAAAAATCAATGACACAGAAGGAAAAAAAGATTTTAAACTACAATGAAGAAAGTAAAAATTCCTACTGTCATTATAAGGCAGCGGGATGCACAAATACATATATAGTGCTCAGGATTCAGGACAATGGAATTCTACTCACTCACTCAGCACTGAGAAACTTAATTTAACCTGCCTGCCATGTACTATACACGCATGAAACCGATGCTCGCTATTCCAGACGATGCAACTGCACAACTACACCACCTCAGGAAATCAACTGCTCCATCACCTCAACCAACACTAGGAACTGGCTAGAACACATAGCCTTTACATTCAGCACTTTGGAAGAGCTCTACTCTACCGCCCCCAAACCAGATCAAATTTCAGCTCGTCACTTGCAGACCTCATCACCCTTATGGTCCTTGCATTCACCTCCTCCATTCTCCTTGGTGACTTTCGCCTAGAAGACCAGACTAACCAAAACTCTTCCACTCTCCAGGCAGATCTCAATATCTTGAGGCTCTCCCAGTAGATTAACTCAACCCACGAGCCAAGGTACTTCCTTGACCCCATCCTCATCAACATACCAGTTGACAATTCACCCCAATTACCTGGATAGACCACTCCCTTGTTCGCTTCAGTATACACTTGACCAACCAGCCCATAACCGCCTACCACCAGATCACCCAACGCTAATAGAATAAAATCCCCCGGGAGATGTGTAAGGATGTTCAAGCTCTGGTCTTAAAACCCCTTACCGTTCTCCATAACAAACCTCAAAACGTGGATCATCTCCTGCATAGACTCCCTGAATCCTCTGAGAACCACCCCCACTCCGCGCTCCAAGCCAGCTGGTACATCGAGGACCTCCGGCTCACGTAATGTCACTGCAAGCAGCTAGAATGACAGTGGCAGCACTCTCATGACAAAATAGACAGAGACTCATACAAATCCGCCCTTCGCATCTACCAAAAGTGCCTCAAAACCACTAGGTGCCTGCCTATTCACTGAACGAATTCACAACAGCCACAACTATGCCAAAAAAATCTTTGCCATCATGAAGGAATTCAGGTTCTCCTTTCCTTTGCCATCTCCACAACCATCAACCCCTCTCAGGAACTATGCATATAACTTTCCCACTACTTCACCATCTACAACAACTTCACTCCAGAACCAGATCAATCCACCTTTGGAATCTTCCTCTCTGCAGTAACACCCCAGAACACCACAGTGAGCTGCTGGCCAGAGGACAACAAAATGGAAACTGCTAACATCACATGCTCCATCCACTCCAGAGCTCCATCGGATCAGTGGGAGCACAACATCTTCACCAAATCAACTCCCTCTGAACAGCCCTTGCTCCCATATTCAATGTATCTCTTTCCACCACCAGCTTTCTGGACTCCGGAGAGCATGCCACTATACTACTTCCCCTAAAGAAACTTTTGGCGTAGCTCCTGACCATGGCCAACTACAGGCCTATCTCCCTCCTCCACTACCTAGCCAAAGCCAGCAGAAACTCATTAAAGCCAACCAGGGCAACTACATTAAATACAAATGATCTTCTAGACCCTTCCCAATTCAGCTTCAGACTGAATCACAGCATCAAGACAGCCCGTATTGTTGCAACTGACGGCATCCGCCTCATCATGGACAAATGAGACACAGTGGCACTCATTCTAATACACCTCACAGCAATGCAACACATCTCCACCTCATCCAACATCTTCTCAAGGCAAGATTGCATTGCCTGGCACTGGAATTGATCATCTCCTTCCTTTGCAAATGTACACAATTAGTCAGCTAAGACCCCACGTTGTCTATCGCCACCAACCTAATTTGCAATGTCACCCAAAGCTCCTCTCTCAGCCTCACCCGGTTTAGCATCTACATACACTCCCCCACCAGCATCATTATCTCTCACAGATTTAGTATTATCTCCTACGTAAATGACACACATCACACACTGAGCATACCCTACTGCACTCATATATCCAAACACCTCAAATACCTCGACTGGCTCCCAATCCACAGTGCTCTCTATTCAAACTACTCATACATACCTACAAAGCTCTACCACAATCAGGCAAGTCTATGTCAACAATTGCATACTGTTTCACACCCCGGCCAGACAAATATGCTTGGCTAGTCTACTCCTTGCCCATGTCTACCGGATTTGACGAGTCAGAGCCGCAGGTTGCGCTTTCTCATACATTGTTACTGAAGCCAAGAATGAACTCACACATGAGAGCCACCAGCTCCGTCCTTGAATTCTGGAAGAAACTGAACATCTAACTCTTCCAGCAGGACCCTAGACAGGTCAGATCACCCCTTTCTCATACACAAGGATACACCAAGAGGTGATATGGGCACCTAACATAAAAGTACGTAACACTACCTTCAACACGCTTCAATGTATGTAATGGTCAAATGCATATCATTGTGGGAGTTCTGCAACATTCTGTTATGTTTAGTGTTATTTATTGTGCATAGCACCTTATAGATAAAATGGCAATAAACGTGTAAAAAAAAAAAGATATCAGACCGAGACTGCAGACTGTAGCAGATAGGCGAGTACATTTTTGATATTAGAGAGATGTGGGCACATTGCAAATGTTTAAAATAAAATAAGTGAGACACGCAGAGACAGTACAGAGAGTTGGTCACGGGAGAGGCCAAAACCCAGGCACTCTCCACGTTGCATCGGCTATATGATGTGGGGGATAAGTCTGGCAAATTGCTGGCGTGGCTCAGTAAAAAAGAGCGCGTAGCGAGATGGGTGGAGCAAATCAGAGACACTAAGGGAATACCGATAAGAATTCTATTATTGGCGAGACATTTGCAGACCATTATGAAAGCTCCTACCGAGCTAGAGATTTAGAGACTTGTGATGAGGTGCTACAGTACATGGAAACGGTTGAATTACCGACACTATCCTCCAAGGCCAAACAAGGCCTAGAGGCTGACATTACTCTTGATGACATCACCGAGGCTATGGCTAGGCTCAG
Source organism: Lissotriton vulgaris (assembly GCF_964263255.1). Classification (NCBI taxonomy): domain Eukaryota; kingdom Metazoa; phylum Chordata; class Amphibia; order Caudata; family Salamandridae; genus Lissotriton; species Lissotriton vulgaris. The sequence continues at coordinate 217,392,445 of NC_141699.1, read as the reverse complement.
ACCGGGTAAATCCCCAGTTCCCAATGGGTTCCCAGCCGAGTTTTTTAAACGTGCGGCGGACCACTTGACACGTCATCTAAAAGGCCTTTTCGACGGGTCGTTGGAGGAGGGGAGGCTCCCCCACGATCTGAGGCTGGCAATAATAGTCCAGATCCATAAGGAAGGGAAGCCTCAGGACGATTGCACGTCGTACCGCCCTATCTCCCTCTTGAATATAGAGGCGAAACTACTGGCAACTATCCTAGCATTGTGCCTTCGCCTAGTGGTACCGGAACTAGTACATCTTGATCAAACAGGGTTCCTCCCGAATAGGGCTACTAGGTTAAATCTCAGACGAACCCACAATTGGTTGCAAGAAGTAAGAGAAAGGGAGGATCCGTACTGGTTTCTCTCCCTTGACGAAGAGAAAGCTTTCGACGCGGTACACTGGCCATTTCTGGAGGGTGTCCTACAAAAGTTCGGTTTCGGCCCCAAATTCCGGAAGTGGGTTCAATTGCTCTATACGGAACCTAGAGCTAAAGTGAGCGTGAATGGGGCTGTCCAAAGGGGGACCAGACAGGGCTGCCCGTTGTCCCCCCTCCTGTTCGCACTCACGATAGAGGTGCTGGCAGCTAGAGTCCGCCAGAATGGAGCCATTAGGGGATTCAGGCGGAGTGAGCTGGACTCTGCAGATGAAAAAATATCGCTCTATGCAGATGACATCCTCGTATACGTTACTCGACCGGAATCCACAATTCCGGAAAATTTTTCTGGAACTGGAGCGGTATGGCAGGCATGCGGGGTACCAGGTAAACTGGCACAAGTCGGTCCTCTATGATCCCAAGGAACAGGGAAGCTGGGAGGACCATCCTAGAAGGTTGTTGACGACAGTGGAGGGGTTTAAATACCTTGGAGTGTATGTCACCCTGGATAGCACTCAGTCCTACCAACGGAACATAGAACGAATAATATTGAATTTTATAGAGGACGTGACAGGGTGGAGGCAGCTCCCTCTCACCATACTGGGCCGGGCGGCCATGTTTAAGATGATCACACTCCCCAAATTCTCATATGCTCTACAGAACGAGTACTACCCTCTCCCGACCAAAGTCTTTGGGAGGATTCATGCGGAACTTAGGTCCTTCCTGTGGTTAGGTAAACAATCCAGAGTGGCACTGCGCACGCTTCAACGCCATCAATACAGCGGAGGGATCTCGCTCCCGAATTTGGAGGGATACTATTGGGCGGAACATATAGCCCCGATCAACGAGTGGATGCATGCGCCGGCAGACTAACCCACCTATGCTCTTGAGAGACAAACTCTCAGCCTGTCCATTGCTGTACTATCTGCATGGGGGCGCTCGACGAAGACAGCTTCTCCCCGCTACAAGTACCACCCTACAGTTGTGGAAAAAGTCCATGAGCCGCACGGGCTGGGTAATGAAACCCACCCGCCAGACGCCGATTTGGCACTGTGTGTGGCTCGCGAAATGGGACGATATTGGGATCTCCACCTTGGGTGACATAGTGGCAGGGGGAGACCTGAAGCCGTTCGCAGCACTGAGGTCAGAGTTCGGACTGCATCGCACGCAGTTCTTCAAATACGCACAGTTGCAACACGCCTGGCGAGCGGAAAGAATATCACTAGACGGACTCCCGGATTACGCACCTCTAGAGGGTAGGTTGTTACAGGAACAGGTGCAGGAAAAAGCGGTGTCTAACACGTATAGAACACTAACAAACAATATGCTAGGAGACCTGGAGAAACTGAGAAGAACATCGGAGAGTGAGGTGGGGGACATGGAGGAAATTGATTGGGAAATGGTGCTAATGCACCCCAGGGAGGTGGCCGTTAAGTCTCGGCTGCGACTCATCCAGTTTAATGTGCTACACAGAACATACTACGACAGAGTGCGGCTTCATAAAATGGGACGGGCGGAAGACACTAGATGCCTTAGATGCAGGGCTACGGGAGGCGACTTCTACCACATCATATGGACATGCACTACAATCCATGCATATTGGGAAACTATATTCACGGAATTAAGTGAGGTGCAGGAGACCCCTATTGATCCAGAGCCCAAACTGGCCCTTCTAGGGATGACAAATGACGAAGATCTGGCACGTCCCCTGTTGACCTTTTTGCTCCGGCGTAGGTAGGGGCCAAACGGGACATAGCTAAACATTGTGGTGCGCCTGAATCACCAGATTTGGGAGGAATGGAGGAGAGGGATGGACCTGTACATGGCCGCTGAAAGGGTCACTTACAAGGTGAGGGGATGCCCGAAGAAGTTCTGTAAGGTCTGGGGTAAATGGAGAACATATTACGGGCTGGATGCTGGGCTATGAAGGCTATCTACTTAGAGGGGAATCAGGAATGTGTCTAAGCCAACTAGGGAGACATCACAGGCCGAACATGAGAGACTACTGTATTGTGGCACTCTGGACTCTGGATTGCACTGCCTTGGACCTAGCTATAGATGTTTGGGGGGGGGAGGTGGAGAATGGGAAATGTATGCTGAAGATGACATGATTGTATTGTGGACTTACACTAAAATGCAAATAAAAATGTTAAAATAAATAAATAAATGAATAAATCAATTCATAAGTACCTTAAGATGTTTCGTGGAAGGTGAGATTGGCAATTATACTACTGAAACTGCACAGTCAATTCTTATGTGTCCAAATCTAATAGTTTCTCTTAGATTAATTAAGCAAAAGCCTTTGTGTGAATTCTCTTGGACTACATCCAGTAAGTTTGCACCTGACAAAGATGCAGACTAAGGGCTTTAGATGTTTAAACTAACTGTACCTTGCAGAAAAAAAATTAGGGAACTATTATGAGAAGATATTATTACCAACCAATAACCGGTTCCATGACAACTGATATCAACTACAATTTTCTTCACAGCAGTACAGGATATGCACAAAAATCTATACACTATGAACTGATGTAATTTCCACCAAATCATATTATAATAATAATGAAATTGGCATGCTTATGATTCATGTCGTATTGTTGTATCCACTTCAATAATACCGAACACATATGTATAGAACAACAAGGGGTTTATTGATTTGAAAATACATATACCATGAAGAATATATTCTAGAGCAATTTATTAGTGAACAGGAAGAAACAATTTACGTAAAAACAAAGAACAAAAAGATTATAAAACTATAATACCACATTGTTGAGCTAAAATGCAGACAGAGTGAACAACATTTCTACAATTGGCTCAAAAAAGGCTACAATGTGGATTCCAGTGTTTTTACATTGTTGACCACAACGGCTTTCAGCACTGTACATAGATTGCTTAATGGAAGTACGACTCATGATGTATTATCACCTGCAGGCACAACCCCCAAATGAGTTTCCTCATATAGGCAAAACGGGGGGGTTACAGAGCCCTTATACAGCAGGTTCAATTGGATATCATTACTACAATAATAATCATAAAAATAAGTAGTCTCAAGGTATAGGACTAGTCCAAGGTTGATATATCATGCATTATTTTCACAAAAATACATTTTGCATTTAAAAGCAAACTAAAGTAATATCTGTGTCTAGTATATAAGCATTTAATATCATTTAGTTAACAGAATATTGTACAAAAATAAATATACTTTTTGTCAAAAAAATACCTGTTCATCTTCTAGGAATGTTTAAAATTAGGTACCTAGTTTATGACCATTAACGGTGTGGTATATACAGGCATTTACAATAGAAAATGCCTCATGGATTTGAAAGACATGCTGTAGGTTGGTAGAAACAACTGTTCAATTTAAGACTATCTCTTGGAATTTCCAGGCTAGTTTTATTTAGCCTGCTGAGCATGGAAGAAAAGGAAGGGAGGAGATGATGTCACTTGATCTCCAAAGAAGCGCATAGAGGATTTTAGAGACCAATAAGAGTGATATGGTTGGGTTTCTTGGTCGATCAAGTTGTAGTTCGGCCAACCTGTTCACTAGGGTGCATTACCTAACACCAGTCCCTTGCCTAATACTTGCATTTTTATCACATATCAAACACAACAGGGAGAGCAGTATAAATCTGTCAAGGGCATGCCAGGAAGGAACATGTCTGCACTTGGGAAAGCATAGACAGAATGTACATGATGTAAAGATGAAGAAAATACTGTTTATAACTAGCCTCTCCTAATGGAGGAGCAAAAGCTGAAAATCCTTATGTTGATAGTAAACATTGAGTATCTGTAAAAGTGGTGTCTAGTGAAAGAAATTTCCTGTTGAGTGGCCTTAAGTTCTATGTCCTAGAGTTGTTTTACTCCACACTATGAATACTTTGACCAAGAAGTAAAAATAGCAGTGCCCAATTAACAGAGCATTTTCTGGGAGCTGAGTCTAGCTCCATACTTACTCATTACATTCTCAGCAGTAAGACATGCTTAATCACATAAAACAGCTTCTAAGAAAATATTACTCCTAGAAGTGCAAAAGTATGCCAGACCTAATCCTGAAGTAAGCCATAACTACCAGGGAATTCCCTGTAAATCAGGCCTGGATATTCAGGTGAAATGCACATTTAAGACAAGAGCAAGACATAGGCTGATAGAAAAATCTTTGTTAATTGGCCCTCAATGATGATAAAGCTATATGTAGAAACAGGAAGTTATACGATGACCAAATTAATATTTAATGTAGAAACCCATTACTAATTGGCTAATCATTTATTTTGATGATTTGAGGAGAACAGGTCATGGATATTTCTGGAAGCAGGCAGGGATTAAACATATGTTATCATACAATGGAAGAGAAACTGGAATGGCAATATTTGATGAAATAACAGGACATGGCCTGCATTAGCTCATTGTTGTTTTATCTTGTCAGATTTTACTTAAACACTGTATATGTGATGTGTGAACATGAACAGAAGTGCCTCTCTCCCACTCTCACAACAAACATTGTTAGATTTAGAAAGGTAGTGTGGAGTAGAATTGAAGAAAACCAAAGAACCAAATCAGTATGTCTATTCTTGACGTAAATGTAGGCATACAAAACTTGTCAACTCCTACATTTATTGTTCACTACTTAAATGTTTTTATTTACGACATATAGATTAATGTGAATTAAACTAACAGCATGATAAATGTAAATTCATGAGGTATTATCGGTCATCGATTCTTCTATAATTCGATGACTGCTCCCAATGGCAAATGTTTCAAAGAGATGGAAAAGGAATGATCAGAATGCCATCTTCGACTTGGGCATTAGGAACTCCTCAATTTTTAAAACATTCATAGAAGATTTCTGCATATTTTCAAGACAGTAAAATAAAATAATTTATATAAAATATACTGAGGGTGAAGGACCACTTTTAAAATTTCACTCCAGTAATGCCAAAAAATATGGATTTATAGATTTTGTTACATTGACAAACCTGAATGTCCTTAAAACTATATGCCATTTCAGTATTGCCTAGTTTTGTCACAAATGGACCAATATAATTAAAGACATTTTTATCTAAAATATGGGGGTCAGCTAGAAGCCAGGGAATGTATAAGATTGAGGGTAGATATCTGTGCGGAGTTCAGGACTCAAACAATTTTAGAGCACATGAGCAGAAGAACAAGCACAAAGTTAAATCTAAGTAATTTGTTTTCTTTTGCAGTTTTGCAAAATTGGCTCTTAGATGTCCAAATTAATCCAGCATACAATTTGAGTACTCTTCTGGAGTTGTGCCTACAGAGCATATATACTGAAATGTGATACTGCCTTCCATGGCCTACATATTTTAGTTGTTTGAGTATGCAAATACAGCCTAAATCTTAAATGTAAACTACTGTAAATGAGAATGATTATTATGCACTAAAAGTAATCCTTTGACCTTAATTTAAAAGTACAGTAATGTGACGCAGCTGAAATAATTTGGACTCTTAACATGTTAAAAGTTGGGTTTCCTCCTCAATAACAAGTGCCCTAGTAGGTTAGAGGTCTAAGGATTTTAAGCCGCAAAGAATGGATTTCCATCCACTCCCAGGCTCTCCTTCATTCCACAACACCAGTTCCACCCATCTCAGTTCTCCTTTCTTCCCCTGATAGCGCAAAAAACATATTATGAACAGGATGGGCTAAGAGACTGTATGGCTTCTATATCCGAAGAAACAAAAACCATAAGAATACAGGATTGCCTACTTGAGTAACTTTTACTAATTTTTTTACATCTGAGTACCTTCAGTACTTTAAATAGGAAGACTGCAAAGTATGAAGCACTGATAGGAGTCAGAAACAATGCCCAAAAAGTGTCAAGAAAAATATTCTAAATCTTGGCAAACAGAGTTTCAGCCCTGGAACTAACATGTAAGGCCTCATTGAGATGTTGGTCAGAAAGGCTCTGAACGGCATTTGGATTTTCCTAACTCGTGTCAGAATCCATGTTTCCGACTGACTCAGAAACATTTCCCACCGACCGATTATGATAGAAGGTAATCATTTAGTCTTTTGGACTCGGTTCAGACCGGCATTCTGAGACTCCGAATAGGTCCGAGCCGAATTGCACAGGGCTATGGACTGCGTTTCCGACCAACATATTATGATGTCGTATTCAGACAGGCTTACTGAATTGGTCCGTTCTACACAAAATGGCTGACGGAAACTGACTTTGGGGGTCTGCAGAAGGCCCCCCTTCACCTCAAAGCCTCCCGTTGGAGCCTGTGGCGGTACTCATGGGACCCCTCTTTCCAACCATGCACAGTGAGGCAGGCACACTGTAGGATCTGCAACAGGCTGCAAGATTTCACGCAACCACCCCATTTTTTATAGGAGCCTGTGTTGTCAGTTGAAACAGAGGCTCCCATTGAAGTCAATTGGAGTCCAACCGCACAGTGTTCAGAAACATTGTAATCGGCCAGTTGGCCTCCCCAAGTCCGAGGTTGTCGGAAACGATTCAGTCATGGAGTCAGTCGGAATGCTTTCTGACCGAGATCGTAATGAGGCCTGTAATGTGTAGTGTCTACAAATCATGTGAGAAGAATCACTGAAGATTGCCTGACACAAACTACAAACTGTCCTGGAACAAATATGCCTTGAGAAGAAATGAGGCTGTCAATCGTGTAATTTAGGCTGCGGAAGCTACTCTTCTCGGAGAGAAAAGTAAGAAATAACACCGAAGAATAGCTGAAGATGTTTTGTCTGTTGAAGTAAACAATCAAAGTCATGCTAGTACTAAACAGTGACCTTTCTGCTGTTTTTTTAGAAAAAAGGCTGGTAAAAATGTGCTTGACTAAGGTGAAATTTTGAAACAAGGCTAGGCAAAATTGGTGGATTCATCCTTAAAACAAACTTATCTTTCATAAACGTTGACAAAGTTCCTTAGCCAAAAGAGGTTGGAGCTGCTCCACTCTATGCTACAAAGCTAATGCCAACATAATCAGTGATAGGTACAGGGCTATTGTGTGCAGCTTAACAATCCATACTGAGTGAATATAAGACAATGCATGTACCTTTCCTCTTTTGGCTAAATAGAATGTGTTTAGTTTGTACTACAATCCAGTACTTGCTGTAAGATCTTCGATGTGTGGACCTTTCTGTATAAAGTGGACACCACAGCACAAATAATTGTTTTATTTCGGACACTTGTTCAACGTAGATCTTGCAGTGGAGGCGTAAACATACATTTTAAAACTAGTTTTCACATTGACTGCAACTAAGGTGTTAGCCATTTTATCCAGTAATTGCATTTTGAATTTAGTACTGTTTTGGACTATTTGAGGCAGCATTGGTGTATGATTTTCTTAAGTGATAAACTACTGTTGAGGTAGCATGTTTATATGACACATGCTTTAATGCTGGCAGCCCTGTAGGCATTACATAGGCCACAACACTTATCAAAAAGAGGGCAGCAGATGTTGGGGAAGTGGATGAAGGAGCATTTGGTATAAAAAAGCAACATCATCATGCTATAAGGTGATTTAGAATAGAGCTTGACATTAACTAGTCTGTTTTAGGGGCTACCATGCCTGGCTTTGAAAAACGTCATGTTTAGGAATATATTCAATTTAAGGGAATATATTTTGAGATTATCTCCTGTTACATCAAATTTAGGACAAATGCTTTGTGCATGGTGACGTTAGTAGAGGTTAATTTTAAATGCACATCAATTTATGTTGAAAAATATCAGCAAAAACACATCCTGCATGAAAAGAATTCAATTTAAACACAATAGTCCTTTACATCTAATGGAAAGTACATCCATCATGTTTGCCATGTGCAATGACTACTCACAAGTGTGCCACCACAAAAAATAGATGTATTCATATGTAACGCTAGAGGATCAGACATTGTACTGTAAAAGTAAGTAGAAATGAGACCTACGAGTTTGTGTTAAATGGATTCCACCTGAGTGGCAGGATCAGCAGAGATTCGGGAACTGCAGAGTAGAGCGTAGCTCAATAAGGCTACGATATTGAGTTTATGAGTCAAAGCAGTGGCAGCAGGAAAAGGTTTGCCATGAAAATGGCAGGCACAAGATATTGCCCGGCTGTAACTCATCTGTCTCCCAGTTGGATGAGTCTTTATATTGGCAGATGAAGGAGGACAGTATGACTAGCCTAGCGGTTAACCTTTGCCACCAATTGTAGTTTAGTCATGCTTTACACTTTCCGATTTACCGGTTTGTATGGCTCTTAGGGGGTGCCTAGTTTACGCTATAAATAATGTGGCAAGATATGAGCATGGGAAGTGCAAAAGACAAACAATAACATGGACAGGATAATATAATTCCTATCTGGGAATCGTTTCCAGACCAGTAAAGCACATTAAAGGCAAGGTTTAACAGTTGTTTACAATATACAAATGGATAGCCTGATATAACGTCCCTAGATATTGGCATTGACCAGTATTCACAAGGCCCAGTATTGTTTTGACATGGAGCAATGCAAATCAGGGATATTTAACAGAATAATGAATACATGGATTTCCTAGATCAAGAGGTTGGCATCTCAGCTTTCAACATTCTCCAAACTAGATCTTCTAATGGTCAAATTTAATTTCGCATCTGGTTTTAGCTCACTTTGATTTTACAAGGTATTAGGGAATATACACTGTTGTAACGTTCGTGTGACTTGTGGTTGATTTGGTTTAAATTTGCCTTACTCTTTTGAAATGTGGGCTGCACTGTCTGTTTAGATTTTGAACCTGCCAGTAGATTTTATTCTTTGACAATCTCTTTTTCTACTGTATTTCAAGAAAGTACAGAGGGAATGTTGATCTTCTTGCACTCATGTGCTCAAGCTTCATAAATAAACTTAGTAGGTTAAGATAGACCCTTTTTCAGGTGTCCTTTAAATCATTGGTGGAATTTACTAGCCTCACGCTTTGTATCAATATCTGGAAGGTGGATAAGTGTTGGCTCAAGCCAAGCTTGACAGCCAGTTTTTTTATTTATCAATAATTTATAGTTGTTTTGCATTTAGACATCAAGGGTTATTGACAGCTACACAGATCATTGGGCTTGAAAATCCCAAATTATTTCTAAAAATTCATTTTAGCATCCAGGTTAAATATTTTCTACATCTCTTCCAGGTTTGTTAATATCACAAAATACCTATGCAGACAAATTATATTTGGCACATTTAAATCATTATATCTAGTGGTCCAAAAGTATCAGGAGCACAGAGCTATTTTTCCCAAAAAGTACAACTCAATGACATACTTTTTTCTCTCTCTCCTCTTCTATACATATATAGACACAATTCTCTGGTTAACATATACAAGATATTTTTCAACATTTAAAAGGTATATCTTCATTTACAGAACAGGGCACACACACCCAAACATACACATACTAAATTTTACAAGGACTCACAAAATGTACAATAATTCCAATAGATAAATAAATACTTTTGTAGTTCAAAAACACTGTTAATGAAGGGCACACAGACAATCCTTCAGATATTTTGAGATATTACCGACAGTTGGTTTGTGTAACTGGTTTCTTTTATAAAGTTAAAGTATCAAACAACATGTTTCCTGAAAAAAATAGAACAAAAACTGCTGTTTAGTGTTTGGATCCAAAGTTTGTGTGGCAAATTATAGAAGTTTAATTCCTTTGACCTCCTGATCTACACACATTTGCCCCCCATGGTTCCTCGAAAGAGCACCAGTCCGAAATACTATAGGGTAATCAATGTAAAATGTATCCATTGAATCAAATGCCTGAATGTTTCTATGTTAAGCAATAGAAAACTCTAAAAAACTTTATTGGGCAAATCAGCTTCAATATTTCAAAAATAGGGGTCAGTGAGATTGGAGTTAAACAAAAACACCTTTGTTTACCAGAGGCATAGAAATAACCTCTCTGGCTGAAGGAAAATCATCAAAATAAATTGTGTTAGACGTGGGTATGTAGGAAGGCATATATTCATCAATTTTGTTAAAGCACATTGCTAGAGATAGCCCCGGTAACATGATGCTACTGCATTACTTTTTTATCAGATGCACTTTTTTAGAGGGACTTGACTACCCATCCACTGAAAGCATGCTCATGGACATGTACAATCATACATCTAAAAAAACAAAAACATAATAGGATACATGTTGGCCTTTCCACATGACGCAGGGATTCCAATTATATGCCTTCAAACTGAGTCTGTGCATTTTTGGAAATTGTCAAGAGTCACAGACATGTGAATCCATGTAACATTCCACCACAGATTAACATATGTTCACTCTCAGTCATATATTTTCATTAATTGTTCTCTCTCAAGAATATATTAACATTCCTATGGAGTTTATATAGATCAACCACGTGTGTCCAACCACTTAATTTGTCATGAGCAAGATAATTATATTAACTACTTGAAGAATCATAAATTAATAAGATAATAAGGTTCTGGAGATTTGAATATAAGCCACAAATTTGAAGGACGAAAGTGCTTTTTGGGAATGCTAGATAACTGACTCTAGTGAAATTATGATTTTAATTTGGTTATTAGACTTGAAAGTTAAAGGGAATTAATAATAATGGAAGAAACGTTTGTCAAAGAAATCTGGCCTGTACTCTCATTAAATGAAGTCACATTTGAAAACATAGGACAGTTTTGCCTCCTAAAGACAGATTTTGTTTCATTACGACATGGTCCTAGTCTGATCATTGTGTGCATAATGTTATTTAAAAAAAAAAACCAGCAAATTCATTTTGTTGTCAGTATCATAATTTATAGTAGTTTCTAATTTTGAATTCTGAACAATTTATCTGAAAATCCTTATGTCTATTTGGCTACATTTCTCAACAGTTTAACTCAGTAAACGTCTCAGGGTGATTGGGCCATGAGGCCATAACATGTGCCAGTTATAAACTGTGGGGGAGCAGTAATGAAGGTGGAAGGGAAAAAGCAACTGCTTCTCAGGTTGTTTGCAAGTACCCCACAGGAGATTCTTTCTGAACCATTCTTGAATACCCCACTTGTGACTGACAGCAGTGTTTCACCATGCTCGTTGCGAACAGGTAGCTTGGTAGTGTTTTGTTATTCTAATACTTGGTGCTAGAAGTTCTTGTGGGATACAGGTCATGAGGTTGCATTAATAAAAGTCTACATAACGATTTATTAAAAAGCTAGCCCTGTCTTTTATCCAACGCTTTGTATTTTAAGATGAATATATGGCTGTCTCTCAGGCCACCAATACTCCAACACTTCACCTAATGTAAATAGCCTAGTCAATGTATGCAGATAAAAAAAGTGCCACAATTATACAATTCCATTTCGAAAGGTGTCAAATGAAAACACACTGCCTTAAATAACTAATGAACATATAATCCTATGGCAATTATACACTGGAGTGGAACCAGAATCTTAAAAACTCATTCACAAAGCAACATTGGGATGGTGGGTTGTGTTCTGCAAAGTTTGTCAGCCTTCCCGCACCATAAAGTCTATCTCCCTCTGATGAAAATGTGTTTTTTGCTTTAAGGGAAAGAGGTGGAGTCCACCTTGGAAATATATATGATGAACTTACAAAATTCTGTGTCATGACTGGGAAACCTTCAGTAAAATGTAGACCGATTTGCCACAGTTTCCTGTAAATGTTATTAATTAGATGTCAAACCTTTAACAACAACAGAGCTCCGAAAATTGATAGATGAAAATTAAACAATGGATGGATGCTGCCTTTCAGTATTATTTATCTGAATCAGTATCATAGAATCATGCGTTTACAAACTGCAATTTAAGTGACAGCTTAATGACACACAACATAAAATTAAGACATATTACAATCCTGAAGTGTTGTTAAGTCTTATATATTAAATTAAACTTAAATAAAAGGAACATTCTTTATAGTTCAATTGCCTATTTGCCAAATTGTTAATGATTTATTCATAATTGCACGTCTTCCTTATACAATTTTTCAAAATTTTGTTTGCAGGGTGTGCAATGGTCCATTTTTCAGCTCTAATACCCTTTTATGATAATAATTTAAACATTGTCTTAACCAAATAGCTAATAGGACCAAGCCCAGCTTAAGTCGTCAGTCAAAATATTAAAAAACATACACTCAAAGTACAAAAATAGAAGTTTAAATAATAAATGACAAAAATAGTCCCATATGGATGTCAACAATAATGTAAACATAAAAACAACAAAAATAAATATAAATACATATTTAGGTAACGCAGTGTGATTCAATTGCCTAGAAATGTTGGAAACTCTTTTATCAGAACCTAAACATTACATAGAATCAAATTTTAATTTAAGCCATTCACAATTTGGATTTTCCAGTACTAAAAATGATATGTATATAAACTATCGGGCTCAAAGGAACAAAGTGCCTCAAAATAAAAATGTCATTTTAGTGTACATGTGCCAGCAAAGCCCGTAAAAACAAAAGTCTGAATTTATTGAACAACAGACATGTAGAATTGCATGACAGATGGAGGTAGAATTTTTTTCTAATTGCTTCCGAGTAAGGAAGCATGTGTGCTCCTATACAAAAACATCTTATCGTACGCTATATTACTCTACCTTTGTACCTTATTGATGTAAGATATATCCAGACAAACTGGAAATTAGGCACTGCTTTAAGGCTCATTTTCCATGCTTCACGTTATGTTCTCTTATTCAGACTTAAATGGGAATTACCAATATTTGGCTTTTTTGTATTACAAAACAAAAAACCCAGGAAAGCAGCATGCCCAAGGGTGGGAGGTCCAACAAGAAAAGTTAAATGTAAATTACAGACATTAACGCATCTTAGTAAAGAACGCAAAACTACATCATTTAGAAGTGAATATAATTGGGCTGCAATATATAGCTATATATAAACAAGTGCATCAGGTTTCATATAATTAGAAAGTAGCTGCTGAGTTTCTTATCTGTAGATCCCAAGTATCTTTGCAAGAACAATGCAATGACCTAAACTATAACTGTCCTTGTAAAGTAAGCTTTACAATCAAACTACGTAAAAACCCTTTCACCTATGTCAGTGTGGTTCTAACAGCCATCAATCGAGGATGAAGCGATTCAATGTGTAGGTTTTCATTGATGTTTTGCACCAGTTTATCAGTGGTGAAGTATTAACTACATGCAATGTTGCTAATTCAATTATTAGACCATGTGTCCTTCAATCACATTTAGAATCAGTGTACATTATTATTTTCACTGCTGCTTAGTCACTTTAAAATCCGTAATCCTCATTGTAGCTTTGAAAATAGGTTGACCAGAAAGTAACTCATGGCAGCCCCAGCAAATACAAAGGTCCCTGATAATACACAATGGTATAAAGAGTACCCAACCACAGGTATGGGCTATTTTAGGCTTTTAGAAGTCAAAAATCTTTAAATCTCTCCTTATACAAAATGTTACATTCCTATTACGTAGCACTAGCTCATATATTCAATTTAGGGTGTTGTTCTCGCATTTAGGAACATTGTTCATTTGAGCCTGTCGAGGAATAGATCATTTCAAGCTTGAAAAACCTCATGTGTGTACTGAATGCATTCTTCAGAGCATTTAGTAACTGGAAACTGGCTAAGACATATCTTGTGCTTTTAAACATTGCTCCATAGCCAGGCAATTGCAAAAGAACAGAAAATGCTTTCTAAATGATTAGTGGAAAAGGCTATTGTGCTTCACTGGGATTAATGATGAGGTTTCTAAAATGTAGCAAGTTCTAGATTAGATATGTATATACATATTCATCTGGATTCCTTCTAAGACTGCAAGTATCATTGTAGTAAATATGAACGCATATCCTCTGTCAAGATGCTGGGGATAATATTAATGAAAGTTACTTGCTATAACTCCAGAGGCTCTTGTTATCATTTGTTTTTACCTCTGCCCAATGGCAAATGAATCACAAATTAATTCTATACCTATATTATTGATTTGATTTGAGGGTTCTGTAAGATAAGTGTAGTTGTGTTTTGTAAAACAAGAAAACAATTTTCAGGACTTACAATACAATTTTCCTTGAGAGATTGACGAAGGTTACCTGTAGGTATTAATTGGTAGATCTTTGGTTTAACACTGTAAAATAACTTTGAACTAAATAACTCAAAATGTCAATCAATACTTATTACAGGAACAATAGAGATACTTTCTCTTTATAGTATGCCGTTGTACTAGTGGGCTGCCAATATTTTCATACATTTCTGGTACTACAGGATGAAGAAAAAACAGAAGCACAATGTAGTAGCTAACAGTAGTTCTCTACGAAAGAATTGGCTGCGTAATCCTCTTTAGAGCTATTCATTTATTTTCAATCAGCGTCTGAACTTTATAAACCAGGTCACGAGCTTGCTTCAGAATCTCCTTAGTATTATGCCTCTCTGCCATTTCTGTGAGAAAGAAGAGAAAAACAAATATGCATTAGATGCAGAGTACAACCAGAGATTCTTGACCAGAGATAGAATTAAAGCTAGAGAACAGAGTTAAAGAACAAGTTACTTACCTTCGAGAACATTCTCTCTGGTAGAGGCGCTATCTACCCGCAGATTCCTCTCCTTTTAAATATTCCTCCGGCGTCAGACTGGATCCAGAAAACCTTCTGCAGTACCCCTGCACGTTTAGAAGGTGGCTCTCCATTAATGCTGTTCCGCTCCACAAATGATGTGCCCAGGTCTATGTAGGCAGGCATTCCACAGTTGCTTTACGACTCTTCCGCAACCAAATACATGCAGCCGACATCAGATTAGTTGAGACCAGTGTGCAGAAATTTAATGTGGGGTGTTTTTAGGTGGAAAAGAGTCCAGTAAACAGAGCTGGCAGGATGGGAGGGTCAATGTGGAATCTGCGATAGAATCTCTACCTGAAATCTGTTCTTCTGATAGAGACTTCTAACTGCAGATTCCTCATCTTCTGAATCAATACCAAAGCAGCACCTCTCAAGAGATGGGTCTGTGAACTAGCTTAAACCAAAAAGTCTTGCAGGACCAAATGGGCAAAATGCCAATCTCAAGAGACCTGACTGTTCATGAACATTTTGAGTGACAACGCAGTGGTGACAGCCTTGGCTCTGGTAGAATGAGTATGCAAGGCTTTTGGGGGGTACTTTTTTGCCAATGCTTCGCAGATCTTAATGCAGAGTATGATCCAGCGAGAAAAGATCCTCTTCTGCACAGCCATTCCAGTCTTTGCTCCAGTGAACCTGATAAAGAGCTGATCATACATCCGGTGTTCTCTTGTATGATCAATATAGAACCTGGGAGCCATTTTTTGATTCAGCCATTTAAGTCTTTCCTCCTCCTTAGAGGGGTGAGGTGGAGCACAGGACAGTGGAGGTGTGATGATCTGACCAACATAAAAGGGTGTCATATCCTTTGTGAAGAAAGAGGCTAGTGTCCGCAGAGGCAGCTTGTCTGGGTAGAAAGTGGTGTAAGGCAAGTTAACAGACAGGTCCTGTAACTTGCTCACTCGTTATGCCGATGTTATGGCAAAAAGAAAGATAAAGGTTCAAAAGTTGCACTCATGGGAAATGTGAAGACGAAATTGTAATCCCACTGGGGCATAACAAACAGAGAAGGGGGAAAAACATATTCTAACTCCTTGAGGAAACGCATCACAACTGGTGATTTGAACAAGAAGTGCTGGCCTGTCAACCGCAAAAAGGCTAAAAGAACCAACAGGAACCCTTTAACAGTGCTCAAGCTAGGCCTTGATGATCAAGGTACAACACAATCAGCAAAACTTCGGACAGTTTGGCATGGAGTGGGTTGATCTGTTTAGAAGTGCACCAAGCCACACGTTTATCCCAGTGGCAGGCATACACAGATTTGTTTGAGGGGTGCGTTGGCTACCTACGGATGTAATTGCCATCTAGATCGGCAAGGCATTGACGGTTAAGTTTGTCAGCTCTAGTGTTCATGGACCATGCCAGGTGGTGCATCACCAGAAACATTTGTAGGCGGTCTAGCCATGCCCAGAGACTCAAAAACTTCTGGCACAGGGATCACAACCCAGCCACGCACTGATGTGGTCCGTGAGAACCTGTACCTCCATCAGCTTTCTTTTGATGGATTGTAAAACATTGTAATTCTGGTTGGCAGAGGTATGCACACAGTCCAAGCAGGAACCACAATCCTAGCCAGGGTACGTTACAAACACACCCATTAACCTGCGCTTTTTCCCTGGCAGCTTGGCACAAAGCAGTCGGGCTTAACTCAAGAGGCAATGAGTAAAGTATTTGTGCAACATCTAAAAACAGTAAAACTGCGAAAACACCACAGAAAAATATGGAGCCTAATGTAATGATCAAAAGATGATGAAAACGACAAAAATCAAATAAGTAGAGCCGGAGTTATAAATTTTTACGGAATAAACTGAAATGTAGTGGCTAAAAGAATAAATTGCTAACAGGGGATACCTGGTTGTGCTAGACAGGGTCAAATCCAAAAGTTCGGGCAAAAGGCATAGAGAGTGGGTTGGATAGAGTCCCAGATAAGTTGCACTGAAGTTTTACCTTCTCAAGAATTGTGCAAAGAGACCAGTTGTCAGGGAAGAAGTTTGCCGGGAGCAAGGACAGCTTTGCTGCCGCTGGTCTGCGGGGCGCGAAGAGCCATGGGGCATCACAGAGGGAGGGGCTGTAGCCTCGCGGTTGCAAGCTGCAATACTTGCTGTGTGAAGAGATAAAGCTGCGCCCACTCGTGCTGGTCCTTTGTGCGAGCAGCGTGGTTCCTGAGTGGACAGGCAATTTCGTGAAGAGTGGAAAAATTTGATTTCAGGAGCCAAAAAAACACTTCCAAGGGCTCAGGGCCTGAGAGGTGCCTCTTGGGGGTCAGGAGCTTGTTGAAGACGGGTCCCTGAGGATCAGATCAGGAGGCCAGCAGACTAGCCCTTTGAGTCACTCTGAGGTCCTGGGATCAGGATGGGCTCCAGGTCCAGTTCAAGAGGACAGCAGGCCACCAAATAAAGGCAGCAGTTTTCCAGAGCAGCAGCCCTTCAGAGTGACAGTCCTCCAGCAGCACAGCAGTCCTTCTTGGCAGAGAATCCACAGGTCTAGAAGAATACTGAAGCGGTTGGGCTTGAAGTCCAGTTCTTATATCCAGTAGTCACACCGGAGCTACCTTTGTGTTTGGAGGTCTAATGGGAATGTACAAAGCCCAGCTGCCATCCACCCCAGACATGTATTGAAGACAGGCTGCAGGCATACAGGGCTAAAAGTAGAAAAATTACATCTTTATAAAAGTGGCATTTTTATAATTGTAATGGAACATTTGACCTTACCACTAAAGAGGATTGGTCATTACAACTCCATAGGTACTAAAAATGCCAGCTCTACCTCCTTCCAATACAAATGACAGCTAATTAGATGTAACAAGAAATCCCCAATGTTAACATATTGGAAGGGCAGGCCTCACCGTAACTTTCACTACCAGGGCATGAAAAACTTAAAAGTATATGTCCTACCTATTAATGACATAGCATCCTGCAATATGGCTACTTGGGTCCACCTTAGGGGTGACATATGTAATAAAAGGGGAGTTTAAGACTTGGCAAGGGTTTTTAAATGCCAAGTCAACATGGCCTTCATGTAATGACAATCAGTGGCAGGCCTGAACATTTTTTAAAGAGCTACTTAAGTTGGTGGCATAATCAGTGCTGCAGGCCCACTAGTAGCATTACATTTAAAGACCCTGGGCACATGCAGTGCACTTTACTAGGAGCTTAAAGGTAAATTAAATATGCCAATTGTGGATAATCCAATCAAAACATGTTTAGGGGAGAGAGCATAAACAGCACTGTAGAACTGGTCAGCAGTGGTAAAGTGCTCGGAGTCCTAAAGCCAACTAAAACAAATTCAGCAAAAATGGGAGAAAAATGGGAGAAGGAAGGCAAAAGGTTTGGGGGTGACCCTGCAGAAAGAGACATTTTCAACACAGATGGTAGGAAGGCTTTCAATACCAAGCGGATGGCTCGCAGCTCCAGAAGGTTGATAGTGAGCCGGGCTTCCGCCGGAGACCAGACACCTCTGATATCCACCTTTCCCAAGAGGCCTATCGACACCAGTCGGAATGCATCGCTCACCACTGTGAACTCTTGGTGGGTTAAGGAGAAGGATGAGCCGTTGACCCAATCGGGGTCCCACATCTACCACGGCAGATCTTTCGAAGTCTCCTACGAAATCTAGACCAGATCGGAAAGACCTCCCCCCCAGTGCTATGCATACTAGGATTTCAGATCCCACTGCAGAGCCCACATATGCCAGTTGGCATGTTTGACCAGCATGAAACAGGGGCTATCAGTCCTAGCAGCCAGAAAGTCACTGAGATCCACAACAGAGGATGAATCATCAAGATCATAGTCTGAATTTTCTGGACTCTCCACTCTGGGTAATAGACGTGAAACTGAACTGTGTCTAAAATAGCTCAGATGAAGGTGGGCTTCTGCGAAGAAGTCAGGTGAGACTTAAGCACGTTGACAGTGAACCCCAAAAATGTTAAGAGGTTCGCTGTAGTCTCAAAGGTGAACCAGCCTTCAACAGACAGTCGTCAAGGTAGGGGAAGACTGGGACCCCATACCTCCAAAGGTGTGTGCAACCACCAACTTACTTTTGTGAACACCGGAGGGTCATTGGTGAGGCCAAGGGGGAGCACAGCAAACTGAAAATGCTACGGGCCCACTTTGAATCGTAGTTAGCGCCTGTGGGCCTACAGGAAGGAGATGTGGAAATATCCTACTGGGCCCCCTGGTACTGGAACAAACTACCCTTTCACTTACAGAAATGCACAGATGACCTAAAATTCAGAAAACTTCTTAGACTGAACTGTTTCTAAACTAGTGGTGCCTTCCTTGCCTGAGGTGAATGCTGTGCTGATCAACCCCTCCTGGTGTGTTTCATGCACAATATAGGCTAACAATAACAAGTGTCAAGCAGGGCCAACGCTCCAATTCAGCCTTCAGGTAACCTGGGCCAGGGTGAGCATCATGAATTGATCCTTCTGCAGGAAGGCATTGAGAGGGCATAGATATAAGGTAGTATGGAGGGCTCTGTACTTTTTTGGCACCAGGAAGTAGCGAGAACAAGCACAACCTACTTCCGGCATTGGCACCCTCTCTATGGCCACTTTGCCAAAGAGAGTCCACACTCCTTGGTGCAACATGGACAGATGGTCCTCCGTCAGACAGACTGAGGATGTTGGAAGGTGCGGTGGAATTTGAGAGAAAGGCAAGGTGTAACCACGCTGCACAATATGCCAGACCCAATTGTCCGAAGTTACTACCTCAGCCTACAACAGGGTGGTTGTGTGCCATCAAGTGCACACTAAATAGGCTTGGGGCTGTGGAAGACTAGGCCGCACATTGCCTCTGTTGTTTATGTGCTCGCAGGTTACTGTGGCCATGTAAAGACTGGGGGCATTGGTACACTGACTGGACCTGTTGGCAGTACTGAAAGCCTCTAACATGGACAGGGAGAGGGAGAGGGCGAAATTGTTGCTGCAGCTGGCGTAGAGGAGGAGAAAGGCACAGGGAGCATGCTGTGGCCCCGCGGACTATAAAGCGCTCTGGGGCCGAATCTGAATTATCACTGGCTTTGGGAGCAACTGAGACCTCGCCCGGTCATGATATAGAGTCTTGTGGTGTTTGGCTATGAACAGCTTCGCTTTTTGATCTGGAATGGTCATGGGGTGAATCAAGGTGCAGTCACTGCAGTCAGAGTCGTGGTCAGACCCCAGGCAAACTACGTCAGTCACAGACATCTGTTTATGATATTGCCCACACAGTTTGTGCAAGGTGACATTTGCCCTTGCACACTAGTAATTTGTTGGTGGAAATAAAGTAGTCTAAAGAGACGATGAAAGCTCCTGATCTGCGCCTCTTGGGGTGTAAAGAAAGGAACTGATGTCAGTACGTATGGCTGGCCCACGCATGTCACTTATGGTGCAGAATTACGTTGATAGGGAGCTGCTGGTGCCACCTGCTGCAGCGCATGGTATTGCTTTAAATTATCTGGATCCAGTTTGATGCCTAGGTAATATTCCAAAGGTGATGAATCTGAACTTAGAACTCTTTATCAGAATATATAAATGTATCTACATTTGCAGTAAATATCAATGAACAAAAAAATATGGCTCAACATCACGTTATGTGTATGCTAATATAAACATTTCCAAAAATGTATTACTACAGTGTAAACATAACATTCATTATGTTTACAATACATCACACCTGATATGAATAAAATCTTTTTCGTAATTTGTTTTCACGTAATTACTAACAAATCAGAAAATTATGCGAAATGGCATGTAATTATGCAAAATACAAATCTGCCGTTTAACACTATATTTTAGAGCAAAATGCATCCTTTTACTAGTTGGCAGCAGGACACATTTAACGCAAAAAAATAACAAACACACAATTGCTGTGAACAACAGTTGCTTGAGGTCTGGGTGCTCGCACGCTCTGCATTATAATTCTGACTCATACACCGGCATAATTACACATCGTGGCATAATGGTAATTTCCAGAATTTTGTGCAACAAACATAATGCGAAATACCCAAAATAACATGAATTATGGTGGTTAATTTAAATGTTGCTTGAGTCTATAGAATAACACAGTTTACTGCCTCACTGAATGTTGTCTTTGAAGAGGAAAACAACTCTCCTAATAGGTAAGATATTTACTTCCATGCATGAATTTAATATCTTTTAAGCTGATTTTGAGTAAATACATTTTTATAAAACAAAATGGCATGAAGAATCGAGTTCTCACATATCATACATCCAGATACACAGACTGTAAAAAGGTATTTCTTATCATTGCTGAGGGAGGGTATGTCATATTACACTTTGGACGGCAGCATCAATAACGGAGTCTAGACTCAAACAGCCTAGGTACCGTGATTATCATACTATACTGAGTAACCCTCTTGTGCTTGTTATAGTTAAAAAGCTTTGTTGACAACTTCTGCACATGAAACACACAAAAAGGAGATCAAAAGTCCAAATACCTCATGCGAAAACCATGCAACAAAAGCACTCTCTCAATACTGAGCCCAAAACTATTAAGGGCATAATTCAAGAGCCTGCTTCCTACAAAAGGCTGTTTTGTTCCGTGGACTATCTGTTGTACCAAAAGCCCGCACATTTGCCGTTAAAGAACGTAACATTGTTGTGTAGTCAATCTAGGAGTCGTTGTTCTCCTTGCAACTAAATTTTGAGACTCTTTCGCTATTGAACCCCTTGAACTTTAAGCCCAAGCATTACATACCCATGTTCACAATGCAGGGCTAGAACTCAAGTTTCCTACTTTGAGTAAAGTTCCTACTAGTTTCTTGATTTAAGTGGCTTGGCCGCATCTTAGCGGCCGCAAGAAGTTTGGATGAAACAGTTTTGTATGGCAGTCCTTTAAGAGTATCCACAGTCTACATTTCTATCTCCTCTCCTACAACAGCCAACCATCCAATCCAAGATCCCAAACCGTTGCAAAGTTGAGCGAAGGAACGTGCATCGCAGCCCGCTTAATTTTCCTGTCACTTGACAAATTTGTAGGGGTTCAGGGTTTTGGTGGCAGGCGTTTGTGGAAAACAGCCATTTGTAAATCGGATGGCGTTATTTGCTTACTCATTCCTGGGATAGCGGCCTCCGTACGCACTCAAAAAGAGCCGATTTTTGGCAGCTACACCAAAATTGAGTGGGACAGAGGGCAGAATGGCACCAAAAAGGAGTGGGACAGAGGCAGAAAGGCAAAAAAACGAGTGGGACAGTGTCAGGAGACATGTTGTGGCTGCTGTGGATAGTTCTAGAAGGGTTGGGCACGCTTGATTCTTAATTAAACCTAGAACTGTCAACATATGGCAGTATATGTAAGGTTAGTTGTCCTTCCTAAGATGGCCGCCAAAGTCGCCAGGTAGTGGGTAACAGTTGCCTGGCTAGGCGTTTTAGTCTACGTGGAGCGCGCGAGCCCGGTGAGCTGCGCACTTCAATTTAAATCTTATCCTGAGGAGAAGTCTTGTCCGTTCCTCCGCGTTTATTTCCATAGCGGGAGGAACGGAATTGGGAATTCAGAGTACAAGTTCGTCAGAGATATGAGAAGCCTCTCTTATCTCAATCCTGGAGAAGAAGTCGTCGGAGTAAACTTCAAGTCCGTGAAGTTAAGAACCGACTTCCTGTGATATTTTGTCGAGCACTTGGGTATTGTCAGCTCGAGAGCAGCAGCGATATTTCAGTCAGTGGCAAAGCGGTTTGTGTCTCTGAAGCCTTATCTTCCTTGAACTTGGACTATCGTCTGGAAGTAGTTTAAGGCAGCGCCAAGACAGACTTTGGTTCTAGCGTCAGTTCAAAGACTCCACCAGCTTCTCAGCCCAAAGGTATTGAACACTTCACTGAACCCCCAGAACTAGGAACTGCAGACTATACGACGTAAGGTACTGTCAACTGTGCTTACCTCCCTTCGTTGCGCTTATCCTTGTTTCTTCCTTCCCTTCTTTCCTCCCTTTAATCCTTTTTGCGCGCTACGGATTTTCAGCGGCTTGCACAGTTTCCATACGTCAAGCCGTAAAGACACAGAAAAGGTACAGACATTTGAAAGGCTTCAAATGGAGATTAATCAGGTAGGGTGGTTCTGAGTCGGGACATTCTTAGTACCCTTCTATAGAATAGGAGAAAGTTTCTAATGTAGGTTATTTCTCTCCAGACAGAATCTCCAAACTCATACTCATAATATATAGAAGAGAGGTGAAGACTCTGCAGTGAGCTGGTAGGATAAAAGCCAAGTTTGAATATTGAATGTTTAAATGACAGAGAGTAGTGTTCTCAAAACCCCTCCCCTCTCTTTATGTGCATTAGACACCCCCCGTAAGAAGTCAGGAATAACAGAAGAAGATTCCAGAATCTGACCGGGGTGCCAGCAACAGGGTCTCTCTTCTTTCTCACTCCACTTCCCCTTTCCCCCTCTTGCTGGTCTAGTAGATAAATTCGCTGCGACACCAGTGAGTGGGAGTTTGGGATTAGCAGCGATTCCGCCTCTGCGAAGCATCTGGAGCCTTTGACAGACAGTGGGCAACAGGGCACCAAAAACAAGTGGGACAGAGGGCAGAATGGCACCAAAAACGAGTGGGACAGAGTGCAGAAAGGCACAAAAAACGAGTGGGGCAGAAGGGCACAAAAAAACGAGTGGGACAGAGGGCAGAAGGGCACCAAAAACGAGTGGGACAGAGAGCAGAATGGCACCAAAAACGAGTGGGACAGAGTGCAGAAAGGCACAAAAAAAGAGTGGGGCAGAAGGGCACAAAAACGAGTGGGACAGAGGGCAGAAGGGCACCAAAAATGAGTGGGAGAGAGGGCAGAAGGGCACCGAAAACAAGTGGGACAGAGGGCAGAAGGGCACCAAAAACGAGTGGGACAGAGGGCAGAAAAGCAAAAAAACTAGTGGGACAGAGGGCAAAAGGTCACCTAAAACGAGTGGGACAGAGGGCAGAATGGCACCAAAAACTAATGGGACAGAGAGCAGAAAGGCACAAATAACAAGTGGGACAGAGGGCAGAAAGGCAAAAAAACGAGTGGGACAGAGGGCAAAAGGGCACCAAAAACGAGTGGGACAGATGGCAGAATGGCACGAAAAACGAGTGGGACAGAGGGCAGAAGGGCACAGAAAACAAGTGGGACAGAGGGCAGAAGGGCACCAAAAACGAGTGGCATTTGGTGCTGCAGACACGCGCGGTTTGGTTACTGGCGCACATAGCAATTGTTGCAGCGCACAGAGAACCTCCACTGCCGCACACAGAGGAAAAAAATTAGAGGGAACATTGCTTATAAGGCCGCAAAGGCGAGACCTATTGGCTATGTCAATGCTTGTTTTGCTTTTCTTGTCCATGGTTTCCATGCCCTTCTCTTCTTAACATTTGCTGTAAACAATTTCTTGGTATCTCTCATTGCTGCAATTTCCGCGTCCTCCACTGATTCTCCTAATTTTTATTTTTATGTTTCAGAGAGCGTGAACTTGACCTGTGAGGGCATCAGAGTGCTTTACACGGTATACAGTGTGTAACATTCAAAAGGTTTAAAGGTCAGAAACATACAAGATCAACATGTATGGTTACAATCACCTTCAGAGTCAGTAACACAACAAAGGTCCCATATGTTCTCGTCGTGGGGAGTTAGTGGTCTGGGAAAGCGGTAGTCTTAGATTAGTCCGGCACAATGTGGTGGTTGCAGGCAGGTCTTAGGCGAGGAATTTACCCATGAGGAAGGTTTTGGTCTCCTTTTCGAAACGTGCTAGAGAAGGGATTTTTCTGATGGAAGGTGGAAGAGTTCCAAATTCTTGGTGCACCTCCGGTGAAAGCCCTGTTGTAGGTTCTTTTTTTCTGAAAGGAGGCAGGTTGGAGTAGGAGGTTTCTAGCAGACCGGGAGTTCCTGCTTCCTCCGGATATCACTAATTTCTGTGCAAGATAAGCAGGGGAGTTTGTGTATGGAGCCTTGGGTATAGTGCAGGCCAGTTTCAGCTGAATTCTGGCCTCTGGAGGGAGCCAGTTCAGCGCTTTCATGTGTGGGGAGATGTGGTCAAACTTCCTGAAACATGTAAGTAGTCTGGGGCCTCATCTCTGTCCTCTCTTCGTTCTTAATGCCCCCATTTGTTTTCCTCTCTGTCCTGCTGCCCACTCTGCCCCTGTTTGCGGACGCTGCACCCATTTTTCCCCTTCTCCTCCCTCCTTTTCCCCTTTTCTGGCTCTTATGACCATTCTCTGTTTCCCTCATCCACAAATGCACAATTCGTTCAGCTTCCTTTACCTTATGCCTTCTTTTGTCTCTTCTTTCTTTTGTACCCTCTGTGCCCCTTTTCTTCATCGCTGGCCCCTCACTTCTTCTTACGCCTCCCCTTTTAGACATTTCTCTGCCCTCATTTTGGCATTCACTCAGCCACCATTGGTTTTCTCCCTCCCACCCTTCTGCCTCCTTTCGGCCCCCGAGTACTTTCTTTTTAGCTGTGTTTTATCTTTGCCCTGCTCCTTGGCACCCTTTCCCCTCAGTGTCACACCCTTCTCACCCCTCTTAGCCCCATTTTCCTTCTGTGAACCTTTTCCTCACGTCCCTTAATTCCCTAATGTCCTTTCTCCTGCTCAGTCCAATATCACTCTGTGACTCCAGTTTCATCCTGCTTTTCCCTCTGTCCTTAATGCACCCTTCACTATTCTTGTAGCACTTAGAGATGTGGAGAAGTCATCTGGAGCTCTGATTTCGAATCTCTGTGAATACGCAAGAGTCACGAGTGAGGAGTGATTCAGAGGTTTCAGGGCTTGCCATTGGTTACCCCACTCCCATTCCTCAGTTCCAACACTCATACAGCCTCCGTGTTGTAAGTGCCTGTCCCACCTAGGGATACCCTCCGAAATGGCATGGAACCTACCAAACATTTCTGCACTGCACAAATCCTGATGATGTTTAGAGTGGCATGGTGTAAATACGTCAATAACAGAACATGCTCTGCAGTCTAAGCCTGGCCAGGTTCCATTAAACTCCACTGAAGGAGAACCGTCCTGTGACAGGTTTATTTTTTAAATCACCCTTTTAATTCAACCATTTTGTATCTCATTTGCACGAAGGTTAACCGTGCAGCCCAAAATGAGTGATGTTTATGTGCAATTTGCATAATCCAATGCAAGTAATCAGTTTCTGTAAACACTGGCGTGTTTGCAAATGTAACTCAACACTTTGCATACTCCGAAAGTAAGAATGATGTTTAACAGTGACACATTTTGAAATTAAGGTTGGGGAAACGGGTGTTCTCAAAGGTGCAAAAGAATGTAATTGTTGGTGAGCAGGCACACATTGTAATTTTTTAGGTATTCATAAACATTCCAGATGTTGTTTCAAAACTAACTTACAAAAACCACCGTTAATTTCCTGATCTTGTTGGACATTAGTTTCCAGTTTAGCATTTATTTGCTGGAAAATAAGGCACAAGAAACTTTAACAGAGCATGCACTCTCACTTGCAAGATATATTGTGTTGAACAAAGGGCTTGTTCTGGTTTAACTATGTACAAGCTATTCACTAAATGGCTAGCTATGTGCCTCTTCAATGTATCTCAAATGCTAATGTATTTATTTTAACTCGTTGCCTGTGATGGTAGTGCATGAATAGCAAAAGAAGTCACATAAAAGCTTAGCTTGTTTTGGGCTTGACGGTAAATAAGAAGCACTAGCTGATCTAGGCTTGAGCTTTTCAGTGGCTTTAGAGCTTTAGTCACTTTCAAGCTTTAAGTGGCTCGCCCACCACCATGGTATATGACAGCACCTTCACATTTTTCATTCTTTGTAGCAAACCTGGATGTTTAGTGTGACACAATTTCCACACCACACAATTGCACCATCACAAAATTTAACACAACTCAACATAATTGCACTCCACATAATATCACTCAATGCAAAATAATTCAACTCCACATAACTACCCACTACTCAACACCACATAAATACACCACACATAAAACCACTGTCACATAGCAGCAATCCACATAAATACACTCCACACCATGCCACATAAATCCAATCAGCATAATTTTACTCAATACCACACAGTTCCACGCTACACATTTTTTCTCCACATTTTCATTCCATGCCACATAATTCGACACCAAACCACATAATATAGCTCAACAACACAACCGCACAACGCACCACATACTTCCAATCCGCACTACAGAATTACACCTCATGCCACGAAATTCAACAGCCTACCACATAATTAAACTCTTCTACATACCACTCCACAACACAATATACCATTTCACATAATTACACTCCATAAAACACAACTCAACGCCACATAATTCCAGTACACTCAATGCCATATAATTGTTATCCACACAATTCCCCTGCACTCCATGCTACATAATTCCACTACACAAATTCACTCCACACCACACAATCCAACCCACATGATTGCACTACATACCATATACATACACTCCACAACAAGTGGGTAAAAAACATAGTCATTTACAATGCCAATAGCTCTAACTCATGCAAATGTAAGACCTATTGCATTTTAAATGCTTGTTTTTTCCCCTTACCACTAGGAAAAACCTGGTGGTAAGGAACAGTAAAACTAATCTAATGCTCGCCTCCCACAGCAGGGGAGCATTACTTTGTTTGGTTTTCAAAAAGAAAATTGGGTTTTGGGATTTTCTTTAAAAAAAAAAAAAAAGAATATTGTTTGCTGCAGGGCTGCAGCTTTCCGTTGCGGCCTGCAGCAAACAGTAAAATGCACTAACAGGAAACGCCATGATGAAAGTTCTTGCCAATGCCTTCATAAATGACCACCTGCTTGTCGGGCATTTATAAATCTGTAGGGCGGAGTATTCTTGGCCAGGTGAACGTAAAGTCCTCCGCCAGGCCAACGGAGAATACCCTGTCCACCAGGATTTAAATCTGGCCCTTTGCTTGCTGATGGTAAAGTTCATGAGTTTCTTTCACTGGCACATGTCTGTGCAGATTACTTCAGAGGTTCTCTGTCTAAAGCCAGCCGAAAGAAAGGCAGTGACTTTAAAACAAAGCCTATCTCTGCAGAAAAAGTGAATATGAAAGATGCACTTGACGGTATGACAGTACATGTCTTGAAGCTAACTGGACCAGAGGCGCAGTTAGAATGATGAACTGTGTATAATTGAAGCTTGGAGCATGTTTAAAAGTCAGTACATCGCCTACCATGCTAATATATATTAGAGGCAGGCCCGGTTCTAGAGGGGGGGCCGGGTGGGCCGGGCCCACCCAAACTTTGGCCTGGCCCACCCAAACATAACCCTTGGCCCTGGCAGTGACGTCAGCAAGGCCAGCAGAATATGGCCACTGCAAGTTAAAACGTTCTTCGAACGTTATCTTTCTTTAGGAGTTGCGTGATTGGGCCTGGGCTCGCACCCCCAATCACGCATCTCCTATTAGGCAGGTGGGCTGTGTCCCCGCCGACTCGTGCAGGTACATTAGGGGCACTGTGAAGGGGACAAAGCCTTTCGTTGGAACTGGATTTGTGGATAATTAATTCTTTTCTGCTGGTAAAGAGGAGTTTGTTTTGCCGTTTCGTTTTCCTGACCTTCCTGACCCCTTGAGCTGTTTGTTTACCCGATCCGGCTGTGACAGAGTTCGTAAGGAGCAGGTAAGAGAATGTGTGGCTATTGTGTTTTTTAAATCTGTGAGAAAGACATACTTAGAACGCCGTGTTTATTTCATTTTCATTTACATCGTGTGTTTAAATCGTTGGTATCATTCATGAGTGTTTCTGCAAGGATGCACGACAACTAAATGTCCAAATAACCTTGGGGATTGTTGATCTTGCTTTCTTTTTTTTGGTTTGTAGTATTTAAATGCAATAGAACTGTAGTTAACGTGGATAGCTCAGTGGGTTACTGCCTTTGTCACAGAGATCCTTTGATACATAGGACAGTGTGATCAAAGACGTGTATACAAACCAGAATGGTATAATTAGATTTTTTTTTTTGTATTGCTAGTTAGTTCGAATTTTCCCAGTATTTCATTATTCTAATGTTGCAATACAGAGTTTGGGCACATATAATTTCTAATCAGTACAGCCAACCACTGGGGTATGCTTTAAATCCTGTGTTTGTGGTTCTCCAGACCCAACCCTCTTAATACATATTGCCACCAGCAGCATGGATGAGATGTGATTCCTACACCTGGTAATCTTCATTAGCTTATGTGACATTCCCTATAGGCTGATTTGGATACTTTTATGAATCATTGTGTCTGCATAATGTGTGTGTGATGTACAGTACTGTGATACCCTACACTACGAGTAGCGCTATACAAGAAATAAAATGCATATGAGAGAGGGGCTATGGAGTGATGATGGGCTCTGTTGGAGGGTGGCAATGAGGGAATCCGAGGGGGCATCATGAGGGGTGGAGATACGGAGAGATGGAAGGCACTGGTGGAGGTTGTTTGTGAGGGAGTCTGAAGAGGAGGTCATGGGGGAGGGGCTTTGGAGTGATGAGAGGCACTGGTGGAGGGTGGTAGGAAGGGATTCTGAGGAGGCGGTCATAAGGGGGAGTTGCTTTGGAGTGATGAGGGGCACTGGTGTAGGGGTAGGAAGGGAGTCTGAGGAGGAGATCATGAGGGGGTGTTGCTTGGAGTGATGATGGGCACTGGTGGAGGGTGGTAGGGAGGGACTCTGAGGAGGCGGTCATGAGGGGGGGTTGCTTTTGAGGGATGGGCACTGGTGGAGGGTGGTAGGGAGGGAGTCTGAGGAGGAGGGCATGAGGGGCACTGGTGGAGGGTGGTAGGGAGGGAGTCTGAGAAGGCGGTCATGAGGGGATTGCTTTGGAGTGATGGGCACTGGTGGAGGGTGGTAGGTAGGGAGTCTGAGGAGGAGGTCATGAGGCAGAGGAGCTTTGGAGTGATGAGGGGCACTGGTGAAGGGTGGTAGGGAGAGAGTCTGAGGAGGAGGTAATGGAGAGGGGCTATGGAGCGCTGAGGGGCACTGGTGAAGGGTGGTAGGGAGGGAGTCGGAGGAGGTAATGGGGAGGGGCTATGGAGCGCTGAGGGGCACTGGTGGAGGGTGGTAGGGAGGGAGTCTGAGGAGGAGGTCATGAGGGGAAGAGGCTACAGAGAGATGAAGGCCAGTGTTGGAAGATGGCAATGAGGGAATCCGAGGAAGGGGAGGTCATGGGGAGGAGCTACAGAGAGATGAGGGGCACAGGTGGAGGGTGGTAGTGGGGGAGTCTGGGAAGAGGGTGGCAATGAGGGAATCCGATGAGGTCATGGGGGAGGTGCTTTGGAGCGATGAGGGACACTGGTGGAGGGTGGCAGTGAGGGACTCAGGAGGAGGTCAATGAGGGGAGGGGTTATGGAGCGATGAGGGGCACTGGTGGAGGGTATTTGTGTGGGAGTCTGAGGAGGTGGTCATGGGGAGGGGCTTTGGAGTGATGAGGGACACTGGTGGAGGGTGGTAGGGAGGGAGCCTGATGAGGAGGTCATGACTGAAAGGGGCTAAGGAGAGATGAAGTGCACTGTTGGAGGGTGGTATCGAGAAAGAGGTCAGTGGTGGGAAACCAATAAATACTTTTGCACCGGCGCTATAATAGACCCTGTAATGTTTTTGCTCATTTAATTAGCAGTTGGGTCATTAGGGCCACTGTGTAACATAGTTTAAAGTGTGTGCTAATTATATTTACTCTTATATTCAGGGTTTTCAGTTTGAAGGTGATTTTACAAATCTTTTTAGTGGGATTATGGAGAATGAAACCAGGTGGTGCCTGATATGGGGCTGGGGACCAAGGTTTGCTGTGAGTTAAAGTGCACGGTAGAGAGACTGTAGAAAATTGATGATCAGGCCTGGAAGGGAGTGTACTGCAGAGTCTGGGGTCAGATGGAGGTATTCATGAAGAGAGATTCTCTCTGAAGGCTGGCAACGAGGCAGACTGAGTAGTGTTACTTGCCTGATACTCCCACCTCAGAAACCTCCTCTGCCCATCAAAAGGACCTTACATGGGATCAAAACACTTTTTGAGAGTATTAACGATTAGAAAGAGATTTGGAAAATAATGGAGGGCCCTGAATCACCTGTTATACCCTTCTATCACACGCAGGAGTACAGTTTTTTTTATTTGTAGGCTACCTCCAGAAGCGACACATTGAGCACGCAGTGGCCCACCCAAATGCGCCCTTGGCCCACCCAAACAAAAATTCCTGGAGCCGGGCCTGATTAGAGGAGAGCTATAGACCACGCGATATGTAAGTGCTTGCATAGAGGTTGCTTTTGGGAAGATGGGGATTTTCCTGTGAACCGGGCCCTTGATCATTAATCAGCCTTATATCCAAGGTTAGATTTTAACACAAAGTGAACCAAGAGATCACGTGGTTTTCCGCTTGGAGAGTACATTTGGTAATTAGGAGGAGGATCATTTTCCCCAAACGCAGGTTTAGCTGGAGAATAACCACCTACTAATGGTGTTCAGTTGGAAAGGTCAATTCCATGAGGGAAGTAATGCAAGAGTAACGTGGCGCGAAATCCAACCACACGTTGAATTGGGAGCCAATGCAAAGCACAGGCGTCACATGGGTACATTCCGGAGTTTCACGTACAATCCGTGAGGCATGGCTCAGGATTTTTTATAGTCTACTACTCATTCTGCCCTTGGCACCCCATACATGAGACTCCAACATAACCGAGGCGCAAGTCAGGAATCATACTTGCAACAATTCATGTGTTTTCTCGTCCATGATTAGCCTCTTTTCGTTTAAGATCTGGATGTGGTCGCTGCATTTTCAGAATTGACATGACTTTCTAGAGAATGTTGGCGATCAAAGGCAAACCCCAGCATTTTCACCTTGCTGGATATCGAAATCTCAATGTCAAAAGACTGATACCCATCATCAGTTTTTAAACCCAAAGGTTGGAGCCTATCACCTTGAGTTCGGTTTTTATGCATTTAGGGTGACCCAGTTGCTGTCTAGCCAGTCTGAAGCTGCAGGTAGTTAATAACTTTTTTTTCCATGTTGATCAGGTCTCATATAAAAATGCAACTTGGGACCCCGTCCATTCCCAATGCGCTTTAGCGTCTAGTGTAAAATTGGCATGTAAATGGTGAATATGATGGAGTAGAGTGGAAGCAATCTACATGCAGTGGTCGTTCAAGGGGCTAGAGTGCACTTACACCAGACTCTAGTAGCCTGATTTGTAAGAAAGTCCCTGCACCATCGCAGTGCAGCTATGATCCACTTTATCAACCCTTGACAGGTGTAACATGAGGATTCCGGTGCTTATGGTGTTGAACAAGGCTAACGGGTCTAGCAGTGCGGTTAGGATTAATTCATCATTATCGGCATCCCAAGGAATTGTTCTCAGAGGTTTAGCAATGCCATTTCACTGCCTAACCTTGGGCTAAAGCTAGACTGACAGGCTGCATGATACAAGATGGTTAGACCACAAACATGTTACTAAAGTCTCTCATATCGTTGCAGGAAAGTGGGGCCCTCGCTTGTATACAATATCTTGATGCGTTTTATGGCTTTAGAGCTGCTTTCCAGGAGAAGCATCCCCCAAGTGTTATTCAGACAACTGGGGATTTGATTCTCCACGACCATACTATTACTTAAAGGATGAATATTGAGTCCAACTACTCAGGGTATTGTAAAAAAACTATAAGACCACTGGGCTCTTAAACAAGTCACTGAATATATTGCCGTGATGGCTTGACAGTCCTCTTTGGATACTACTGTCGAAGAAAAAATTGGAAGGTGTATGAACTTTTACATTTTATTTTGTCTACTTTTCTCCCAACAAATTACTAGAGTTCTAGTAGGAAATTGATCTTTCATTTGCTTCATGGGACTGCATCTATCAATGATGCCATCCTTCAGACCTTTAAATAGTATGAGTAGTGTGAGAAAGTCCTCCATTTTGCGTTGATCACCCCCATTTTTTGACTGGTACTGGTGGTAACTGACTTTGACCGCGCCCTGGGCTCTGCTAACCAGGCCAAGGACCAGTACTCTGATTACAAAGGTATATGGTAATTAGGTGTAATTACAA
The DNA here is from genome assembly GCF_964263255.1 of Lissotriton vulgaris. Taxonomy (NCBI): domain Eukaryota; kingdom Metazoa; phylum Chordata; class Amphibia; order Caudata; family Salamandridae; genus Lissotriton; species Lissotriton vulgaris. The sequence goes on along the minus strand of NC_141699.1, from coordinate 217,359,528 downwards.
TTGCCAACCTACCTGTAATTTCCTAGTATATGGTAGGGAATGTAGGTTTAGAGGCCCAGCAGCTATGAGGCATTTAAGTGTGCACTGCTGTGTTTCCTGCTGTCATTCTAAAAGTCTGCCCTGCTTTACAAGCTGCTTTTAAATTAAAATGACATGCAAATTTGACTTTGGATTTAATTGTACTTCTAAAGTATTAAACTATCTTATTTTTACATATAAGTGTCGTATTTTGACGATGGCTGGGTTAGCGCTTAGCTTTGCTACACGATTCCCGCTTAAATTAGCGATACATAGAAACGCCATTTTGTATGTGTTGGCGGCCATCTTAGATCATGAACGGCCTCGTGGCCGGCGTGCCCTTTAGTCCGTTGTTCGTTCCACTGACCACTTCAGTCTGCCCAGCAACAGGCTATTTTTAGTACTGGTCAAGTCACACACGCGCAGTTCACACTGACCAGTCGTTCCTCAGGAATGTGCCGCAAACTGACCAGTGGGTTTGAAACCCTCCAATGAGCTGGCAGTATTCCGTAATATGCCCTTATATGTACATAATGTTCTGTAACTTTGTGCCGCGTGTACGTTTTATTACCTGTAGAATCATATAAAAGAAGGGGCACACCGATGTTCGGTGTGATACCTCTTGCATTACCGAAGGGTGCTGTATGAGTGTACCACCACCCCATGGGGTCTTAATAAACTTGTTCTTTGACTTTTACAGTTTCCGTGCCAACAGTTCTTGAATGTAAGTGGGTTATCTTCGGAACATGTAGGCCTTGGGAACCCTGATTACTTCAAATTGGCGACCACGAAGGGACTCATCGGCGACTCGGATGCCCGAAGGAGAGGTCGTGACGAAGGCTTGGAAACTCGCCATGGACGCGCGCTGCCACGAGTGCCCCGAGTCTTGGCTGCCACGGTGTTTTTCCTTTCCTTCCGATCTGACCTTCCAGGTGGCGCCGGTCTCCGACTGAGTTTTTCAAGTGTCTGCATCGCTGAGAAAGTGCCGTTTGGCTGATTTGGTTTACAAGACCTTGGCAGTTGGAATCTGGACATTTGAGACTTTGGGTAAGCTTTGTGTTCGGTAAGGTAGTCTTCGGACGCTTACTTAAGTTCTATGATTTGTGTTCGGTAAGGTAGTCTTCGGACGCTTACTGAAATTCTGTGATTCGTGATCGGTAAGGTAGTCCTCGGACGCTTGCCGAAGTCCTACGTTTTGATTTGAGTTAGCTAACATTGTGAATTTGTGATCTTTGAACTTATATGTGTAGTGCACTTCACATAGGCAGGCATGTAGAGATGTTTCTCTAACTTTGTTTTTTTCCCTTTGAGCGGCATATTGGTGTGAAGTACTGTAAGTGCCTTTTTACACGGTGTCACACTTTCGTGATACTTTTTGAACATGCCTGTTTTCAGCACACTCCAAGGGATGTGCTGTCTTGGAGAGGGTACCTCAATTAGGTTAGCGGAAGCACAGCCGGCTCCCCCAGAGGGAACACCAAATCGTGAAATGTACATTAAGCATGGCCTTCCCCCTATTATGTACAGCAAATTATGGCATAAGTATACAAAGGCCGATCCTGAATTGCAATGGCCTCTACATGGGTCATTCGATTTACGTAAAGTACAGTTTGTAGAGCAATGTTTGTTTCAACGCAGGTCTAGACAAAACATGTTTGATTGCGTGCGAATGTGGGAGAAAGCGGTGCGCGAGCGAATGAAGCGTGAAGTTGCCTTGGCGGACAAAGAGCAGCGCAAGGCTGCTCGGGATAAGGCTTTACAGCTTGAGGAGAAAGAGGTTCAGGAGAAGAAAGAAAGGGAGGAACGGGAACGTAAATTGCAGACGACTGGTCAATTTCCTATCCGCCGACCGCTTTATCCTGTCCTTAATAATGAAATTGATGATTTTTCATTACTAGATCGGTCGCCGCCTCCGTATGTTTCACCGACGGCCCCAGCTGAAGATTCAGGTGATGAGGGGCAGGATAAGTTGGAAAAGAAGGGCGTATCTGCTCTCAGGTTTTCTACGGAGAGGTCTGCACATTTACGTAGTTGGGCTCGTAAAGTGAATAAGAAATGTGTTTCTCAGGAGGAGGTGATTGCGGAGAGGAGTAAGTGGTCGGATCTTGAGTTAATGTATTTCTTGTCTTCTTTGGCGGATGAAGTTGTTGTCGCGTATCGTGATTTTTCAGACGTGTTAGAACCTAAAGCTGTCTCAGTACATCGTGAGAATTTGAATAAAGGTTTATTTGCTCTTTCAGATGTCGAAGACCTTTTCAAGCGATTGATCCAGCTGCGGGATGAAACAGTCAACTTGCGGGAGGAGCGAAAAAGGAGGCAAAAGGAGTCTGAGTCGAAGAATAGCGAGTTGACTAAGGAGTGTTCTCTCCGGGGTTCAGATAAGAATTCTGCAATGCATGTTATGCCTATGCGTGAAGCTGCGCCTCTGTATGTTCCACCTAAAGGGGAAGGTACAGATGATGATAAATTGTCAAAGGATGCGAAAGGGTATTTTGTGTATAAATGGGTATATACGCCGTGGAATAGAGCAGACGTAATGGCGTTGAAAAATTCTTTACCTGATCTTCGGAAAAATCCGGCGGCATTTTATGAAGGGGTGGAAGGGGCTATTTCGTCTTGTGTGATGACTCTTGTGGATATAGATTTGTTCTTTGGGTTAATTCTGCCACCTGATATGTGGCGGCAAATTCGTAAAAATAATGATGAAACGATATTGGGGGGCACATGGAAAGAAATTAATGCCGCAGATTTAGACAGGGAACCAGCATGCAAGCCTTGTCAGTTAATTTTAGATCTCCCGGCAGCTATTCTGACTAAATTAAAGACGCTTGTTCCTTCTAAAAAGATTGATTGGACTATGTTGACGTCGTGCAAGCAGAAACCCGATGAAACGGTCTCAGATTTCTTTACACGTTTTGAGGAGGCATTTCATGATTACAGTGGTCAATCTTTGACAGATGATACGGGTCGGCATTTGTTTGTAGATAAGTATGTGGCTAATCTCCTACCGGAGATTGCGAAACGATTGAAGTCGAGTGAAAGTTCCTGGGCCACGGCGACCCCTGCGTCCTTGTTAACTATGGCTCAGTACTATGAGCGGCAGGAATTGGAGGCTAAAGAAAGTGTAGAGAAAAAGGCGAAGGAATTGAAAACGAAGGTGATGTTGGCGCAGGTTCGGGGAACACAGGGTAGAGGGAATGATAGAGGTAGACGGGGTGGAGGAAATACGTCGTATGGTCGTACGGACATAGCGGAGGATCAGTGTGCTTATTGTAAGGAGTTTGGGCATTGGGCCGAAGATTGTCCGGTACTTCGTGAGCAGCGTAGTCAGCGTGGTCGAGGAGGTGGAAGGTCAAGAGGAGGTTATACGGGAGTGAGAGGTGGCGGAGGTGATCGTGGAAAGGTTGAGGAGAGGGGCCGTGGCCAGGATGAACGAAATACGTTTGATAGGCGGAATCAATATCAGATTTCGGAGGGAGAGAATGTGGAACACCAGGATTATGTGCATGCATAGGACTGCGTAGGATGGGGTAAGGAATCAGTTGAAGTGCCGGTAGATCAGCAGGGTCCATATGTAACAGCGGGTATTCTGGGTTCTACTGATCAATTTCTAGTCGACACAGGAGCTACACGTAGTGCTTTGTCGAAAAACTTGGTTCCGAGGGCTCCCCTGTCTGGCGAAATGATTACATGTGTAGGGTTTGATGGCACACCCTCCCCCAGCCCATTGTCCAAGCCCCTTGCACTATGTCTTGACAAATATTTTAGTTTTGGCCAATTTTTGTTATCACCCCATACCCCCAGACAATATCCTGGGTATTGACTTGCTTAAATATTTTCGAGCGACAATACGTTGCGCTCCGGAGGGAGTGCGGGTTATCCTGAATGATAATTATCCTGACCCCGACAGGTTTTACGCAATTTCAGATATTTCAGCTTTGGCCTCTCTCCCGCACACGTTATGGGCGACCTCAGACACGGATGTGGGAGAGATGCGTATTCCACCGATACATATTACTGTTAAGGAGGGGGCCCCTCTACCACGAGTGCCACAGTATAAGATTTCGAGAGAAGGTGAAATTGCATTGACACATATTGTTCAGGATTTGATTTTTGCAGGGGTTGTGGAGGAGGTCCCTTATAATGTTTGCAACAGCCCTATTCTTCCGATCCTTAAGAGAGATACTGACGGCAAAATCTATCGCTTTATTATTGACTTGCGAGAGATCAACAAAATTGTCATTCCTCAATACCCGGTGGTGTCCGATATTACGACCCTGCTTACTTTGGTTCCACCAACGGCCACCACGTTTAGTGTAATTGATTTGAAGAATGCGTTCTTTTCTATCCCTGTTCATCCTGATAGCTGATACCTGTTTGGCTTTACACTAAATAATAAATCGTATAGATTTTGTCGTGTTCCCCAGGGATATACTGAAAGTCCTAGCATCTATAGTCAGGCTTTGAAAAGACAGTTGGATTCCTTTAAATTGCAGTCTGGCGTTGCTCTTATCCAGTACGTGGATGACCTTCTGCTGGCTGCTGACTCTTATGCACAATGTGAACAGAGTACACTTGCGTTGCTTTCCTTTTTGGCACAGAATAATCATAAGGTTTCGAAGACGAAGCTTCAATACTGTAGACCTCAGGTGACCTACCTCGGTCATCTGTTGTCTAAGGAGGGGCGTGCATTAACATCTGATCGAATTCAAGCAATTTTAGACACACCAGTCCCACGCACGCAGAGAGATGTACGTGCCTTCATAGGGTTGACATCCTTCTGTAGACAATGGATCATGGGTTTTTCACATATCATAAAACCTTTGCTAGCATTACTGTCCAAAGCTACACCAATGCCCCTTGAGTGGACAGATGAATGTCAGAAGGCTTTTGAACAGCTGAGGCAGGCCCTTTGTTCCGCACCCGTGTTAGGCACACCAGATTATACGAAACTTTTCACATTGTACGTGCACGAGAATGATGGGTGCGCGTTGTCAGTATTAGTGCAATTACACGGGGATAAGCAGAGACCATGTGCATACTTCTCTGCCGTTCTGGATCCTGTAGCACGAGGGTTGCCTGGGTGTTTTCGAGCGGTAGCAGCAACAGCAGTGGCCATACGACAGAGTGAGGGAATAGTGTTATCACACAAATTGATGGTGTTAGTTCCTCACGCAGTAGATGCTCTGTTAAACCAAACAAAGACCCAATACCTCACGAGTGCACGGCTAACAGGATATGAGCTGACACTTTTGGCGCCACACATTACACTGAAAAGATGCGCTACTTTGAACCCTGCCACTTTATTGCCCTATCCGGCTGAGGAGGGTCAGGAAGAAAAACATCATGATTGTGTTTTCCTGACCGAGGAACAGACAAAGGGTCGTGTTGACTTACAGGATGTCCCACTTCCAGATGTGGATGGGGAACTGTGGGTTGATGGATCGTGTTTAAGGCTGCCAGATGGAACGACTTCCGCAGCCTATGCGATCACGACACTTAAGACAGTGGTAGAAACAGCTAGGATACCACAAAAGTCGGCTCAGGCAGCAGAACTGATAGCCTTAACAAGAGTCTGCGAACTGAGTGCTGGTTTATGTGTGAACATATACACGGACAGCCGGTACGCCTTTGGAGTGGCACATGACTTTGGGCTACTTTGGAGAGAACGGGGGTTCTTGACATCTCACGGAGAACACATTATACACGGAGAACTAGTGCGTGATCTCCTAAATGCGCTGCTAGGCCCAAAGAAAGTAGCGATAGTAAAATGCAGTGCCCACAAAAAGATTACGGATAAAGTGGGTCAAGGAAATGCCTTTACAGACAGCATAGCTAGACAAACGGCTATGTCCCGAACTAGCTCTCCCATGTATGTGGTACAATCGCAGGCTGAGCGATGGAGTGATGCTAGAGCAGAAATATTGGATATTCAAAAATCAGCTACTGAATCTGAACTTGCGGCATGGGCAGCAGATGGGGTACTAGATGACGAGGGTTGTTGGAGAAGCAAAGACATGGAAAAGTGGAAATTGCCTGCAGCTTACTTGCAGGCGATGGTCCAGATGACACATGGACTGGCGCATGTCGGAGCTCTTGCAATCACTCGGCTCTTAACACGAGTTTGGGAACATCCTGAGATGGCTAATACTGCAAAGAGAGTAGTGCAGACCTGCCTGGTATGTCTACAACACAATCCTGGAAAGGGGACCCATACTCCGAAAGGAGGGTTCGTTCCACCTTCTGCACCATTTGAGGTACTCCAAATGGATTACATCCAACTTGAGCGCTGCAATAACCTGAAGTACGTCCTAGTGGTGGTATGTGCTTTTAGCAAATGGGTTGAGGCCTACCCCACAAAAGACAACACGGCTTTGACAACAGCTAAGGTGTTGCTTAAGGAATTCTTTCCTCGCTTTGGAGTTTGCAAATTTCTGTGGAGCGATAATGGGCCTCATTTTGTTGGAAAGATTGTGGAATATGTACTGAAGGGGTTAGGGATTCAGCAGAAGTTCCACGCTGTATTCCACCCTCAGTCAGCAGGTCTGGTTGAGCGGTACAATGCAATGTTGAAGCTTAAGCTGCCCAAAATTGTGGCGTCTACATCGTTGAAGTGGCCAGATGCTTTGCCGCTAGCACTTCTCTCTCTTAGATCAGTACCCCACTCACGAACTGGCCTTACGCCCTATGAGGTGGTGTTTGGGCGCCCTATGAATATCTGGGGGGTGCCCAAGCCGCGATTAATACATGATGTGCCTTGTGTTATGATGAGTGATTATTTGGCACGATTAACAAATGATTTGCTCTCTATTCACCAACAGGTTCGAGAAGCGCTCCCTGATAACTCTACTGGAGAGGGCCATGATCTCCGTCCTGGTGACCATGTTATGATTCGGTCGTTTGAGAGAGCAATCAGTCTGGAGCCCAGGTGGAAGGGCCCCGAACAGGTCCTCCTTGCAACCCGCACCGCTGTACGAGTGACTAACAGGAAGCGGTGGGTGCATTCGACACATTGTCGCCGTGTCTCTCCGGACCTGGTGACTCCTGCTGTGCTGACCGATTACAAAGAGATCCTGGAGAAAGAAAAGAGCCCAGCTGTGACGTCGGCCGAAGTCGAGGGAGCCTTCCCGGACCACACTGTTGCCGGACGAGAATGCTACAACTTGCGTCCTCGATAAGAAGATTTTTGCCTTTTTGAACTGGTTGGTTACCGCTCCAGGTTTGTGAAACGGAAACCGGGAATTCCAAGGGGGGGGGATCAGTTCTGCCAGTGTAGCGACACCCGTCTTGGCCCGGAGAAGAAAACAACGGCTACCTCGGAGTTCAGCACCACATTTTTCTTTTTTAGGTATACACGTATGTGTATGAGACACTTTGTGACTAAATCGAATTATTGAGACTCAGCGAAGGTTTTCAGAACTATGGCATTATCAGCAGTGCGAGATAAGAGACTCGTGGGTGCCCTTCTCTTTGTTCTGACTATCGTAGTTATTGCGGCAATAGCCTGGGTAGTCGAACTTGTGGTACCTGCACGAGAACATTTGCTGCCGACTACCCCGGCTCCATCTGAACATTTCCATTTTACCCTGCCTTATCATGAAGAACGGCACCGACAGACTTATCTGAACAATAGTTTTATTCAGATCCTACATCATACACACAATATGACGAACACTTCAAATTGCTGGGTGTGTGGGATGTTGCCTGGGCATCAGAAGAAAGGGGGTACTCCACTCATCCCTCTACCGTTTTCGCATAATGGGTCTTGTAATGCATTTTATACTCTCCTCTTTACTTTGAGATGGCCCACAAAAGGGGGAGTGCTTTTTCGTTTGAATAAATTGTGCCATCATGATCGGGATGGGTATCCACAAGCTGAGGGTACTCGATTTGAATATGAGGAGTACCGCCCTGACAACGTGTCTGCCTCACGAATGTATACCAGCGAAATGTCAATGTATCGAATGCGCATGTTATCAACGTTATCGCTACCAAAGCAGACCTATGTATACGTAATAAAGGTGTAATTTCTGTTGATAGAAGTGAATGTAACACTACACTTACGTTTGATAGTCCTACTGGTATATTGTTTGTCACTTCCCGAAATACTTACTTTATCTGTGGAACGAAGGGTTATCATCAGCTTCCTTTGGGATGGTCAGGCACTTGCTATGTGTCTTTTGTATTGCCGCCTGTATTCATTGCCCCACCCATGTATCACAACAACTACGTCCTCTACCACGACTTTGTCTTGAATCGTGATAAACGCTCCCTTATCTTGGATGATGTTGACCAAACGGACACTACCTTGCAACAATATGTGGACTTCAATTTGGGTTTGTTCTCTTTCGTTGGGGCAGCTTTGAACAGTCGAAAGATCCGACGACTAACTCGTGTTGTTGAGGCTGTGGCTAACATCACTGAAGAAGTACAGATTTCTAGAATTGTTGCGCTTCAGAATCGAATGGTCTTGGATGTAGTGTTAGCTGATCGTGGGGGGGCATGTAGAATCATCGGAAGTAGCTGTTGCGTTTACATACCTGATAATTCACCTTCTGTATATGATGCCATCACTAAACTACATAAGATAGCGGCTGAAATACATCCAGATAATGGTACTTGGACTCTGTCAGGATGGTTCTGGTCAATACTCACCACCTGGGGATGGAAACTGTTAACGATTCTATGTATTATTGTGGGAATTCTGTTTTCTATTTGTTTATGTATCCAGTGTGGCCCAGTTTTTTGTTCTATGTGCCTGTCAGTTTTTGTACCCTCGAGACGAGCTCTTGCCCATGATAAAATGATGCTTCATAAAGAAGTAACACAAATAATGCTAATTGATGTAGAAGATGAACACCCTGACTATGTCCACTATGAGGTAGCTTCAGCTAAACGCTAAAAGGGTCGTCTGTCGTATTTTGACGATGGCTGGGTTAGCGCTTAGCTTTGCTACACGATTCCCGCTTAAATTAGCGATACATAGAAACGCCATTTTGTATGTGTTGGCGGCCATCTTAGATCATGAACGGCCTCGTGGCCGGCGTGCCCTTTAGTCTGTTGTTCGTTCCACTGACCACTTCAGTCTGCCCAGCAACAGGCTATTTTTAGTACTGGTCAAGTCACACATGCGCAGTTCACACTGACCAGTCGTTCCTCAGGAATGTGCCGCAAACTGACCAGTGGGTTTGAAACCCTCCAATGAGCTGGCAGTATTCCGTAATATGCCCTTATATGTACATAATGTTCTGTAACTTTGTGCCGCGTGTACGTTTTATTACCTGTAGAATCATATAAAAGAAGGGGCACACCGATGTTCGGTGTGATACCTCTTGCATTACCGAAGGGTGCTGTATGAGTGTACCACCACCCCATGGGGTCTTAATAAACTTGTTCTTTGACTTTTACAGTTTCCGTGCCAACAGTTCTTGAATGTAAGTGGGTTATCTTCGGAACATGTAGGCCTTGGGAACCCTGATTAGTTCATAAGTTACCCCTAAGGTCTACCCTAGGTGCCTCCAGGGTTGGGTTCCATATATAAATAAGCTGGGACATTTTAAAATAATGTTTTATTTGCCCTGGTGAGGCTAAAACTACTATTATTGCTTTTCCCAATGAAGCCTTTTGGCTCCATAGGCTGACATTCGAATACTGTAATTAAAAGTAACTATCAACACGAGTGAACTAAAATAATAATTCATGGACTTAAAAGATTGGTAATGATAAATCCAACAACTTGTTTTAAGATCGTAACTAATACAGAAAAGAAGTTATATAACTTTCTTTTCTATGAGCCAAATCCCAGCCTCCAAGTAGCCTCTCCTGTCTGGCCAGCCCTTAACAGGCTTAGTAAAATTGCTTTGATGAGTAGATAAGTGGCCTGCTTAGAGACAGGGGTTATCTATTGGGGAGAGCTCTGCAGCTGCAGAGAATAGACCAGGAATGAGGCTGGGTAAACAAACTGGGCTTCAAAGAGTGTGGGACAGTAAAGAATGCCAGCCAAGCCTACCCCCTCTTCCTGTACAGCCCCCAGCCAGATGGAAGCCAAAGGAATGGAATTTGCAGGAGGTCTTGAAGATGACTGTTAAGGGTAATGAGCCACATCTTACTCCCAAAAAGAGAAATTCTCCATCTTGAATTTTAAAGTGCAGTGCTTTGTGGGACAAGAATATGCCACACTTTGCAGTCATGCTTTTGGGTGGCACCCTCTACCCCATTTTTGGGTGGCCCCCTCTACCCCACTTGTTGCCTTAGAGCACTGGATAAATATGTGAGCACTGCAGAGAAACTCTGATCTGCTGCCTGAAACTACAAGGAGATGGACGACTGCCCTGCTGGAACCTGGTCTGCACCCCTAAGGATTGCACTCTGAAGGTCTGCTCCTGCTACACACTTGGGAAAACAGCCCTGATAACTTTGTCTTGCTTCAAAAAGGATAAAGGAGTGGACTCGATAAAAGCAACAGATTTACAGAGCTCACCTGCACCATCTCCCCAGGAAATCCCCAGCCTGGAGAGCAGCCAGTGGACATTTAGGAATTAGGCAGGGTGTATTATGGAAATTGTAGTCCCAAACTTCCAAGGACCTTCTGAGAGCTTCTAGACTCATGGATTTGTGTTTTAAACACGTTGAACCCTCACGAGGAACTTCAGGAAGAAGTTCCAGAAGTTTGGAAACATTTGGAGCAACTTTTGGTAAAAGCTCCATAAGGTGACCAACCTGTCAACGACAATCAAGCCGTCGACCTGCGACCCAGGCCTGGATTTCAGGTTTGTCTGGCTGAAAGCTCTGGAGCTCAAGACTTCCAAGATTTCACTGAGGCCCCATGCTGAGCCAAGCCGCTGTCCTCTCAAATCCCAATCAAGAGGAGATTCGAAGGACCACGAGAGATAACCCTACAGAAAAATGTCTAAATGCAAGTGCTTTTAAGTACTAGAAAAAAATTATTCTTTCAAAATTCATATCTCTGGCTCCCTATATAGGATGTTATCATTTTGATGTCAATTGTATTAAAAAAATATTTCTAACTTTTATAAATTGGGTGTGGATTTTTCTTGTGTGTTTCATACTTATTTAATGTATTGCTGTTTTTAAATGGTTTACACACTTTCTCCCAAGTTACGCCTGCCTGCTTGCAGCCAGCTACCAAAGGCTGATCTAGTGGCTAATGGACCTTGACAGGACCTTATATTGCGTTGGTGGCCTTATTGCTAGTGGTAGATTGTTAGAACTGGGATTTCTGGTTGGCTAGGGCTTACGCTAAAGCCAGGCAGAAACCAATTCTAGTCAGGGAAAGGGAGTCACATGCCAAGATAACCCCTGCTCACCCCCTTGGTAGCTTGGCACGAGCAGACAGGCTTATCCCGGAGGCAATGTGTAAAGCATTTGCGCACGCACACAACAGCAACATTCATCCTAGGCACACCACAAAAGGAATTCCACACAAGGTTATATAAAAATAACTTTGGTATTGTCAACACATCAGATAGTAACCACACAATATACATTGTGCCAACTGGCACGCGCAATATTCACACAGGATTATTTACACCAGGACAGGGCCACATGGGCCACTGTCAGAATCAACACTTAGCAGAAATAGCACTTCTAGAACTTAGAAGAAGTGTAGCACAAAATAACAATTATAGACCACAGCCCGTAACCACTGGTAACAGGTAGGTACAACCTACGCAATACTAATAAATATGGGCATAGATCACGCATGGACACATAACCTCTCTAGTATAACATACTAGGCAAAGCAAACTTCTAAGCATGAGCACCTTTAGAAGTATAACACAAGCATAAAGGCAAAGCACATTACGCAGCAATCATATTTAGGCCTAAACAGTATAACTACAGTAGGCAATCTCTCACTAGTCTAAACACATTAGACTCTGCCTCCTAAGAATAAATCACATTTAGGGGCGTAACTCACAGTGAGGTAAACTCTCACTAACATTAACCTACATAGGTAAAATAACCTCATAATCATAGTAACATCACATTGTGCAAAAACCACATTAGGCAATTACCATTATAAACATAGTAAAATCACATTGCACAGAAATCACCTTAGGGCCTTTCGCCCTACCCACATACCAGCCCCCTTGCCAACTAATAAAGGGACTCAAAAAGCCCTGTGTCCAGAATGTCAGGGCGCGCTGCCACGCAGCGCCAGTCAGGGTGCGCCACCGGCGCAAACCTAAACGTTGCAGCTGCCCACTAATTGCTAGGCAGCTGAGAACAATCACAAGGGTCTAAACGCTGAAGCTGGCACTAAGTGCTGCGCAGCTGTGAAAGCCCTGGCACCTCTGTGCCCCTTCTGTCCCTTTCAGGGACTCTCAAATTGCGCCTAAACGGTGCAGCTGCCCACTAATTGCTTGGCAGCTGGAGACAAAACTGCAACAGGGGCTCTCACTAGCCCTTAGAACAAATCTGTGCCATCTGTTGGAGCCCCACAGGCTTTGAAACTCTGCGCACGTTGGAGCCACACAGGCTCTGACACAACACATGTCCCAAGCGTTGGAGTCCCCCCTTTTGGGACTCGTGATCAAAAGAAAGGCCCCCTGAGCCTCTCGTGGCTCGACAACAAGTATGCTGTCTGGATGGGGGAGCATCGTGGGCTCTAGATCACCAAGAACGCGTTGGGGCGGCCATCCGGGGCCGCCCTGCCTGCACCAACTATGCCTCCCTAAACTGAGGACAGGACACGGGCCATCGTTAGAACCTACAAGGCTCTGACACACCTTGAGGAGAAAACGGAGGAGCGGCTCGCTGCCACGGGGCCGCACGAATGCTGCTTCGATCAGGCACTGCCACCCTCGGAGCTCCCCGCCTACCCCCAGCCCTTCAACACTCACTGGGCTGGTCGGGGGGACTCTGCTTCACTCGCGACTTCCTCTCCTCTCCGGCCGCACTTCCTGGTTGGCGTCCCCGGGGCTCTCCACAGCTACAGGAGCCCCGGCCACGGGAGCACGTCACTTCCTCTCTCCCTGGGCTCGAGGAGGCGGGGTGGGCTCCCGACCTCCTCTCTCCCGTGGCACCACTTCTGCCTCATGGCAAGCCCCACTCCTGGCCCGGCCGGGCCTGCCTGACTTCCGGTTTTGCTGCGATCGCGGCAGGGATCACTTCACGGGGGCATTACGAGGGGTAGGCACCCTCGAATCTCAAAATAAAAACAGAAACGGGGTGGGCACCCGTTAAGGCAGCCATCAAAAGGGGTGGCAACCTTCAATTAAAAATAGCGCGAATCGGGCGTAATTCAGGGTAGGCACCTGCTAATCCATAGTAAAGCACCAAGGACTCACTCGGGGGCACGAAGGGCAGGAGCGCTTCCCTCCTAGGGAAAACTACAGCGCTCTGCCCAGAAATAAAAACTAAAGTGCTCTCATCGCGCTGGGGGTACAGACAGACCCACAAGTCCCCAGAGATGACCCCTACATCAAGAAGGGTCCCAGCAGTCCTGAGGCATCAAGGAGGCAGCACAGCAGCTCCTAATAAGAAAAATCCTCCAGCAATTCAAGGCATCCAGGGGCTGGGCAGGGCCCAGGGAGGCAAGCCTTCCCCCAGGCCCAAGCAGCAGCACGCCCCAGGCAGATTCCAGTCAGAAACAAGAACATTTTGACACAGTCCCTTTTTATACAGTCCAAATCTTTGTCTAAAGGTGCAGGGTGGGGGCAAAACCGGGCACAGCTGGTTTGTGAGCACTCTTGATGAGCTCAGCCACCCCTCCCATTCACTAGTCAGGCCAGGGTCATCAGTCGCACCACAGGGGGCGGAGCCAGTATTGTGTGGGGAAAGCCCAGCCCTATTCAGGTCCCAGGTGCACCCCTCCCTCACATCAGCATGCTAATCTCTCCACTCACCACCGGGGCAGACCCATTTAGACTCCTGGAGCCAGGCTCACCAGCCAGCTCCAGCCAATCACCTGCCAGCACACTCACTGTACAAACATGCCAACTTCCACAAGTGGCACTTCTACACTAGACACAATCATGACGCATACATCATTGCGCAGCATTCAATCTCACGAGTTCGCACATACCAAACTCTACCTTGCACTCCCCACACATCAGGAACTACCATGGTCAAACATATTCCCCATGCATTCCAATGGGAGGGCAGGTCATTCTCACCACATACACAGAGAGCGCACGCACACTGGACCACAGTGAAAAAGTGCGCAGAGACCTAAAATCACTAACACCAGGTTACAGAAACAGGCTAGGCAAAAGCAAAAAGTTTTGGGGTGAACCTGCCAAAAAGGGCCAGGTCCAACATAGGTGCATACTTATGCCTACCAAAAATTCACCATCCAACAATTAGTATTTGGCCTCAATGGCTACAATTTCTGTTGTATACGTTTTTGTTACTGTATCGATTTGCTTAATATTTTCACTGAGGTCTGGCCGGTATGACAGCACAGTTTTGACACCGATTGCAATTTCATTTGGTATCAACTGTAATGGCAAAAAACATAAAAACAAAATTGCAAACCGTCAAGGGAAGATATGTAAAGATTTGCTCTTTGGACACTTCTTCAGAAACAACTTATAACTTGAGAGATGAAGTGTTAAATGAAAACTGTGCCAAAAAGCATTAAAGTGTCTACCATTGTGAACTGCTATGGCTTTCCCGGAGCAGTAGACCTAGACACGATTTGAGGCAGAGCGTAATGGAACACAAGTTGGACATAGGAACCAGGTTTGATCCGGTCAGAGGTTTAATCTTGAGACTTAGGGGCAGATTTAGATTTCGGAAGGTGGCCTGTTTCTCCGCCAGGGAGCTGGGGGAAATTACTCTGTCGCCCTGATAGAGATGTCGCTTACTGAATTTATAAATAACCAGCAAGCTGGTGGTCATTTATAAAGCATTAGCAGGGACTGTCATCACAGTGGTTCCGGTAAATGCCTTTTGAAGTTTGATGCAGCGCTACAGCAGCAGGACGGAGCCCTGCACCAAACGATTTTCTTTTGTTATTTTCCAAAATACAATCCTGAAACAGGGTTTTCTTTTTTAAAAATTAAAGGAAAATGGTCCCCTCACCATGGGAGTCATCTCCCTGATGGGGCGACCAATTTGACCTGTGTGTCTGCCCATCAAAACCCGGTGGGCAAATTTAGAGGTCTTTCTCTGATGGCCCTTCCTCCACAGGGCTGTCAGAGGGGTTTAATCATAGCGGAGACTGAGTTGTCTCTGCCATGATTAAACCGATGGTCCGCCCACATCTAAGTCAGGCGGCGGATCATTATCTCAGCAGTATAAATACTCCGTCGCAGCGGAGTATCTATACTGCCAAGATATAAATTGGTAGAGTAGTAAATGGAAGTCCAAAATATTCAGTGGGGCAAAGCTCTAGTAGAAGAAGGCTCCATGAGGTCAGATAGCTGTTGGTTGTGATCCTAGTGAAGCACAGATTTTGGTGGGAAAAACATTGAAAGGGAGAAATTTGAATTAGATGACCTCTCAGTGGACAGATACTTTTGGCACCTTCACCGAGTCAAAGTTCTATATCCGCACCCAGTCACTTTTGGAGCTTAGAATCCTTGAGTTGGGCAAGGCTGCAGGCTGTAGCCAAAGAAGGTTCCATGAGGCTTCACAGCCTCTCTGAGAGGTCCTGCTTAATTAGATTTACTGCTGCGGAGAAGCTCTGAGCCGGGAAAAATTAATCTTCAGCCCAGGGGCAATGGGATCGTACGAGAAGTCCAGCCAACCACTGCCAGGGGTTCCAAGATTTCAGGAATAGCAGAGGCCAACAGCAGGGCTCCGGGCAGGTCTAGTTGGAACTGGTCAGCTGGGATTCTGCAGGCAAGGATTTTTGTAGCTTGCTGCATCTGTGTAGCTTGAACAAGAATATGACTATTGGAGTCTACTTTCTTGTGCTGGGTACAAGAGGGAGCAGGACCAGTCCTTCAAGACTCATCTAAGGTCTCAGACCACAGGTTGTCCTCTTTGGATCTTCATCAGGACCATCAGTATTCTGAAGAGGGAGCCAGGGGATGCCACATTTACACCTGGCATTGGCTTGTTGGAGGGGTGAATCCTGGCCCCTCCCTACCCAATGGGGTAAAAGATCCCAGAGGTAACCCTACCCAATTTTCCAGCAGTTCCAGTCTGCCCTACTGCAAACAATCTCACAGTGCTTCTCACTCTTAAACTCCAAAATTGTGAAACCATTCCCGCGTTGTACAGGCCCTGCGTGCCCACATACAGGTAGGGCCAGAGTAATGAGCAGCCCCTCCTCTGTGGTCACTCCAATCCAGTTTTGGTGGAACCTCTCCTCCCACTGGAATTGGTGCCTGCCTGGCTGGGGAAACTAAAGAAGGGGTGTGTGCAGGTGTCTGGCATCTGTCTGTGACATGGAAGACCCCTTTGAAGTAAATTAAGTTCCTGGGCACAGACCAAAGGGTCCTCCTGCTAAAGAAACAAAAAACTTGCTAGCACCCAGGCATTTGTCCCTGCTCTGTGAGTATTTTTCATACCTCATTTAGTGCCCTTCACCAGCTGGAAGTTGAAGGCGCAATTAAATTAGCCTATATGATTTTCAGGCAGGGAAAATAATTACTTTTCGAAAATACTTACCAAAATGTAGACTCTATTAGATTGGGCTTTTGATAAACATTAAAAAGAATTGTTGAATTACGTTTCTAGCTGATCCCTACCCTAAGGCCCCCATACCAGTATTTAATATTTCTTCCTACTATTTCTCTGTGGGCCAGCCAACCTTTCTAAGGTAAAAACAGTTTTTTAGTGCTAGTAACTGGAGAGACAAGATAACATTACATTTCTACATGCTCTACTTTTAAATTCCTTGCACACTGCCTTGTGGACTGGAAGTCCTACTTAGGGTTGACTTATTAATATTTTAAAAGAAGATTTAGACCTATAAAACTGGCTTATTTTGACAGGTTGAATTGCAACTTTTACAGTGCTCCAACCAGACTACAATGGTAGGTCTGAAGATATGTTTGCGCTGCCAGAGTATTGGATGGCAGAACTGCAGTCCACTTTTGGAATTTAACTTCCAGGCCCGGAGTATACATTGCACCCTATATTAGGGACTTATAAGCAAGTCAGATTTGCCAGCTTAGGAGTATACCAAGTCAACCATGTTAAAAGGTGGAGCACAGGTACTCCATTAATGGTCAGAAGGGATAACATGCAAACATTCTAAAGCTTGCAAAAGCAGACAGGCCAAATATCTGGAATTACACCACACAAACAAAGGTAATTTCCTACAGGGTCCTGTTGTGTACCCTTTTGTGTAATCACCAGTATTAAATTTACTGATGGGCCTCCCTGCTTGCTTCTCTGGAACGAGGCATACTTGGAGAGTTCATCACTTGCATCCTGAACTTTAGGAACAAGGATGCTATTGTGCAACCAGAATGAGTTAAGGGTCCCCTACAACAATAATAAAAAGCATCCTTTCCATTTTTAGGCGGTTTGGAAAAAACTTGTGATCTTATCTTAAATGGCATAAGTCTGTGCTATATCCTTGATCAGCCTAGGACCAAACTGCAGGATACACTTCTACTTTTCGTTTTCAAACATATGGCTTCAATGTCTTGGAATATATGACGAAAGGAGTGTAGATGACTTGTATAGGATCCTATCAGATTTACAGAGAGATGCCCATCATTGGAGGCCGTTGCCCCTCACTACTGGACTATCACTCTAAATAAAATGGAATTATTACCCTGTTTACTACATATGCTGCAAAATACATGCATTGTGTTTCTTTCTTTCACAGCTTTTAATGCTTTAATCTGTACAGTGTTATAGGATGGGGGGCTCTAAGCATTGGAGTATGTAAACTGACTAGAGGAGTGCCTGATGGAGGAATACCTCTTTCAGACTTACAAAAGAACTTCTGAGTAACCCATCTAGTGGTAATAAATGATTTGCCCTTTGCACACAAAGAGGAACCTTTATGAGAACAGACATGCAATAGGAGAAGCAGGATACCAGGATGCACTCTATAAGGGAGGGAGACAAGCGGGCCTGACAACACAGAGCCATGGCGATTGGCCATGGATAGCGGCTATCAGAAGGTTTGGATACATTGACTAGTTACACCTTCTTCTGGAAGACAAGCAAATGGAGTGATCTAAATGCATTCCTTGGGTTCTTTGCTTGGGATATATTAAACATCGCTACACTGGGAGATGTCTGAGGGCCTAAGGGATTGAAGACTTTCGCATAGATGGTTGAGTTGTTCATCCTTAAGCCTAAGCAGTTATTCAAATGTCTGCGAGCTTGTGCAAAAAGGGATGCCTAGATAACTGACGGAGCCCCAAAATAAGTCAGGCCTTTTTCAGAATAGCTGGTCTGAAAAGCGGACTCCTTGAAAAAATATTATTAACAATTCCCTTCATAAACTAAAGAAAAATTGGATGGACGACCTGATTGGAATGGATTGGGAAGACATTCTACAGTACCTAAGAGAGGATGTGATTCAAACAGATTTAATGCTAGTCCAATTAAAAGTGGTTCTATTACATATGGACTAGTTTGAAAAAGATGGGAACATGGAGTCTGAAGCTTGTCTTAAAAGGATGGGCAGGTGGGAGACTTCTTTCATAGTGTGCCCTAAAGTGACGAAATACTGGCAAGATATTGTTCAATGCCTGCATAATTAACTAGTACTAGTGTTACGACCAAAGGCCAAACTTGCAGTGATGGCCATATGGGGAGAAACCACTCTGTCAAAATACAATAAATTACATCATAACCTGGGGCTACTGGTGGCACGACATGATAAAAACCTTGGAGAAGAGATCACTCAGACTGCAGCATTGATGCCCTGGTGGTCAAACAAACTGCTGTGTGGTAGTGGAAAGATTTCAGTATAAATGTGTAGGATGTCGATGCTCTAAAAGTACAACAAAATATAGGGTCCCTGAAGGGAGTACTGTGGAGATTAACACACTAGCAGATGTATTGATATGATGAACGACTGCCCAACTGGTTCTTGAGAGGGTTCCCATGCTGCATCTTTTTAATTCCAAACCCAGGATCCTTTTTTAATAAGTTACTGATAACGGCAGATATTAACACCGAGATATACTTTTAAAATAGAAATGTAATGAGGCAGCGATATGTAAGGTATTGCAAAACATATCTAGTCCTAATAATGTATGCCATCCGATGTATGAGAAATCTGATTTTGAAACAAATGCACTTAACTAATCCCTATTCTTTTTTAATACAGCATGATTGATGAGCTGAGTATTTGAATTTATCTTCCAAATAAAACAAAACAAATACTGAAGAGTGAATAAGATTTTTTATAAAAAGAATAATTTACTTAAATGGACAATTAAAATACCACATAGCAAATGTATTGATACCAACCAAGGACACATGTAAAAGTAAATTATACATAGGGCACCATACTTTTTATATGATGAGGGGGCAGTCTACCAGTTTAGTAATATTTTCTTATCACTACAGGAAGGCAATGCGGTACAGTGAACCTTGATTTTGGTGGTTTTTGTATACTGCATGTTGAAATGCAAATACAATGGGTTTAAACAATGATGGCATACTGTATTACTGTATTTTAGGCCAGGCCTACAGTGATGGCATACTGTAGTACAGCCTTTTAGGCCAGGCTTACAGACTGCTTTAGTTGCCTCAAACACCTAATGTAATTAAAAACATTAATTCTTAAAAATAAACACACACAGAGGGCCAGGGTCTGTGGGTCAGCACTCTACATCCATTAGTCTGTTAAAACCTACATTTACACTTTGTTTCTGTCCACTAAAGCATGCAACATAAGAAATATGGTCAGACCATGGTAGCCATTAGTTAACTTTCATGGTGAGTGATGGCTTATTTAATGATCACATGTGCTCATGCACTTAAAAAGAAGTGCACCTGGGTGACATTTCTGATGTTAGAAAGTCAAAGGGCTATCCCTGGAAGGGTTAATGAATAGGAATATTAACACTCAACTTACAATATTCCTATCTCATTCACTCACAGCATGCACTCGATCAATTTCTCAAGTCACTGGTCACAAATTAGATTATAACCTTTTCAGTCTTTTTTCTTAAGGAATAAAGTTGTTAAAATTTCAGTATAGAGTCAATTGGATTCTACTGAAAACTGATAGCATAAAAACATCTTAGTATAAAAAAATTATTTAAAAAAACATAGTAAATTACACTTGTGCAACATATTAAAAAAAGAAATACATTTTATAAGTTGTCCGAAATAATCATACAGTAGATTGCAAATAAATTGTACATAAACAACAGAACCCCCCTATTGTAGATAGAGCACCTAATGTTGCTACAGATTGTCTGATTCAATAGCCTTTACATAAATTCATAAAGACTTCCAGTGTTATAGAATACAATATATCTGGAGTCTCCTAGGCTTTATTTGAATTCTGTTTTAGTAAAGTGCGTCGACGCGTTTCGGTGTTTGAGCCCGCAGATGTGGTCACACCTGCATCAGGACAATATGTATTCACTTGGGGTCGTCAAGTTCAATAGACTGGTATTCTTTCTCTCTATTAAGAGTTCTAGTTCTTCCAGTCTTTGTATGCATTCATTTTCAGCCAAACACTATGGTCAGGAGGTCAAGTTTTTTTGCCAACTCGATGTTCAGTCGTATTTCTTTATGAAAGACTGTATAGACAGATCTTTTTTTTCCCTTCCCCTGTTTCTTCGACAGGCAACTGGATAAAATGCTCGGGTTGGTTTCACTCACTACTTTCAATTAAGGGCTCCTCGTATAATTCGAGGCACCTGCTTCCCCGTGGTTCCCCTGTATGTCCGGACTGCCAATCGTGTCCTGGTACCGGCTAATGGAACTCGATATGTTCTCTCGGTTTGTAGGCAACGTCGCCGCCACGGGTACGTCTCGTCTCGGTTTTTCCTGTTCAGGTCAACAAAACATAAATAAAGTGACCCTTTTTTGGCCTGCGTATATTTCCCTATCAAAAGTTCTAAATTCAAGCACTGCTCAATGGTGCCACAACCTTTTCTGAACCCAAACTGACAGTTAGTTAAGATCTCATTAGTCTCTGCCCATTCCTCTAGTCTGACTAAAAGGACCCGACTCATAATTTTGACAGATGAGTCCAGTAAGAATATTGGCCGATAATTTTTGGCGTCGCCCCGGTCACCTTTCTTATAGATAGGGACGATTATTGATTCCGCCCAAGTAGATGGTATTTTGCAGCAAACAGCTGCATTGAAAATCTTAACCAGCAATGGGCCCCAAATCTCCGGGGCGGTCTTATACACATCTATCGGTACCCCATCAGGTCCCTGGGCCTTCCCTCCCTTACTGGCTCTTACACTAACCATAACCTCATCTATGGTGATATTTAAGGCTATGATGGGCCAGCCTTCTCCATAGGAGGCCGGTCTATTACCCGAGTCAAAAATAATGGAAAAATGTTGAATCCATGATTCCATACTCACATTTGATGTGAGTTCTGGGACCTTTTCGTCGTTTAGGAATGGGCTGTTCACCGTGGTCCAAAACAGAGTACAATTCTTCAGTTCTGCTGCTTGGCTAAGATTGTTCCACGCTACCTGCTGTAGTTGGCATGTCAACTAGTCGCTCAGTTTGACCCAAGTGAAATTGGTTGACCAATCCTTAAACAGAAGATTCATATGGCGTATAGATGGACTCCCCATCGAATTCTACAAAACATACATGGACCTCTTAGCCCCCTTCCTTAAAGAAGTGTACGAGGATGCCCTTGATGCTGGCATACTCCCCTCTCCATGAGGGAAGCTCTCATCACCTCTCTTCTTAAACCTGGGAAACCAGCCTTGTATTGCAACTCCTACAGGCCGCTGCCTCTCATCAATTGCGATACCAACATTTTAGCTAAAGTTATAGCCATCCGCTTAACCTTGCTAATGGAGAAGTTGATCTCCCAGACGAGGCGGGCTTTATCCTGGGGCGTGCGAGAAAACACAGCCTCTGTACCTTCTTTTCTATCCTACATAACGTTGATCCTGAATTGCCTTTGGCGGCGGTCTTCCTGGATGCCACAAAGGGATTTGATTCAGTTGTATGGGATTACCTGTGGGGAATTCTACAGCGAATGGGCTTCCCTCCACTGTTTCTCTCCTGGATCAGACTTCTATACCAACTCCGCACTGCCAACGTTCTCCATGGCATCAATCTGCTGCCTTCCCCATTACCAGAGGCATGAGACATGGGTGCCCTCTCTCCCCCGTTGCTCTTTGCCATAGCGGTTGAGCCCTTGGCGTCAAACTTACGTCAACATCATCAGGATAAGGCACTGCGTTGCCAACTACGCCAAATATTGCTTTCGCTTTATGCGGATGATATTATTCTGTATGTCAGGGATCTGCAGGAAAACATAAACCCGCTCTTGCCTGAATTCATTGTATTTGGGAAACTCTCTGCGACACAAATAAACTGGAGTATGTCGCAAATATTCTCACTCACTCCTGCGGCTCAGTAGTTTCCCCTAGATTTCCCGCTGGAGTGCTGTCACTCGGATATGCGGTATCTCGATATCCGTATCACCAGAGATAAGGAGGAACTGATGCGCCTCAACTATGGTACTGCCCTAGATTGCATTACAGATAGCATTACTCGTTGGATAGCCCTGCCTCTCTCTCTAGAGGGTCGCGCTTACTTGTTCAAAATGGTGGTTCTCCCGCAACTATTGGATATGTTTCTCAATATCCCCTATCACCCCGGAAGGCATTTTTTTAAAGCGCTGCGCTCTGAGATGATCAGGTTAGTATGGGGAGGCAAGCAACCATGACTGCAATGGAACATACTCACCAGGCCTCACTCTCGGGGGGGGGGGGATTCGACGTCCTGAATTTTGAACTCTACTACATATGCGCACAAGCGCACTACGCTTATTACTGGGTCCACTCCCCGCTATATGCTGCATGTCGCTGCGGAGCAATGGTTGGCTGATCCTATACCTCTAGATGGCGCACCATACAAAGTTCCCCAGTCACGGGATGAGGCAACCACTACAATCTCCTGCACAATAGCAGCATGGAACCGTAACTTGGCTCAACTGCAGTGCCCCATTCATTACTCGCCACTGCTCCCACAGGCTTTTAGCGCGGACCCACATCAAAACATGGGGTGAACTATATAGCAACTTACAATTTCAGACACTAGATAAAATATTTCCTGAAGGTTAGCCATCTTCCCTGGATGTATTCCTTTACGCGAGGCTCCGCCAGGGCATGCAATCTATTACCCCAGACATTCCCCTAGAGCCTCCCCCGCTGGTACATTGCACCAGATGCTCAGCGCAGCTTCTTCGAATCATATGGTATCCACACTATACCACACCATACGCACACTCCAGGCTGTCTCACCTTGCCCCTCTCGTGCGCACTGGGACTCGGAGCTAGGACACAAGCTTATCGATGAACAGTGAGCATACTGCTGCCTGCAAACACAACCAATTTCAGCAAGAATCAGATTGCGTATTTCGCACTTTAAATTCCGGCATCGTCTCTATTACACCCCTGTCAAGATGTATAAGTACAAATTGAGCGACACGGACCACTGTGATAGATGCAGGGCACCGGGGGTCGATTTTCTTCACTTGGCTTGGGATGCCCGGGGGTAGGTGAATACTGGGAACTGCTTTTTACTGCCCTAGACCAGATGACTATGCTATCATTGGAACGCACTCCGCTGGTCGCCTTATTGGGTTACACTGCATTTATTGCTAAGTCGTACCGCCGCTACACTGCCACTGCTTTGTTAATGGCTAAACGCTACGTGGCCTTCAGATGGGGCAGGGGGCGAGCGCCAAAATTCAAGGATTGGCTCACTGACCTGATATACTGCCAAGAGCAATTGACTACCTATGCAGAATTGCTCCCCCTGGCTTCACGTCCCAGGGACATCTGGGATCCCCTCAGAACTTATCTTCTTGCATGCCCAGCGGCCACCCCTGAAGCCATTACAGAGATGCAGGAAGTTTAATGCTAACAAAACAGGTGATGGACAGAATGTGGATCAATGTCACACATTCACCCCAGTCCGAAGATCTGGGCCCAAATCCATCGTTTTTTTTTTTTTTTTCACTCCACACCACCCTGGGTTAGACAATGGCGATATGCAAATCAGCTCTGACCCTGTGCCCCATGGGAACAGTCCAGTCCGAACTACAAAAGCCATGTCCTTCCCAGAACGGAATCAAGCATCCGAGGACCGGACCGGTTTCGAGGTAACACCTCTTATCAGCCCGGCTAGCTTGATTCCAGTGGTGTGGAGTGCCTGGGACCCACGTCTGGGCATCCCCAGCGCACTTAGGGCGGCAATCGCAAACAAAACAGGTGATGGACAGAATGTGGATCAATGTCACACATTCACCCCAGTCCGAAGATCTGGGCCCAAATCCATCGTTTTTTTGCACTCCACTCCACCCTGGGTTAGACAATGGCGATATGCAAATCAGCTCTGACCCTGTGCCCCATGGGAACAGTCCAGTCCGAACTACAAAAGCCATGTCCTGCGCACTTAGGGCGGCAATTGCAAACAAAACAGGTGATGGACAGAATGTGGATCAATGTGTGACATTGATCCACATTCGGTCCATCACCTGTTTTGTTTGCAATTGCCGCCATAAGTGTGCTGAGGATGCTCAGACGTGGGTCCCAGGCACTCCACACCACTGGAGTCAAGCTAGCCGGGCTGATGAGAGGTGTTACCCCGAAACCGGTCGGTCCTCGGATGCTTGATTCCGTTCTGGGAAGGACATGGCTTTTGTAGTTCGGACTGGACTGTTCCCATGGGGCACAGGGTCAGAGCTGATTTGCATATCGCCATTGTCTAACCCAGGGTGGTGTGGAGTGCAAAAAAAACGATGGATTTTGGCCCAGATCTTTTGACTGGGTTGAATGTGTGACATTGATCCACATTCGGTCCATCACCTGTTTTGTTTGCAATTGCCGCCGTAAGTGTGCTGGGGATGCTCAGACGTGGGTCCCAGGCACTCCACACCACTGGAGTCAAGCTAGCCGGGCTGATGAGAGGTGTTACCTCGAAACCGGTCCGGTCCTCGGATGCTTGATTCCGTTCTGGGAAGGACATGGCTTTTGTAGTTCGGACTGGACTGTTCCAATGGGGCACAGGGTCAGAGCTGATTTGCATATCGCCATTGTCTAACCCAGGGTGGTGTGGAGTGCAAAAAAAAACCGATGGATTTTGGCCCAGATCTTTTGACTGGGTTGAATGTGTGACATTGATCCACATTCGGTCCATCACCTGTTTTGTTTGCAATTGCCGCCATAAGTGTGCTGGGGATGCTCAGACGTGGGTCCCAGGCACTCCACACCACTGGAGTCAAGCTAACCGGGCTGATGAGAGGTGTTACCTCGAAACTGGTCCGGTCCTCGGATGCTTGATTCCATTCTGGGAAGGACATGGCTTTTGTAGTTCGGACTGGACTGTTCCCATGGGGCACAGGGTCAGAGCTGATTTGCATATCGCCATTGTATAACCCAGGGTGGTGTGGAGTGCAAAAAAAACGATGGATTTTGGCCCAGATCTTTTGACTGGGTTGAATGTGTGACATTGATCCACATTCGGTCCATCACCTGTTTTGTTTGGAAGTTTAATGCTAGCACTATGCAATGCTCATGTGCACCGCAGTCTATACATCCTACATCACCTTTCCCTCTCATCTTCGCCCTCCTCTCCCAGTGCTCTGGGAAACACACTTCGCAGGTCTTGCTCTGGTAATCCTGGTTTCGTTGTTTTAACAAACACTATAACCCATCCTCATGATGCATGTCTGACTGGAAATCAAGACCTGTTTTAATAGAGATGTAGGCCCTGTTCTACTGTTTTTTACGAGCATGAACGCAAGTATCGCAAAGACATTATGAACTCTGTGAACGCATTCCTACGCCTTGTACAGCCGTCAAGAGGAAAGTATGACATTTGTATATTGACCAAAATGTGTGTGTTTCTACATGATAAAAGCTATAACTGTATGATTTCATGTTAACAAAAATCCAATAAAAACAGTTAAAAAAAAAAAAAAAAGATCCATATGGCATATTTTTCCGAGCTGTCTAGCAAAGGATTCATTTCTACCTATTCGATATTCTTCAAATGATACCATTCACCAGTTTCTTTTGTTTTGGGGGTTTTTGTTTTTGAAAGAGCATTGCAACTGAAAAGAGATCAGTGAGTGATATGTCTAACATCTACTTTTGTTGTTAGAATGTGGTCTTTACGATTGGAAGACTTTCATTATTAAGGATCCAGCATGGAATTTGTTCATCCACATGGATTGCTGAACTAATCTTCTGTTTCAGACCCAAACCCCAATAAATGGTTCAGGAGTCACTTGATCTTAGGGTCCTTAATCCCTATATAAACATGCATAATGAAGGTGTAAGTGTTGTCATTGAATACCAATTAAATCTGATCAATATCAGCTCACAAGGATCAATAGAAGGCTTTTTTTTAAGTAAGTGTTGCCTTTTTAGTGTAAGGTGATCTACAAAGCATCAATTTCCAGGAAGGAGTGCCCTTTTTGAACCAGTCAGGGAGTACAGCAATGCTGTTAAATGCTGAGAGGTTAATTCACACACTGAAAGTAAGATGCAGTCCCCTCTCGCCACCCTAAGAATTCGCCTAATGGTCTAGTGAAGGTGTTAAGCAAGCAGTATCTCTCAAGTGTTTGAATCTTGCAAATGAAGACCTTTATACATAAAAATGGAGCAAATTCAGAGCAATGTTGTGGGTTAGCTTTCAATGCTGCCTTTGTACAGCTGCTATTTAAAATAGTTACACATAATTTGTGTTTAGCATCAATTAACTGAAACTAAAAGAAATCACCATTGGTTTCTACAAACGGTCTTTTTTATGCTTTCACTCCATTTTCAATAAACCAGGAGTCTGCCCTTGCTTCTGCTCTTTCAATGAAGGAGAATTAATGAAGATTTAAAGCAACACTCAACTGTGTACCTGAACCTTTTGCTTTGCTAGTGTAACATTTTTTACTACATAATAAAAGTAATAACTTATTTTTCACACAGCGTATAGGATGCTGTGTTGGAATGTCGAAGTTATGCAAGGGTAAATATGTGTATGTGTCTGTGTGTGTGTGTGAGTGAAAAAAAGACATGATGTACTTACTGGATCTTTTTCTAAATGTGTAGCCTTTACTAGCATATACATTCCTAATGATTTCGAAGGCAAGCAAAATATTTTGTCGGATTTTCCTTTTTCCTTTCACCTAAATAGTCAACCAACGTTCAAGAATATTTCAGGGCGGGATGGGGTAAACAGAGCAACCTGGTGTCACTTAGACATATAGATTACTGTTAAAAATATAAACTTGAGTTAGCAAATTTGAAACACTAAATTGATACCACAGGCGAAGAGAAGGATGAATTGGTATATGCTTCAGCCATGAATAGTTATTTAAAATCAGATTCAGTTTGTCATGCAGTCACATCACAGAGTATAGAGACAGACTAGACTGATCACGTCATCCTACACAATGGATCAATACAAATGATTGTCAATTTATGAGCTATGAAAGGATCTAACTCTTGGCATTTATAAATCTTTGTGCGCAGGATAAAGAATACTGCTGCATGAGCTCAACTAGTTGCGCTTCTGGTGCCCTGGTTGCGTGAACCAGTGTGTCTCCCATGAGACTTGGAGGGAATGTAGTCAGCACTCTCATGCCACTGACTGTTTATTCTTAGAAATTATGCACTTGTTAATGGTTGTTACTGATGCTTTTGTGATAGTGTGATTTCATTAAATTACTGCATTTATCAATTAATGTATATTTTAACTGCGGTGATTTGGGTGTGTCTACTGTTTCTACGTAGCTGCTCCCACTTGCCCTCATTCAAAAAATATGTTTGGGTTAGGAGTTGACAGAACTTAGGAGGATGGAAGACTGAGATGGCTTTACAGGGATTCAAATTGTGACCTGCAGCTCACAGTAAGCAGTGTCAGCAGGAAGAGTTTAACTTATTGAGCAGTCCTGCCAGCTATACATTCGACACAGACTTGCTTTACTGGAAATTTGCCCATTCCCTGACACAACTTGTTGACCTTCTCGGTGCTTCTTTCTCATACTCTATGAAACCACCTCAGTGACACGCAGCATGTTACAAATGTAACATTAACAAATAAATAAAAACAAAACGTGATACTGATATCCACAAATTATGACTTGCACTCACTAGATGTAATAAGATGCCGTGTATGAACGCAATGGATGCTCTGGTAAACTGCAAATGCATGTCCCAAGTTCTTCAATGGTCAATTAACAAGATTTTTTATTATATCTACTTCGTCTGAAATGAGGACTTACCATTAAAGAATTTTATGATGTCTGTAAAATCCATATTATTTTCTAGAATAATGTCTCGATACACTTCCACCAGAGCCAGGGCTATAAAAAGGACGAAGTGGGAAGAAGAGACTTGTTTCGCAGACCAAATAGTCTCCCAGACTGAAAAAACGTCATCATAAACTAGTTCTGTGGGAAGGAGAAAGAGAAACACAAAAAGACAACCAGTTAGCATGACACTTTGGTATGACTTTTTTACTATTTCCTAATGACATAGACCCTTCTGTTGTACAAACAAATGTTTTAACATGAATTCTAGAAAATACCTTAATATATGGTTTTACACCAAGCAGTTGACTTTTTTCTTTTTGAAGACATTAGTTAAACTCCTGACGATTATGCCTTGTGCACACTAGATTGACTGTGATAGGACACCAATTGGTCAGAAATAGGGGCCCTGATTAACAAACATATTGACATATGTATGGCTGGAGTCAGGATCAGAGTACATTGTGGCCCAGATCAGACTGATTAATATGCGCACTCTTGTAGAAAGGCAGATTTTCAATAACTGTAAATATTTTGAAATCCAATACGTTCTGTCTGTCATTTGCTTATGTCATCTCCCCCCAGAAAGGCTAAAATATTTCAGAACTGTAGCTGGCAATGTTTGTTATAAATACTATAAATTTAGTGCATTAATTAATCAATGTAGCATTCATTACTAATTTGCATAGAGGAAGGTTACACTGTCGTTCTATTCTGAGAATTCACAATTAAATAAACATATCAGACGTTTTAAGTACTATTTTACAATATCACTACGTTTTTATTTGTTATTTTGAATCTTGCCAGCAAAGAATGGTTATTTCATGTAGATTTTTCTATTAAGCTATAAGTATCTTTGTCAAACGTTGGAATCTGAAGGTGACTCTTTGATATGAATTAAATCTATGCTGAACAAGAGTAATTGTGCTACTCGGTTACTAGTGGGACATACCTCTTTTGAAGTCCAGAAGAAACCACCGATAACAGAAATAGAAATGAGTGTAGTCCCCATTTTGATGCATTAGTTCAAAGAGCTCTGAATCGAGAATCTATGGACAAAATACAAGGTTAGACGCAGAAATGTTAGATCTAGGTGAAGTTTACACTATTTTATATGCAACAATTAAATATTCAAAAATGTTCATTTGAAAGAAGAAACTATTCATTTAAATAATAATAATAATAATAATAGCCCTGGAAAATGGTGAAGCTGCCTTAATACTAGATTAGGCCTCAGGAGTTTGATATGTCAGAGAAGTCACAGATGCCTCACTGACACTGACTCGTTTGGTTTACTTTCAAAAGAATTAACTATCATTTATCTTATAGGATCTCAGCACTCGGAGTATACCACACATCATAGTTAATGTTCTAGAATAGATTTTTCATGTTTCTATCATCAGATGCAATGCTATTGTAATCGACCATTTGTGGGGCTAAGTAATTGCGCAATAAGGCTCTGTTGCTCGAGCTTTGTTGTTATAAGATGAATCAATATATAGATGGTAGATATTAGGCAGAGAATAATTGTCTTGAGGGTTTCTGATGTTTAACACAGTGCTACAGGTAAAAAGAGCCAGATCGGTGGTGAGCTCTAAATACTGAACAAAACACTTTAAGGTCCCAAAGATTGATTGAAGGCCAGCTAAAAGGAAGCGCAATATAGTCAAATCTTTACAAACCACACTCAGATGTTCGGTATGATGGTGTACCAGCTGGAAGTGCTATACCATATTTAATGGAAATAATGTCCATATGTACGATGCTAAAGAGTGAAATTGCTCCACGAATTTAAAGGCGCTATTAAGAAAAAAATCTTACAAATAAGCTGAATGTCAATTATTGCATGTTTGCCACCAAACCAATGTCGGAAGAATACATGAGCCCGAAATAGTATGTCTATGTTTTTCATAGGATCCACCCTTCAGAGACTCAATAGAGGGTTTTTGATGCAGGGGTCATGTGCATTACCTACAATGGTTGGAAGCACATAGTATTTCTTAAATACCCCTCACACACCAAAAGGGCCCTTGGTGTCATGCTTCGTCATAGGAGCCGCGAGGAGGAGACGTTCGTGCGAGGCAGTATCCTGGTGCATAGTGCAAATAAAGGCACTTGTCTCCCTCCTTTCAAAGGCTCATGAGGCATTGCCCTTTCATACAACAAATTAACCTTCAGGATATTCCTTTTTGGTATCGTATTTTAATTAAGACACGTCTGTCTCTAACATGTACCATTGCCTACCTGTATATATATTAAGGCCCACATGCATCAAGCATTTTTGGAGTCGCAACCGGTGCGATTCCTTAAAATCGGCCGTTTGCGATTCCAAAAGTGCTGATTGGGATGCATCATGCTATTTTAGAAATTGCAACTTTTTTGCGATTTCTAAAATTGCGATAGCATATAAGAAATCGCAATTTTGCGATTTCTTAAATGCTATGCATCATTTCCAAAAAATGAGCGATTTTTAAAATTGGAAGTGCAAATTGCCACGAAGTTCAACCTCGTGGTAATTTGCGAAATTGTTTAAAAATGCACAAAAATGCATTTTTTAAACTGTTAAGTTACAGACACACATGTCCTTAGGACATGTGTGTATGTAACTTCTACTGAAAAGTACATTTCATGGGTGCAGGGGGGGGGGTCATTTAGACCCCCCTCTCCACCCTTGAAATGGATTGATGAATTGCGATTTCAAATTGCGAATTTGCAATTCCCATTCATTCCTATGGGCATTTTGGCCCAAAGGAATGAATGGGAATTGCGAATTCGCAATTTGAAATTCGCATTTTTTATGCGATTCGGTAAAAATAGCAATTTTTACCGAATTGCATAAAAAATGAAAAAATAATCATGCATAGGCTTTTGCGATTTCTAAATTACGAATCGCTATTTTTTGCAATTTAGAAATCGCAAAAGCCGATATTGATGCATGTGGGCCATTGCACTTTATAAAATTTGACATTGTCAATAGAGCTATGTGAGAACAGAAGGGATCTGTTAACCTGTCCTGTAGAAGAAGCAGCACACTTCGAAACATGTTGACACACACAGGAGGGTTTGCACATTGAAGCAACCCACCTCCGACCCACTTTTTTAACAATACCGGCGCCAGGGAATATTAAAGACTTCGACTCCACAGGAGCTAGGTATTTTTTAACTCTCCTTCACTCACCCCTGACCCTTCCACTCACTCATTGCTACACCTCACATAGTCAGTAATATCATTGCTCCTGCATATTCGTCGGTTGTAGCACGCTGTGTCCCGTAGCGGGGCGCGAAGATCCCTATGATGAAGCATGACACCAAGGGCCCTTTTGGTGCATGAGGGGTATTTAAGAAACACTTCCAACCATTGTAGGTAAGGCACATGACCCTTGAATCAAAAACCTTCTATTGAGTGTCTGAAGGGTGGATCCTAGTGTTTATAGTAAATCAAATGGGCAGCACTTGCAATGTGGCACTGAACAGCAGTGGCACAGAGCCCAAAGCATCTAGACCACCAAAATGGAGTCCATGTTTAAGATACATTACAAGGGGAGGACGTATCCACCCCCGGTGTTCGGTTAGGCCACTACCAATTAGCTCTCTCTTTTGTTAAATATAGTATTTGATTTACTAGTCAGACTCTAGTACAGTGCACTATGTGTGCCCAGGGCCTGTAAATCAAATGCTGCTAGTGGGCTGCAGCACTGATTGTGCCACCCACAGAAGCATCCTGTAAAATGTAACCCAGGCCTGCCATTGCAGAGCCTGTGTGCAGTCTGGGACTGCCATGTGTTCTTGGCAAGTGCACACACTTGCCAGGCCATAGCCTTCCCTTTTTCCACATATTAGTCACTCCTAAGTTAGGCCCAAGGTACTCCTATGGGCAGGGTGCATTGTATGTGAAAGGTAGTACATGCTGTGATGTGTGTGGCATGACCTGATAGTGAATTACTGCCAATTTCGTTTTTTCACTATTGGAAGTCTACCTCTTCCCATAGGACAGAATAGGGAGTTTGTTTATAACATCTTAAAAACATAACTGGCCCTGGGACCAAGGTAGGAAATTAAAGTTTAGTATGCCTTAACACAGAATGTTTAAATGCATCTTTTAGTGAGGGTGATTTTTACATTCCGTGTTTGAAAATACCACTTTTAGAAATTAGGTATTTTATTCCATAACCATCCAGTGTGCCTCTGCTAGGTTTGTGTATTGCATGTCTGTCTGTTGGATGACAGGGGCTGGAGAGAGGCAGTGGCTCCAGAGAGCCTGGTGAGTCAGGGCTGGGCTGAATAGGGGATTCAAAGATTGCTGCCCGCGCTCTCCCTCGCTGCTGGGGGACTTCAGCACCCAGAACCCACTGCTGACAAGGGAAGGAGCTGACACGTACCTAAAAGCGCGCACCGCCACCAGCGACGCGAGACGCGCCCGAGCCAAGGGCGGGCCCATTCTTGCCAGTCACTGACAGGATCTGGAAGGGCTGGGCCATTTCATTTTTCTCCCGCGACTCGGTGTGGACCTATGTTGGTTGGCGAAGCCTAAGGTACTGTCTTGCTGGTGGTTTGCTCTTCGGTCATTTTGGGCTTGCCCTGGGACTTACAAACTTTCGTCTTTTGGCTCCTATATCTAGCACCGAACACCCTTATGCCTTTCGCCATTTAAGTAATTCACTACTAGCATTTGTTTTGTATTTTTTAAGCCTTTAGAGCCTAGAAGTAGTGGGTCCTTTTAGCTATTACCGCTTAGATATTATTAGGAATATCTGTATCCAACTCAAATGGGGAAACGGAAGACCTTGGAAGAGAGTGGGGAGGGAAGTGAGGGGTGGTTAGACGTGACACGAGGAAGAAGGCAAAAAAACAACGGAACATTGTTGCCAACAATTGTGTCATGGACCGACTAGACACCCTTATTAATGAATGTGAGGTCATTTTAGAGTCATCTCCCTTGAAACACGCTGATAGCGTTAATAGCAATTATAACTCTAGCCTAAAAAGGAATAGCAAACACACTATTGCTGACATGTTTTGCAAGTCATGGAAGAAACAAATACCAAATACATCCAAAGGGGTGCAGGAGCCCAGTGCTAGTCTACAGACTGTAACTGAGCTTGGGGAACTTTCTTTAGGCGAAGATCACGTAGCCCATACAGATCCAATAGTTATTTGTACAAATAGATTCCAACCACTTGGGGACTTGCAAAGGCAGAACGGGACGAAGAGGATCCCCCAAGGCTTGAACAAATTCAATTGCCTCCAACTCCAGATGAACAAGCTAATGTCCCTGGCTCACATTTAGAATGGCATACTATACGTCTAGAAGTTATTACGCTGAGAACTGAAGTGCGGGCAATGAAGGGTACATTAGAGGAGATACTATCTATGGTTACATTTTTGGCATCTGAGGTAGAGCCACAGGGAAAGGGTGGCTCCCAGTGCGCCAGTGATCCAGAACCCTTTACAGGTACTATTGCTAAAGTTTCGGTGGGCCTCCCGGCCACTACTGGCTCTGTTGGCAATAAAGCAGTGAGAGGGGCAAAGTTAACTCAAAAGTCAGCCTCAGCTATGAAGAGTTCGAGCCTGGCAATCTATATAATGGCAAGGCGCTCACCCCCCATTGCAGTTAATAATAGCACTACTTCATACAGTCCATTAATGGTAATTGCGAACTATCCGCCGCTTGGTCGTAAATCCAATCCCTATGGGGGCTTATCGAACCAAGGACCTGATTGTGGCCTAATAGAGAGTGTACACCTAACTTGCCTAATCCTTTTAAAATGTATATGGCAAATGTCCCAAAAAAGCAATCCCAATGGAGGGTTTGAGAATAGGGACTTGTTAACTAACAAAGCTATCCATTGTATAAGGCATGTTAGAGGTTGCCGTTCAGTAATTAGGGATGATATAATAGCCACACATAGGAATTCTTCCTCTAGACAGTCTTATGATTGTATTGAACTCACAATGAAAAGCACAGATCTTGTAGAGAATCTCTTCACGTTCTCCACCTGGCTATGATACCAGAGCTACACTGAAACCACCCAGATTGCAGGGAGATTCCACTCTTGAGAACAATGATTGACTAGGGCCAAGAGAAACACTTACTGTGCCTTTTGGGCCTAGTATTACATTGACTAAGGATGCACCTATTAAGCGGGCACTGATTGCTAAGAAGGTTCAGGGTCTATCTTTTCAAGCAGAAGGTGCTCCGTGAATGGTTACTTGACCAGCACAAAAATATTTAGCGCTCCAGACCTTTGACCTACCATCATCCGTAAATAGAATTTTAAGGTGGAATATCACAGGCCTTAGCACGAAGATGGGCTCTCACGAGTGGCATGGATTCATAGAGGCATATGATATATGCCTCTTTCAAGAGACCTGGGGCGAATTACCCCAGTTCAAGGTTGAAAATTTGAATTATTCTGTAGCAGCAACTAAGGGAGCTAAAGGGAGGCCCTCTGGAGGATTGACTATATGGGTACGTCAAGAGCTTGAGGTTGATATTCAGGTTCTACCAACACAGAGCGAAGACATACAGGCCATTAGATTGTCCGTGCGAGGCCATTTTTTTTTTGAAAATTTCTTTATTTGCAAGTTAGGTATCTGCATATAACATAGACATGTACACAGTATTTCTCCGCATCGTGACATATATTTCAGTATACATTTCAATCATTTACATTTTCCGTTTTCTGCTTCCAAGAACGTCCCAACTCCCCCATTCCCTCCCTGTACCCCCCCCCCCCCGGCACTTATCATTCCATTTAACAGCAATACGTTGGTTTTGCATCAATATGTACAGTACAATCTGTATCCAGCAGGGGTACCGGTCCCCGGTTACATCATATATGCATATCAGATCATTCCCAGTGTGTCTGCAGCTCAGTTCCCGTGTACTCCGGTCACGGGCGTAGTATCCCCCTGTGAGACATGACAGGTACAGGCTAGTCCTCTTGGTCTAGCATGCCTTGCTCGAATGCTATAAGCAGGGCATTCCATTCCATTGAGATGGGATGTTTCCTAAGGCCTCTACTCTCCTCCCTGCCTAGTTCCTGTCCCTCTGCCTTGCCCCACCTGATCACCTCCCCGCTCCAGGTCCCTATGTCTGGCGGCCTTGCTGATTTCCATCTCATCGCCACTGACCTCTACGCTATCAGCAATGCCAGATCCACAAATCTGGATTCCACACTCCTCTTCTTCTCTTTGTGTCCTATCCCCAGCATGCAGTAAGAGGTGGATGTGTAGGGTCTATCCGGTATTATATCATTCAGTATGTGATGTATCGTACCCCAGTAGTGTCCCAGCGTAGGGCATTCCCAGAACATGTATGTATGTATGTATGTAAATGTATAGGCATTTATATAGCGCACTACTTACCCGGAGGGTCCCAAGGCGCTTCGACCGCTGCGAAACCCTTCCTGGCTTCCCTGAGAGATGGTCCCTTAATGGGTATCTCCAGGGTGAGACCAGGCATCCCCGGCGGTCTGGTGGGGCCGTTAGTGAAGATGAGGCAAGCTAATGCCCAGAGTTGCTGAGTGTGATCGCTGATCAGAGTGGGCACCGAGGTGAGAGAATTATCGAGTATGCTGACCCTGGTCCAGAAACCTGCCGCGCTGGGAATCGAACCCTGGTCCCGGGCCGTCCTCTGCTCTCGGGTCTGCCGCCTCTAACCAGTGAGCCACACTACTTGCCTGCATCTTCCCGCCGGCATCTGGGGCAAGTATCGGGCGTAGCCGGGAACATCATGTGAAGTCTGCGGGGAGTCAAGTATGCCCTGTGTATAATCATCAATTGTATAAATTTAAACCTGGGGTTCCGAGACACTTTCTTCGGCAATTTCAATACCAGGTCCCATTCTTTGACGCTCAACGCCGCCCCTAGATCCTCCTCCCATCTCAATTTCAGGGGTTGTAGGGGGTCAGCCCTGCCCTCCCGTATCCCAGCAGTCAGCCATTTTGTCAAGTGTCCGCCCGCCCCCATGAGGTACTGCATAGTGACCAGTGAGTTGGTGGCGGGCTCCATCCCATCTCCCGCCCAATGGGTGCCTATGTAGTGTTTCAGTTGTGCATGCTGCAGAAAGAGCGTCCTTGGCGCCTGGTGAAGCCTGGCGAACTCCTCAAACGGCAGTAGCCTGTTATCCGAGAAGAAATCCCCTATTTGTGTTATCCCCGCCTCCTGCCACACCCGTAGTCTTCTTTCCGTCATCGGACCTGTCCCCAGCGGGACGCCCAACAGTGGTATCGAGGGCGCATAATTTGACCGTCCATTTGCATACCTGACCGCCCTCTTCCAGTACATGAGGGCCAGTTTGAGTAGGGGTGGAGTCGTCGCCGGTGCCTTGGCCCCTGGCAGTAACAGCCGATGTATGACCCCCCGGAGTCTGTCGTCCTCTATCATGTTCAGTTCGTGTAAATTGCGGCCAGCCAACCAGTAAGCTAGCCATTGCAGTTGGCACGCACAGCTGTAAGCGAACAGATCAGGCACTCCCAAGCCGCCCCTATCCGTGGGTAGTTGCAGTCGGGTCATGCTTATGCGTCTCCTGCCCTTTCCCCAAATTAGGTCAAGTAGTAAAGTGTTGAGTTTCCTAAAATATGGCATAGGGATAGAGACTGGTAGATTCGTAAAGAAGTACAGGAGACGCGGCAGCACCACCATTTTTGATATAGCCACCCTCCCTGCCACCGATAACGGTAAAGTAGTCCAGAATTGTACCCGAGCGGTTAGGTTAGTCAGTGCTCGCCCCAGGTTCCCGTCCAGCAGGTCCTGTGGTTGGCGGTATATCTGGAGACCTAAGTACTTAAATGTTACAGGCGCCACCTGAAAACAGTGCGGCGGAAACTGGACTTGTGTCCCCGCCACCGGGCCCCGAAAGCCAAATCCATATGATTTTGTCTCGCTGATGGCGAGGCCCGATAACTCGCGGAAAACCTCAAAGATCTGTGGCAGTGGTGTCTCCGGGTCATTTATGTCTCTAAGGAAAAGTAATATGTCGTCGGCATACGCCGATATGACATGATGAGTGTTGAGCCTAGTAATCCCCACCACAGCCGCCATAGTCCGGACCTTCAGCAGTAGGGGCTCCAGGGCGATTACAAACAGCAATGGCGAGAGAGGGCACCCCTGCCTCGTGCCTCTCGCAATGTCTATCCGATCAGAGATACAGTTGTTGGTCCGAACCCGTGCCGTAGGTTTCCGGTACAACAGAGATACCCAGGCTATAAATCCGGCGGGTAACCCAAATTTGGACATGGCCGCGAACATGTAGTCCCATCTGAGTGTATAAAAGGCCTGCCGTAGGTCTAGCGAGATACAACCCTCAGTGGCACTTCCCCCTGCGGTCGGAGACATGAGTTGGTGAAGCCTCCGCAGATTTAGCGCCGTGCTCCTGTTCGGGACAAACCCGCATTGATCGGGGTGGATCATGTCTGGGATGTGTTGAGACAGGCGCATCGCCAATACTTTACTGAGTATTTTGGAGTCCGTGTTCAAAAGCGACAGTGGTCTGTAGTTGTCAAGCCGCAAAGCATCCCTCCCCGGTTTCTGAAGGGAGACGATTAGGGCTTGCAGTGTCGTGTCGGGCAGACCACCGCTCTTCAGTGCCTCGTTATATACCTCATGAAGGCGGGGGGCCAGCAGGTCTATGTACGTTAAATAAAGCTCCGCCGGGAGTCCATCTGTCCCGGGTGCCTTGTTTCTAGGCAGAGCCCTGATTGCCATTCTAATTTCCGCTACCGTAATGGGTTTCGCCAGCTCCTTGCTATGCGCCGCTCTCAGTTGAGGAACGCATACATCGGAGAAGAAATCCTCCAAAGGCGGTTCTGAGAGTGGAGGGTGCGGGCCGTATAGTTCAGCGTAGTAACGCCGGAACGTCGTGTTGATATCCCGCTGCCCTTGCACCAATTCCCCTGCGGGATCCTGGATCTCCATGATAGGGGTAGCTGCCGGTGCGTCCCTGGTCAGGCGCGCCAACAGCGCACCTGCCCTGTCCGCCTGTGCGTGATGTCGTGTGGTGTATTCCCTATAGTCGAGGACCCTCAACTCTTCTAGAAGTTCCGCATACTGTATATTAGCCTCCTGTAGTTGTGTGAGGGCGCCGCCCGTGCCTGCGGCCTCAATTTCCAGTGCCGCTAGACTGCCCTCTATCTCTCAAAGTCTCCTCAGTACCTGGTGTTTGATGCCTACTTTGGTGCCCATGGCCACCCCGCGAATGGTCGCCTTGAAAGCGTCCCACTCGACCTTCCTGGAGCTTGCTGTACCCGTGTTTTCTGAGAAGTAGTGTGCGGTAGCATCCGACAGGGTGGACTTAAAAATCGAGTCTTCGAGGAGGCTAGGGGACAATCGCCATGTCGGTATGGGGGTAGGTATTCTTCCCCATGTCAGGGACAATTCCACCGGGTTGTGGTCCGAGAGTGTCTTCCCCATATGCCCTACATGCACAATGGACAGCGTAAGTGTCTTGGAGCAAAAGATGCGATCTATCCTGGTGTGGAGGTTATGTGGTGGGGAGTAAAACGTGTACTCCCTGTGCGATGTATGAAGTGCCCGCCATGTGTCCACCAGGTCCCACCCCTCGGCCCAGCGTGCCAATGCCTCCGCCTGCCTTCTACTCTCAGCTGCGTGCAGAGGGGGATGAGATCTGTCGAGTGTGAGATCTAGTACCGCATTGCAGTCTCCACCTATAATCCAATCATACTCCACCCAATCCGATAGCGCTCTACCGAATTCCGCAAGGAACTGCGATTGCTCCACATTCGGGGCATACAGGCAGCCGAGCACTACACACACACCATTCAGCAATCCCTTAGCTAGCACGTAGCGGCCTTCCCTGTCTATCTTGGACTCAATGAGTTTAAACGGGACCGAGTTGTTAATCCAAATGGCTGCCCCCCGGGAAATTGCCGAGTACTTAGTGGCGAGGAGCTGGCCCTTCCATTTCCCCAACATTTTGGCCCCCTCTGATTCATTCAGGTGTGTCTCCTGCAGGCATGCTATGTGCACCCGCCGCCTACGCAGTTGTGCCAGAACTCTATGTCTTTTGTGTACTGAGCCCAATCCCCGTACATTCCAAGTGCAGACCACATAATCATTAGGGGACGTCATTACCCCGGATGTCCTCAAAATGTTCCAAAACCATTGTCCATACCATCATTGACCACAAAATGGAAATTTTCAGTGCCACGTTTGCAAACATTACCCCAACTCGTAGGTCCCCCTCTACAACCTCAGAGGACCAAACTGTAACACCCAACATGGGTATAGAAATCTTGGAACCGTGCCTAGGCTTGGAGGTGTGAGCCCAGACAAACTCTTACAACAAAGTACGTCTAAAAGTCCCGTAACCATTGTCCCCTACGTTCAAAGTTGTCCCAGGGTCCTGGTTCCCCCCCACCCCCTCTGGTAGATGAGAACATCTGCTACATTACCAGTCCGTCGCTGCAGGCTCTACGATCACATGTCTGCCGCCAACTGTGCTGTGATTTGGGGAAACAACTGAATGCTTCCTTCTGTGTCCGAGGCCGCTGTGTGGGAACTCGTCCGACTTTCTGATGGAGATCCGGTTTGTGCGTCATGTTCCGCCAGTGCGTTGGTGGTTAGTCGCGCCACCGCTGCCGAGCCGTCGTCTTCTTCCTCCCGGCCTTGACGTTCCATGTTGGCCCCCTCCGTGCCCGGGTGATTAGGGCGACCTTGAGACTCCGTCCGGCTGTCCGTCCTCTGTGTTTCCGGCACCTCCTGGTCTTCATGCAAGGGGTGCATCGGAGTGAGTGTAACCTCCAGCCACTCTGAAGCCTCTTCCGGATTGTCGAAGAAATAGGTTCTGTGATCGTGAATGACCCTGAGGCGTGCTGGGTAGAACAAGGCGTATTTTATATTTCGCTCCCTCAATGATTTCTTCACTCCCCAGAAAGAAGCTCTGGCCCTTTGCACTGCCTGCGTGAAGTCTGGGTAGATAGATACTGAGTGGTTCTCAAATTTTATGGGGCCTTTCTCCCTTGCGGCCTTCAGGATGACGTCTCTGTCCTTAAAATGGAGCAGGCGTGCTATCAAGGGGCGAGGGGAAGCCCCCGGCTTCGGTGGTCTGGGAGGGACTCTGTGTGCCCTTTCCACGCTGTACATCTGGGTGAGGTCCGCCGGTTCTGCTACAGTCTTTAGCCATTCCTCCACAAAACGGGTCGGGTTTGTCCCCTCACTCCGCTCCGGCACGCCCAAAATGCGTACATTGTTGCGTCTCGAGCGCCCTTCCGCATCGTCAACTCTTTCCCTCAGGTGCTGCATTTGCTTCTCGAGATTTTCCAATCGCGTGGAGTGTTCCGTTTGCTGGGGTATCAAATCGGCAAGCGCGAGTTTCTGCTCCGACACTTTCTCCGCCAGCTTCTTGTGGTCATCCTTAAGTAGCGACAGGCCGGTTGACATCGTATCCATTCGAGTTTCAAGTGCCTCCCTGGATGCCCGGATCTCTGACAGTATGAGGTCCAGCTTAGCCTCTTGGGAGGTAGCACCCGTGGGTGGGATCGCGTCTTCATTCGAAGAGGCCAGCGGATCCTCTGAGCCAGATGCCTGCGCGCCACCACGAGGGATTCTGTGACGCCCCATCATGCACCTCCACTACGATCACCGCGGGCGGTATGTCGTCGCCCTGTCTTCTTTCCCTTGCTATTTCCGGTCTCGCACCGCCGGGCCGGACCAGGTGTGGGGAGCGCCGTGTGATTGCGTACCGCAGGGGATAGTCCGATGCCCAGCTTACCGTGCGGCCAATGGTGCTAGGCGCGCCCGTGGTCAGGTCCAGTGTCTCGGCCTCTCCTCTCAGCCAAGCCAGTTGCAGTGTCGGAACCTGAGCACCCCAGCCAATGGGTGGATCCGTGGTGTGCGTCCTGTGCAGTGCACCAGTGGCACAGAGCACAAGGTGACAAGCCCTCTGAGTCAGGGGTGATCAGATCGCTGTAGGTCCAGGCCAGTCCACATATCAATTGTATAGCTCCAGTAACTGATCGGTGATCAGCCCCCTTCAGCCCCGGGAAGTAGCGTGACTTTTCCGCCTTTATTGACGACTGAATGGGACTCCCGGTGCCCTCAGGGAGAGGCCACCGCCGCTGTAGTCCACACGGCGCTATCACCGGATCCGGTCGTGCAAGAAGCCTGTCCCTCAGGTGCGTGGCAGACTGCGCACCTCAAAGGCTATCATGCCGGCCCGGCAAGCAAGGATTTACTCGCCTCAGCAGCAGGCGCCTGACCCCCGCTAGTGGCTCTGATCGTCTCCCTTCGTGTGGGGGGCCTCGCAGTACTCCTCAGGGTGCCAGGCCTCGTCTGCGTCGTGGTCCGCAGCCCCGCCCGATCCGACCAGCAGGATCCCCGCTCACCTCGCTCGGGCCATCTACCGGCTATCTCCTGATTGTGGCCCTCAGCAGTGTATGGCACCGTGGGTCAGGCGCCGGCCACAGCCCGAGCGCCGCACGCCACTCCGTGCTCCGGGCAGAATTGCAGACTCCCCTTGGCGCCGGCGGCCTCCCAGCACGCCCGACCTCCTCCGGGTAATCCGCAGGTGTCTCCGCCGCAGTGGGATCGGCGGGATTGCTCCGGTGTGTCCAGTGCCCCCGGGTCCGCTCCGCCGTATCCGGCGATCTCACACAGCCGTGCGCGGCGCACTTCCGGTCCGCTCGTCAGCACACCGTGGGCCGCGGTCTCCTGGGCAGAATTAGGCCCCTCTTCCTGCGCGCAGCATCCTCAGGCAGTAGCTCTCCACCAGGGTTCCTAGTCCCGTCAGCCAGGCTTCGGCAGCGTATATCAGGCTCTGCAAGGATCAGGCGAGGGGGTTAGGGGCCAGACCCCACTATCACAGGATAATTGCCAGGATTACAGGGGAAGCTAGGACGGAGCTCGTCTAACTCACGTCCACCATGTTCGGCTGTTGGCCACGCCCCCCCGTGCGAGGCCATTTAACAATAGACATATGCAACATCTACGTCAGGGGAACAAGAGAGAAAAGGTTCAGTCTTAGTGGCCCTCGAGGACCTCTTGGACATGCAATTAGATGTTTCAAACATACTAATAGCAGGGGACTTTAACACAACTTTTGAACCCCTTACCACAGAAGATGGTTCCTGGACAGAAGCAGAAGATTTCGAATGGGGTGTTCCATCGCTAGAGTTAGACCCCGTAAGGAGATGGACAGATGTGGTCATCCAATTAAACAATATTTGTCAGGAACAGGGTTTAAGAGCCCTAAATGGGCGTACCAAGGCAGATAGACAAGGAGCCAGTACTTTCAACAATGGCTATCATGCTAGCAGAATAGATTATATTCTGGTGAGCCTGGGTCTATGGCACCTTGTGGTGGATATGATGGTCATAGACAGCTCAAAGTGACCACAATCCACTGTGTGGAACTTTGGACCTGAACTGTCAAACGACGGGTTCCCAAATTAGGGAAGGGCATCACCTAGGTGAAATTGTTCCAACTAATGATCTAAGGTGGCTGAAGTGGGTAAAGTTAGTAGAGTCACCAGCCTTTCTAGATAATGTCATGCAGAGCATGGATTATGCGATAAATGATTTAGAGGTTAGTGTAGTGGAAAAACGTGATCTAGAAAATTCAATAGGTACACATAATACCTTTTTTAAACTACTACGCTCCCATTTTTTTAAGCTGGGGAAGACCTCAAAGGCATCTGCATTGAAGGAGGGGCAATGCTATAATGCAGATTGTCGGGTGGCACGTAAGGCCTTAGGGAAAGCCATTAAAGGGGGTGACCCCAAGAAGGTCCGGGAAGCCAGGTCATTTTATAAGGGCACTCAGTCCAAATCCAAGAAATTATGGGATGACAAAAGATGGCAGGAGTTAAAGGACGCCTGTGCCATGAAAAACCCAAAGCAATTTTGGAACGTATATAAATGGTCCGCCCCCAAAATCACGTCTACCAATCCGACTGGGTGAATTATTTTAAACCCCAATATGCATCAATCTTACCAAAAGGAGAGGGGGAAATTCCGAGTGCTCTATATCAACTCAAGACATTCACACTAAGACCGAGGTATAGACTGCACTTAAATCTGTATTGGCTGGAAAGGCACCAGGGCCAGATGGCATACCTGGGGATATCTTTTTATAGGATAAAGACAGATGGTGCAGGTACATCCTCTTGCCCCCGTACCCGATTCTTGGAAGAAAGCGGAGATCATCCCTGTTAATAAGAAGGGGGACAAATAAAGACCAGGGAATTATAGGCCCATCAGCTTAATCAGTTGTCTCCAGAAAATAATTAGGAGGCTTGTGCTTAATAGAGTGCAGGAATGGATTGAGGAATTTGAGGTCTTGTCCCCTCTGCAAGCTGGATTTCGTGCATTCCTTAGCACCATCGACCAGGTGTTTCGATTTCTTTTGATACACTGGAAGATTGTGACATTAGGTAAGGGTAGCCTGTATGCCGCTTTCGTAGATCTCAGTGTGGTATACAATATTGTCCCCCGCACCAAGTTATAGCTAACCTTACGTAAGCTAGGGCTCCCATCTGAGCTCTTGACTCTGAATTATTAGACTACAAGAGGACCAAAGCGTGCAAATTAGGTGGGGCGGGCAAGGTGAAGTTACTGAATCATTCCCAGTTGAAAGAGGTGTGAGACAAGGCTGTGTTATGGCTCCTACGCTATTCTCACTATATATCAATGGGATAGTTGATTACATGAATGCAATGCCGACTGATGCCCCCACATTAGCTGGGGATAAAGTGCCTATATTGATGATTGTCAATGACTCATTGATCTTGTCCAAGGCCCCTAGTGGGCTTCAGAGAGCCCTCAAAACCTTTGAGGGTTTTTGTTCGCAGTAGGGCTTGGAGATCAATGTGTCAAAGACAAAGCTAATGGCATTTAATGCTCATAAGGCCTTTAAAGGGGGCATTTGTATGAATGATAGGCCATTGGATTTGGTGAAGGAGTTCATTTATTTAGGGGTGAACTTCCAAGGTAATATGAGGTGGGATCACCAGGTGGAATTAGCTTCCCTTAAACACAGGCAGATAACAGGGATCCTGCACCATGAATATAATCTATCGTACACTAAGCCCATTAGCCCAGTTCTGGAAATTTATAATTTGAAAGCCATTAGTTCAGCCCTATGCGGCTCAGAACTTTGGGGATGTGAAAATCTTGCAACTCTAACCACCTCGGAAAACAGGTTTCTAAGAAAAATTACTAGATTGCCACAGAGCACTCCCACCAGCCCATTACAAATTGATTTAGGGATGAAACCGA
The DNA here is from genome assembly GCF_964263255.1 of Lissotriton vulgaris. Classification (NCBI taxonomy): domain Eukaryota; kingdom Metazoa; phylum Chordata; class Amphibia; order Caudata; family Salamandridae; genus Lissotriton; species Lissotriton vulgaris. Next base: position 217,314,908 of record NC_141699.1, on the reverse strand, counting down.
TCGCTGCTGTAGCCAAACTCCGTCCCATCCTTTAATGGAGGAGACTCTGGACCTCACCAGAGCTCTCATGCTATGCTAAAGGTTAACTAGAATTAATAAGGGCTGATGTTTCTCATCAAATTTCAGCCTTTGGGCAGTCAGAGGCCTCTTATCCGATATAGGCCTGGCTTGGATGTGGGTGGGTCCTGTAAACTCAAACTTTCCAACTAAGGATGTGTTGAAGGCCAAGTTTTGGGAATGGTTATTGGACAATAACCCCAGGCAGAGTGAGTCTCTCACCCTCACAAGCTGAATCTTCGAACACAAAGCCACTCCGATGTTGGAAACTTATTGGGATCTAATCACAAAACCATTGGACAGTAAATTGTATTTTCAGTTCAGGGTGGGCTCACTTCCAGTGAGATTATTTACTGTAAAATGGTCAACTAACGTAGTAACTACTTGCCCGGGTTGCAGGTCCTGTAATGAATCCTTGTCCCATCTCCTTTTTGTTTGTGCGGCTTACGCTGCCCCGCGTCGGGTCTGGCTGCTTCCAATTTGTAAGCTACTAGGCACTAGACGGGCAGCTGAAGCCGAACGCATTCTGCGGACTGACACATCACCAGATATGGCAATAGCCATGGCAACATCCCTAGGGTGAGCATTGGTATTGAGGGCTCGCATTATATCCCAGAGTGAGATTAAATATTGAAGCGTTTTGAACTATCCAGTTCATCACTGAGTAGTGTAGGGTTTGATAGCAAGTACCACTGGCTATGTCCCATAAATAATTAAATACAAGAAGGATTAGTGAATTGCTTCTTGTACATATGAATGTGGTGTGTTTTGTATATATTTTAACCGTTCGAGGAAATTCTCTAAGGAGATTTTATCTTTTTATTGCAAGTGAATTCCGCATACTTCTAGACACATCACTAGGAGCCCCTTAAGGGGGTCTGTCTTGGGATGCGTATTTTTACTTTTTATCTATGAATAAGGATATTGAAGTAGTCGTTTTCTTTTTACTGACTTAAAGTATGCTTCTCCTTCAACAGCTGCTTTAAATATTACATTTTTCTATACTTTTGAAAATGCTTTTATGACAACAAATTGTAGTATAAAGCTGTTGAAACTGAAAACGGAAACTGAAACTGAATAGACCTGGGCTGCATTTAGAGTAGGGGGAGGTGATTTCCTTTGACTTGAATGGGGCTGGTCTGCCTTCAACAATGTTGTCTCCAACTCCTGCCAGGAAGCTGCACCAGTGAGGACAGAACTGGCTTGGGCTGGGTGCAGACACTCTCTGCCTTCAGAGAAATAAGGATTTGTGTGTATAAAAAGAGGGGCCCAGACTCAAGACTTTTAGATAACTTCTGGGAAATTAAGAGGAACCTTTGCCAAGGAGAAGAGAAGTAGAAGCTGAGAGGAATACTGCCCCTGTGCTGTTTGCTGTCTGAGGATGGCCTGCAGTGGCTACTTGTTGCCAAGGAAAGGAGAAAAGGACTTTTCTGCTTGCTTTGTCCCCTGCTTGAAGAAAATATCTCCAAGGGCTTGAACGGAGCTTGCCCCCTGTTCTCGACGTCTAAGGGACAACAAAGACCTCAAAGTGTCTCTGGGCACCGTCTCTCATCGTCTCCACAGAAAGAAAGGGTACCTGACTTTGTCATCGAGTCTGTTGCAGGATTTCGTGTCCTGAAAGCACAGCTGAGAGCAACACCTCGCTTTGCAACACAACCCTGGTCTCACCGACTCCGTCAACGAGCTTCGCTACATGCTGCAAGGACGTCCCGATTCTGTCGCTGCCAGACCCAAACAGCGACCGGCTCTATCGTCGCACTGTGAGCTGCCAGCACAGCAGCAAGCACCGTCTCACCCTTCGACGCAAGCCCTGGTCTCACCAACTCTGTCAACGAGCCACTACCTGCACTGCATCATGAGGACACCACCTGCTGCAAAGCTCCGCTTCATAACGCGACCGTTGCGTTTCCCCCGACCGACTCACACCGACATGTTGGTCGCAATAAGAAAGGTACTGTGTCCGAGTGTGTCGAAGCTTTAGCCGGCCCATATCGACACGGTCGGCTGGAATTGTTAGACTCTGTCGTATTCAGTATAGCGGTAGCTCCACAAGGAGCTACCGAGTCAGAGGAACTGTGTTTTATTGATTTACCTGCAATTTAAAGGTTATTTTGCACAAGTACGATTTTTCAAGAGTATTGTAGGTTGGATTTTTTATCATATTTGGCCTTGCTGGTTTAGATAAAGATTTACTATTTTTCTAAACTAGTGTGGTGTCCATTTGTAGTGTTTTTACTGTATTACTGTAAGTATTCATGAATGCTTAACACACTGCCTCTGAGATAAGCCTGTCTGCTCATGCCAAGCTATAAAGGGGGTGAGCAGGTTTTTTTTTAGGAGTGTATCCCCCTTACCCTGACTAGAAGCAAGTGTCCCTATTTGGACAAAGGTACCTACCTCTGCCAAGTAGAGACCCTCATTTCTAACACTTTATAATATTTATCCTCAATATGAACGGCTCACCTTCTTATAATACTAGTATATCTATACAATCCTTATACCTTTAACATTCTACTCGGGTCTATCCCACCCCACATTGATAAAACATAGCCTCTTCTGTACATCATGTGTAAAAAGATCAAAGAGAACATAAAAAGCACTTTAAACCAAGATTACCTGGATCAATGATCTCATATTTGCAAAGTGTGTATCCATAGCTCCTCCGTGTGGGAAATTTTGGTTCATCCTTTTCATGAGCTCTGAAAAGCAGCTGAACGCCAACGCCTCTGTAAAAGGTACCAGACAGAGCAAACGGATCAGAAGCCCAGAGATGGAGAGTACAAAAAGGACAAGAAATATAAATAGAAAATATCAGTTTGGGATTCTGATAGGATAGACTATTAAAGTGGTATCCGTAGCCTCTAGGCAGCCTCATAAGGGTAACTTCAGGGAATTGCTTTTGAAGAAAGATAATTACAAAAAAGGAGATATCATATGAACAATATACAAGGAAGAGGTTTTTAAATACAATTTGTTATAACTATGATCTACATCTAGGGAATAATGGAGCAGAAAACATTTTGATATGGGGAAAGTCTTGAACAGGGGTAGCTGAACTTAGAAGCTGTACAGGTGACAGCGAGGAGGGTATTGATAGGTATTTTTTAGGTCTGGCTTAAGACATCTTTGGCTTTCTTCTTTTTGTTACCTTTTTTTACCAATTATTTGAGTTTCATGGTATTGCCTCTTTGGTATACCATTCCTCCTTTTATAGAGGGCTTGCATTGCAATACATTATGAACTATTTTATAACCATCACTCGAACATGACACTTTCTGTATCATCCAATTCTTTATCTCAAACATTCAATACCACAATACAAATGCAACTACGACCAATACAAAAAGCATCAATATCAGTAGCACCCATCCCATTTCTACATATCTTCAATGCCATTACTATCAATATCACCGCTACCATCTCTACAAGCAGGGGTGGGCGAAATCTTTGGGCAAAATTGAAAATAGTAAAAATAAGTCCTCTTTGATTCTCCTGGATCCATAATTCACTCAGCAGAAGAATTAAAGGTTGGATTTACCCTTAGGATTTTTGCATTACCAAAACGTTAAACTTTAGGCCAAAACGTTTCCCTGAGATTGCAATGATGTTTTTATGTGGGCCAGGCAAAGATATTTACAGACAGAAGACTGCAAACCCCTAGGAAACCAGAACTACAGGCATATTTCGACCTACATTTTTTGGTTTCTCTTACTTGTTCAATGGTGGGAGGTGGTGCAAACCCAGATACAAATGCTAATTTTTCCTAGGATTTGCATCCCTATTTCTCCACATTAAATAAAAAAAATCGTCCAGGCCAAACCCACACTACCAATATCACCACCAACAATACAGGCACCACAAATGCCACCAGCATTAATACGTGCTCTGGCACCGATACAACAACCAACAAAATCAATAGCATCAATACCACTCCACTACCTATATAACCCACCATCAACATCATCAAACAGGGTCACACCTTTTATTCTAGGGCCCATAAGGTCTTACCATAGCTCGACTACTTTCTTCTACCTGCTTCAGAGTCTATGGGAAGCTCATATACACATGTGAAGTCTTTCAGACCACTCCCATTAGAATCAAGATTACAGAGTGGCTGCTGGAGCTGAAAGCTGGGCTGGCACTCGAATGTATGGTGGCTTCAGTACACCGAGACTAGAACACATATCCAACACAGCCAATGAAAGATAAGCGGACACGAATAAAGGTACGACTGAGTCCCAGGTGACCCTCTGGGAGTCCTTGAAGGTCACTGTCTGAGGAGACAATATTAGTCATATCTCAGGAAGGTACAAGAAGCAATACCAGGAGATGACTGACCTGGAAACTGGCATTCTCGAACCAGAAGTGTCTCATGCACGTATAGTTCGCAGACTGCACTGAGAGACTCCCTACACCAACAAGAGGTACTCTGTCAACTGCACTTGGACGAGGCTTGTTGGCCTGCCGTTCTACACAGTCACATCTATCATTAGGGAGATAAAGCCAGTAAAATTCTGCACTGGTTCTGTACCAAATCATACACTGCATACCCACTGCAAGCATAATGGAGGGAAGGGGGGGGGGGGGGGGGGGGTTCAACACAAGGGGGACTCTGCCATTACCCAGTGCTTCGCTGCATACTACGCATCACTATATACCCAGCCACCCGGAGAAGACCCTGATGCCCTCCAAGACTTTGTGAGGGTTTTGCCCAAAAGCCCTTTGGCAGACCCAGAATGAGCCTTACTGGATAAAGACATCACATGTGAAGAGCTGGGGAAGACTCTGCCTTAACTCCACTCCGGCAAAAACCCAGGTCCTAACGGTTTCCAGTGGAGTTCTTTAAATCAAATAAGAGGCTACTTATTGACCCTATTTGGAGCATGTTTATGAGAGCCCAGGATGAGGGGATGTTCACTCCTGATCGCCGCCTGGCTGAAATAGTGGTCATAATCAAACAGGGACAACCACCTGATGAGTGCTCTTCCTATTGCCCCATCTCCCTGCTCAATACGGAGGTTAGGTTATGGGCTAAGGCCCTGGCCAACAACCTATGTTCTGTGATTACTAACCTGATTCACGCTGATCAATCGGGCTTCATGCCTAAGGGCCATGAAGCGTAACATTTGCCATCTGCACAACGCTTTTGCACTAGCTGACAGGCTACCAACAGCCAATTCACTCCTTCTAGTTGACTTCCAAAAGGTATTTGATTCTGTCCAATGGGACTACCTGATTTACCTGCTGCAGAACCCTAACTTTGGGCCCAGCTTCATTGCCTGGACCAGGATATTATATACTAATCTCCAAGTGAGAGTGAGGGTAGAAGGTTTGCCGTCTGCCCAATATACACAGGGGTGAGGCAGGGACGCCCCATCCCCTTACTGTTTCTAATTGCAATTTAGCCCCTAGGCGGGATAGATGCCCTTGCAAGGGGCTTGGAGTCGACTCCAGAGGTGTCGAACAGGGTCATTCTATGCCTGACGATGTTCTCATTTTCCTGGACAATCCCTCTGATGCCCGACCCAGAGTACTTCAGATACCGGTATTTTTATGACTTCTTCCAGGCTTACCATTAACAAATCCATATCCTCAGTGTACCTCATGGCATACCAACCATCAGCGCTCAATTGGGCGGCCGGCATGCACATTCGTCAAGAAGGCTTCCACTATTTGCATGTCATTGACGATCCCTCCCGGACTTGGGACCACAACATTAAACCTCACCTAGACCTGCTGTCATGATATCTTACTTTCTGGATGACACTGCCACTAAGCATCCTGGGGCGGCTGGCTATGTATAAAATGGTCGTTCTGCCCTATCTACTGTACCAGCTGCCCAACTATTCTTTTTAGCTCTCACCATCAGTCTTCCAGTGAATTGACTTTCTGCTGCTGGACTTCCTGTGGCGGCACCATGTCCAAATGGTCACCCTTTCTAAGTTATAAATAATCTTACAATAGGGGCATTGCAACTCCAGATATATTCTTCTACTACAGGGCATCTCATCTTATATTTATAAATGTATGGTGGTTTAACGACTTCGCAGACCCTGCCTTTGTCACGGAGTAGTGGGCAACACAGGAAATCCCCCTCTTACATTTGCTGTATGAGGGGCTCCTCCAGAGCCCCTTCAGGCAGCCACAAAAGTGACCCTCCAGCTTTGGAGGGAGACTCATAGAGCCCTGAGGTGGGTGGGATGCCTGACCAAGAAAACTTAGTTCTCTTAGTTTTCGGAAACCCGCCAACCCCCACAGACCACGCACGCAACCTGGGAATCATCCTGGACTCCGAGCTCAAAATGGACCGCCAGATCAACTCTGTCTCATATTCCTGCTTCCACACCCTCCGCCTCCTTTGTAAGACCTTCAAATGGATCCCCCTCGAACACCGAAAGACAGTCACTCACGCCCTGGTCACCAGCAGACTCGACTACGGCAACGCACTCTACGCCGGAATAAACAAAAACCTCATCCACAAGCTACAGAACATCCAGAACGCCGCCGCAAGACTGGTACTCAGCCTGCCAAAACACTGCCACATCTCCCAGCACCTGCGCACACTCCACTGGCTCCCCGTCGAGGCGAGAATCACCTTTAAGATGCTCACCCACGCACACAAGGCCCTCCACGGCACCGGACCAGCATACCTGAACAGCCAACTCAAATTTCACGCACCCCAAAGGACCCTACGATCAGCCCAGCTTTCCTACGCTGTGGTCCCCCGCACCAGAAAGACCAGACCGAGAGGCCGCTCCTTCTCCTTCCTCGCGGCCAACGCATGGAATGCCCTTCTGCTACACCCCAGACAGACAACATCGCTCCCCATCTTCGCAAGAAACCTCAAAACCTGGCTCTTCTGTCGTATTTTGACGATGGCTGGGTTAGCGCTTAGCTTTGCTACACGATTCCCGCTTAAATTAGCTATACATAGAAACGCCATTTTGTATGTGTTGGCGGCCATCTTAGATCATGAACGGCCTCGTGGCCGGCGTGCCCTTTAGTCCGTTGTCCGTTCCACTGACCACTTCAGTCTGCCCAGCAACAGGCTATTTTTAGTACTGGTCAAGCCACACATGCGCAGTTCACACTGACCAGTCGTTCCTCAGGAATGTGCCGCAAACTGACCAGTGGGTTTGAAACCCTCCAATGAGCTGGCAGTATTCCAAAATATGCCCTTATATGTACATAATGTTCTGTAACTTTGTGCCGAGTGTATGTTTTATTACCTGTAGAATCATATAAAAGAAGGGTCACACCGATGTTCGGTGTGATACCTCTTGCATTACCGAAGGGTGCTGTATGAGTGTACCACCACCCCATGGGGTCTTAATAAACTTGTTCTTTGACTTTTACAGTTTCCGTGCCAACAGTTCTTGAATGTAAATGGGTTATCTTCGGAACATGTAGGCCTTGGGAACCCTGATTACTTCAAATTGGCGACCACGAAGGGACTCATCGGCGACTCGGATGCCGAAGGAGAGGTCGTGACGAAGGCTTGGAAACTCGCCATGGACGCGCGCTGCCACGAGTGACCCGAGTCTTGGCTGCCACGGTGTTTTTTCCTTTCCTTCCGATCTGACCTTCCAGGTGGCGCCGGTCTCCGACTGAGTTTTCGAGTGTCTGCATCGCTGAGAAAGTGCCGTTTGGCTGATTTGGCTTACAAGACCTTGGCAGTTGGAATCTGAACATTTGAGAATTTGGGTAAGCTTTGTGTTCGGTAAGGTAGTCTTCGGACGCTTACTGAAGTTCTGTGATTTGTGTTCGGTAAGGTAGTCTTCGGACGCTTACTGAAATTCTGTGATTTGTGATCGGTAAGGTAGTCCTCGGACGCTTGCCGAAGTCCTACGTTTTGACTTGAGTTAGCTAACATTGTGAATTTGTGATCTTTGAACTTATATGTGTAGTGCACTTCACATAGGCAGGCATGTAGAGATGTTTCTCTAACTTTGTTTTTTTCCCTTTGAGCGGCACATTTGTGTGAAGTACTGTAAGTGCCTTTTTATACGGTGTCACGCTTTCGTGATACTTTTTGAACATGCCTGTTTTCAGCACACTTCGAGGGATGTGCTGTCTTGGAGAGGGTACCTCAATTAGGTTAGCGGAAGCACAGCCGGCTCCCCCAGAGGGAACACCAAATCGTGAAATGTACATCAAGCATGGCCTTCCCCCTATTATGTACAGCAAATTATGGCATAAGTATACAAAGGCCGATCCTGAATTGCAATGGCCTCTACATGGGTCGTTCGATTTACGTAAAGTACAGTTTGTAGAGCAATGTTTGTTTCAACGCAGGTCTAGACAAAATATGTTTGATTGCGTGCGAATGTGGGAGAAAGCGGTGCGCGAGCGAATGAAGCGTGAGGTTGCCTTGGCGGACAAAGAGCAGCGCAAGGCTGCTCGGGATAAGGCTTTACAGCTTGAGGAAAAGGAGGCTCAGGAGAAGAAAGAAAGGGAGGAACGGGAACGTAAATTGCAGACGACTGGTCAATTTCCTATCCGCCGACCACTTTATCCTGACCTTAATAATGAAATTGATGATTTTTCTTTGTTAGATCGGTCACCACCTCCGTATGTTTCGCCGACGGCTCCAGCTGGGGATTCAGAGGACGATGGACAGGATAAGTCGGATCACAAGGGTATATCTGCTCTCAGGTTTACTGCGGCGAGGTCCGCTCATTTGCGGAGCTGGGCTCGTAAAGTAACTAAGAATTGTGTTTCTCAGGAGCAGTTGTTAGAAGAAAAGAAAGCGTGGTCGGATCTTGAATTAATGTATTTTCTGTCTAGTTTGGCGGATGAAGTTGTAGGCGCGTATCGGGAACTTTCAGACACGTTAGAATCTAAATCGTTGTCAGTATATCGTGAGAATTTGGCTAAAGTTGATTTTGATCTGTCAGATGTTGACGACCTATTCAAGCAACTGATCGCGCTACGGGATGAGACAGCCGGATTGCGGGAGGAGAGGAAAAGGAGGCAAAAGGAGTCTGGTTCGGGCAATAATGGGCAGACTAAGGAGTGCTCTCTCCGTGGTTCAGATAAGAGTTCTGCATTGCATGTTATGCCTATGCGTGAAGCCGCGCCTTTGTATGTTCCACCAAAAGGGGAAGGTACGGATGATGATAAATTGTCAAAGGATGCGAAAGGGTATTTTGTGTATAATTGGGTATATACGCCGTGGAATAGAGCAGACGTTATGGCGTTGAAAAATTAGTTACCTGATCTTCGAAAAAATCCGGTGGCATTTTATGAAGGGGTGGAAGGGGCTATTTCGTCTTGTGTGATGACTCTTGTGGACATAGATTTGTTCTTTGGGTTAATTCTGCCACCTGATATGTGGCGGCAAATTCGTAAAAATAATGATGAAATGATATTGGGGGGCACATGGAAAGAAATTAATGCTGCAGATTTAGACAGGGAACCAGCATGTAAGCCTTGTCAGTTAATTCTAGATCTCCCGGCAGCTATTCTGACTAAATTAAAGACGCTTGTTCCCTCTAAAAAGATTGATTGGACTATGTTGACGTCGTGCAAGCAGAAACCCGATGAAACGGTCTCAGATTTCTTTACACGTTTTGAGGAGGCATTTCATGATTACAGTGGTCAATCTTTGACAGACGATACGGGTCGGCATTTGTTTGTAGATAAGTATGTGGCTAATCTCCTACCGGAGATTGCGAAACGATTGAAGTCGAGTGAAAGTTCCTGGGCCACGGCGACCCCTGCGTCCTTGTTAACTATGGCTCAGTATTATGAGCGGCAGGAATTGGAGGCTAAAGAAAGTGTAGAGAAAAAGGCGAAGGAATTGAAAACGAAGGTGATGTTGGCGCAGGTTCGGGGAACACAGGGTAGAGGAAATGATAGAGGTAGACGGGGTGGAGGAAATACGTCGTATGGTCGTACGGACATAGCGGAGGATCAGTGTGCTTATTGTAAGGAGTTTGGGCATTGGGCCGAAGATTGTCCGGTACTTCGTGAGCAGCGTAGTCAGCGTGGTCGAGGAGGCGGAAGGTCAAGAGGAGGTTATACGGGAGCTAGAGGTGGCGGAGGTGATCGCGGAAAGACTGAGGAGAGGGGCCGTGGCCAGGATGAACGAAATACGTTTGATAGACGGAATCAATATCAGATTTTGGAGGGAGAGAATGTGGAACACCAGGATTATGTGCATGCATAGGACTGCGTAGGATGGGGTAAGGAATCAGTTGAAGTGCCGGTAGATCAGCAGGGTCCATATGTAACAGCGGGTATTCTGGGTTCTACTGATCAATTTCTAGTCGACACAGGAGCTACACGTAGCGCTTTGTCGAAAAACTTGGTTCCGAGGGCTCCCCTGTCTGGCGAAATGATTACATGTGTAGGGTTTGATGGCACACCCTCCCCCAGCCCATTGTCCAAGCCCCTTGCACTATGTCTTGACAAATACTTTAGTTTCGGTCAATTTTTGTTATCACCCCATACCCCAGACAATATCCTGGGTATTGACTTGCTTAAATATTTTCGAGCGACAATACGTTGCGCTCCGGAGGGAGTGTGGGTTATCCTGAATGATAATTATCCTGACCCCGACAGGTTTTACGCAATTTCAGATATTTCAGCTTTGGCCTCTCTCCCGCACACGTTATGGGCGACCTCAGACACGGATGTGGGAGAGATGCGTATTCCACTGATACATATTACTGTTAAGGAGGGGGCCCCTCTACCACGAGTGCCACAGTATAAGATTTCGAGAGAAGGTGAAATTGCATTGACGCATATTGTTCAGGATTTGATTTCTGCAGGGGTTGTGGAGGAGGTCCCTTATAATGTTTGCAACAGTCCTATTCTTCCGATCCTTAAGAGAGATTCTGACGGCAAAATCTATCGCTTTATTATTGACTTGCGAGAGATCAACAAAATTGTCATTCCTCAATACCCGGTGGTGTCTGATATTACGACCCTGCTTACTTTGGTTCCACCAACGGCCACCACGTTTAGTGTAATTGATTTAAAGAATGCGTTCTTTTCTATCCCTGTTCATCCTGATAGCAGATACCTGTTTGGCTTTACGCTAAATAATAAATCGTATAGATTTTGTCGTGTTCCCCAGGGATATACTGAAAGTCCTAGCATCTATAGTCAGGCTTTGAAAAGACAGTTGGATTCCTTTAAATTGCAGTCTGGTGTTGCTGTTATCCAGTACGTGGATGACCTTCTGCTGGCTGCTGACTCTTATGCACAATGTGAACAGAGTACACTTGCGTTGCTTTCCTTTTTGGCACAGAATAATCATAAGGTTTCGAAGAAGAAGCTTCAATACTGTAGACCTCAGGTGACCTACCTCGGTCATCTGTTGTCTAAGGAGGGGCGTGCATTAACATCTGATCGAATTCAAGCAATTTTAGACACACCAGTCCCACGCACGCAGAGGGATGTACGTGCCTTCATAGGGTTGACGTCCTTCTGTAGACAATGGATCATGGGTTTTTCACATATCATAAAACCTTTGCTAGCATTACTGTCCAAAGCTACACCAATGCCCCTTGAGTGGACAGATGAATGTCAGAAGGCTTTTGAACAGCTGAGGCAGGCCCTTTGTTCCGCACCCGTGTTAGGCACACCAGATTATACGAAACTTTTCACATTGTACGTGCACGAGAATGATGGGTGCGCGTTGTCAGTATTAGTGCAATTACACGGGGATAAGCAGAGACCATGTGCATACTTCTCTGCCGTTCTGGATCCTGTAGCACGAGGGTTGCCTGGGTGTTTTCGAGCGGTAGCAGCAACAGCAGTGGCCATACGACAGAGTGAGGGAATAGTGTCATCACATAAATTGTTGGTGTTAGTTCCTCACGCAGTAGATGCTCTGTTAAACCAAACAAAGACCCAATACCTCACGAGTGCACGGCTAACAGGATATGAGCTGACACTTTTGGCGCCACACATTACACTGAAAAGATGCGCTACTTTGAACCCTGCCACTTTATTGCCCTATCCGGTTGAGGAGGGTCAGGAAGAAAAACATCATGATTGTGTTTTCCTGACCGAGGAACAGACAAAGGGTCGTGTTGACTTACAGGATGTCCCACTTCCAGATGTGGATGGGGAACTGTGGGTCGATGGATCGTGTTTAAGGCTGCCAGATGGCACGACTTCCGCAGCCTATGCGATCACGACACTTAAGACAGTGGTAGAAACAGCTAGGATACCACAAAAGTCGGCTCAGGCAGCAGAGCTGATAGCCTTAACAAGAGCCTGCGAACTGAGTGCTGGTTTATGTGTGAACATATACACGGACAGCCGGTACGCCTTTGGAGTGGCACATGACTTTGGGCTACTTTGGAGAGAACGTGGGTTTTTGACATCTCACGGAGAGCACATTATGCACGGAGAACTAGTGCGTGATCTCCTAAATGCGCTGCTAGGCCCAAAGAAAGTAGCGATAGTAAAATGCAGTGCCCACAAAAAGATTACGGATAAAGTGGGTCAAGGAAATGCCTTTGCAGACAGCATAGCTAGACAAACGGCTATGTCCCGAACTAGCTCCCCCATGTATGTGGTACAATCGCAGGCTGAGCGATGGAGTGATGCTAGAGCAGAAATATTAGACATTCAAAAATCAGCTACTGAATCTGAACTTGCGACATGGGCAGCCGATGGGGTACTAGATGACGAGGGTTGTTGGAGAAGCAAAGACATGGAAAAGTGGAAATTGCCTGCAGCTTACTTGCAGGCGATGGTCCAGATGACACACGGACTGGCGCATGTCGGAGCTCTTGCAATCACTCGGCTCTTAACACGAGTTTGGGAACATCCCGAGATTGCTAATACTGCAAAGAGAGTAGTGCAGACCTGCCTGGTATGTTTGCAACACAATCCTGGAAAGGGGACCCATACTCCGAAAGGAGGGTTCGTTCCACCTTCTGCACCATTTGAGGTACTCCAAATGGATTACATCCAACTTGAGCGCTGCAATAACCTGAAGTACGTCCTAGTGGTGGTATGTGCTTTTAGCAAATGGGTTGAGGCCTACCCCACGAAAGACAACACGGCTTTGACAACAGCTAAGGTGTTGCTTAAGGGATTCTTTCCTCGCTTTGGAGTTTGCAAATTTCTGTGGAGCGATAATGGGCCTCATTTTGTTGGAAAGATTGTGGAATATGTACTGAAGGGGTTAGGGATTCAGCAGAAGTTTCACGCTGTATTCCACCCTCAGTCAGCAGGTCTGGTCGAGCGGTACAATGCAACGTTGAAGCTTAAGCTGGCCAAAATTGTGGCGTCTACATCGTTGAAGTGGCCAGATGCTTTGCCGCTTTCACTTCTCTCTCTTAGATCAGTACCCCACTCACGAACTGGCCTTACGCCCTATGAGGTGGTGTTTGGGCGCCCTATGAATATCTGGGGGGTGCCCAAGCCGCGATTAATACATGATGTGCCTTGTGTTATGATGAATGATTATTTGGCACGATTAACAAATGATTTGCTCTCTATTCACCAACAGGTTCGAGAAGCGCTCCCTGACAACTCTACTGGAGAGGGCCATGATCTCCGTCCTGGTGACCATGTGATGATTCGGTCGTTTGAGAGAGCAAGCAGTCTGGAGCCCAGGTGGAAGGGCCCCGAACAGGTCCTCCTTGCAACCCGCACCGCTGTGCGAGTGACCAACAGGAAGCGGTGGGTGCATTCGACACATTGTCGCCGTGTCTCTCCGGACCTGGTGGCTCCTGCTGTGCTGACTGATTACAAAGAGATTTTGGAGAAAGAAAAGAGCCCAGCTGTGACGTCGGCCGAAGTTGAGGGAGCCTTCCCGGACCACACTGTTACCGGACGAGAACGCTACAACTTGCGTCCTCGATAAGAAGATTTTTTTTTTTGTATTTTAATGACTGGTTGGTTACCGCTCCAGGTTTGTGAAACGGAAACCGGGAATTCCAAGGGGGGGGGATCAGTTCTGCCAGTGTAGCGACACCCGTCTTGGCCCGGAGAAGAAAACAACGGCTACCTCGGAGTTCAGCACCACATTTTTCTTTTTTAGGTATACACGTATGTGTATGAGACACTTTGTGACTAAATCGAATTATTGAGATTCAGCAAAGGTTTTCAGAGCTATGGCATTATCAGCAGTACGAGATAAGAGACTCTTGGGTGCCATTCTCTTTGTCCTGACTATCGTAGTGATTGCGGTAATAGCCTGGGTAGTCGAACTTGTGGTACCTGCACGTGAACATTTGCTGCCAACTACCCCGGCTCCATCTGAACATTTCCATTTTACCCTGCCCTATCATGAAGAACGGCACCGACAGACTTATCTGAACAATAGTTTTATTCAGATCCTACATCACACACACAATATGACAAACACTTCAAATTACTGGGTGTGTGGGATGTTGCCTGGGCATCAGAAGAAAGGGGGTACTCCACTCATCCCTCTACCGTTTTCGCATAATGGGTCTTGTAATGCATTTTATACTCTCCTCTTTACTTTGAGATGGCCCACAAAAGGGGGAGTGCTTTTTCGTTTGAATAAATTGTGCCATCATGATCGGGATGGGTATCCACAAGCTGAGGGTACTCGATTTGAATATGAGGAGTACCGCCCTGACAATGAGTCTGCTACACGAATGTATAGCAACCAGCGAAATGTCAATGTATCAAATGTACATGTTATCAACGTTATCGCTACCAAAGCAGACCTATGTATACGTAATAAAGGTGTAATTTCTGTTGGGAGAAGTGAATGTAACACTACACTTACGTTTGATAGTCCTACTGGTATATCGTTTGTCACTTCCCGAAATACTTACTTTATCTGTGGAACGAAAGGCTATCATCAGCTTCCTTTGGGATGGTCAGGCACTTGCTACGTGTCTTTTGTATTACCGCCTGTATTCATTGCCCCACCCATGTATCACAACAATTACGTCCTCTATCACGACTTTGTCTTGAATCGTGATAAACGCTCCCTTGTCTTGGACGATGTTGACCAAACGGACACTACCTTGCAACAATATGTGGACTTCAATTTGGGTTTGTTCTCTTTTGTCGGGGCAGCTTTGAACAGTCGAAAGATCCGACGACTAACTCGTGTTGTTGAGGCTGTGGCTAATGATACCGCAATTGCACTTGGAAATATCACTGAAGAAGTACAGATTTCTAGAATTGTTGCGCTTCAGAATCGGATGGTCTTGGATGTAGTGTTAGCTGATCGTGGGGGGGCATGTAGAATCATCGGAAGTAGCTGTTGCGTTTACATACCTGATAATTCACCTTCTGTATATGATGCCATCACTAAACTACATAAGATAGCGGCTGAAATACATCCAGATAATGGTACTTGGACTCTGTCAGGATGGTTCTGGTCAATACTCACCACCTGGGGATGGAAACTGTTAACGATTCTATGTATTATTGTGGGAATTCTGTTTTCTATTTGTTTATGTATCCAGTGTGGCCCAGTTTTTTGTTCTATGTGCTTGTCAGTTTGTGTACCCTCGAGACGAGCTCTTGCCCATGATAAAATGATGCTTCATAAAGAAGTAACACAAATAATGCTAATTGACATAGAAGATGAACACCCTGACTATGTCCACTATGAGGTAGCTTCAGCTAAACGCTAAAAGGGTCGTCTGTCGTATTTTGACGATGGCTGGGTTAGCGCTTAGCTTTGCTACACGATTCCCGCTTAAATTAGCTATACATAGAAACGCCATTTTGTATGTGTTGGCGGCCATCTTAGATTATGAACGGCCTCGTGGCCGGCGTGCCCTTTAGTCCGTTGTCCGTTCCACTGACCACTTCAGTCTGCCCAGCAACAGGCTATTTTTAGTACTGGTCAAGCCACACATGCGCAGTTCACACTGACCAGTCGTTCCTCAGGAATGTGCCGCAAACTGACCAGTGGGTTTGAAACCCTCCAATGAGCTGGCAGTATTCCAAAATATGCCCTTATATGTACATAATGTTCTGTAACTTTGTGCCGCGTGTATGTTTTATTACCTGTAGAATCATATAAAAGAAGGGTCACACCGATGTTCGGTGTGATACCTCTTGCATTACCGAAGGGTGCTGTATGAGTGTACCACCACCCCATGGGGTCTTAATAAACTTGTTCTTTGACTTTTACAGTTTCCGTGCCAACAGTTCTTGAATGTAAATGGGTTATCTTCGGAACATGTAGGCCTTGGGAACCCTGATTACTTCACTTCGACAGACCCCCTCCTTGATGGAATGGAACCTGCACCCCCCCACCCCTAGCGCCTTGAGACCCTTACGGGTGAGTAGTCGCGCTTTAACAAACTCCTGATTGATTGAGTGGCAAGTGACCCGCCAGTCACAGGCTACAACCCTGGGGGACTTCAAATCTTGCGATGTTACTGATATCTCTAAGTTGAGAGATGCCATGCTGGCTACACATTGAATCCTTCCTGGAATTGCAGGTGAAATATGACCAGCATTGCTCACAATTCTTCCAGTATCTGCAACTAAGGCATGCCCTCACCCACTATCTCAAGGGACTGTCAAATATTCCGGATTATAGCCCGCTTTAGGTCAAAATCCTCATGGAGAAATTTCCCGATCACCAGATCTTGCGGGTGTATCAACCACTTGTGGTTAACACAACGGACTCCATTGACTGGTTGAGAGAAGCCTGGGAGGGAGACTATGGACAACTGACTGATGATGATTGGAGAGAAGCCGGTGCCTTCCCCCACGAGACTGCAATTGCCATGCAGTTTCACCTAATACAGTGGAAACACTTACAAATGTTCTACTATACCCAGGAGAGACAATGGAGAATGGGGGCGGACTCCACACCAACCTGCCTGCGAAGGCTATCTGAACGGGGTGACTTTCTTCATACAGTTTGGTTGTGTGGGGCACTGGCCCCTTTCTGGGAGGGGATGTTACACTGACTAGAAGAGAGCTGGGGGAGACTGCCCCACTACTGCCCTAGGACCCCAAGCTGTATCTACTTCACATTGCGGAAGGTTTTGACACTGACTGATATTGCATGCCCTGGTTGCGGCTGGTTCTGGTGGTAGCAAAAAAGGATATCAACAGGGTTTGGAAAGACAAAGACCCTCCATCCTTGGAGGGGTGGAAACATGGGCTAGATCGTTGCAAGAGCATGGAGATTCCTATCAACAATGCCAGAGGTTGGCCACTCAAACATTACAAAATATGGGCTGCTTGGAGTTGACCCTCGATACTGTAGTGTAGTTCCTATTTTCCCTATAGGCTCTGCGCATTGGAATAACATAAACAGCAGTGTAGACGTAGGACTGAGGTCTTCAAGGTCTCTACTGACTATGTTAGACTTAATTTAGGTTTGGGCCAGCTAGCTCAGAGGTCACTGGAAACGCTCTTGAATGAATAGGAAGAGATCAGCTTCTCTGGCTCAGACAAGAAGGGATTCAGCTTCCGACAACCGCATAAACATGACAACTTTGCTCCTTCAGAATAAGAGTAAATCTCTAGAGTCGTGAAAACAATAGACAGCTATTTCACTCAGTCATATGTGCGTTCTTAGTTTCACCAGAGTGCAGAGAAGAGAGAGACGAGCGTTTTCAATAAAAGGTATTATTTATTGAGCAGTCTTCCTTCTCATGCAAGAGAAATGAATTGCCACAACTGCAATACTTCATATAAAGTAAAGTACGTACAGTAAAAGGAGTATTATAAAATAATACTGTAAAAGCATTGATATGGTTTCTTAGCCACAAGACACTTTAAAATGGATAAAATATGTACATACATATATACATAGGCTAACGTCCTCAACTGGTGCTTCTAAACTACGCCTACCCCGGTGTACCTGACCTAAGCCTAATACGTGGGAAGGAGTAAGTAAGTAGCAGTTTAAGTTAAGTAGGTTTGTTGCCAAGGATCTGTTCAAGAATTCTCTCTAAGGGTTTAGTCAGCACTGTACCTTGGGAATAGAATGTAGAAGGTCTGGTATCTCTCTCTCAGGACTCGATATCCCAGTGACCCGCAAGGGTAGGCTGGAAACGCCGGAGCTGGATTTTCTCGGCAGGAGAAAAGACAGCGTCTTTCTCAGCGCGTCAAAGAGGAGTGGCAGCATCCGTGGGCTTCTCGCGTCTGCTGGGCTCTCGGAAAGTAGATTAGCTGCTCTGCTCCAAAACCACCACCGTGTGTTTGCTTAAGGCAACGTTGGTATATTTAGACCTGAAAGGTGCCGAGTTTGACGTAAGGTTTGGACATAAGACGTCAATAAAGATGTCACTAAGAACTGGCAGTTCTTACAATGCTCGCAGGAGTTCTATTACAAATCAAAACAAAGCAAGTGGGGATTTCCCAGGTTGTTGGAAGTTTGGTGTGTCGAAAGAACTCGGTGTGCTCTCTAGGATTCCAAGGAAGTAGCTTTTGCTGTGCCTTGGACTGCAAGGGCGATTTACTGAAATATGGATCTGATTCTTATGCCATTGTAGGGATATTATAGATTATAGCCGTACAAGGGCATAAAGTCGCAATATTGATTTGGGTTCCTAGATAAAACACATCACCCACTCCACGATTTTATGTCCATAATTTACTTAACAGTAAGCAATAGTAAACATGTTAACGTGCATGTGTATTCCATCCCACCCCAAAATACATTTTTGCTTTCGAAATGGAGTATACGAAATACATGAAATATTATTGGTACTGTCAGAAAAGAAATGCATATATATTTAGCTGAACGATTTGCGAAAATTACACATGAAATGTCTCTTAATACAGAAGAGAAGGTTGAGACTATTTCATCACATATAAATGCAATTGCTTGTTCTTGTGCTAGAGTTCGAGGTAATATTTTGTCTCTAGACCTACTAAAAATAGAAGCTCTGTTCTTTATGAATAGTTCTACTTCAAGCAGAGTACAAGTGCCAGAAAAAAGGTAAATATTTTGGAATTCTGAAAAAAATAATTTCTTTTCCAGGGAAAAAATAGTTCTAAAGTTTTTCAGTAGCTTTTGTTTATCAAAGCGGAAGGCCGAATTCAGAGTTCTGGGGAACGCTGTGTGCCGGTTTATTTAAAGTTATTCTTTCTGTTCAGAGGAGAACATCATTTCAGACAGATGTGCGAAAAAACAGTCTACAGCTTCAGGTGAAAGTTCGACCAAGTTTGAAAATGCTGCAACAGTGCAGTCGTGAGAATGATTGCGATCATTGATGTCAGGATCAGCAATGCTCACAGAAGGTCGTACCTGGGTGATGTTGCTCTCATCTCTTTCTTCCCTCCCACCTAATCGTAGTGGTGAAGTTTCAACGAATGCCGTCCTCAGGATTGGTAACCGCTGGGGACAATACGATGCATGAGCCGTTACAGGACTTAGCAAAGAATCGACATCCATTGGCACTGCCGATTGTAGTGTAAGACAGGTGTCTAACACGCATTCTTCTCCGCATAGCATACATCGAAGCACAGGTAAGATGCAGTTCTGCCATATAGGTCTGAATGAAAGAAACCAGGTCATATTCACATCTCTTAGCCGGGCTAATCCAAGGACTTTAGTTATGCGGTCCTGATAGCGTATAGCTAGGATCGTTTCTTCCATCGTTGCTGGAGTCATGTCTGCGTTTTGGCTTGCCATATCGTTGGAGAAGAGTCAAAAATAGAATTCCTGCTACGAGACCCAAAACTAGAGGTAGGCCACCAAAAATCGAATGGACAAAATTGGGAAAGATGCCTAGGACTGCTTCGAAGGGTCCCGAAATTTTTTTCTTAAATACATGTGCGATACCACTGGCATCTGACATATTTAGGATTTGGCTTAGCATTTCTACGAAATGCACAGGGCAATTTGTTGATAAAAGCGCATGTATCTCTGCTGTTGTCCTTGCAACTTGGAGATCATACGTCTCTTTTGATGACGTGATAGGCACTGTTGTCTGCAAAAGCACAGACTTCATTGTGCTTAAAGTATCAATTCGTATAGAAGAGATATTCAACTGAGGCCAAATCGTCGCCTCTGATTCTCCAGGGCCGTTTGGATACAATGCTTGCATACAGCAAGTGACCATGGATCTAACGCTTACGAGATATGCTTTCCCTGGCACCATTCCACAACAGCTGTGGTCCGTTATTAGAACGTAACTCCCGTTAGAAAGTTGTCTAAAGAATGGCTCAATCTGTGTTGCAGGTGTGCCGTGCTGGTGACATGAAAGGTTATTTGAAGTCCCCTCACAGGCCCCATGCAAATTAATACCTTGGCACAGGAGTATACCGCTTAGTGAACGTTTACAATCATTACCACTAAGAAATACACTCTTGTTTTTGTCACTATAACATGTGTGTGTATAAGGTAATTTCCGTGATGACTTAATGTACCCTTTACCCAACCTTTCATACTGGCCTGCTGGTATATACCCTTGGCAATTTTTAAATTGGAAAGTTGTAATCGGAATTGTGATTATTCTGTGTATTATCCATTCAATGACAGGTCTTTCGGACATTGTCAATGGTAATCTTTCAAGTTTTTCAATGCTCAGGATTGTATAGTCTGCTCCTTTCTGTGCCAAACTGATTTGTTTATCAGTAAGGTTAAAGACAGAAAATAATGACGTTGTGTTGATTAAACGCCATGGCACATAGCCTGAACGCAGGTTTTGCAACGTCCAGCCTAGCTGTACAATAGAACGTAATTGGGACTGGCCATGTTGTAATATTAGCAAGTCCTGGTCTATTATATCGATGGCAGATGATACAATACTGTCCAGTGAATATATTCTGGAGGACAGAGTCATTAACCCATTGTCCACAACAGAAAGCGATTTTTCCAAATTAATACGATCAATTTCTCGTATTTTCTCTGCTGTCTCAATTTGAGTCACTTTCCAAGCTTCGTTGTAAGCAGCGTATATACTAGCCGCTATGAAACGTTTTTTACGCTGTTTGTGTGGTCCCATTATGAAATCGCGCAAGTCAGCACCGTCTTTAAGTAAAGTCAAGTGTTGCTTAATTTCTGCCAGTGTGGATGTCTGTAGCCGTTCAAGGCATAATTTCCCTACTCTGTATGTTGTTACTATCCCTGGATGTTGTCTCTGGGAGTATCTAGGGTCTGGTCTGGTCATTTTTAACCCCTGTATTTTGTTCAGGAATCTATCTTGACAGTTATTTGTGTCTGTTGGCCAGATCAACCACTTTTTCCAATCAGGATGTGTTCTGTTTTGGTGTAAAATTTGGGATACGTCTATATCAATATCTGTGGTTGTATTATCAGGTATTGGCTTTGGAATAGACAGTTTGTTTAAGTCTTTGATCTTGGCTAGGCCAAGACAGGTAGTCTGTTAAATGGTGTCATTCAAGAACATTATTTGTTCTGGGATCATGCAGGCACGAAATAAAGCTTCTAAACATTGGACCTGCCATTCTTTTGTACCCCAGATGGTTTTTGTTTCAATGTTCTTATTCCAGAAATCAAAACCAAATGTAATCATTTTTTCATAAAATGTTTCCGAATAAATCAGTTTGGTATTTGTCAGCATGTTTTTTGTCTCTGTTTTATCTAACAGTTTGTAATAGAATGTTTCAGCATCACTTGTGTTAAACCCTGAGAAGTATGGAAATTTCTCATTAAATGTTTTCGAACTGCTTTTAGGTGGAGTTGCACAATGTTCCCATTGATTATATTTAAAAACATTTCTAGGTTGAGCAGATTTATGCAAATCGTGATGTGCATAGTGGCTGTAGCAATACATCTGTTCATAGTTTGATGAACCCTGTAAATAATCATGTTCTGTAAATTTTGATGACAATACTAAATCTGTCATCATATTATTTATGCTTTCAAAGTCCCAATCATCAGAGAATGTACTTGGTTTTACAAAGTCACTTAATGAAACGTTAAACTGATGAGGATATTTCAGGATTTCGACCGGGCCATAGATTTCGTAATCTGTTTTGTCCCAAACTACCCCGCAGGGTATTGGAATGGCTGTGACATTCACTGATGATAGTTCTCTTTTCTCGATGTGAGAGGACTTGTGTGGCTTCAGAACTAAGTTGATGTTCTGACTTGCTGTGTCCATTGTACTGTAATACATTTTCCTAAAATTAAAACTAAAATTAGAAAAAGTAGGAGTGTAAGTACGCCTGATATAATCCAAAATTCAATCAATGGTGCATTCAGATAAGTTCCTTTAAGTTGATGAAAGAGTTCTGTTGCTTTGTCTTTAAAAGTTTTTATTTTTGGCAGTTCTTCATGTTCGCTTTGATCTTCAGAAAAGTTATCTAAATTGATGAAGTAGCCAGATGCAGTTCTGTCAATTGTTGGGATTGTTTTTTCAATTTGTCTTTTATCAGCACATTCTGATGCTACATCATTGTAGATTGGTGTTTCTTGACGAACTGTTTCAATTTGGGTTTCAAGAGGCACAATTTCCATGGCATTGTTGCATAGTCCTTTTTTATTCACTGCATGTTTATCAAATGTGATTAGTCTTTCAGTTTGAACCTCTTGGATTGTAGCAAATTTGGGTATTCTGCTATTTCTTGGGACCTTCTTTCCTTCTTAACCGCGATCTTTTCTCAGACCAGATCCCCAATCTTTGGAATCCAGACAGGTCTTGCTGGGACAGGTGGTGTATCTTCAGTGGTTGTTGGCTGTTGTTTTAACTTTACGTTGCTCAGGGCTTTTCTTGTTCCATTTAAGTCCTGTAAAACAGCCAAACGATCTTTGATGTCAAAGCATTTTTTCTTATCTTCTACCACTGAAGCTTGACTATCTGAATCCTGAATAAACATTCTAGTTCCGAACAATAGTTCGTACGGGCTGAAACCTTTTAGAGAATTTCTTGGCAGATTATTAAGACTACGTTGGACACTTATTAAATGTTGGACCCACCCATCACCCGAACCTAATACCTTTGCCGTTATAGATTGCTTTATGTCTCGGTTTTTTCTTTCCACAACCCCATTTCCCTCAGGATGGAAGGGACATGAGTACCGCAATTCAATGCCCATGCTGGTCATGGCCTCCTTATAGGCTCGAGAGCTAAAAGCAGCACCCTGGTCAGAATGAAGCATGGCAATTGCGTATGTGCCCATAAAGACTCGCAAATCTTTTATAACAGTTCTGGCTTCAGCCGAGCGCTGGGGCCACAATTTTTATGTGTGTTTTGTCTTAAAAAGGAATTTAATGGGACGCTGGAGTTTACGTATAGATAGCCTTATGCTAACTATAAGAATGGCCATGGCATTACTCCGGTCGGTTCACTGCTGCGATCTCTGTTGCAGTTTGGACAGCTCTTTACAAATTTGTAATTTGTAATTTGTAATGTTGTAGGCTCATCCAGTATTCTGATTGTAATTCTGTCAGAGATTCCTTAATCTGGTTATGCCTCGGACCTTCACCCATATGTGCGTCCGCTATTAATAAGACTCTCCGGTTCGTGTTTGGAATCACCCTATCCCCCACTCCAGGGATTCGTAGGGTAGTGCTGCACAGTTGCCTTTTGAAGACGTTTTTACCGCCAGCATCGTTTCCCCGTCTATGTATTTTTCTGAACGTTTTTTTGTGGCTAAGGAAGCCGGTTGAGGTGCTTCCGCTGTGGCTGTATTAGCCAATGAATTCCCTGCAACGTGAACTCCATCACGTTGATGACTCAGTGTGTGTATCACGTGAGTCTTTTGTAGTTCTTTCTGTAAAAGAACTACTTGTTCCCAAAGCACTTTATGCTTGATTGTGGCACCTGTGTCATCTTTGTAATCGTTTTGAACCCAGCTCTGCAAGTCATTATTGTAAGATTTTACGCAGAAAAGCGAATCGCACACTATTAGTGTCGGGAATTCACGATCAGCATTTTCAAGCACCATCTTTAAAGATCTGATTTCAGCTCGCCGAGCCGAACAGTTTCTCAGTGATTCAGTGTTTGTTATTTTTGGTCTGAATTTACCACACAGCCAGCGACCTTTAACAATCGCGCACGCTGCATTATAGGATTTTTTATCCACATCGTAATGTTGTACAAATCTGTCTGTTGGAGAGGCAGAATTTCGATTGGCAGAGGATATTCTTCTTCATATTTCAAATCATTCAGTTTTTTCATGTTCGGGACATAATAGTATGTCACTTTTTCTGTATCAAGAGAATTTTCCCATTGTATCCATTTTGGATCTAGTGCCACTGTTTTTAATTAACTGGGCTGAATAATGCCTCGAAGGCTGATTCTGCTGTGAAAACAGTTATTCCTTTGCCTTGTGCTTGGGCTCTTTCTCTTGCTACAGCCGTCTGAACTGCCTTTATAGTATTTTCTGTAAGACTGAATGTTTTTTCTGCTTTTGTGTACAAATGTGATTTGTAAGCTATTGGTACCGTTTCTCCCTCATTAGAGGTCAGGTACGTGAATCCGCATCTTCCTGGGATGACTCGGATTACAAGGTTGCGTGTATTGTCACGAGTTTCTAATTTTGTTTTAGCTAACATGTCTGTTTGCAATGATCTCAAAATTTCTGTGTGTTTTTGAGTCCAGTTAATTGGTTTAAAATCAGGTTTTATTAATTCGTAGAGAGGTTTAACCCTCTCTGCATAATTTAGAATGTAAGTTCTTCCGAAATTCAGGAAGCCTAGTATTGATTGTAAGTTCTTCAGCGTTTTTGGTGCTTTAAGTACAGCACACTTCTCTAAGAAGTTGTCTGCTAGGCTTTTGCCTTCACTTGATAATTCGTATCCTAAAAACAGGACCGTTAGATGGGCAATTCGTGACTTTTTAAAGTTGAATTTGTAACCCTCTGCTGCGAACCCAAGTATTATGGAGTTCACTCTTTTCAAGTGAGTATCCAAGTCGTCGTCTGTGAGATAGATGTCATCGACATAAGATAATGCCTCATCATCATACATTTGTAGTAACTCTGTTACTCTGGCTGAGAATAATCCTGGGCTATTCTGTAATCCCTGTGGGAGTCTACAGAAATGTTTCTGTGACCCCATTATTGAGATAGCGGTCAAGTACCTGCTTTTTGGTGCAATATTTTGACAAAAGAATCCATTAGAAATTTCTAATGTTGGTTTGTATTTTTTACGAACTATGTTATTCATTAGTGCCGCACTGTGCGAATTTTGTACCGCAAATGTTTTGCAACATGTGTTAAGGTGTCTGTAGTCCAAGACTAGACGATATGAATCGTCTGGTTTGGAGACAGGAAACAAAGGATGGTTCATTTGAGAGGTGCATGTTTCAATCACCCCTTGGTATTCAAGTTGATCTAAAATCTCCCTGACCTGTTTTTTAGCTTCTTGCTTAATTGGGTACTGTCTTTGTGCAGCAGGTTGACATTTTAGGTTTAAAGCATTTTTATTAAGACAAAACATAGGAGGTAAGGAAACATGGGAGTAGGGTTACATACATTCAGGTGATGAGCTGAGCATAAATCTACGAGTGCGATGGTGGACAAAGCTACTGCAAAAGGAAGAAAAACAATGGCAAAATGATAAAAGCTGAGTACAATCGACACCATTCAGCAGACTAGAAAAGGAAAGGCAATAATGCAATAAACCAACCCCACCAACCCCCAGAACCCCTCCCTCCAAACACCCCAACTCGCCCCAACCCCCACCCACCTCCCCCCCGTCCAATATTCGGCTATAACGCAACCTGCCCGCCCGCCCCACCCCCCTCCCCGTGAGCCCAGATCTTGTGTCCCTTTAGTCAGGTGAAAGCACCGGTGGTGTTAATCTTAGAAGTCTGAGGTACCTCGGGCAGGTGAGTTCCCTAAATCCTGTAGTTAAAAGAGCGTGAAAAGGTTGCCATAGCTCATCAAATTGGTCCACTTCCCCCGCCACCATAAGCGATAGTTTCTCCATACCCAGCACATGCCAAAGCCTGTGCAGCCAACCTGTGATGGAGGGGACTGTGGCGGTACGCCAGTGGATCAAAATGTTCTGAATCGCTGAACCCAGCGCTATCGCAATTTGCCTGCCCCTGCGGGACTTCAGCGGGTACATCAGGCCATTCGGAAGGCCCAGCAATACGTACGCCGGGAAGCGTGGCAATTCAGTTTCAAAATGAACATCAATCTCGTCGAGAACCTCCCTCCAGTAAGCTTCTAGCAAGGGACAGTCCCAAAGTATATGTGTAAGGGTCCCCACCCGACCACAACCCCTCCAGCACTCCTTCTCGATATGCCTATTGATCTCGTGTAGCCTCTACGGGGTATAGTACCAATACGTGGACACTTTGGTGAGTGTTTCTGTGAGACCTGTGTGATATGCAGAGTGTCTCGCTTGGTGCGCAATTTGATCCCATTCTTTATGACTAAGTGTCCTTCCCAGTTCCCTATTCCAGCGTTCCCTGCCCGGGTTATAGAAATGAAACGGAGGGGGCTGCAGGAATTTGTAAAGATCGGTGATTAGCTTAGCATCAGAGGCGCGGGTCACCAACCACCGCTCGTATGGCGTTATCTGGCGGTCAGCAGAGCCCCGCACCTGAGATTGAAGCGCCCAATGCCTAACCTGCATATATCGCAACCTATCTGACTCAGGCAATTGGAACTCCTGTTGCAATTGCTGAAAGGGGACCACCCCCTCCGGTCCATATATCTGGAAGAGCGCTCGGCAGCCCGCCGCCCTCCAGTGGGAGAAAGCGCCTGGTTCCATCCCGGGGGAGAAATCAGGGTTGTCCGCGATCGGTGTGAAAGGCGAAGGGAACGTGGTGAGTTCATGAACCTCATTAACCGCGTCCCACACCCTCAAGGGGACTCGCGTGACGAAAGAAGCGTAGAGGTAGGGGGGGGCCATGAATCCGGCGCAAGAATGGAACCTCCTGGAGGGTGCGCCCCGCCACCGCTTGGTCTTGAAAGAGCCAGTGCTTGTCGGATTCCCACCTGCTCCACTCCACAAGGTAGCGCAACTGCACCGCCTGGAAGTATTTCCGGAGGTCCGGGATACCAAGGCCCCCTGCCTCCGGGGCCAGCGTGGAAAGAACCCTCTTCATCCTCGGCTTGCGGCCTTGCCAGACGAAGCGTACGATGTTGGCCTGTGTCTGTCTAATCCAGCCCACAGGAGGCTGGAGCGGCAAGGCCCGAAAGAGGTATAGGATCTGGGGCAGGACCGTCATCTTGACCGCCGCAATCCTGCCGAGCCAGGACAGCAGGCTTTTACTCCAGCGGCCCAGCTCTTCCTTGATCTTCCTGCTAAGAGAGGCATAGTTGGCCGTTACCATCGCTGGCAACGTGGGCGCTAGCAGAATCCCCAGATACGGCACCAGGGATGATGACCACTGCATGGGGAAGAGCCGCTGCAGATCTTGTCTAGTATCCGCGGCCAGGGACACATCCAAAGCCACTGACTTGGCCATGTTCATCTTAAAACCAGCCACTTTCGAAAAAGCGTCTAGTTCCTGAATACAAGCGGGGAGGGCCCGTCTAGGATCATCCAAGGTCAACAGGACGTCGTCCGCATAAAGACTGACCATGTGGATATACCGCCCCATCTTGATCCCAATCGCATCCGGGTTTTGGCGAATTCTCTGGGCAGACGGCCCCATATAGAGAGCAAAGAGGAGTGGGGAAAGCGGGCATCCCTGCCTAGTGCCCCGTTCGATCGCAGAACTGCGGGAGCTGCACCCATTAACCCTCACCGTCGCCGAAGGGTACTTGTAGCAATTAAAGACCATCAGAATTTGTCTCCAACACCCAGTTCCGGAGCACCTGCTCGAGATAAGGCCAGTGAACCCGATCTAATGCCTGCTCGGCATCCACCGCTAGCAACATCCGTTCACCCGGGATCCGCGAAGCTTTCTCCAAAATGTGTGCTACTCTCTTAGTGTTATCGACGGTTTGTCTGCCAGGCACAAAGCCAGCTTGATCAGCCTCAACCAGGCCCGGCAGATGCAGGGCCAGCCTAGATGCTAGAATCCCTGTATACAGCTTAAGGTCGACATTCAGGAGCGAGATAGGCCTGTATGAGCCGCAGAGGGCCCGGTCTTTCCCAGGTTTCGGGATCACTGAGACCGTTGCCTTTAACAGGTCCGGTGGGATGGCTCCCGGCTCGGAAAAGTAGTTAAACAGGCGGGTGAGAATAGGGGCCACGACCGGGCAAAAGGTTTTATAAAACAAGGACGTGTAACCATCCGGGCCCGGAGCCTTCCCGTGTTTGAGCCTGGCTATCGCTGATATCACCTCCTCCACGTGGATGTTACGTTCGAGGTGTTCCGCCTGTGCAGGGTCCAGCGCCGGAAGGGCTACTGACTCCAAATATTCCGTGGCATCCTGTGACGAGGGGGGTTCCCCTGCGTAGAGCGCTTCATAAAAACGACAGAACGTTTCTGCCACCGTGGCGTCATCAGAGACCGCCACCCCGTCAGCGCCGAGCAGTTCCTTCACCACGTTACGTTGGTGCGCGATACGGAGCCTATTTGCCAAGAGTTTGCCACACCTATCCCCACCTGTGTAAAACGCATGTTTTAGACGCAGAGCCGCGTATTCCGCCCTGTCCATGTCCAAAGCCGACAGGAGCTTCCTGGCAGCCTTCAACTGCCTCCACACCCTAGGAGCTCCGGTGCGGCGATGGACCTGTTCCAATTCCCGGACCTGGGAAGTCAGCTTGCGCTGTCTCTCCCTGTTTTCAGCTGAGGAGATGGAAATGAGCTCCCCCCTAAGAACCGCCTTCAGCGCCGCCCACTGTGTCGCTGGCGAGGTGTCCGAGTTATCATTGTGTGCCTGGTAGTCCCGAATCGCTTCCTCAATATGCTTCACAACCATTTTTTTGTGCAGGAGGGTGTCCCTAAGGCGCCACACCCCCCGAGAGGGGGAGGCCGTCGGCAGCGCAAAGGCGCCCACGACCGGCGCATGATCAGACAGCGACAGGACCCCAATGTCCGCCGCCGTAGCAGCAGCACGCATCGGTCCACTAACCAATAAGTAGTCCAACCGTGCGTAGGTCCGGTGCGCATGTGAATAATAGGAATAGTCCCTATCCGTGGGGTGGAGCGTGCGCCAAAGATCATGCAGATCCATGTCAGTGATTCGAGCCTTCCCAGCCTGTGAAAGTTCCCCAGTCTGCGGGTATCGCTGCGCTGACCTATCAAGTGTAGAATCAAAAACTATATTCAAATCGCCCCCTAGAATGACATGTCGATCAGGAGAGGCAATCGATTTACAAAAGGGGGTGGTGATGAACAGAGTGTCTGAATTGAGCAGACCACTCTTACCCAGTCCAAAGATCAGGGCTTGATCCATCACCGTTATTTATCTCACTGCCCCATCCCAGCTCAGAACCTGGCTATATGCAAATCAGTCTGTCCCTGGCCCAGTGCATCATGGGAACAGGGCAGACTAAACTACCAAGCCAATTCTTTACCAGAAAGGAGCCAAGCTACCGGGGACCGGTTTCTGGCATTTCAGCCTCTTCGGCCCGGCTTGCTTGAATCCTGATGGAGCAGTGAGAAAGGGACTCATGTCTGAGTATACCCTGCCACACCTATAGTGGCCAAAATCGATTTACAAAAGGGGGTGGTGAGGAACAGAGTGTCTGAATTGAGCAGACCACTCTTACCCAGTCCAAAGATCAGGGCTTGATCCATCACCGTTATTTATCTCACTGCCCCATCCCAGCTCAGAACCTGGCTATATGCAAATCAGTCTGTCCCTGGCCCAGTGCATCATGGGAACAGGGCAGACTAAACTACCAAGCCAATTCTTTACCACCCTAAGCGTGGAAGGGTATTCTCAGATGTGAGACCCTTGCTCATTGCACCATCAGGATTCAAGCAAACCGGGCCGAAGACGGCTGTAATGCCAGAAACCGGTCCCCGGGAGCTTGTTTCCTTCCCAGTGTAAGAATTGGCTTTTGTAGTTTGGTTTGCCCTGTTCCCATCATGCACTGGGACAGGAACAGACTAATTTGCATACAGCCAGGTTCTGAAACTGGGATGGTGCAGTGAGCTAAAAAACGGTGTTGGATCTAGCCCTGATCTCTTGACTGGGTGAGAGCTTTCTGCTTAATTCAGAGACTCTGTCCCTCACCACCCCTTGTTGTAAATATTTTTGTCCACCCTAAGCGTGGAAGGGTATTCTCAGATGTGAGACCCTTGCTCATTGCACCATCAGGATTCAAGCAAACCGGGCCGAAGACGGCTGTAATGCCAGAAACCGGTCCCCGGGAGCTTGTTTCCTTCCCAGTGTAAGAATTGGCTTTTGTAGTTTGGTTTGCCCTGTTCCCATCATGCACTGGGACAGGAACAGACTAATTTGCATACAGCCAGGTTCTGAAACTGGGATGGTGCAGTGAGCTAAAAAACGGTGTTGGATCTAGCCCTGATCTCTTGACTGGGTGAGAGCTTTCTGCTTAATTCAGAGACTCTGTCCCTCACCACCCCTTGTTGTAAATATTTTTGTCCACCCTAAGCGTGGAAGGGTATTCTCAGATGTGAGACCCTTGCTCATTGCACCATCAGGATTCAAGCAAACCGGGCCGAAGACGGCTGTAATGCCAGAAACCGGTCCCCGGGAGCTTGTTTCCTTCCCAGTGTAAGAATTGGCTTTTGTAGTTTGGTTTGCCCTGTTCCCATCATGCACTGGGACAGGAACAGACTAATTTGCATACAGCCAGGTTCTGAAACTGGGATGGTGCAGTGAGCTAAAAAACGGTGTTGGATCTAGCCCTGATCTCTTGACTGGGTGAGAGCTTTCTGCTTAATTCAGAGACTCTGTCCCTCACCACCCCTTGTTGTAAATATTTTTGTCCACCCTAAGCGTGGAAGGGTATTCTCAGATGTGAGACCCTTGCTCATTGCACCATCAGGATTCAAGCAAACCGGGCCGAAGACGGCTGTAATGCCAGAAACCGGTCCCCGGGAGCTTGTTTCCTTCCCAGTGTAAGAATTGGCTTTTGTAGTTTGGTTTGCCCTGTTCCCATCATGCACTGGGACAGGAACAGACTAATTTGCATACAGCCAGGTTCTGAAACTGGGATGGTGCAGTGAGCTAAAAAACGGTGTTGGATCTAGCCCTGATCTCTTGACTGGGTGAGAGCTTTCTGCTTAATTCAGAGACTCTGTCCCTCACCACCCCTTGTTGTAAATATTTTTGTCCACCCTAAGCGTGGAAGGGTATTCTCAGATGTGAGACCCCTGCTCATTGCACCATCAGGATTCAAGCAAACCGGGCCGAAGACGGCTGTAATGCCAGAAACCGGTCCCCGGGAGCTTGTTTCCTTCCCAGTGTAAGAATTGGCTTTTGTAGTTTGGTTTGCCCTGTTCCCATCATGCACTGGGACAGGAACAGACTAATTTGCATACAGCCAGGTTCTGAAACTGGGATGGTGCAGTGAGCTAAAAAACGGTGTTGGATCTAGCCCTGATCTCTTGACTGGGTGAGAGCTTTCTGCTTAATTCAGAGACTCTGTCCCTCACCACCCCTTGTTGTAAATATTTTTGTCCACCCTAAGCGTGGAAGGGTATTCTCAGATGTGAGACCCTTGCTCATTGCACCATCAGGATTCAAGCATACCGGGCCGAAGACGGCTGTAATGCCAGAAACCGGTCCCCGGGAGCTTGTTTCCTTCCCAGTGTAAGAATTGGCTTTTGTAGTTTGGTTTGCCCTGTTCCCATCATGCACTGGGACAGGAACAGACTAATTTGCATACAGCCAGGTTCTGAAACTGGGATGGTGCAGTGAGCTAAAAAACGGTGTTGGATCTAGCCCTGATCTCTTGACTGGGTGAGAGCTTTCTGCTTAATTCAGAGACTCTGTCCCTCACCACCCCTTGTTGTAAATAGATCAGGAGAGGCAGTCACGTCCACCAGCACTGAGTCCAGAAAGCGCTCTTGGTGGTCATTTGGGCTATATACTGAGCCAATAGTGAACGTTGTGTCCCCCAGCCGGAGGCTGGGGGGCACAAGGGTTAAGGGTCACTACCTTCAGTGACGACATACCCCCAAGGGACCGGAAGCGCTAAGCCGTGGGCAGTCAATGAGCGGGGGGGGCACTGGACAGCCGCGCAGGGCAAGCAAAATAGAACCAAGCAATAACATTTGAGACATTGGACGGTACTCCTTCAACCCCCAAACAACTCCCAACCCCAACCAAAACAGACCCATGGCAACTAGCCAATTTCCCACCCACGCTCAAACAACCCATTGTCCCAGTCATGTCCCAAAACAGACAAGTCTGTGGAAAGTACAAAAAGTGGACGTCCGGTCACTCGTCCTCCCAGTCTCTCCCCCGACCCTCCCTCCAACCCCCAAACCTGGCATTGAAGAAGCTATGTCCATCTCCCCCCGGAGTGAGTCTATGCCGTCATGGCGACACCGTTCGTGGCGGCCGAGTCCCTGGCCGCTTCTCTCAGGGCGCTGGCAATGTCCGCCCTGACAGTGGGTGAGTCCTGCCGTCCAGCGCTCCCGTCGATCTCCTCCTCGCCAACCGCCCTCGTCCTCTTCGATCAGAACACCTCCAACTCGGTGTCGTGTCGCCCTCTTCCGCGGCCGTGAGACCTAGGACACCACAGACATCTTGCAAGGAACGCAGCTGGTGTAGCACTCCGTTCCAGCGGAATATCAGGCGAAAGGGATGTCCCCAAGAGTACGGCGTCTCATTCTCCCGCAGGAAATCCGTTGCAATTTTGAAGGACCTGCGCTTCTGTAGGGTGATAGCAGACAGGTCCTGAAACAACGCCACTGGCCGTTCGTGGAAGGTCAATGGCTGTTTCCTGCGGGCTTCAGCCATGATGCGTTCCTTCACCGGGAAATCCAGGAGGTAGGCCAAGATATCCGGTGGAGGTGCCGTCGCCTGTCGCTGTCGACCGACTCTGTGGGCCCTGTTGATTCGGATCGGGAAGTCCGCGGGCTCTCCCAGGATCTCCCTGAACAAGTCCTTCAGGTAGCCTGTCAAGTCTGTCCCTTCATCCGCGGACGGCACACCTCGGACCCGAATGTTATTCCTTCTCGACCTGCTATCCAGGTCCTCATTGTGTGCCTGGAGTTCGACATGTTGCTCTCTGAGACGGAGAACGTCTTGCTGCAAATGGACAATCTCTTCGTCCCGCCGTTGAGCCGCTGCCTCCACCGTCTCCATCCACTCACCTAGGCCCTCCACCTCTCTGAGGACCTCGCGCACTTCGCTGGCCACCTCCTGCTTCAGCGTCTGAAAGTCGGCCTTAAGCGAACTGAATAGTTCCTCCATGAAGGACCTCGTGACGGGGGGCTCGCCCCCGGTCGGGTCCGCTGCGGCTCTAGAAGAGCTTGGGGACGGTTGCGCCCTGTCTCGCTGTTGCTGGGCTCTGCTGAGCATGTCCGGCAGGGTGCGGTCCCCCTTCCTCGATCCTCGGTTCCCCGACATTCGTGCCCTGTAGGCTGTCGCACTCCACACAGTCAGTTATGTGATCCCAGGCCACTAGCAGCAGGCATCGGCGTCGATGAGTCTCCAACGGCTGGCAGAGCGCCGCCGGGGGGAACGCCCGTTGAAGTAGGGACACCAAGGGTCTTGCTCCACCGAGGACAAAATGGCGGGCCAGGCCTGTCGCAGGGGGCAAACCGTGTCCCAACCAGAGTTCGAACGTTGGCCACCACAGGAGGGACCTAGCCCGCAGCGTCCCTCAGGGAGAAAGAGCTATGCAGGGCTATGCAGGGCCAGGGGTGTAGGAGCTGTTCCCAGGCGACACTGTCGGAGGGCTTCGTCACCGTCGTCGTGAAGACAAGATGGCGGATGGGCGTAGCCGGGTAGACAAGTCGAGCCCGGTAGCGCCGTCAAGGCCACACCAAGAGTCAGTTTCACGGAATGAGTCCCTTCCAGGGCCGACGAGCCAAATAAGGGAAATAGTTGACTTGGCCCCAGATCCTGAGCACTGTCATAAACTGACGATGGGGCCGGGGCTCACACAATGTAGGAAGCCACCGTTGCCGAGCCAAATGCCTCCACGATCAGACAATAGGCTTCTCCTTTCTCGACAGCTCGCAGTAGTTATCCATCCGGCGTACCACACCGGGCACAGTCTGATGCGGGTATGCAAGCGAACTCCGCGCCAGGCCACCAGACCTCAGCATCAGGGTCCACTCAAGCCTCCCGGCCAGCGCTCCGCACCGCTCCGCCTCCGTGGCGCTCCGCAGTTAGGTTATCGGTCTCTAAGCGTGCCTCCGCCGGAGCGATCCGGACCAAAGTTGCACCAAAATGTGCCCCAGGGTCTCCGCCACCTTTCCCTCGGCCGCCAAGCTTCAGCGGGGGGAGAGAAGCTGACGAAAAAGGGCTTGGGCTTAGTCGGGCCGGGGGAGCTGCGGGAAGAAGCGTCCGCTCACCCCGCCATCTTGGCCACGCCCCCTAGGTTGACATTTTAACTGGATTTTGTGAGGAGGAGAGTCCTCATTCCACCCTACATGACTTTTATATAATGCAGGTGCTTGAGCTACTGCCCATTTTCTTGCATATATATATTTTCTGTGAATCGGAATATGATTTGAGAAGGCAGGCATAATCATTTCTTCGCCATGAGGGCACTCCCTGACAAACTCTGGTGGCCAGTCTTTCTCAGCTAATAGGATGTCATAGCCTTTTGAGAGGTTATCCCAAAATAGACCCCTTATTTTCCTAGTTTTATCTCCCTCTATACGCAATGTTATTTCGTATATTTTATGAGGTTCGCTAACTCTGGTAGCTGCAGTTTCCACTTGAATGTATTCATTCGTGTCCACTGTCTCCAGATGATTCATCAGGATCTTGCGAGCTATGCTCACTTCTGCTGCTCTGTCTAGCATTGTCTGTGCCCACTCTCTGTTTTTCAGCTGTGTCCTCAGTATTCTCGGCATGTTTGATTACTTTAATACTGGCTACCTTCTTTCTTGGAAATTGTAGTTTTTTACTTTGAGCAGGATCCTTGTCTTTGGACTTGGCGTGCTCTTCCCTTTGTTCTGACCGTCCTCTTCTTTCCGATTTCTGTGAGGAAGTCTGAAAAGATCGAGAGGGACGTGTATCAATATCTTGATATCTATCAGGTTTTTTCAAATTATCCCTATTTCTAAGGTTGTATCTTTTTTCAGAGGGCTCCTTTTGGGGAGACTGGTGTTCTTGGTTCGGAGTTCTTTCACTCCGCCGAGGAGACCTTCCTCTGGACAGGAATCTTTTATCTTTGGGAGTGGATTGTTTATTTCCATCCCAGCTCTTTTTTGGAGTGTTTAGATTATTTTTAATAAATAATTTTTCAGGATTTTCAAGTAGTTGGGGTTTTACCGGTTTACCACCCAAACTATCTCTACCTAGTTCTTCATAGGATTTTTCCATGATTCGGGCAAGTTCAATTGGTTGATCTGTTATATCTGTTTCTTTCAATTTTTGGCGATCGCCACAGATGCTGCTTCTCCTTTAATGTTGGCTAATAATATAGCCGAGACCTGCTTGAAGTCTTTTAGTAATTTCATACCAAGAGTTAAAGCAGGTTCTGGACCGTATTCATTTTGAATCTGTCTTAGTACATCTGGTATTACCGCCAGAGATGGAACACCATGTGTTTTCGTGTAGATGGAAGCAAAGACAGTGCCCCAAGTGTCACAGTCCTCCACATGTGGTGCGACCCTCATTGGAAGACAGATAGTCAGAATTCTGTGTTTCTCACTAGGGGTAGTATTCGGGAATACTGCCTCTATTTGAGTTATCTTTTGTGCTAGCCAAAATGGAATTTGTTCCCGTTTTGCGGGTGTTTTACCAAGACATGATTGTACGTTCTGTGGTGTAATTTTATTTGTGTTCCCCCGACGAGGGGCCAGCTGTGGGATGTGAATAGCTGGTTGGACTGTTGCAGTCCGCATTACATATTGGACTAACTGTCTGTGAATTTTAATTAGTAATTTTAGCTGGGGTAAAAGTTCTTTGTCTAACATTTTTTCGATGTCTGGATGTGGTGTGTAGCTGGCTAGAACCGGCCATGTTGCTCCTGGTCTACCTAGTGGACTGAGCCTGGTGATGTGATCATTATGTTTTAGGGCGCCTTTAAACCAGAGCAGGTGCTCTTGGTAATTTAGTGGAATTTCCACATCCTCCAAAGGAGTGTATTCTTCCGGAGGTTCCTCTATTTTGTAATAGTGAAATTCGTGTGTTGTAGCGTTTGCCGCTGGAAAGTTTATCCATGAATAGAATACCTCTGTCTGCCGATATTCATGTGTGCCTCTATCACAAAAATGACTGTACCACCGCGTGACGTCAGTCCGTTTTCTATAAGTTTTAAAGTTATAGTTTTTCTTATGTTGACCGGAATGAGGATAGCATTCCGGTCATTCTGTAGGAGACTCGTGTCATCATCTATTAGTTGGGCTGCTATTCTAGCTGCCTCCCTATCGTAATCACTGTCTGGCATTTTACTGTCAGAAAGGTTTTTTGTTGTAGATCAGGTTTCAAGGAAACAAAAGATTAGGTGCACAATATTTTGGAACACTGTATCCTTCAACGTTGACTAAACCAGAAACTCTTCCTACTAAGTTCCGGCGGATTTTAACCTTTCACCCACTCCAGACGTCTATTGGAGTATTTACGGGAGAAAGGGTCTGTGTGAAAAAGCACGACTGAGTTACTCTAACGTCTTGCATTAATTTTATCGCCTTACCAAACGTTGGGCGCCATGTAGTGTAGTTCCTATTTTCCCTATAGGCTCTGCGCATTGGAATAACATAAACAGCAGTGTAGACGTAGGACTGAGGTTTTCTAGGTCTTTACTGACTATGTTAGACTTAATTTAGGTTTGGCCAGCTAGCTGAGAGGTCACTGGAAACTTTCTTGAATGAATAGGAATAGATCAGCTTCCCTGGCTCAGACAAGAAGGGATTCCGCTTCCGACAACCGCATAAACATGACAACTTTGCTCCCTCAGAATAAGAGTAAATCTCTAGAGTCGTGAAAACAATAGACAGCTATTTCACTCAGTCAGATGTGCGTTCTTAATTTCACCAGAGTGCAGAGAAGAGAGAGACGGGCGTTTTCAATAAAAGGTATTATTTATTGAGCAGTCTTCCTTCTCATGCAAGAGAAATGAATTGCCACAATTGCAATACTTAATATAAAGTAAAGTACGTACAGTAAAAGGAGTATTATAAAATAATACTGTAAAAGCATTGATATGGTTTCTTAGCCATAAGACACTTTAAAATGGATAAAATATATAAATACATATATACATAGGCTAACGTCCTCAACTGGTGCTTCTAAACTACGCCTACCCCGGTGTACCTGACCTAAGCCTAATACGTGGCAAGGAGTAAGTAAGTAGCAGTTTAAGTTAAGTAGGTTTGTTGCCAAGGATCTGTTCAATAATTCTCTCTAAGAGTTTAGTTAGCACTGTACCTTAGGAATAGAATGTAGGAGGTCTGGTATCTCTCTCTCAGGACTCGATATCCCAGTCACCCGCAAAGGTAGGCTGGAAACGCCGGAGCTGGATTTTCTCGGCAGGAGAAAAGACAGTGTCTTTCTCAGCGCGTCAAAGAGGAGGGGCAGCGTCCGTGGGCTTCTCGCGTCTGCTGGACTCTCGGAAAGTAGATTAGCTGCTCTGCTCCAAAACCAACACCGTGTGTTTGCTTAAGGCAACGTTGGTATATTTATACCTGAAAGGTGCGAGTTTGACGTAAGGTTTGGACATAAGAATTAATAAAGATGTCACTAAGAACTGGCAGTTCTTACAGTGCTCGCAGGAGTTCCCATTACAAATCAAAACAAAGCAAGTGGGGATTTCCCAGGTTGCTGGAGGTTTGGTGTGTCGAAAGAACTCGGTGTGCTCTCTAGGAATCCAAGGAAGTAGCTTTTGCCGTGCCTTGGACTGCAAGGGCGATTTACTGAAATATGGATCTGATTCTTATGCCATTATAGGGATATTATTGATTATAGCCGTGCAAGGGCATAAAGTCACAATATTGATTAGGGTTCCTAGATAAAACACATCAATACTTCGGAGAGTTGAAAACCCTTGTCATGCCCTAGATGAGGAAATACAGTCTTATATGATTGTGGGACCTGCAGCAGGATCTCTGGGGAAGGGGGAGAGAACTGAGAGATTGAATGCCGGCTGGACTTGGGGGGGGGGGGGGGGGGGTTAGATCTGTGCTTATTCTTTGACGCATGGTAAGTGTAGTTAAACATGTTATCACTATTGTATATAGTCTCTACCGTATGTGTCTGGTGCACCAACTTTCTATAAAATATATAAAAATTGTCTTAAAAATAAAAAAACATCACCAACGATAGCACACCATCACTTCAAATACCACCACCATTACAGGGTTGGGAACATAGCCGCCAGAACAATGTAAACAGTTTAACAAAATCAACTTCTAATACATATTGAAAATGCTGCATCACGAATTCCAAAATCAACTGCAATATGCTTCACCTCGCCATCTGGATGACTACCATGCCATCATACTCCCTTTCTATGAGCCATTCAATGCAAACATGCTGAACAAATTGGCATTTGGATAAGAGAATTTCACAGTATTGCAGATTAGCTGGCAAAGACGTAATGTTCAGTTTGATAAATACAGCAAACAGACAAGAAAGGCGTAAAAAGGGCTTGATTGTGTGCCGTGCTGGGTATCAATAATTTGCCGTACATTTAGGAGTTGGTTACACACGTTTTTAATGGACATTTGCAATTTAATGGTTTCCTGTTAAGTTTGACTGCATTTCTGTCTTTCTACTCTTGCAATTCCAGGAATACTCAAATGTGCAACTATTTTTATTATATTAGATTTTTCTGCATATTTTAGCTTTCACGTTGCCCCATGGGCAATATACTATCAGTTAACCTTTTCATGTACAGAATTGTGGTCATGTTCCCTCCCCATTTCTACCCTGAAAACACGTTTACTCCTGCTTGTGACAAAAGTAAATCTCCAAGACTTTCCAAGGTGAGTAAAGACCATCCAATTGCTGCTGTATACCAAATACCAAACGGGTTAATGGGTGCTCACCATCCTTTACAAATGGACCCATAAAACCAGGGACGATCACAACCCCAGCCGTGCTAGATTTGACCAACAAAAACTGCAATATACTCTCAAATTTCAGGATGAGCTAATTCCATAAGAGGCGAGTAGCACACCATTCCAAAGTATGGGATATTGCCTTAACAAATTAAATTTTTAGGGCACAAACACCTTTACGAATTGACCCATAAATCAGACATCGGTTTGGATGTGTCTGTGATGTAGTCACACAGAAAGCTAATAGGAATTATGGTACAGAATTACCCTAGGCCTTTACTATATTTCACCGAATATATCCTAATCTTATGCCAGTGATTTACCAACCATTACTGATTTATACCCGCAAAAGGCAAGAGGGAGCCTTTGCAGGCGTCACAAAATTAATATTGTGACTGCAATGAAGATATTTGTCAATCAATCCGAATTTTTATCAAGAGAATATAAATAAATGGAATCCAGAAAATCGTTTTGGACAACAAGGTTTCAAGGACAAAATATACCGCAAATTACACAGGCAACTGATGCGATTCTTTCAACACAGTAGTTATGTTTTAAGGTACGGGACATAATAAAGTGAACTTATCTGATCCAGTGAGTATTTGTAGTAATAAAGCACAATGAAACTATACATATATTTGCAAGGCAATCTTAACTACTTATTCTGGACACCAAGTACTTCTGCTGAGGTCTGAGCCTTGACTATTTTACCCTGAGGCACATCTGATTATTGGACTAATGTTTCACCACAATGGTATAATGAGTTTTGTGTGGCACAGGCCAGTGTTGCCAGGATGTCCATTGAAATACATTTTACTTAGTAAAAGACACTTGGCATGGCGACCGTTCCTTACCTAGTCACTGTGCAGCTTTTAGAGATGAAGTGAAATGTACATTTCCCATGAGCTGCCTTTGTACTAAACATGTAGCTTAGTTACATCTTTAAATACATTTATTTATATATTCGTTTCTCCTTGGTGATAGCAAGCCTTCACACATTTTTAAACGTTAATAAAGTGGACGAAAATGTACAATTAAGCAACCAGTTAACAATAAACATTAGTGAACACATACTTTTATATATTAAGGAAAGTAGGAGTATGCCAAGAAAGCAAAATACGATCATGCTATACTGAGGAAGATTAAAGTTTATGACGAGCAACATGCAGGATTTAGACAAAGTGGCAAATCTAAGAGAGTAATGCAAAACAGGACCGAGAGATAAGCAAAATCAGGAAAATATTGCATATGTACTGATGCATCACGGATAGCCTCAATCATACAGATCCAAAAACTGTCTAGAAAATGTAATCAAATGTTTCGTATTAATCGCAAATGTGAAAAACATATTTTCCAACAAAGCTGCTGTTAGACCAGTTAGCCTTAGGGTGGTCTTCCCCCAGACATTTTGCCTGCTTAACTCAACTTTTTGCTGATTCTTTTTGTTGGCCTAGGACTCTGAGCACTTTACCACTGCTGACTAGTGCTAAAGGGCATGCACTTTTACCTTAAATATGGTTGCATTGGTCTATCCACAATTGGGATATTTAATTTAGCTGCAAGTTCCTAGGAAAGAGCACTATCTGTGCCCAGGGCCTGGAAATTAAATGCTACTAGTGGGCCTGCAGAACTAACTGTGTAACCCACTCAAGTGGCCCTTTAAACATGTCTCTGGCCTGGCACTGCAGAGCCGTTGGGTGCAGTTTTACTGCCATGTCAACTTAGTGATTAAAAATCTCTCACAAGACTATAACTCCCTTTGGATTACACATAATTCACCCCTAGGTAGCCTACAGGGAAGGGTGCTGTGTAACTAAAAGGTTGGACATGTACTTTTCAGTTTGTAATGTCCTGGTAGTGAAAAACACCCACATCTGTTTTTCACCACTGTGAGACCTACTCTGCTCATAGGTTAACATTAGGAATTCTTTACTACAGGGGAGAAATATATTCAAGCCATTCGGAGCATGTATGAACAACCAACTGCCCAAGTATCAGTGATGAGGACCCAATCGGGAACAATAAATATACTGCGAGGAACAAGGCAGGGATGTCCCTGTTCCCCCCTGCTATTCGCTATTTATATTGATCCTTTAATCAAGAAGATATTGAATGACCCAATAATTCAACAGGTGCAGACTAAGGGTGGGAACACAAAAATTTTAGATTATGCGGACGATTTAGCAATTCTGACTTGTTCCCCGCAGTTGGCTCTACAAGAAATTAAAACTTTAACATCACAGTTTGGCAAGATCTCTGGCTACCATTTAAATGAAGGCAAAACTCAAATAATCTGTAATGACAGAGTTAGTTTAGTAGCTCACCGGATAGTAGGAAATGCCAAATATTTAGGCATAGAAATTAGTTCAAAACCCAATGATATTGTGGAGATGAATTTAAAACCTCTTATATATAAATTAGAGATGGATGCACGTCGAATGAATAATCTGCAGTTGGCGTTAATGGGCAGAAGTAATGTTATCAAAATGTTATTCCTCCCCAAAATATATTGTTTTAGAGCTATTCCCTTGTTGATAGACCAAATCTGGTTTGAAAGGTTAGATCGGATCGTTTCAGAGTTCTTATGGGCTGGGAAACGCCCTAAAAGGGCTCCTAAATGTATGACACTACCCAGAGATAGGGGAGGTGGGCAGTACCTAATTTTCAAATCTATTACTGGTCTATCACACTGAAACAAATACGGGAATTATTGGACAGAGGAATTTTGGATTGTCCAGATAAGTCAATATATTATCTAATTTATGGGGCAGAGGCAAGGGGACTTTTCTTTTGCCATATAGATTTAGCATATTTTAAAAGGGTGAGGTTTAAGGTCTTGCTTAGCGCCTTCAAAGTCTGGACGGCGGACCATAAAATGTTTGAAATTGGTCGGTTTCATATATACCCTCCTTTCGCATGGAATATTCTTTTTCCAGAAATTTTCTGTGATGTTTATTTT
Organism: Lissotriton vulgaris; assembly: GCF_964263255.1. Classification (NCBI taxonomy): domain Eukaryota; kingdom Metazoa; phylum Chordata; class Amphibia; order Caudata; family Salamandridae; genus Lissotriton; species Lissotriton vulgaris. The sequence goes on along the minus strand of NC_141699.1, from coordinate 217,273,028 downwards.
AAAGAGTGGATAGGTAAAGGGGTTAAGTGTATAGGGGATATTATATCTGATACTAGTATTATGACCTTTGAGGCGATAAAATTGAAATATGGGATAGAGAACAAACAATTCTTTAAATATTTACAGATCAGAGATTTTCTTTGTAAAAGAACTGTTACCTGGACACATATTCTGCTAATTGAATTGATAAATGGGAGCAAAGCATCAATATCATCTATATATAAAATAGTAAATGAGAAAAGAAGTGATGATTTAACCAAGCATTTTGATAGGTGGCAATCGGATTTACAATCGAGGCAAGGCGAGTGTGAAGATTCTCTTATGTATAGCCAAACAGCCTGTATTTCTGCAAATCTCCAGGTAAAATGCTATAAGACTTGGTTCAACCTGTACATAACTCCAGCTCGAATTAAAAAATGGGGGGGGGGGGACGACTTCTGGAATAAATTGCTCTCGATGTGGACAACTTGCTGCAGATAGCACACATATGTTTGCCATCTGCCCCAGCCTGTCTCAATTGCTTAGCAAAATTGAACAGCGTTTGGGACAAGTTCTGGGATACTCAGTATCGCTGAACTCTCAGGTTATTATTCTAGGTGTTTCTAATCAAAATATGGCTGAGTCAGAGCGAAAGATGCTTTTTGTAGCAATGGCTGTGTTACGGCTTTATTTAGCCACGGTATGGCTGGATCCGGTCCCCCCAACGATACAAGTATGGTTTAATACATTTTTATGTGTGTAAAATTGGGAAATTTCTGTATATAGGAGAAGAGGTAACAGGGCTCGGAGGGAGGGAGAACTGATTTGGTGATCTCATACAAATTGGTTGAATCAGGAATAATAATGCTCAGCTTGATCGGTTTATGTTTATTTTTGTCCTAGGTGCCCTGCGGGGTTCCACCGGGGCTGAGTGAGGATGGTGGGGATGGGGTATAATAATGAAAAAGAGGACATAATGCATAGTTTAATGTTTAATGTACGTTTTCTTTTTTTCTGTGTTATTTGCTTCTATGTCTGACGTCCTAATAAAGATTAAAAAAAGTTTAAAAAAAGAATTCCTTACTACACTATTAAGCTGTAATTCCTTATTGAGCAAGAGTAGTTCTGTCACGTTTAATATCATTGAAATGGTAATGATAAATTGTAGGAAGGTGGATACCTGACTATGGTTACCCCAGATTTTTTGCCTAGTGTTTAGCTGGTTTTCGACTTAGTTGGCCTGGGATCCTGCTAATCAGGGTCCCAGGCTATCTGCTCTCTCTGTAAAATGGACTCCATGTACCCTAGGTACATCTAGAATTGGATATTGGGTCACCTTATCAGCCCCTGTACAATGTACTATAGGTACCCAGGGCAAAGGTGCATCCAAGGCCTACCAGGGGCTGCAGCATATCTTTTGCCACCCCTGGCTGGCCATCCAAAATGACACAACTGGCTGATCACTCAGCTGGGGCAAGGTGGTGTAATCACCCCTTGCTTGGATATAGTATACCTATATCTAAACCTATATCTGGACACATATACACCTATAAGTCACTCCTATGGCAGGCCTTATCAATCCTGGAGGCAGAGTGCTTGGTTTTATGTGAGATGGTGCTCTAGCATAAGCTGAGCCTGTCTGCAGCTGTCGGGACCAACTCCCTTAGCTGTTCTGGGATATTGTCATACCATATACTCTTAAGTGCATTATAATCCTCGCGGTTACTTGCTAACTTTGGTTTGGCTTTATCAAAACATGTCGTGTAAGGTGTCATACACTTTGGAATACTACCCCCTGGCCAGTTCTGGCGACGGGGGTAGCATTCCACCCTTCTAGAGGAAGAAGACATGTTACTTTGCTTAAACGCGGTTATATCTAACCAGAGCCCCAGCATCACAAAATGGATGCTGCTGTCACAGACACGAGTCTGGCCTCCTGCTGCTGACCGAAACTCCGGCAGGGGAGGGCTGGACAAATGGTATCCTGTCACAGGGAGGTGTTACACCGTCCCAGACAGGAGATAGTGGATTGTAGCAGGGAGGGTTGAATGAAACTAGACACTGCCTGGGGTGCACAAGGCACCCCATGCATAGTTCAGTTCAAACCAGTGCTGGGGCACTCCAGCCCCAGCTCTGGCGCGAAACTGGACACAGGGAAAGGGGTGTAACCACTCTCTTCCTGGGTCCCACCCATAGGAGGGACCTAGCAGGTGATCCAGCCCCTTGATTTGGAATAAAGGTAGGAGCTGTGCCAAGGCAACTCAGATCATCCTGACTGAATCTTTGAAACGAAACTCTGGACCCTTCGACATCCTACTCAACGTAGAAGACTGAAGAATCTCCCTTGTGGTCAAGGAGTGGCCACCCTGTGCAAGCAGGCACCATCAGCGCAACAAGACTTTCTTTGCCGTTGCTCCCGCCCGAGCTTGAATGACAGAGACCGACAAGACCTGGACTCCCAGACTTCCAACAGCCTGATCCACAGTCTTAGCAAAACTTAGACTCGTGGAGGCGACGAGAGACGTGGGACCGGCCATCTTGAAAAGTCGACAAAGTGCTTCCAGCGCAGCCCCCGAGGTACCCTCATCGTTGTGCTTTGGGGTTTAAGAAGCCCCAGTCCCGAGCAGCCTGAGCTCCAAAGATCTCCCCTCCACACTCACCGAGTGCTGCGTGGGGCCCTTTTGCACTTTTCCTGCTCGACGCGTTGTCCGGTCGCTTGCCCGTTGGCTAGTGGCCTCTGTGATGACGAAATCCCGAAACTACACTGTTGGTCTGGTTGCTCCAGACTGGCCCCAGCTCCTCTGAAAAGGAGCCCTCGATCTGACCTTCCTGGTCCGATTGCCAAGACATCTTCGTATCCTGCGTGGGTTGCCTTTGCCAAGGCTTGGTGACTCCGAATGGAGTACCGACACCGCCGACAGCAAGAGCCTTCGTGGGACAGCGCATGATCACCAGCTAGACCTCCTCGATCCTTCCTGGTCCACGTGGCAGCGGAGACAAACACCTCGACATCACCTGATTGCAACCCGACATCGCCTGGTTCCTACCTGGTTCCTCGCTGGTCACTGGCTAGTGACCTCAACTCTGTCCCCTCTGCTTTCAGGTACTCTACATCTTCGATCCACCCTTGGATCCAACCGGACTCTTCTCTCCTGGCCACCTGCAGCATCTTCATCTCCAGGCTCCATAGAACTTCACGATGAAACCCATCACACTTTGGCACCTATGCACCCGCTTCCTGTGGGTGAGGTAACGATATAACTCCGGGGCTCCTGTAGTGGTTTACACCTCTAGTGTCCTAGTTTCAAGTGGCTAAGTTCTAGTCCAGTCGGAAGTCTCCGAAACCTATAACTTTCTGATTTTTACGCACCATTGACTTGTATAAGAACTGCGTTGCCTATAGACTCTGCACCCGTATCCTTTGGGCCTCTCCCGACCTAACCTTCGTTAGTCCAGTGTTGGCCCAGCGATTCCCAAGGCCCTAGGCCTGTTCATTGTTTGTGACGTGGTACTTATACCACTTTCTTAATATATGGTTTGAGTGGCCACCCGGCCTATCCATAATTGTGCAGCTTATTTTATGTTACACTGTGTTCTTTGTTTAACGCTTGTGCTCCTGTGCTCATAAAGAGTTAAGGGGATTATTCTAGTAATAAATACATATATTTTTATAATGTATAACTTGTGTGGTGTTCTATCATTTGGTATTAAAAGGATTGCATATGGTAAAACAGCTGGCTTCACATGCCCTCTTGAGTTTAGCCTAAGACTTCTTTTGTCCATGCTACCCCTAGGATAGCTGGTCTATAAGGTTGACTTACAACCAATCACCATAAGGGTCGTTTGGACTGGTGCAAGGTGCTCACTAGAATAGTGAACACCATATACCAGGCCAACTTCTCACATCTTTGCTGGTAAAGTTGGATTTAACATTACTATTTTCGAAATTTCACTTTTGGAAAGAAAACATTTCTCTGTTCTTAAAGCTCTGTGAGCCTGCAGCTTGTCTCCAATACACGTTTAGGGAGGATGACAGCTTGACTTTGTGCACTCTCTTTATACAGCCACACACAAAGGAAGGTTCGGTGTATCTGAGGGTCAATCTAAAACTTGATGGCGCATCCTGGGCAGGATGGAAGGGAGGAGCTAACACAGCTGAATATCCAGTGTCCTGTCCACACACAAAGGGCTGATTACCCCCTGTAGTGAATCAGAAGCCAGAGCTAGGAAGAAAGGATGTCTGTGCACTTCAAATACCCTTCTTTGAAGAAACTCTCACTTCCAAGGCACAACAGGGTATAAGTATTGGGTTTCCCCGATTAGACACTTCTGGACCTGTAAAGAAACTCTTTCAGGAAGGAGGACTGCTGTGCTGCTACAAGGACTGTCACTCTGTGGACTGCTGCTCTGGAAGAACTGCTTTTCAGTCCTGCTGCCTGCTACCCTCAGCTCCTGCTGAGGAAGAACTGTCCTCTTGTTTAAACCCAGAATGATCCCCAAGGGCTTGTTGGAATGCCTACTGTTTCTGAGACTGAGGGATTTCAAAGTCTCACTGCCTGCTCCTGTGCCTGGTCCATTGGAAGCAGACACAGGTGCTTGTTCCAGTAAATTCAATGCATCTCCAGTCTGCGTGCAGCAGAACTGGCACATCGACCCTGTTGTCGGAGCTGAATCGGTGCATCGCATTCAGAGCCAGCACATCACATTAAAGAACCTCCGCATTGGAGCCAATGCACCATCGTCACTGCAGTGTGAGAAGCTTGACACATCCCCTCGACTGTGTGGAGAAATGCACTATATTGTCTACGGAACAAATGCCTATTGGCTTGGCGCATCATCTTCAGACCGACGCATCGCCACCACTGCTTTAAGAAAATCACTGCATCACCTCGACTGTGGGATTGACACAGACACATCGCTCGGCTGCACCCTGCATCTCGCTGTTGCGCTTAGGATCATGGAACTGTGTTCAGCAGGTCTGCATGGCTGCTATATCCGGCCTATGCTCCATCGTGGGTGGCCTGAACTCTTGACTTTGCTCCGGTCCTGTACGATCAGATAACGACCATAGGCGCTCATTGCTTCTAAGCGCTACAACACTTTTACTCTTTCAAAATTCATATCTCGACTTCTACTCATTGTATTTTTGTCGTTTTGGTCTTGTATTTATTAAATCATAATCTAGTTTTCTAAATTGGTGTGGAGTCTTTTTGTGGTGTTTTCACTGTGTTACTGTTCGAAGAGTTGCACAAATACTTTACACATTACCTCTAAAGTTATGCCTAACTGATCTGTGTTAAGCTATCAGAGGGTGAACGCAGGATAATTTCGGGCGTGTATCTAAAGTATCCTGACTTGTATATGTGATCCCTACTAGGAAAGGGTGCATACCTCTGCTAACTAGAGACCCAATTTATAACAGCTGCTCATCGCATTTTGGGAATCAACTCTCAACTGAAAAAAACAAAGGTGAGCAATTTTCAGATTATATCTTCATTCAGTTATAAAATGTGTGAAACTAAATTAATGTTGGCAAGGAGTTTTTTCCCAAAAATCTATTTCACAAAGAGGTTCCAATTGCTACTTTTGCCTCATCGTGCAAGTCTTACACATTTCACAGAATATGAGAGCTGATTTGCAATCTATCTAAGAATTGATTATAAGTGTTGCTTAACCTATTTGGGAAACCACGCAGGCTGCTTCTCTTAAGCAGATGCTAATCATCTAAGATGTCAGAGATGTTGTTATCTAGGGCATCAACTTAGACACCTGAGCCCAAATTCTATGGGTGCACCTCGCAAAGCCAAATATACACATTTATATTTATTCATGTTTTAATTTACTCTTACACCTAAAAGTTAATGTATATTTCTTTCCTATTCACCATTTCCTTGGAGAGACTTATACCTAGGCTGATTTGGATGCCCCCAACCCTTCAATGAGGGGGTGGAGCCTCCTACAATCTACAAAGTAAATAAATCTGAAAAGTTTTGACATGCAATTTTGCAACTGTATATTACCTTCCACCTAGTTTTCAGACATGTCTGCCATCAGGGAGGAGATTACAGCTATAGGGAACTCCCTATGAGAAAGTATACCAGGTGTACATATATATTTTAATGCATAATGTGAATGAAATCAACAAAATATTTATTAATAACCCGGAAATAATAAAAGTCACAGCACCTTAACTCCTCAAATTAAATGTGGTTTATAATAAAATAATTAAAATATATTAATTAGGTTTGTAAGTATTAATTTTTGAAACAATAATATAGAAAAAAATAACTCAATAAAATTAATATTTTTCGTTAATGTTTTGTATACATGATAAAAAGGTACATATTTAAATATTTTAAAACATTTTAAAAAGTTTAAAAGGTGTCATGTATTTTAAGAAAAATAAGTTTAGCAATAAATTAAAAAGCAGTTATAATAATTATATACGATAGTTTTTATCACTTTAAATAAATTAACATATAATATTAAAGTGTTGAACTAATTTAATTTATTGAACATTTGCTGCTATGGGATGTTATTTTAATTCCTGCTTCCATTGTTTTCAGTGGGAGTATGTTGCAGTATCGGTGGTAGGCCATGTGTGGTGTTTGACTTTCTCTGAGACTGGGCCTCTATAAAGTTACACTTGTTTTGACACTTTTAGGGCTGAAAGAACCTTAGAAATGTATTTTTGAGAATTGTAATTGGCTTAATCTTTTGTGTGTGCTTGCATTGGTACAACCATACCCCTCCCAAACCCCTCCTTTAATTTCTCTAAATCCCTCCCATTTAATAGTAATTTTCTCCGTGTTTGCACTGCTCCCTGGTCCCTCCCACATTTACTATTAATTTGTATACCTATCTTTGCTGATCTCACCATCCCACTGTGGAAGAGATCTCTGCACAGAAAAGATAGGGAGGCAACATTTTCTGGCTGTATGTTTGTGAACTGCATTTTGTAGTATACAGGTAGGATTACTGTAGAACTACTTTATGTAATGTGAAATGCAATTTGAGAATTTGGACCAGTGTGTAGAACTTCTGCCTCGCAATCATTTAGCAGAACAGGAGGAACAATCTAGTATGTGTGAACTCCAGGGTACCAGTGAAAGAGCAATAAGGGCTGCAGATGCAACCTAATAAAGCCAAGAACATCCCTTCAACCTGATCAAGTACAAGGAGTGACACTGCCAGTACTTGCCAGTTAAGTGTTGTGGTGAGGCTTGAAGAAAGTATTAAGTAAGGGTTGTGCTATCTTTAGTTGGGTCAAGCTTTCTTTGGTTTATAGTTTTCAATGGTTCAACTTAGTCAATCCTTTTTCTAAGGACTACAATCTGCAGAAAGCCTTAGATTTCAACTGATATGAAGCATCTGGGAAAAGCAGTCACCAAAACCAACAATCTGACAATCTGTTTAAGCTTGACCTTTTTAACTCTCAAAAGGTCTTCGGTGCGGGGGAGGGGGGGCTAGCAGCCTAACATGGCGGACGAGAACTGGTAGAGCTCTGTCCACAGGCCTTACTTATCCTGCAATTATCCTGACGAGGTGCTTGTTTCCGACCTGGGCCACGCAAAGCTAGTGGGCAGAAGTGTCAGGAGACCACCAAGACGGACGGAGACTTGACTCCGGGCGGCAGAAACGAGAACTGCACTGCAGCGCAGCAGAGAGGCTGCCAGAGGCGCGAAAGCCGCCCGAGACCTTAGACACCCCGGGAGCAACGCAAGGCGCGGCGGGGACTGCACTGTAGGGCGACAGAGCTTGCCTAGCACCCCCGGTGCTTTGGGGACCGGGTGCGTGAAGTCGGCATGAGAAGGTGCGCGACCCTACGGTGGAATGCATACGACAGGCAGCCGGAGACACCCCGGTAGCCGCGAGAGACTGTGTGCCCGCGCCCGGAGGCAGAGGAGAGGTCTTTGTGGAGCGGCCAGGAGGAGCCAACAACGGAGGCAGCTGACAACCCATTGCAGATGCCTGCGACTGCTGGGGTTACTACTACGCAGTGGACATTGCAGGGCTGAGGTGCGGGCGGCGGCCGGCGACCCTGCAGACTGCGGTGGGTCACGCGGTACCTACTTGAAGCAGGCGGCACATCAGGGCAGGGATTTCTTCCTCCGTGTGACGGACTCTCGCACCTGGACAACCTGGACAACCTGGACACGGCGGTGAACCTTTTTGGACTGCCTAACTGTCGCTCGCAGCCTGGGCTCTTCTTCACTCGCTCAGCGGAAAATGGCGCCGCGCTCACGGCCCAGCTAAAGTCGACCCTGGATTCCTACTGAGGCTGGAGCGGCGGTTCCCTGCCGACAACTGCTGACTGCTGCCAAGAATCACATGCTGTAAAAACACGGGTTAACCCAATAAGTCACAGGGACCTGGGTAAGTAAGTGGTATAGACAAAGTGGTCCCAAGAACTATCAATAGATATTATCTAGAATGACTTCAAAGGAAAAATTTCACAACATTGTTTTTAATCACAACGTGTACAGTAGAACAAAATTCATAGAATACATCAACAATGATGAACACAGTGTCAAGAGTTTTTTTTAATTGAGGTCATAATGACCAGTGTTTCATCATCTGTATAGCTTCCTCACTTTTCACTCACTACCTTCCCTTCCCATTCCCCCAGGGGCATTAATTGTGATTAATTGTTGATGTATTCTATGAATTTTGTTCTACTGTACACGTTGTGATTAAAAACAATGTTGTGAAATTTTTCCTTTGAAGTCATTCTAGATAATATCTATTGATAGTACTTGGGACCACTTTGTCTATACCAAAGACTCACATGCGGCCAGGTTTGGGGCGAGGGCTCTGCAGTGTGGTTGTGCTCACCTGGCGCCTTCTAACTTTTGCATTGCCTGACCCTAACCTGGCGGCCCACATGACATTCTAGTCTGCATTGCTTGTGGACAACAAAACTGCCTGCACAGAGCCAACTGCTGCCCTACTGGCGATTAGTGGCGCCGGCGACGGGAAAGCCCCCCTCAGTTCCCATTTTTGAACACCGGCCCACACTTGAAACGAGATCCACTTCGAGAGAGCCCCTAAGATGGCAGGCTAGTGGTGTTGGGGCTCGGGTGGCTGTTTTGCTACCGGACCATATTCCCTCTCAGCGGAACACCACTGGCTAGCGGCAGTTGAGCGAACGAAAAGTCAGTCAGCCTTGGACTGCCTGGAGTTGCGAAGACCCCTTTTTCACTGGCCCTCCGCCCTGTGTGGTGCCTTGCAAGGCATTTTGACCTGCACTGCCCCGCTCTAAAGGACCGGCACGGTAGGTAGCTGAGCTGGCCCTGGAGGACGTAGGGGCCCAGCGGTGGGCGTTGCATGCTACATAGGCTATTAATTGGAGTTGGACCGCTCTGAGTGGGACCCCCCCTCCTCTTTGACGGTTACGGCAGCGGTGCTTAACCTGGTGAGGCGCTCTACAGCTGCGCACTGACACGCCGAACCTGCACCTTGCTGCCAACAGCGCAGCAACTAGTGATCGGGAAGTTGAGGGACAGGCTGAAGCTACACCAGCAGGTGACGGGCAACACGGGCACAACGCAGGAGCGCAGTAGAGAGGACTCGGAGCTCACAGCAATACTGGCAGCTAAGATGGACTCCGTTTTGGCGGCGGTGGAGCGCATTACAACCACCCTGGTGCAAACTAAAAATCTCTTGAAGCGCGGATAGATAAGGTCACCTCGGATTTCACGCTGCTTCACGCAGATTATCGTAAGCTGTCGGAAGCGGTCGCCGTCACAGTCTGTACACAAACTGCAGCCCGTGGTGCGCAATCATATCTCAGCACTACAAGACCTGGTGGACAGGGTTCATGCGTTAGAAGACCGCGCAGAGGATGCGGAAGGGCGCTCTCGGCGCAACAACGTAAGAGTGGTTGGCCTGCCGGAGGGAGAGGAAGGGAGGGGCCCTGAGAAGTATACAGAGCTGTGGCTGCGGGAGCTCCAACCGCCGGAGCACTATCCGCGCATTTTGTGGTGGAGAGGGCGCATAGAGTACCGGCACAGGCCCAGCGGCTGGGGGCCCGACCTCGCCCGTTCCTCTTCAAGCTCCTGAACTATCGAGACCGCGATGTGGTACTTCGTGAAACCCGGAAGCTGACTGACCTCAAGGTGGGCAACAGCCGCGTGATGTTCTTTCTGGACTACACGGCGACGGTGCAGAAGCGAAGAAGTACATACATGGCTGTCAAGCGGCAGCTGCGAGAACTGAAGCTGCCCTACTCCCTCCTATTCACCTCTCGTCTCCGGGTGGTCACCAAGGAGGGTACACGTTCCTTTGAGGCACCGTCGGACGTTTGGGACTGGCTGGAGGAGACGGGACAGTGGTCAGGGGCGAGGCCCATGGGTCCTGAGGACGGCGGATGGCAAGAACAACGCTCTACAAATGTCCCAATAATAATAATAATAATAACAAGAGGCGGAGGAGGAAGAGAGGGATCCGTCAGAGTGCAGACTTGGGCCAGGCTGCCCCCAGCCCGGAACGATTCCGAAGGGAACAGCAGGATGCATTGGAGGCGGTCGCGTCGTTGGGGGAGGCGACCAACATCGGCAGTTTCGACACCAGACAGCGAAGTGATGTGGATGCAAGCGGCTCTTCCTCTCCGTCCACTGAACTGTCAGAAGACGTCAGTCTACCTGTGGTGACACCACAGACAGCGGACTTTATAGGGTGATTGTGTGAGGGACACTATCGGCCGGACTGACGGCCCTATGGGCCATGAACTATGCACTATATCCTTTGCCTAGCTGCTGCGCAGCGCACTGCTCGGGTGGGTCGCTGGGTCTCTCAGAATCAGAATCAGAAAGTACTTTATTCGGCTAAAATCATTAACCATGAGAGTAACAGCAACATAAACAACATACTACATAAAAATAAACTGACTTTAAAGTAGACATACCAATTATATTTCACTTATACCAATAGTTTTCCTTAATTTCAAGACATGTTTAAAATAGTTTAAAAGAACCACAACAGACAAAACAGTATCCATTCTCTGACATTCTCTCACATGGGCGCCCCAGAGAGAATGTATGCCACCTGAGACTGGGGGGGGGGGGGCTTTCTAGCCCGCGACCGGGCAGCGCTGACCCCAAATGGTACACCAACAGCCCGAACTATCGGCCTGCGCTGCGTTGCGCGTCTTAGCCGTCCCAGAGCACCTCCCACATATAGGCCCTAGTTGGGGGAGTGGGTACACTCAATTTCTGACTACGCATCCCACCACGCAAACACGGCACTGAGACCACGACCTACTGAGGGATAGACCCACTTTTAAGTTTGGACGCATGCCCGTTGGGTATCCGCCCGCTATGTTGTATTGTTGAATGTTGTTTACAAGCTCCAGAAGCGACATGCAGATAACTCCCCTGAGCAACTGCCCCTTTGTCCGGCTTGGCGCCCCCCCCCCCAACCCCCGTGCAGCGATACAACTATTCCATACATGGCGAGCACTAATATCATGACCTGGAACATCTGCGGTATGCACACCCCAGCGCGCCGCTACTCTGTATCCTCTTATCTTCAACGCCACAGGGTGGGGATTGCGCTCCTTCAGGAGACCCATATGTCTCGGTCAGAACTTGATAAGCTCCGTAGGCGCTGGAGGGGACAGCTGTATGGCACAGTGTACTTATCACATGCACGCGGCACACTTATTTGGGTGAGAGCTGGTGTCCCGTTCATATGCGAAGAAACTCAGGCGGACCTGGAGGGGAGGTACTCCCTGGCAAAGGGAAAGCTCAATGGGCAGGTGGTACTATTGGGGTCCATATATGCCCCTAACATGGGTCAGCCCTCATTCCTAGAAAGCCTGAACCGAGTGTTGCATCCGTACGCAGGTCTCCCATGGTTATTAGGCGGAGATTTTAACATGGTTCTGGACACGCATCTGGACCGGTCCTTTCCTCCTCTTTGTGCTGCGCTGGTTGCATCGAATGCGCGGGCGCTGCAGGATTGGCTCATGCATTAGGGAGTGCATGATCTCTGGCGGGTGCAGCAGCCCTCTGATAAAATATACTCCTACTATTCATCAGTCCACGACCTACATGTCCGCCTGGACCGCATAGTGGGCTCCCAGTCCCTGCTCCTGCTCTTGCTCTTAGCTAGGACGGAATATTTAGGTAGGACGCACTCAGATCATAATCCCTTGCTGTTTCAGATTAACTGGGAAGCAGACCGGCCCCCCTTGCCCATGTGGCGGTTACAGCCGGCGGCGCTTGAAGACGCTGAGTTCCGCTCCTCACTAGGCACTGCCATCCTGACCTATTTTGAAGTAAACGTGGGGACGGCGGCTGATCCTATGGCGGAATAGGAAGCACATAAAGCAACCATCTGTGGACACTGCATAGGTGCCACTTGGAACATCCGTAAGACAGTGTCCGATTCCCTAACTAGGCTAGAAACTGACCTTCTGCACTATGAGAGGGAAGGTGAGGGGACTGGTAGACACTCGGCCAGACTGGGTGAACTGCGAGGGGAGCATGCGTTCCTCATGGAACGGCTGAGATGCCAAAACTATGCGGCGCACGCGGCCAGGACCCATGCTAGGGCAGATAGGGCCGGGCGGCTTTTAGCCTGGCTGGTGCAAAAGTCGGACCGCGGGGCCTTGGTGGGCGCTATCCGTACGGGGGGAAGGGAAATGGTCTACACGTAGCGTGAGATCCATCAGGCGCTGACTGATCACTACAGACAGCTGTATGCGACCCGAGGTACTGGTCCCAGGCATACACTGGTCGCGCTTCTTGATTCAGTTGCACTGCCCGCTGCCACTGATGCCCAAAATGATGCACTTGGTGCCCCTATCACTTTAGAGGAGGTTGCGGAGGCGATCCAGGCCTTGGCGAATGGGAAATCCCCGGGCCCTGACGGCCTACCAGCCGAATACTACAAAGCCAACAGGGAGGTCCTAGCGCCCTGGCTCCTCCGGCTGTACAATACGGCCGTCGATGAGGGACGGTTCCCACCGACACTGCGAGAGGCTTTCCTGGTCTCGCTGCCCAAGCCAGACAAAGACCCCACAGCACTGGGCTCATACCGCCCACTGGCAATGCTGAATGTAGACTATAAAGTCTATGCCAAAATCCTAGCAGAGCGGCTGGCGCCAGTAGTCCAGCACTTGGTGCACCCAGACCAAAACGTCTTTGTGCCGGAGCGGTCCACCTCGCTGAACCTTAGAAGGTATTTTAGGGTGGCGGCAGATGCGACAAGAGACTGGCCTAGAGCGGGGTGCCTGGTGTTAGACCTGGAAAAGGCCTTCGACAGCCTCGAGTGGGGGTATCTGCAGTCAGTGTTGGTGAAATATTGGTTGGGCGCAGATTTCCTACGGATGGTGGACCTCCTGTATCGCGGTCCAGTGGTCCGTGTGGGGCTGGGACCCTACATTTCGGGGGCAGTGGCGGTGGGCAGGGGCACTCGGCAGGGGTGTCCGCTGTCCCCGTTGCTCTTCACGCTGGCCATGGAACCCCTGGCTGTGGCCATGAGGCAAACTCTGGACGTTGGCATTACGTTGGGGGTTGGTGTGCACCAAGTGTCGTTATATGCTGATGACCTGCTGGTGTTTGTCAGAGATGTGAGCAACGTTCCGGAGTGCCTGGATCGCCTGTTGGAACGCTTTGCAGAGCTCTCGGGGCTCCGGGTGAACGCAGGCAAGTCCGGCCTTTTCGCATTTAGCGACGGAGTGGAAGACCCGAGGTTCCAGATACGGGGCACAAGAGTCCAGTGGATGGCGAACACATTTAAGTACATGGGGATCCAGATTTATTGCCAGTCGACTGACTTATTTGACGGAAACCTGGGTCGAGCAGTGACAGCGCTCAGATCACAGATCGGCTTCTGGTCCACGCTCCCGCTGACGCCCACGGGCAAAGTAGCCCTAGCTAAAATGGTCATGCTCCAGCGTCTGCTGTACCATTTCACTAATTTGCCATTGATTCTGCCCGCCTCCTTTTTCTCCATGCTTAACAAGGTGCTGCGTGACTTCATCTGGGGGAAATTGTTCCTACCCACGGATAGAGGCGGACTAGCCTCCCCCTGCTTTGAGTACTACTATCTGGCTGCGCAGCTCCAGTGGATAGCACCCTGGCTAGCGGACAGGGGGAGAGAGGACACGGCCTCGGGTGATCCCCCATACACACTGGAACGACTCCTCATGCTGTTTCACCCACTTGCAGCACCAGTGCACCCCACCCCGCTGCTGCTGGCATAGGTGCTTCCGTAGGGCACTGCGGCTTACACTGGCAGCGTCCCCCTATGCACCGGAGGTGCCTTTGGAGGGTTCACCAGGAGGCGGGGGGGTCCTCACACGCCGTATGGTAGAACGGTGGCATGACACCCACATACAGACGCTAGGCGACGTATATAGAGACGGGGAGCTGACAACGTACCGGACACTGGTCACTGACGAGGGGCTTCCCCCGGGGGATTCCTACTGCACCGCTCCCTTCTTGCACACATGACGACAGGGTGGGGGGATGTCACGGCGGAGCCTGAACAGCATCTCACTGTACAATACCTTCATGTCATGGGCAGGGCAAGGCACCTGGTTAAATGCTTTGCTGCGTCCTTGAGAGAGCACATGGCAATAAGCCTGGACACGTTGCGGGGTAAGTGGGAGCAAGATCTGGGGCGAGCACTAGCAGATACAGAGTGAGAAAAGCTCCTCAAGAGCCCAGTGCGGATCCCCCGGAACATGCGCTTTCGCCAGGTACAGGTCTACATAATTCATAGGGCCTACCTCACTCCAGCTTCAATTAACAGATACTTCCACAGAGCGGATGCAGTGTGTCCCAGGTGTGGCGAAGTGGATGCTGATCTACTTCATATCCTGTGGAGTTGTACAGGGCTGGGTGCCTACTGGGGGACATTAGCGGGCCTCTCGCGCAGTGCACTGAGCGCGTCATACCCGGTAACTGGCCTGAATTTCATCTACACTTATTTAAGAGCCCCCCCAAAGGATAAGGCGTCATCCAGATTTCTGGATCTGGGGATGGTAGTGGTGACGCGCCTCCTCTCTAAGAGGTGGAAGGCGCGGGACCCACCTAGCGTGCAGGCTTGGGCCCTGTCCCTTCAGGCATGGGCTCGGGCGGAATTGCCTGCTATACAAAGAGAGGAAACAGTGGGACTTAGTAGGGAGCCCATGGCTGAACGTTGGGCGCACATGCTGAAAGCCCTGCAGTCGGCAGGGAATATTGAGAGTGGGGGAGTGGCAGCAGATTAGCTGGGGTCATCGGCAGATCGAGGAGATACGCAGCGGACAATGTGCCTACCTCCTAGACTAGTGCTGCACTTGGCGCCGCATCGCGAGGGATTGATGGGGGTTCACGATTTATGAGGGCGGGCGCTTTCTGGTGAGGGATTGGGGCATGATGGGGGATAATACCTACTGTCTGTTTATGAACATGTTGCAGTTTGCTTGTTTTGAATTAGGGAAATTAGGAGTTTTACTGTTTGAAAATACGAACCATTTCTGTGCACGGGGCTGGGCCGCACAGGCACTTCTAGTTTAAGGATACACATTGACAAGAATGCTACCTCCGGGTACGCTTATTCACTTCATTACAGTGCCCAAGGGACATAATGTGCTATGTGCGACAGAACATTGGTCATACCCTCAGAAATTTACTGTATGGAAACACATGTGTAATGTAATGTTTATGAATGAAAATGCCAATAAAGAGATTTGACAAAAAAAGGTATTCGGTGCAAGTTCCCACAACACTTATAAGTGGGTGTCAGTCACAAGATGAGGTCCAATAGTATAAGTCCTGAGTTCCAAACAAACATTGGCAAACCCAATAGATCTGATCTTAACAAGCTAGTGTTAGTGTGATGGTTATTTTTAAAGTTGTTTGGGTGCAAACATATTCCACAAAATATAACAATAAGCCAGAAAAAGTAATGTTATATACATGTGGCAGCCATATGCTTACAATAAAATCTTTAGTTTGAAAATAGGTAAATATTGGATATCATTTAAATAGACCAATATGGGTGCTCTGTAGCAGTCATGTGTACATACAGCAAGTATAGAAACCCATATAGTTTTAATTCACATCACATAGAAATATGTTTTTTATTATGAACAAAATAAGGTGTATTGCCTTTGAATTACTGTAACCTGAAGACATACAAAGACTATCATGAAAAAAGGATAAAGAATGAAAAGACAAACACATTGGCATAGTACTTTATTGGCCAGACAAAATGCCATCACTCAGTTAGCCCATGCAACATTTTGGCAGGCTCATTCCCTCAATGAAGGCTCTGGTATGTGGAAGCAAAAACATGAATAAAAGATGAAAAGACCAGTGCCTTTAGAGAGCGGACCCAAAATCTCTGAATGTATATATTTATTTTTTAATTGTATGGGGCTGGCACAACAACTAAATCGGTCTCTAGGCCAGACATAGAAAATGTTTAAGGCTAGCCCAGTGTTGACTCCTTGTACAGGATTACTTAGATTGCAATGCTGCAATTCTGCACAGTAATATTTGGATTACATATATTGTACAGCTGCAATTTTGCATTAATATTTAAACCACCTGACAATTACAGAAATGGCATTTGAACCAACTGACCAGTGCAAAAATGACATTTTGCAGGAATGGGGATGCCCAATCTAGGATCAGTTGTCAGTGCAATATTGTGCTTGTATCAGTGCAATCAAATTAATCCACAAATGTCAGTAAAAGTTGTTTCAGGAATGTACACAATCTGACTATAATTCTTCCTTGAACAAATGTGTCATATGGCAAGATTAGTACATTAGATTAGTATTTATCATTTGAAAATATTGCTATTACACAGTATTATTTTAGACTTGGGTTTAAAACATAGAATAAAGAAAAGCCACCTACCATCATCTAATATCACTAAAAGAGGTGCAAGGAGATCACACATCCCTTGAACATAGCCGATCTCAATATGCTGCCAGACGTAACTGAAATGTACAAAGGAAATAATTCAGTGTTTATCTTTTGAAACAGAAAAGCTAAAGTAGCGGACCTCTTGAAAAATCAGTATGAAAGATGTGTGTCATCGTGCATAGCAGAGTTTACAGCAAACTGTTTCAATTACCCACTTTAAGTGGCACTAAATGTATCCACTTTCATAAGGATGAAAGGTTGAGTAGGTGCTTGCAGGAATTCAGAGTTGTGAACTATAGAACACAGAGAATGTGAGACAAATGTTGAGCTCAACAAGCCACCTATTGAGACACACTTCTTGTTTTAACATTAAGGTTTTACCATAAAGTTGGTTGCCTTCACCTGGGTAGACCTGCAGCAATTTAACCTTTGATCCTAAAAGTATGCAATGATTGCAAAAACATATGACATTATCCACAATAATCAATACTAAACTATATGTAAAAATAACCACCTGAGCAGATTGCGATATTAGGACTAGAAAGCATAACATATATAGACTTCAACTATTAACAAGGAACAAATATTTATGAAGGTCTGAGAACACCAACACATCTTTGGCGGCTATACCTAATGAAACACAACTCAATTGAACCCATGTTGGCTCAACTGTTTTTTTAGTAACCCTTCAGATCAGTACAGGGAGCCTACATAGCAGGCAAGGGAAGTATGGTGTATTTATAATGGCTCCCCAAAGAAGATTCTTCATCTTGTTGAGGTTTTATTGGAAATAATCTATGTGGTTTGGGAGGTACTCTTTTCTTCTACAGGAGCTTTCATGTAACCAGTCAACTTCAAAGAAAGTAATACCATGGATTTATATCATGTGTATATATTAGAGTACAGTTCACATAACACACAATGTCACAAATCTACAGTGTTTGGTTATTTCTATTTTAATTTCAGCAACATGTTCAAATCTAATTTGTAAAGCACTTTAGCCTTGAAGTGCCATGTTCATGCTACTTACAACTACAGAATAAATAAATATATAAATATGCATAGTATTGTCTTAATTACATTTTGTTACAACACAAATAGAACAAACATAGACTCTATATATAAAATCAAGTAATATTCCATTGTTAAGCCAGCGATCATTACATAATCGCTACTTCTACTTAGTTACCAGATCGAATACTCAGATGCTTTCACTGTGCAAGTCTTACCACTGGATGTACGATGTTACGACGCGTACCATATCAACGCGTGCTTTAACAGCGCGTCCCTTACAACGCAAGTCGTTACCACGACTTGCGTTGGGGGCACGGATTGAGACTAGTATAATTTACTATTCTAACACCAGTCCCCGTGGACACTAGGGAAGGTGTTGGAATAGTAAATATACTATTCTTAATCCTCTAGCGCCCTCCAGCGCAAGTCGTGGTTACGACTTGCGTTGTAACGGACGCGTTGTGAAAGCCTTGCGGAGTAAAATCCGCGTTGTAAAGGATGTTCCCCCTTACCACTTTCACATGCCTCTCCGATTAAGGAGTCAACCTTCTTCCATTCTTATTACTCACTAGTCTTTTGGCCAAAAAGAGAAAGCCCAAACTGTTGAAATTCTAAAGGGGAACACAATCTTTGTTTTTCCAACATTGAGATTTAGCTCAGGAAAGTACTTCCATGCATAGACTGAGTATATAAATATTTTAATAAGGTGCTGGCACATTAAGGTCTTCTACAATCTTAAAAGGATTTGTGTGTTCTATGCATACAAGAAGAAAAAACCCGAAGAACTGGATACAAATTCTAAAGGGACCTGTATAAATTATATAGGATTGGGAAAGTATAGATCTCTGGACTCCGCTGGGTTGTAAAATCTTCATGTTTGACACAAAAGGGTTTCCCAAATTGTTGCCTTGTTTACTTTGTTAGCTTTAGAACTCTGTGTACTTTGCCCCTGCTAACCAGGAGTAGAGTTTGTGTGCCCCCCTTTTTAACATGGTTAAATTGGCTTATTAATTGGCACATTTCACTTGCATTTCAAGGCCCTAAAAGCCTAAAATGTAATTTGCTTCAAAGGGGCCTCCGCTGTCACAAATCAATGTTTGGTGCCACCTTGAAAGGCCCTTGCTTTTGTCCTCCTAGTCAGTCTGGCACAAAACGCAGTGGGGGCAGGGATGACAAAAGAACTGGTTTGAAGTGACAACTGAGGAGGGGACTGATAAAAAAACACAGCCACCCCTCTAGGTGGGCAAACATGCTCTACAAAAGGAACGAAGGGATTCTAACTCTTAGATTTAGTGAGTGAGGGGCATTGTGGGACTGTTTGCAGTAGGGTAAACAGAAACCTCTGCAAAGTGGTTAGAGATTCTCCTGGGAACTTTTACCCCACTTGTTAGAGGAGCTAGGTGTCAACCCCACCAATTAGCTGGTATGAGGTATCCATGAAGCACCCACAGGCACTGTCTTCAGAACACATGGAAAAACAGAAGCAGGCTAGACCTGATGTTTTTGATATGAGGAGCCTTGAAGAACTGGTCCGTGCTCCCCCAGGACAAATTAGTGAATTCCAAGGGTTACTTGGCTGACATCCTGCCTAGCTACAGGGTCACAACACACTAAGTTAAAAGAGGCCTTTTCCCTGAAGTGCCCTCAGTCTAGCACCAACCAGACCTGATCTAAGTCCTGCTGGAATTATTCTTGAACCCAAGTACTATCCTAAAGTCCTAGAACGTTGGCTGTGTCTAACTGGAGTCTCTCACTTCCTCTGAAAAGCTAGGACTTAGAAACATTTTGGACTTTCAGTTCTCTGAAGTACCAGGGCGAACCACCCCAGCATATCTGCCCAAGGTGTGATCTCACTAGGCTAATGAAACGGGTTTCTACCACTCAAAGCTTTTCTGCAGCAGTAAGTCCAATTCAACTGAACCTCTGCAAGACGGTACCCACTGGAGGACTCCAAACTCCAAAAAGAAACTACGTTTGTAGGTAAAAATCTTGACTGACAACAGCGTCAAAAGTATCCAACCGGCAAGATAACTTTCTGATTGCAAAATTTAAATATCTCTGGCTTGCAGCTTTTCCTAGCAAAACCAACAAATATTGGGATATTGACTAAGGGGTGTGACTCTGGAGGGTGGACCACTAAAGTCACTAAGTAAAACTAAACTCAACCCTCTAGCAGTTATGGAACAGAGAAGACAGGCTTAACCTATAGGCAAGGTGTAAAGTATTTATACAGAACTAAAATAGTAATAAAGTGAAAATACAGCACAAAAAATATCCCAAACCAATTTAAAATGGAGTATGTTTTATTAAATAAAATGACATCAAAATAACAAATATCTCATCAAGGAAACTGTACTTATACATTTTTAAAGATTACATATAAAAATAGCACCAAAAAGCGTTAAGTGCTAACCACTGTTGTTGGGCTTGACCAGTACCTAGGAGCAAGTTAAGGCCAACCGTGGTGGAGCATGAGTCAGATACTATAACTAGGTTGCACCCAGTCAGAAGTTTTACCTTCTGACTTAGGGCCTGATTACGATCTTGGCGGATGGGTTACTCCATCACAAACGTGGCAGATATCCCGTCCACGGCATTTAAAGTTTCAGAGGATATTATGGAATTGTAATTTGGCTGGCAAGATTATGGAGCAACCCTGTTTGCCAAGATTGGCACCAGGCCCTGTCAAGGTACCTCTAATCTTTGCAGAAGCGGAATAGGCGCTGTTCCCTATGCCTGCCCACCGGTGCAACCGCTAACTCAAGCGCAACGTCACCAATAGGGGGAAAAAGGGGATTGGGAGAGAGGAAAAGACACTCCGTCAACCGCTACCACCCTCACTCAGGAATCTTCTGGTGGATGCTCCTGGCTGATCGGTGGGTGCCTAATACACAGAAGGGTACAAACATAAAATACAACATCCAACTAGGCAATTAAGAAATGCTGATTTACTCTAAAAGGTTTCCTTCCTACCAGCAGTTGCCGAAGTTTGTGCCCCTCTTCTATTGTATGGTAAATACAATTATGTTAGTTCTGGTCACTATTTCTATCTGCAAGTGAAAAGACAATATTAGTATAGGATTTCTAACTATGCGCAATTCTCTAATGTATACTCTTCCTCACTGATAACTTCTTTTTCCTATTCTACTGAATTGGTTTGATTCCTTCAAATTTCAGTCTCACTATGGTGGCAGTCTCTCAATGATGCGATAGTCTTTGGCAAACATGAATGTCCTCTGTAGTTGCGTGCAAAAAGGAACCGGAAAGGAACAAGGGGAAGGGAAGGAACAGGATAAGCGCACAGAGGGTAATCGCAAATTTCTAAATTGCAAAGCTTAGTTGGCAACAAGACTGTATCTGAATGGAGAAGTCATACTTTGAAGCAGAGTTGCAATTCGGGGCTCACAGGACTGTACTCTGGTAGAAGCAGGTCTTTAGACAATCGTTCTTGCTCTCGTCGGTATTTCCAACCGCCTAAAGGCTGGAAATCCTCTGACTTCTGACGAATGGCTGTGACAAACTTCTCGCTGAACTTCACTCGTTGAATCTCTCTAAACAATATAGTTCACTAAACTTAGGAAAGCAGAAATATCACCTCCGCTAATTCTAACTCACAAAAAAACTACAGTTTCTCCCGTTTCTTACGAAACGTGGAGAAGCGGTTCTAAGATGCGGTCTGCAACGAATCTCAGTTGAAGTGCGCAGCTATAATTGCGCACGCTCCTCTTAACTGCTAAACAGTACAGGTGTTCTCAAATGGGCAGATAACCACGGTAAAGGCGGCGGCCATCTTTCAATGTGTGATTGTTTAATTTACATTCACCCAAAGGTTTATCAAGCTAGGCTTGACGATGACTCTGTGTTTTTTCAGTGAACTGCATGGGAGCTGAGATGTAACTGTGGTGATCGTGTGTCTCCTGACAGGCCCTTAGTCTTTGAAACAGAAGTAAAAAAATCCTGACTGGGGTGATGCAAAAGGCTGCCGCCAAAGAGGACTCCACAATGCGGTTGACTTTTGGTGGGAAAGCTTCAGAGCAGGAGAAGTTTGAATTTTGAGCCCAAGGAAGGTCCCTCACAGGTCAGATACTTTTGGTTAGTCTGATCTTCTGGAGGTCTTTGGAGCTACAAAGTTTTCAAAGTCCTAGGTTTTAGGATATGCTAGGAGGAGTACACTTTAACACCAGTCAAGGGTCCAGCACCTAGGGTGAGCACTTGGGGTGGGGGTGAAGTCTCACTACAGCAGAGGCTAACAGCAGGGTCCACAGCGGGTCCAGTTGGAACTGGCCAGCTGGGAAGTTGCTAAAAAGTCCTTTTGTAGCTTGTTGTGACCTTGTAGCTTGAATAGGGGGTCCATAATACACAAGCACCAAAGACCTCCTAATCAAAACCAAATGTGATCTCAGAAACACAACTTAAGGTCTCTCAATTAACGCAAAAACACATAGGCTAACAAGAGGTCTATCAGTTACTTCAAGGGTCTGGTCTTCACAATCGGACAAAGTATCACATGCATGTAAAAAAACATGTGATACTTCTATTCAGAGCTTCCCCCATGATTGTAAAACGGAGCATCTACAATTTAAAAAAGAAGAAAAACTCTGTTTTGTGGTTTCAGAATTAAATATGTAAGCTGGGTCATCTTAAATCCTTTATTGATCAGTCAATGTGTGTCTACTCCTGGAGCACAAAACTTCAGTATTATTCAGCTTATAATAATTCTCTGTACATATAGATAATCCAACAGAGTATCCACATTTGCATACAAGTTCTGCCAGCATATTGTGACCTTCTTGGCCTACTAGAGAACTGTCTAAAAGCCCCCAGAAATCCCAGTGACCTCGATCATGTGGGTCTGCATAGGATATGGAGGGACACACATCAGGATACCCCCTTCCCCCCGCCTTCCCTTCCTGCCCCCTCAATTGATCAATGGCTCATAGAAACACAATGTAGCTGCTCTGGTTAATGGCTACCTGCTAGAACCAAAGACCTGAGACCATTACTCATTCTAGTGAATTCCTAACAACTTAAACCTATAGCAACACACCCATCTCTTAAATCTATGGAGATGCTTGTGAGTAGAAATCTCAAATCAGATATATCTAGTTATCCATGGTCAGCATCTCAGATCAGATGCAAAATTGTAGCAACACACTGTCTCCAGTAACTCCAAAGCACCTCAAACTGCATATTGGCTAAATAATCAAAACAGTACATTTGAAGACACAATAAGACCACAAGACATTGCAATACGAGTTCAGTCTGAGGACAAAATTGTACCAACAGAAACAACACATTTCTCATTCCCATCAATCAAGCAGCTTTATTGAAAGAAGTGCTGGTCTAAGTCAAACCCTTATCTGTAGTTCCACACAGAAACAATACATTTAATAACCACTCCCTACTTCCTCCTGTGGCAGCAGCTTCTGGGCTGGATGCATAATGGGTGTGAGGTAAGGCAGGTGCACCCTGAGTGTTTTCTTAATGTCCTGTATCAGCAATGACTTTATTGATATTTTATAGGAGAATTGTGCATTCCTTTCTCAAAATGTTTTTGTGACGAATGAATCCTCAACAGCTATGGAGAAAGTCAGGCTTGCATGAAACACCATGAACATAGCGGAATATTTGATGACTGCCTCATGAGGATGTTTGTCTTTTTAACAAATGTATGTGAGAATCGTGGGTGGTATTGAGTGTGCAGCTTTTCTGAAAAAGTCAGAGCTAAATTAGAAATGTAGTCCAAGCGGAGATGGTACAATTATAAGCAAGATAACTGACCCTCACCCCCCGCTCACCACACCATTGTCACACTTTTCGGGTAATTTAGGAATGTACATACTTCAAAAAATGGAATACACTAATGGATTGTTTTCTTTCAGTTTGTTTATATTCAACTGCTCGAGAAGTGTCTGGCGCTATTTTCAATTTACAAAATCTAATGGCGTAATGACTGATATAAAAGGAATAGCTACCTCAAATAGTGCACATAAGTGCCAAACACCTCATCATGGATATCCAAAAATGTATTTTAATATAGGACTTTCAATATATGATTTTACAATGCAACATGCTTTTCAAAACTCAATCTCTAAAACAAAGGTTGAATCAAATTAAGAGCTTCTGAGTTTGTTTTTGACATCTCTATCCAGGCCCACAAAGACTTACTAAAACAAACACTCAAA
Organism: Lissotriton vulgaris; assembly: GCF_964263255.1. Taxonomy (NCBI): domain Eukaryota; kingdom Metazoa; phylum Chordata; class Amphibia; order Caudata; family Salamandridae; genus Lissotriton; species Lissotriton vulgaris. Next base: position 217,248,979 of record NC_141699.1, on the reverse strand, counting down.
GAGGAAAATTTCATAGGAATGTAAAAAACATTAACTTGGATAAACTGAACTAATCACTGAAGCGCCATTGAATCGTGATGTGCAGAACACTAATGTAAATACTCGCACCACCTACTAACAGCCCAGCACACCCTGACCAACATGTGAAAGAAGACATCTCTCATATCTTCAAGAAAAAAAACCAGCACAGCCATCCTCATATTAGTTTTACAATGATCTAAACCTTGAGAGAAATCTCCCAAATAAGAGGCTCCAAAAAGATTCTCCCTAGAGCACTCAACTGCTTCTTGTCATTCGTCCAAAATAAAGCCCAACTGATTATAATTACAAAATCTCACTAATTCCAATGTCAAATGGAGTTCTCCAAGCCGTTCACCCTCTACGCATGCCTCTTGTCTATAAAGTAAATCCACTGACTTTCCAATAGAAATTATGGGTGTAAACATTGCCCCAATGACGTACAACAGTATTTCACAGAGACATTTAACCAAAATGTCCCTCAGGGCTAAGAATGTGTAAAGTAAAAATAGAAATGAGTGTCAGACACCACCCAACATGTAACCTAACATGAAGAAAACTAAATGCTTTCTGTTGTCATGCGCGCTAACGGAATTCCGCTCCTGCGCTGAGATTTTTTAAAACGCACTTTACGTGACGAGCTGGGCTCGTCATCAGCGTGCGAGGAGGCTACGCCATGACGAGCCCAGCTCGTCATCAGCCTGGAAGGGGTTAAACCCCATACAGAGCACCACCTTTCCCACACAGCATTGCCTGACAAATCTCCCTCCCATCACATGGGATCATTTTTGTAACTCTAATATCACCATGGGGCGTAGCTAAGCAAGATGGCTAAGTGGACACACATCTAAGGAGCTCTTCCCCCTAAAGTAAAATCCTGCAGAATTCTGCCCGAAATACCACAAACATCACTCATCACCAAAGGACTGCTGAACTGGTAGCCCGTGGGGCAAAAAGGAACTAGCTGGAAGCTGGGCCCTCTGTCGCCCAGGGACCTTGGCGCACTACTGCCAGACAGCGAACTGGGAGGGCGGATGTGGTGATCATGGCTGGAAGTGAGACGCCTCCCCCTTCGTTGGCAGAGGGAGAGGGCAGGGAATGGGATGGTCCCTCCCTTCTCCCAGACGAGTGGTGGTACAGTGGCAGAGACTGTGCCTGCTGCTTGACAACGCCAGCCCTCTTGTACAGGGCTCCTTCACTGGGGAGCCACAGAACGCAAGCAGTGAGCCAAGAGTGTCTGCTGAACCCCTGCTGCAGGTTTGTCAGCGCCCCCTCCTCCTCAGCAGACTGAGGTGCATGTGGCCCCTGCCGCGAACGTGGCCTATGAGGTGGGGCCACCATTGAGGGCACAGGGACACAGCATCTGGGCCTAGGGTGCAGAAAATCCCTCTGCTGGATGTACTTTGGGAGAGAGAGGGGTTAGCTCCCCCCTCACTGGTACCCCACCCCCCTTTACATTATTTGATCCCCGGGGATAACGCAGAAACTGAGATGCCAGCCTCTTTGCCGAGAGAATGGAAGTGCCCAACTGCCCCTTGGTGATCATTTCTGAATGGTGGCAGAAATGAGGCAACAAAGTCCTGGACACCATTGGGGTTACCCGCTGAGGTAAATCGACAGCGAGAGGGCTGTGTGGAGAAAGCTTTCAGGAGAAGTGGCCCCGTGTACCAAAAGGTATGGGAGATGAGGAGATTTATCCCAGGAGTGTGTGCCCCTCGCAAACCAGGCCAGAGGGACGAATGTTAGCCTCTGAGGGAGGCCTGAGCACTGACAGATGGGACTGGTGCCTGCAGTGTCCCCGAACATGAGGATGTCAGGGCCTGATGTACGTGCCTGCTGAATGTTATATCAGGGAAGACTACATCTCCCATAATGCCTAGCGTTAGTGGGAGGACCAGGAAGGCATTTAGCTACGCGAGAGACAGAGGTCCTCGCACGTGATTTTGTCCTGAGAGTCTGCAGGTCAGCGGACGCCCTGTTCCCGCAGAGCTACTGTTGGATACTTTGTTGCTTCCACGTTGCCTGTTCCGACTTCGCGGCTGCAGAGTGGTGTTTGCGTTCATGCTCGGCGGAGCATGAACGCCCGTGGCATTGAGCAGTTAATATTGTCGTGGGTTCTGGTGTGAGGCGTTGGTAGACGCAGGATTGCCCCCTCCGCGCCCTCACTGGTAAGCATCTTGATCTTTCACTCGGCTGAGTGAAAACGCCAAAGAGACTTAGTTGTGGATTTTACAGTTACTTGAGAGTAGAGGTGGGAGACGCTGGATTTGCCCCCTTCTGGCCGCATCAGGTAATTGCCTGGGTGTGTAACATTAGGGAATTGAGAATTGGGAGACGCCGGATTGCCCCCTCCTAGATTCTGTCTTGGCAATCCAACGCCCGGCTTTTGTTTTGGTCTTATTGCGGAGAAGCAGTGAGACATTATTTCGAATTCCTTTGTCTGCCGGTAAGGCTGCTTTTGTTTTCTCTTCCTTGACTGAGATGTTTTCAACCACTAGTGGGCAGTTCTCCAAAGCCAGACATTAAGGTAGTGAAGCCTGACCACCGTACTAATTTACATTTGCTTTGGAACCTCGTGGGGGAAGTCTTTATTCACCTCGGAAAACTGAGATGCCAAAGGACCTGATATATTAAGGATCTTGTGAGAGTGTTTTGGCCAGTATGGTATTTGGGTAGTTTAGAGAATACTGTGTTGAATGAATGATGCCGCAAGATTAAACCGGTTGTTGTTCTTACATTATAGGTCAACCGTGTTTCATGAGAGAAGCATCTCAGATGAGGGAAGGGGTCATCTCCTGAATAATTACCAGGTACTGTTTAATATCAGGGTAACAGTACAGGAGAGTAGAAATAAGATTGTATGTATTAATGTGTGTCTTCTTTTGTTACAGGTGTCCCTTCCACTGCTGCTCCTACCCTTACCTATCCCTTGCTTGACTGCTTTTGTGCTCTGTATGCGTATAGATAGTCAGAGTGCAGGGACGTCAGGAGGTGGACACCCTTTGAGCATCATTCCGACCTCGAGGAGCCAGCAGCCGTGACAGAGGAAGCACAATTACAAACTTCATGCAGGGCGTCAGTATGAGAACTGCTTGCCGGGAGAGTGCTGGATAATACAGGAGTCCCACCGAACGACCCAACAAGGGTGGAACCGATGACAGCCATACAGGGCTTCAGGACAGTACTGGAGGGCAAGATTGATTCGGTCTCAATTAAGGTCAACCTGCTTTGTATGGATTTAAGGTGGCGGATAAGGTGAAGACAGAGGAACAATCGATAAGCATCCTGCAGCTATCCTTAAGGCCGCTTGGCTGACCAGAGGTATACATCATGAAAACCACAAGATCGCCATCTTTCTGGATTACACTAGGAAGGTTCAGACGAAGACATTCCTTGATGTGAAGCAAAAACTCAGGGCCATGAATTTACCATGCATGTTCCTATAACTAGCCAGGTTGCGTGTGGGAGCACAAGGACAACCACATTTTCTGAGCGCCCAGAGAAAGTGTAGTCATGGCTGGAGCTTCGGGAGGAATTCCTAGGGCAGGATGTGGAATTGGTTGAACGCATTGCAACAGAAAGCAAGGTGGAGGAACTGACAAAAGGAAGCCTAGAGCCCCTCATGGTCACCTGGCAGAAGGATGGGGCAAACACAGTGCATAATAGTCCAGAGGGATGATCTGGAGATGAAGCACCGGAGAGTGGTTCCCCCTGAGCTAGGGTCCAGCAAGTACTATGTGGGAAGAGAAGGAGGTATGATCACAGAAGACAAGGGGATGGCTGACCTTTCTGGCATTTGATATGCATACTGACATAATTACTGTAACAGGAATACACTAGAGACTACACAGGATAGTAAGGGAGCTTTCCCCAGAAAGTCTCAGCCAGTCCTGGATTTAAGGCAGTGGCTGTGGGTCTCCTTCCACGTATTTTCTTTAGCATTGAGAATTTATCTCAGCACAGTGAGAGTTACCATTGATCACTGAGTTGGGGAAGTGGGGGTATTGGACAGACAAATTGTTATAATGCTTGTAAGTATTTGCTCAGGGAGAGGTGTGAGGATGGTTGTACGTTGGCCTAAACAGCTGTGACATATGATGAACCGCTTTCTTGCTGGGTGCCCCGCGGGGCAGCAAGAGGGGGTGAGACTCAGAAGGAGGGGTTTGAGATGGGCTCAACACCAAACGCATTTGACTAATAAAATTTATGACGCAGGTTTATTATAATTTTCTTACATGGAATGTCTGTGTATTGAGCACATATGTGAAGCAACACAGGGTACTGACCTTCCTACACCGACACAACATTTCTCCAGGAGACGCATCTGATTGATGGAGAAGCTGAGAAATAAAAAAGAAATGGAAGGGGCAACTCTACTCATCTACTTACTTGGCCTACGCTAGGGGAGTATCAGTGTAGGTAGCCCCTGGGGTGCCTTTCAAGCAGACATATAGTACAGGTATATTCTCCTACTAGGGGACCCTAGATGTGGTAGAATTAGGCATCCTAAATATTTATGCACTAACAGATGACGGGGACTATTTTCTTGAGCTACAGGATCCTATGACAGGCTGCCTTGATATTGTGATACTATGGACAGAAGAATTCAACTTTGTCTTGGATGGACAACGCAATACATATTCCCCGAAACAAAACAAAAAACCACATATGACATCAGCCTTGAGACAATATGTTCAGTGCTGACATATGGCGAGAAATTCACCATTAAGCAAGGAATACTCATGTTACTCTGTGGCACATCAGATCTATAGCAGGTTAGACCAGGTACTAGCAATGGGGGACTGCCAGACTTGAATTCGGAGAGCCCAATACCTGGTGAGGTACTTGTTGGACCACTCCCCACTAGCAGTAACCTTTGACTGGGGCAGCAGAGGTCGTGGCCTTCCACATGGTTGCTGCCACAGTGGGTGCTGCAAGGTCTCAAATGGCCGGGGGACCTCAGCGAACATCTAAAGGCGTATCTCACGACCAACTGGGACATCACTGACAGGCGGGGGCTGAGTGGGAAGCGATGATGACAGTGGTACAGGGTATAACTGGGAAAGGGAAAATGAGCTAGGCAACACCAGCAGGCAGATATGGTCATACAGGAATCTCTGCTTGCAGGTTTACAGAGGAGGGAAGTGGGAGGTTAGACAATAGGAGTGAAAATAATAAATGCCCATTGGTCCCTGGGAGAGCCGATGGACAGACTCGACAAGATGACAATAGGCAATGTCTCCACAGGGAGGTGGATAAACCTGGCAGGTTACTGGCTCGGGTTCTGAAAAGGGAGATATCCACAGCGCCGTTCATGGTTTTAGGGCGCATGAACGGCAGAGGGCCATTAATCGTACATTCAGAAATGATCTGAGAAAGGTATACTGAACTGAAGATCCGGCTGACCTGGAGACTGTAGCCTCCTAGTTGGGAGAGGTGGAGTTCCTGAGGTTGCCGGAGGTCCTCCAGGATGAATTCGAGGCAAACATCACACAGGAGGAAGTGTGGGAGGGCCTGGAGACATTGTCCTCTAATAAAGCTCTGGGTATTGACGGATATCCACTAGAAGTTTTCCAAACATTCAAACTCTTCCTAAAGGAAAAATTATCAGAGGTTTTTGAGGAGACCCATGCCCAGGGGCTGCTGCCCTCCCGATTAGGGAGGGACCTATGTGTACGATCCCAAAGTCGGGTGGAAGATCCAATGCATGTTACCTCCCATCGACCACTGGCTATAATTAATTGTGATGGCAAGGTCCTATGTAAAGTTTCGAAATTACAGCTTAGACGGGTAGTGCTGGTGCACAACGATCAGTGTGGGTTCATACCTGGGAGAAGCGTGGCCCAGAATCTGAGGCGTCTAATGCATTCAGTTCATGACATGGACAAAGAACTGGTCTTGGCATCACTGGATATAGCAAAGAGATTGGATTGAACCTATCTAGAGGCAGTGTTACAGTGAATGGGCCTCAGCCCGACCTTCCGCGCCTGGGTTAAATGATTGTATACGAATTCCCCTGCAAGAATGCAGACTGGCAAAGAGGTGTCAGAGATATTAGAGGTGCAGCGAGGCATTAGGCAGTGTTGCCCACTACTGTTTGTGATGGCACTGAAATCGCTGCCCACTAAACTCTGGCAGGTCATGGGACACTGGAGAATTAGAGTGGGTCACCCTTCCCATGTACTGTCGTTGTATGAAAACGATGTCCTCATAAGTAGTTCTAGCAGTTGGGTATCCCCTCACATCACTCGACCAGTTTCTACATTATGCCAAAATTGTGTAAATCGCCAAGGAAATTTGGAGGGTCTTCCCAGCTGCACCACCACACTCTGAGGTCCTCCAGGTGGTTTTGACTGTGGGGGTGGCGGTACACTTGATGTCCTGGACGTACAAGCCTCATAAGCGGGACATGCCCAAAAGACAGATTACAGCCTGCATGGCACTGGGGAGATTAGCTGGGTGAACACCTTATGAATAATGACTGGAAAATGACCAGCACATTGGTTAAAAATGTCTCAGAAAATGCGAGACTTAAGCTACTGCATTTCAAAGATGTACACAATACATACCTCACACCAGTCAAACTACACAAGATATATGTGGGCTGTTCTACAGCTTGCCCCCGCTGCGGGCAGTACAATGCCACATTCCTGCACCTAGTGTGGCAATGCAATAAGGTTTTGACGTACTGGTGGGTGCTGGTGGAACGGATTGAGGGAGCAACTTAGTTTGACTATCGATCTATCACCTGCCCAGTGCCTTCTGTGAATCCCACAAAAAACAGGAAAATTAAGAACAAGTTACTTACCTTCGGTAACGCATTATCTGGTAGAGACAATATCTAGCTGCAGATTCCTTGCCTTTGAATGTCCCAGGCATCAGGCTGGATCCGGAAACTTTTGTGTGAGCAGTGCCCCTTTGCGCCGTCGGGTTGCTCCATGCGTCTCCGCGGGGCATCATCAGGTAAGTTAACATTGGTTATGATGTTGTGGTCACCTATCTAGGCGCCACCCAGGCACGCGGACGTCAACACTTTTCACTTTTCCACGCCAGAAGCGCAGAGCCATGAAGTGACTGACTTGAGTGTGTGTCATAACTAGGGCCCTGAAAAAGAGAGCAACCCTAGCCTTAACAAATGGGTCCACAGAGCGGGGAGGCATGGGTGGGTCTGTAAGGAATCTGCTGCTAGGTATTGTCTCTACCAGATAATACGTTATCAAAGGTAAGTAACTTGTTCATCTGATAGACTTCTAGCTGCGGATTCCTTACCTTTGAATAAATACCCAAGCCATACCATCCTGGTAGTGGGCTGCTGACATATTTCTTACACTAAGTCCTGCAGGACAGAATGGGCAAAATGCCTGTGCCTAAGGACCGGACTGTCTAGATAGTAATTCTTGGCAAAAATGTGCAAAGATGCCCATATTGCTGCCTGGCAGTTGTCCAGGACTGGGACACCTGAGACATGGTCGCAGCCTACCCCTTGGTGGAATGAGCTTGCAAGCCCTCAGGGGATGTTTCTCAGCCAGGGCATAGCAGATGTTAATGCACCCAGCGAGAAATTGTCAATTTTTGCACTGCCTGATCTTCTTCAGCTATCAAGCAACCCACAAAGAGCTAGTCGTTCACCCAGAACTCTTTTTTGCAGTCAAGGAAGAATGACAATGCTCTTTTTAGGTTCAGATGGTGGAGACGCTCCTCTTCCTCAGAGGGATGCGGGGCGCAACAAAGGTGGGCAGTATGATTGACTGACCCAGATGGAATTGTGTCACCACTTTTGGCAAGAATGAAGCCCGGGTGCGAAGCACCACCTTATCCCCAAAGGTCATCATTTAGGGAGGCTTGCATGACAAAGCCTGCAACTCACTCACCCTCCAGGCAGATGTTATTGTCACCTGAAATGCTGTCCTGATGGTAAGCAGCCGGAGGGGACAACTATTCAAATGATCGAAAGAAGGACACATAAGAAATGTGAGAACCAAATAAAGGTCCCACTGCGGCATGACAAAGGGCGTGGTTAGAAACATATGTACAAGCCCTTATAAGAATCTATCTACAATAAGGGAGTGAAATAAGGAGGGCTGGTCTGGCAGCCGCCAGAAAGCGGACAGAGCAGAAAGATAACCCTTGAGAGTTAACACTGCAGAGTCCTGGTGGATAAAATGAAAAGAAGGATAGTAGATAAAGAGGAAGAAAGATGGTCAATAGACCATTCTGAACAATATTTTACAAATATTTTATAAACTTTTGACAATGGCAGGTGTATATCGTCTTAGTGGAGGGCCGCCAAAATAATATTACACACTTCGGAAGGAAGGCCGAAAGCTGGAGGTGGAGAGTTGACAGGTTCAGGTTGAGGACCCTCCCCTGCCGCTGCGACAGAAGATCCTCCTGAAGAGTCAGCCTAATCGGATGATCGATGCCCATTCAAAGAAGCTCTGGATATCAGACTCTCCTTGCCCAGTCCGGAGCCACAAGGAGGACTTGGACCTGGTCACTCTTGATCTGCTTGAGAACTCTTGGCAGAAAGGGTAGGAATGAAAGACGTACAGTAGACCTGAGCTCAACTTGCAACAAAAACTGTTGCTGAGCGATAGCCGCCTTGGAACCTCCAGCGGGCAAAACTGCTGACATTGAATATTCTCTTTGGAGGTGAACAGATCTAACCAAGGCTCTCCTCACTGTTGAAAGAGGCCTTGCCCCACCCGGACTTGAGATGCAATTTGTGATTCGCTAGGCACTGACGGCTGAGTTAGTCTGCCCTGGCATTCAGAGAACCTGAACTACCAGGATTATGACCTGCTGCTCCAGCCATGTCCAGAGACGCAGGGCCTCTCAACAAAGGGTCCACGACCACACCCCGCCCTCCTTATTGCGTAACCACATGGCAGTGGTGTTGTCCGTGAACACCTGCACTAACTTTCCCTTGATAGAGGGAAGAAATGCTTTCAATGCCAACGGGATCGCCCAAAGCTCCAACAAATTGATGTGGAGCGTCAACTCTGCCTGTCTCCTGATCTCCAACTCTCCCAGATGGCCACCCCAGCCCAGAAGTGACACATCTATCACTACTGTGAGATATGGTTGGGCAAGAGAGAGGGGTCTGCCTCTGTCCCAATCACGGTTTGTCAACCACCACAGCATGTCTTTTGCAGTTCCCTCCCAAATCTGGACCATGTCAGAGAGATAGCCTTAATACTGTACCTACTGGAAATTCAGGTCCTACTGCAGAACTTGCATACACCATCTGGGGTGGTTTACCAACAGGAAGCAGGAGGCCATGATTCCTAGCAGACTCAGAGTCAGTCTCACCGAAATCCAGGATAGAGTCTGAAACATCGGTATCATAAACTGAATATCCTAGACTCGCTGCTCAGGAGGATAGGCCTGAACCTGCACTGTGTCCAGAAGAGCTCCAATGAAAGGGAGCATCTGAGAAAGAGTCGGGTGTGACTGTGGCACGTTTATAGAGAACCCCAGAGAATGCAGGAGAATTAGTCTGAAAGTGGGAGACGACAGCCTGAGGTGAGGACGCCTTTAACAGCCAGTCGTCGAGGTATGGGAAGACTTAAACCCATAACCTACGCATATGATCTGCTACCACTGCCATCACCTTCAAGGGGCGCTAGTAAGGCCAAAAGGCAGCACAGTATACTCTAAGTGCTCATGGCCTACCTTGAAAAGCAGGTGCCATCTGTGGCCCAGCAGGATGGGGATGTAAAAATACGCATCCTGCAAGTCCAATGCTACCAGCCAGTCTCCTTGGTCTAGGCCGGACAAGACCTAAGCCAATGTGAGCATCGTGAACTTCTCCTATTTGAGGAAGAGTTTGACGGTCTGAAGAGCTAAAATTGCACACAAGCCTTTGTTCTTTTTCAGAATCAGAAAGTAGCAGGAAAAGTAACCACTGCCTACTTCTGAAACCGGAACCCTCTCTATAGCTTGCTTGGCCAGGAGAGCAATAACTTCCTCTCGGAGTAAAGATAGATGATCCTCCACCTACCGTTCTTGAATTGGCTGAATAGAAGGAGGAAAAGAAGGGAAAGGCAGAGAACAGCCTTCCTGAATAATCTGCAAGACCCATTTGTACGATGATATGGACCTCCCGTAGAGGAGATGGTGGTGAATTCTCTCTCCAACTGGAGTGGAATTGTCTTTCAGGCTCAAACTAGGACTGCTAGGAGGCTGCAGCTGCTGAGGGCTTGGTGGCAGACGACTTCTGCCTTATTGCCAAGATCGGAATGAGCTGCTTCCACATCCTTGCACATCTTGGGAAGCCTGCACAGGACTGTGGTGGGATATGGTTGACACAGCTGAAAATCCCTTCCAGTGCCATGAAAGGTGCGAAAGGAGGTGTTACTGAAAGGCCCAAGGATCTGGCTGTAGCACGAGAATTCTTGAAGTGTTCCAATGCAGAGTATGCTTTCTCACCAAAGAGACTAGATCTGTCAAAGGGCAGGTCCATGAGATTAGCCTGGACATCACCCGAGGAGCCAGATATTCGTAGCCAGGCATCACCGTTGACGAAACTGCTCTGCCCAGCGAGTCAGTCATGTCTAGGCCACACCTAATGGTGAATTTTGCCGCATCTCTCCCAACCTTCACCGCCTGTGAAAGTACAGCCCAGGCCTCCTCTGGACCTGTGGCAGCACTTGTGCAACCGTTTCCCGAAGGGCGTGGGAGAAATGGTCCAATAAGCATGCGGTATTCACCGACCACAATGCAAGGCTTGCATAAGAAAATATCTTCTTCCCAAGTATGTCCAGCCTCTTGGATTCCCTATTCCGAGGATCGGAAGGGAACGTGCCATGGGATGTTGAAGCCTGCACAACCATGCTTTCAGGGGTGGGAGTTGGCTGAGGTACCTTGGATCACCCGGAGCCTGGCAATGGTGGCGGCAATTGTCCTGTTCAGAGGATCCCCTGTGCTAGGTCTGCGCAAGTGCGTAGGAGGACATCTGTCAGTGCTTTATTAAAGGGAATAGGGGTTCAGAAAAAGAAGCCCCAGGCTGAAGCACTTCAGTCAAGAGAAAGTCCTGACCTGCACGGAGGGCAGCTCCAGTACAAGGGCCTCTCCTGACATACTTACCGCCATGGTATAGGAAGCCCCCTCCTCCGTAGCTACAGTCGGAGGAGAGAGCATGCCAATGTCTGAGGATGTGTCCAGTCCACTGGCTTCCCCAAGTTCCTTATACCAGTCCTTTTCCACTGAAATGTCTATTTGATTCTAAAGGGTCCATAGACCCCTCCCAATCTTCTCCTATGCCTGAGTCTTCCTCAAGATTTCCAGGCGACAATATAGAACCTCCGGGCTCTGCCAGAGTCGAGGTGAGCGACATCAGTCCAACTCTGAATAGTCAGGAATACGGATGGGGCTGGAACCTGCGTCGCTGAAGGCCCAGACTTTGGGTCCGACGCTGGGGAAGGTCACGTTGGTAGGGCTGGCATTGACCCGGATCTGGAACTGGATCCATGAGGCACCACAGGCACCATGGCCAGAGCCGACAACGTATAATCAGGTGAGGCCCCCTTCGACACTGCCGGGTCAAAGGCTCACTAGAGGGGTGAGCCCACTCAAATGTGTGACGCATAGCCACGTAAAATTCTTTTATCTGAGGGGGGGGTCGCTTCGGTTCCCAGAAACAGGGGGAGGCCTGAAGTCGATCCTGGCTCTAGCTCCGCAGAACCATGCCTAGAGCGTTGGTGCGCCTTACCTCGTTCACCGATGGACGACAGCCGGCGTGAAGATGAAGTCTGCTTGGAATTCTTTTTCTTTTGCCTCTTCCTCAAGTGTTCCGAAGACCTTGAGTGGGAGCAAGAAGACTTGGGACTCTGGGAGCGGTTCCGCGACCACCTCTTCTTGGAACAGGACTGGGATCTCTGCGGAGTCTCACTGGCCGGTTTTGACTGCTGGGCTGAAAGGAGCTTCAAGGCTCGCTCCCACAAGGCCTTTGGAGCCTGGCCTGACAGTCAGGACATGACTTCATGTCGTGGTTAACACCAGAGACACACAAGGTGGAGGTTGGTTACCGACACGGCCAATTCCCAGGCGCCACATAATTTAAACCCTGACCTTCTAGAAGACATACTGCGACTCAGAAACAATTTTATTCGACAAAAAGTTTTAAAAAACTGCTAGAAAGAGGGTAGCTTTTCTCTGGATGAGTGCTTAACTGGCACCAAAAGAAAATAACTGATGTCCATGCACCTATATAGGTGACCACGATGTCATAACTGATGCTAACAACACAGATGTCACGCGGAGCAGAATAGAGCCACTACATGGTGTGCAGGGGTAGTGTTCACGCACAAGTTGTCAGTAATTCAAAGGTAAGAAATCTGCAGCTAGAAGTCTCTATCACATTTATACATTTCTCCAGCTTGCCTTTCTCCAAGAACAATAGGGAGTTGTCAAGGGGTGGCTGGGACCAGAGGGCAGTAAATGGGTAAAAGATACTGTTGAGTGAACACTAGTCAAAGGGGAACATATCAGGTTCTCCAGAAGACAGACATGAGAAAGTGGCTGAAGACTTGGAGTGAGTTCTGGGGAGCCATAGTGACAACTTTTGAAGGGGCAGGACAATCGATGAGCTTTAGTGGTCCACGACTGCTACACCTTACGGGACTATTCGACACAGAGGCACACCCAAACCTTGCACGAATAATCCCATGGAAGAATGCGTTGCTAACAAGGTACATCCATGAGTTTGGGAAAGGAAGGGTGTTCTTGAAAATTGGTACACTGGAAGTACAAAAAGAAACTACACAAGAGGAAACTGGTGAGTGGGAGATAGCCTGAGAGGGGCAGGTTCATGATAACTGTACGGATATACTGATGAGGTGGAATCGAGTGGAGTCACAGCTAGAAGGTTTTCATGTTGTAATACATGTATGTTAGTATGCAAAAGTATAAATAGAAATGTTACAATCCCTAATATCACAGATTCCTTGGGCTTCACAGACATAACCTTGAACAAGATATCGAGAACATTGCAATTGCATCTTCTGAGGATCAAAAACACAGTATCCTATAAATCATCCTTTGTATATAGGACAGGCTGTTATTTTTATTGTTGTACTATAAGAGCCCTTTACTTCGACGTCCTAGAAACAGTAGCACCCATCTGAACGCTTATTACAAGGTACTAATTCTTTGCCTATTATGCCAACTCATTCATAATCTCTAGGACTAGATAGTCTTAGCCATGACGGTTTGTATAGGGATCCTGATGCTTAAGAGGGATTATTCACAGTAAATTTCACAGTGTATGGATTTCCAGAATATTTCCAGTCCAATACACTGAACACAAATACAACAGATGTATTATTTGTGCTGCCTGAGAATGCTCCGTGAGAGAAACAAAACTAGTGAAAGTATAACTCTGACAGAATGGAAATGTTGGTAGTTGTGCCTTATAAATGGCTCCAAATGCCGCCCAGGCAAGCAGTTTCTGTTACAATCAAAAGCCCATTTGGTCTACACTTGGTCACTGAAAAAATAAAAAAGTCCAGATTTCACTTTGTAAAAATTCTCAGTATCACATCTTATCACTTAAGAATGACCCTTGGGTAACTCAATTATTAAAGGTTACCTAGCAATTCTTGAAGTAACTGCTATGCAATGAGCACAAATTCCTTGAACACACACAGTCCCCATATGATACTAGATGTTACAATGTACCTGCACATGATGTTACGTAGCTTCTCAAGATTGGCAGAAGTGAAATACCAATAGTTTCTGTCACATCGCTGAACATCTTTCTCAATTCGGTGCAAATTTATGGTATACAAGTCCAACACTTCTTGCTAAACAGACAGGAAAAGGTAAGAACACAAGTTTAAAAATAAATCTAGTAATGTATTTTTCAACTTAAAATTGAACAAAACATATTTTAAGAGTTTATGCAGCAATTTGCTTTGTCACTTGGAGTTTATGAAGTGTATCAATACACCAATACATTTTAACATACTAGTCATTTGAGGTTTACATAGAGCTTGGCAATACATACTGCATCACAAGGTTACGTAGGCAAGCCATTTTCAAAAAGAGAAACATACAAATATGAAGTTAATGGAAGGAGGAAGATGTTACATTTTACATTAGAGATGTTACATCACAAGTGCACAAAATTACAACTGTTGCTGTATTTTTTTAAGGGCCTGAGTCAGAGGGCAGTGAGAGGTCTTGAAATAGGAGGGTGCTGATTTCTTATCTGAAGGTGCAATGTGAGGCTGATCAGGCAGAAATAATGTCATACAAGGCGTTGGACGAAAGAGAATGCTTGTGTGCTCCTTTTCTGGTTTTGACACTCATAAGATCAGTTGATGCTTCAAATGGTTAGAATTTAGCTGCATTTATTTTCTGTCAGAATATCAAATTTCTGGATGTGTGTGAATATATATATATATATATATATATATATATATATATATATATATATATATATATATATATATATATATATATATATATATATATATATATATGTGTGTGTGTGTGTGTTGTGTGTAGCCTTCTAACTACAGATAGGAATAAAAAAAATGGATGCACAATCAGAGACTAGTTACTAAGAGCGGGGTGGCATGATCCTTGATTCCATCTTTAGCAACGTTGATTAGTAGCTTGACTTCACAGTGGTGATCGTTTATGAGATCTGCAGGCCCCTTTGGAAGTGTTTTGGCAAGTTGAATTCGCTCCATTCCATTTCCTATGATTTATTTGGGTTGAACTCCTGGATGTACCAAGCAGCTGCAACTTCACATAGCAAGCTTCCTTCGTCAACGGCCTCCTTGACTGCGACGCAGGACCTTGCATTGCTGCCTCGCAGCTCCAAGGAACCGATGCTGCACAACGCATTTCTGACCCGGACTTCACATTGCCTCTTCTGCGTGACGCATCCTAGAACAAGGACCTTACAATGTTTTGCAACCAGAATTTAAGTCACTCTTGTTCAGCGGGCCTAACTGGGCCCCTGGCCAGCCTAAACTCCATCGCGGTTGGTCTTAACCTGTGACTTTTGACAGGTCCCGCGCGACCAAAAATATCGGCAGTTGGTGCTTTGCACTTTTTGGCACTATTTTCACTGAAATCTTTTCACTTGCATAGGTCTGGTTTTACTGATTGTTTTTTGATGTTTGGTTGTTTTATTTATTACAAATTACTCGATTTTTCTAATCTAGCATAGGATTGTTCTTGGTTTGTGTTTTTGCTATATTACGGTTTGAAGTGTTGCATATATACTTTACCTCTGGGATTACACAGATCAGCGGAGTGAGGAAACCTGGAAGAAGCAATGATTACCATATGAAAAATAGGAACAACCGTCTTAAGGAAGGGAGATAATTTTGAACATTTGATTTATTTTTTCATGAATCTAAAATATTTCCATTGTGTGGTCCTAACCCAAATCGCTAACGTGCAGCACAATCATTACAGAACCTGTAATAACACTACATCTAGTCTCATAATTTTTGCTTAAATAGTAACTGACGGATAGAAGGAGAGAATCTGAGTGACATCAGGAGCTTGTTAGTGCATAAATCTATAAGGATAGTTTCCTTATTCATTCTGGGTACATCTTTTGGATTCTGAATTCTTATCCAAGGCCTGTGGATATGGCATTTTGAGAAATCTCAGGAAAAGAGTGCAAACTCCATTTTTCATGTGTTCAGTTTCAAAATAATGGTGGAAAACCAGGTTTCCATTAAGAAGAGGCATGTTATCAGCTGTCGACGTTTAGACACAGAGGTGTGTTTTCTGTGTGAATTAATGGTTTGGGAATTTACTTTTAGTAAGCATAAGTAAGCATACGTATCCTAGTTTACAAGCATGAATTAGACCTTGCAGACATGCTTCACCTTTTTCAGAGCTTTTGGGGCATCATTGGTACTTCAACAATGCCGGTTTCATTACTTTTTGGGAAGATGGCAGTATTGAAGCAAATAATGATGCTTGGAGTTATACCACTGCACCAATTTCCAGTATTTTGCTCGAGAAGCAAACAGAGGCAAAAGACTTAATTTTAATTGGATAACTGCTTAATGAAGTAACAATGTGGTAAATGTTCAAAGTGGAGAATATATTCCAAAAAAAGTGAAGAATAAGTTACTTAACTTGGGTAATGCCTTATCTGGTAGATACTATCTAGCTGGAGAATCTTTACTTGAGAATATTCCCCAAGTATCAGACTGAATCCAGAAAACATTGAGCAGTACTTCTGGGTGCCGGTATGTGGTGTCATCCGGTTCTGTGTTGTAGGCATTATCTGCGATTGATTTGACGTGCACGTTGCCTATATAGGAGATTCTGATGCAGAGTACAATCCACCTGAAAATGGTCTGTTTCAGCACTGCTTTCTCTTTCTTTGGTCCAGTGAACTCAACAAAAGGCTGGTGACCCATCTAGTGATCTTTAGTGCAATCAATATAAAAGGACAGTGCCCTTCTAGGGTCCAGACAGTGGAGCCTCCCTTCCACCTTTGAGAGGCGTTGTGGAGTAAAGAATGTCAGCAGTGTGATGTTTTGGTCGATGTGGAAAGGTGTCACCACCTTTGGCAAATAAGAGGCAAGGATTCAGTGAACCAATTTGTCTGGGAAGAAGCTGGTGTATGAAGGGTGAAACTTGCAGACGCTCCAGACCAATGTGATGGACAAAAAGAAGACTATCTTGATAGTCAGAAGTTTTAGAAGGCAGCTATGAATGGATTCAAAAGCACAACACATCAAATAGGTTCAAACTAAATTAAGATTCCATTGGAACATACCGAAAGGTGTGGGAGGAAACGTGTTTTGAAGTCCTTTTAAAAACCGTGTCAGAACAGGTGATTTAAACAAGAAAGTTTGGTCCAGCCACCGCAAAAATCCCAAGATGGTTGAAACATACCTCTTAACTGTTCCCAGAGTAAGGCATTTGCAGTTTAGAAACAAAACAAAAAACAACACATAAAACAAGGGTGCAGAAAGTGGGTCAATGTGTTTCTGAGTACACCAATCAACAAAACTGGCCCAACGGAAGGCGTATACAGTTTTTATTGAAGGACGCCTGGCTAAAAAGATAACCTCACAGAATTCGGGAGGAAAGTCACAGATCTTCAACTATCTTTGCTCAATCTCCAAGCATAAAAGGTGGAGGGTGAGCAGGTTCAGGGACAGGACCCTCCCATGCTGTTATGACAGGAGATTATGCAAGACGGGCTAGATGATCGGAGGACAGTTGCTCATGCCCAGAAGTTCTGGATAACATACACTCCATGCCCATTCTGGAGCCACGAGGATGAATTGAGCCCGGTCAGTTCTGAACTTTTTCAGACCTGGGGGTAGGAGAGGTATTGGGGGGAGGGGGGAGATGTGAGGGAGTCCTGTATTACAGTCTAGTAGGAATGCATCTCTGAGCAGGAGCCGTTTTGGAAACTCGAGCGTGCAGAAGTGCGCGTTCTCTGCCGTAGCATATAAATCTAGCCATGGATATCCCCAGACCTGAAAGAGACCTGACCCTGAGTCATGTCTGGATGCAGAGGCCTTCGCAGTCCACAAGGCATCGATGGCAGAGTTTGATCGTGCTGGTATTTAGAGATACCATCAGGTGCTGCATGACTAGGAAACTGTCCTGACATTCTAGCCATGCCCAGAGCCGCCTGGCACAGGATCCACAACTCCACTCCGCTCTTACTGCTGCAGTACAACATGCAGTACGGTTGTCCATGAACACATGGACCAGCTTTTATGTAAAGGAGGGCATGAAAACTTTCAATGTCAAGTGACTCACCCTCAGCTCCAGAATATTAATGTGGTGCTAAGTTTCTGCTTGAGAACAGAGGCCTCTGATCTGCACATCTCCCATATGGCCACCCAGCCCAGATCGATTCATCAGTCACCACTATCAGCTCTGGGAGGGGAAGGGAGAAGGGTTTGCCACTGATCCATTCTTGGTTTAGCAACCACCACTGCAGATCTTTTGTAGTCTCCTTCAAAAATTCTGGATCAGGTGGGAGAAGTCCTCTTGGGCTGCGCCCACTGGGACTTCAGATCTCTCTGCATAGCCTGCATAAGCGATTTTTCAGTTTTTTTACTAGCAGATTGCAGGTGTCTATCAGAGCCAGCAGCCTCAGAGTCTGTCTTACTGAAATCCAGGATTGGGGCTGAAACTTTGGGATGATAGCCCGAATATCGTTGATTCACCATTTCAGAGGTTAGGCGTGGAACTGCACTCTATAAGAAATGGCTCAGATGAAAGGGAGCTTCTGAGAAGGAGTCAGGTGTGACTTCGGCATGTTGTATTGAACCCTAGTGAGTGCAAATGGTTCGGCGTAGTCTGAAGATGAGTAATGACTGACTTTGGCATGCCCACATTCAGAAGCCAGTCATCCAGGTAGGGAAAGACTGGTACTCCCGGCCTCTGTACAAGTGCTATCACCACTGCCATCCCCTTCGTTAACACCCGAGGGGCACTGGTGAGACCAAAGGGGAGCGCCACAAACTGGAAATGCTCCTGACCCACCATGAGCATATGTAACACCAACAGGTCTGCAGAACGGCGATATGGAAATAGGTGTCCTACAGGCTCAATGCTACCATCCAGACTCCAGGGTCAAGGGCAGACAAGACCTGGACAAAGGTGAGCATCTTGAATTCCTCCTTCCTTGGGAAGGCATTGAGAGGACTATGATCTAGGACAGGACA
Source organism: Lissotriton vulgaris (assembly GCF_964263255.1). Lineage (NCBI taxonomy): Eukaryota > Metazoa > Chordata > Amphibia > Caudata > Salamandridae > Lissotriton > Lissotriton vulgaris. The sequence goes on along the minus strand of NC_141699.1, from coordinate 217,230,284 downwards.
GAGGCATCTGCCCTTTGGTAGCATCAGAAAGTAGTAGGAAGAGCAACCATGACCTACTTCTGATGCAGGCACCCTCTTGATGGTTCCTGTCGTCAAAAGAACCTGCACTTCCTGGAGCAGCATGGACAAGTGGTCTTCAGTCAGCCAAATACGGTGCAAGCGGCAGTGGGGTTTCTAGGAGTGAAAGGGCATTACCCTGATGACAATTTGGAGCACCCACTTGTCCGTTGTTAGGGTTTACCATTGGGGCAGGTAATGTCCGATGTTCTGGCTCGCCATGGGGGCAGTTGGTACTTGACCCTGCCTCCATCAGAGAGCTTTGGTGGCTGCGGCTGATGGGAGGTAGCGCGCTGGGCAGATCTCTGGCCTTGGTTCCTATGGAACATTTTGGAGCCATGTCTGCAGAAAGTTTGGGAGGCCTGTTAGCCTTGGTGGCTTTGCTAAAAAGGACGCAGCTGGTAGCCTCTACTGTAGCTCAGGAAGGAGTGATAGGAAGATTGCAGCTGACATGGAGCCATGGCGAGCTCCAGCGACCGGTTGGTGATCCTACTCTCCCTGAAAGCACTCAAGCGCTGAATCAGTCTTGCAGCCAAAAGGAGAGCGCCATTGATGGGTATGTACATAAGGGATGCACCGAATCAACCAGTTGATATCAGGCAGGGGGGACGGCGGAGTGCCATTGATGAAGTCATGGCCCCGCCCAGAGATGTCACTTGTGTGCAGACCGCATCTGATGCCAAAATGTGCTGCTCCCCTGCCATTGACGATATCCTGGTTCAGGATGGGTCGGGCATCCACCGAGACCATAGGTGGCACTTGCACAACTGAGTCCCACATAGTGTGGCTATTTTTGGCCCAAAGGCAGTGCAAAGTTGCCAAAAGGGAAAACCCTCTTCCTGACGGTATCCGGCCTCTTGGATTTCAAATCCGGTTTAGAGGTAGGGAAGGCACCGGGATTCACTTTTGGAGGTTGAGGCATACACACCCAGGTTCTCAAGATTGGGGTGCTGTGTGAGGAAAGCTGGGTCCACAGGAGCAGGACGGTAGCAACGTGCAATTGTCCAGTGCACAGGTGCACCCCTGCAGGGCTTGGCACAGGCTCCGAGTAGGACATCAGAGAAGACTTCATTGAAGGGCAGTAGGGGGATCTGTGTGGGATACCCCGGTTGAAACACCCCTGTCAAGAAATTGGTCTTGTTTTAAGGTTAGATAGAGAACCCTTCGCACACCAGGGGAATAGGGTACTTTAAACAGTAGAAAAAAAGGGCTTTCCCTTGGCGGACACACTATAATTTCCTACACATCATATTCATAGAAATCATCCACATATAGACACTGGGTCCTACACAATATAGTACATCCACACACAAATTATGTAGCTCAAGAATTTATTATTTTGTTAAAAATGAAAGTCTTTTCATAAATATTCCACTTTAAAAATTATTCGCATAAAGCGTGCCCACATTAAAACATGTTACAATTTCATAAGCACAATTTTTACACACATGAATGGTTAAAAACACACTAACTAACAGTGAATTTTCATCAACACAAGTTGCTGTAAAAAGAAATCACATAAAGGGAGAGACATACAAAGACATTGCTAATTAGTCATTAGATTTTGCGCATCTGAGAACCTAACAATCACAAAATCTAAACCTGGGCCCGTTTTTATCTTGTCTACAAGATAGATATGTTCTCTTGATTGCGTTATTGACCCCGTTATTTTGTCTTACGCTACTGACAGCACCCAGTTTCTCGCAGGCAAAACTTAACCGTGGGCACGAGACTTACAAAATGAACAGGGGGATCTAGTTAACATGTTAACGTGTAATGCGCAATGCCATAATAGGAAGTGGCTTCACAAGACTTTCGGACCACTCAGGAACAGGGAATGTTTTCAGTCTAGGACAGGCTAATATTATTCCAATCACATGTTAAGCAATCCGTTTATTCATGTAGATAGGATATTGATAATATATTTGTAATATTTTTTTTCTGATCCCCTTTGATGATAAATACTAGCAATGGAAACCTGTGCCTTCAGAAGACCTGTGTGGCTTACTGATGTGCTTTCAGTAGAAATATTAGGATTCTTAAATTGGAAAGTGGAATGTAGGGAGCTTTGAGAACAATCTGCTGAAATGTAAAATAGGAATGCAAAGGGGACTTTAAAGACATTCTAGTTAAAATCACCCCAAATGGCCACAGTGAAGGTGTAAGCAAAATCATACCAAGGAAACAGTGGCTGAAATCTGGCATCCTTAACTTCCCTTTTCCTTCACTCTCAGATGAAGTCAATGCCACCACCTGTGCAATACCCCCTGAGCCACAGCTTCCAGAGCAGGGTCGGACTGGGACAGAAAATAGGCCCAGGCACCCAATTAAAAGTGCCACCAACAGCTACAAATGTGGTACACCTTTGATCAGAGCAGTTTTGTACTTGAAAAATCAAGCTGTATAGGTGTTGTGCAAGGTAAGGAGATAGCATGCATTTGTGATTGCTGCAGGCAATGATTGGAGCGATCACAGAGAAATAAACAGTAAATACCAGCACAGCAGACCCTAAAACAAGCCCACATACAGCCAAAAATCCAGCCCATACATTGACCTGTCAGACCAACCCTTTGTTCTGATTTGCCCCATATGTTAGTTTGGCCTTGCTCCAGAGTCAGATTAGGAATCAAAAGCAGTCCTGGCAAAAATGTTCAAACCATCACCACTCCCTTTTCTCCTCTCCAGTTAATAGTCACTTTCTACCTATCTATTTTCTCGCTCATTCTTTCCTCTCTCCCATCGTTCCTGCTCTCTCCCTGAAGCCCCCACTGCCTCGGCTGCAATTAATGTCTGGGAGCTACCGAATGTGATGGAAATGCTTGCAATGGCTCTGTGCCTTCAAAATCCGACCTCCAATAGCATATCTTCTTCAATAATACACTAATGATTGAAAAGGAATACAAAAGGAATACAACACACTACCAAAAACCAGCATGTCTTGCAAAGTTTCAGTATAATCTCCACCAACTTCAAATCCTAACCGGCTCTTCTTTCAGAACCATCTAAAGTCTCACCTCTTCAGAGCATACTTTACAGAGTAACTTAGTTTCTCTGCTTACCTCTATAATATGTAATTTGGCTTTTTCTTATGAATGACTGCTCTGACCATTAGACCAAGTATGTGCTGCATCTATACCTTGACTATATAATTATATTAAACTACATTTTCTGAAAAATGCTAAAACAAGTTGCTGCTTAGAATAGCAAAGATAAACTTGGCACATAACAATATTTACTTGGCAACACTTACAGGATATGTGACGCCTGAAGAAGAGACAGGAGAAACTTCATTTAGAGTTGAGTCAATCACAGTTAGGGAGTCATGTGGTGGATACAAGCTCTCCATTTCTGGTTCCTCCGACAGGTTATCTTCACTTCCAGCCAGGCTTTCCTTTTCGGCATCATTGTCGGGCCATTTCTCGATTATAGAAAGCAGAGCAGTATCTTTGTCAGGGATTATGTCCTCCGTACTCTCGTGAATTGAAAGAAATTCATCTATGCTCTCATTTGTTGTAAGTTCAACTTCCAAATTGTCCTGAAGGGGAAGTTCTTCTGTGCTCTTATAATCAGACAGAGTGTTGTCAAAGCTGTGCCTTTTTTTATTGTTCACGCCCTGTTTCATCTGAAGATGCAAGAGACTTTTGTTTGTTTCCATAGCTGCATTTTCTTCTGTGCTAAAACTTTGTTCAGAATATCCCGATGTAATAGAAAAGTTTCTGGAAGAGGGGAGGCCAGAGTCAGGTGAACTTGTGCCATTATGGAGAGTCCCATTAGGTAGTTTTGGTGGCTTACTGTCTTCACCCCTAGTGTCTGCATCAGTCTGCTCAATCTCCTCAACAGATTCAAAAACCTGAAAAAGATAACAAGAGATTAACATGCAAAAATACATGGGTATATCAGAAATAAGAGGTAACTCCCTTTAGATGTTATTGATGCCCCTCACTGAACCACAATCAAATCCCTTCTTTTTGTGGTTACTGCATTTGATACCGATAAGACATTTGATTCCCTCAGCTAGGAAAAATCTTTGGATGCTGATTGGGCAGACAAGCATTTCAAACAGTTTTGGGAAAAATGTACAGTGAGATTTGTGAACCTCTCAGCAAAGTCTTCTTTAATTAAAAAATGGTATTGCTTTCTCTGTAATATGAGGAACTTAGCACAAGCGCCCCTGTCTCAAGCACTGTCCACTCTTCACATCTTGCTTCTTACTGCTAAAATGTGCCTGTCATAATATAGCCAACTTCTTCTTTTGAAAATGAAGGCCCTCAAAGTAAGATTACATGCTGATAATTACTAAGCCTGGGTGGAGTTCGTGGAGTTTTACTTGGCGGAACTATGGGAAGTGTCAGAAAACTCTGCCGCACTGATTTGTAGCGGCATGTGTTTGTCTTGCACTGTAAAAATGGCACTATGCGTCGCACCTGAAAGCGCTGCTGCTTTCTGCTGCTGCTTTCTGCTGAGTAGGCATTCTACTCAAGCAGCAGCTTCCTTAACGCGAATGACAGATTTCTCAACGCGAGTGGTTGTGACCTGCCGCGATTGTCCGCGATGAGAAATCTCACCAGGAGAAGGACTTCTGAGTTATTTCTTTTATGCAAAAGCAGCTCGAGAAAAAAAAACCTGCTCCGTGTCACTTCACAGAGTTTTTAGGTGTGGACAAAACTCTGCGAACTCTGCTGGGGGAGCGGAATTCCTCCAGACATTCCTTTGCAGGCGGGGGCAGTCACTCTGCTATTTAAAGAGCAGGTGGGTTGCCGCCTATACAGTGAAATATGGAGCAGTTTTGAAGCAGCCACCACATTTTTCACGTGAATGCAATGACCCCCAGGCAGCACAAGATAGCGGCTGCCTTGGGGGGCAGCGCATTCACCATATTATGGTGCAATTTCCCTATTTGAGCATGGCTCGCCTGTTTTAAGGATTGTCGTGGCGCAAACAGGGTAAGTGCGCCCTTATGGTAATATGGGCCCAGAAGGCTAATGGTTTTAATTCAGTCATTACCAATTCAAACTATATTCTCTTGTTTGGGAGATTTAATGTCACCCAGTCAAATGCAGTTGTTCTTTTTTAGACTCACCTATCCCTGAAGTTCCAAACCATTTTGATCTAGAAATGTGATTTCTCTTTGTCAGGCCTGAAGTGATATGCGAAAAGCTACTAAAATGGATCCATCTACAACACAGTCACCTGGAGAATCCAGAGTTTCCGGAAGCTTTCTAAATTCCTAGCCACCATGTTGTCCTACTTCCATTAAGCTATATTCTTTCACTTTCCTAGATCCAGGAGAATGCCATTTTGCTAGTATTTCGCAAAATGTACAATTTTATTATATACTTCAACTAACTACTCCGTAACCTTGTCCAATATACCCTATTTAATGGAAGCTATAGCTCACCTCCAATACGCACTGCCAAAAGCCTTCAGTAAAATAGCATATTATCCCAAAACACAGTTATCTAGTTACCCGACTAACAACCCAATCATTATTATTAGATGCATCGAAATTCATTAGAGTATAGTACTTATGACTAGCCATCGTGTAGGGTTTATTGTTCCTGAAAATGTTACACAGAATCTAGATATTCTAGATTAAATAAAGACAAATCCCAATGGAAATCCCACATAAGTACAAAGTGATGATTTGGAATCAACCCAGGGATGGAGTATTGTAGAGAAAACAACAAGCAGCATGAAATATCCGTAGAAAGAAAAATAACCTGTTTTTTGCCTTTGCCCCCTGTGTTTTTGCTGTGTGTTGGACTTTGTTTTGCTGTTCTAGATGCTTTGGATACTTTGCCACTGCTGTTCAGTGCCAAAGTGCGAGCGCTCCGTCTGTAAATTGTTGTCATGGATTAGTGTTTTCATAATTGGTTTATTTATTTTACTATTAAACCCCTAGTATAGTGCACTGTTTGTGCCCAGGGCCTCTAAATCAAATGTTGCTAGTGGGCCTGCAGCACTGGTATACAACCTTTAGCACGCATCTTTTAGCACGCACTACCATTACCACGCATCTGTTACAACGCATACCATTACAACGCATAGCGCTTTGAGGCGATCTGACTTAGGGAATGGCTAGTGAATAGGTTAATTTACTATCCAATAACCTTCCCTAGTGTCCACGGGGACTGGTGTTGGAATAGTAAATTAAACTATTCACTATCCAGCACCCAAAGCACTATGCGTTGTAAAGGTATTGCGTTGTAAAAAATGCGTGGTAATGGTATGCGTGGTAAAAGTGTGCATGCTAACATCATACATCCTGCAGCACTGATTGGTCCACCCACATGAGCAGCTTGTAAATGTGACTCAGAACTGCCACTGCAGGGTCTTTGCGCAGTTTGATACTGCCATGTCTACCTGGCAAGTGCACCCACTTGCGAGGTCCTACCCCTCCCTTTTCTTACATGAAAGTCACCCCTAAGGTAGGCCAAGGTACCCCTGTGGGAAGGGTGAAGTGTATGTGAAAGGTAGGACAAGCCCTGATGTGTGTGGCATGTCCTGATAGCGGAATACTGCCAATTTCGTTTTTTGCACTATTGAAAGGCTATCTGCCCCATAGGGTAGAACGGGAGTTTATTTATAACTTCCCATTGGGACAAGATAGTGTAGTGTAGTTCCTATATTCCCAATACGCTCCACGCATTAGAATAACATATCCTATAGATGTGACGTAAGACTTAGGTCGACTAGGTCTCTATCGAATATATTAGGCTTAATTGTGAGTGCCAGCTAGCTCAGCGGTCACTAGAAACTTTCTCGAATACACAACAAGGGATTCGTTTCTGACAGCCGCATAAACATGGCAACTTTGTTTCCCCAAGAATAAAACTGATCTTCAGAGTCGTGGAAACAATATAGCGATATTTCACTGAGTCATTCATGCATGCTTTCTTTCACCAGAGGTGCAGAGAAATGGAGAGAAGGGCGTTTTCAATAAAAGTATTTATTGAACAGTCTTCGTTCTCATGCAGAAGAAATGAACATCTACAATCGTAATACTGGCTGTAAAGTATAATGCGCACACCAAGAAAAATAATATGAAATAATACTGTAAAAGCATGGTATGTTTTCTAAGCCATAAAATACATTCATAAATAACAAAGACTAAAAGTACTCAACTGGTGCTTCTAAAATACGCCTGCCCCAATGTACCTAACCTAGGTCTTGTACGAGGGAAGAAGTAAGAGAGGTGTAGCATAGGTTTAGTTTCTTTGCCAAGAATCTATCCAAGATTTCTCTTAGGGTCTAATCAGCTCCGTACATTGGTTTAGAATGAAGGAGGTTTGGTATCTCTGTCTCCGGACTCTACTTCCCAACACCCCGCAAGGGGAGCTTGGAAACACTGGAGCTGGATTCTCAGCGAGAGAAAGGCAGCCTCTTTGTCAGTGCGTCAGCTGGAGGGTTGGCTTCCTTCGGCACTTGCTGTAGCAAGATGCGTCGAGCAAGTAGATAGTCAAACTGCTCCAAACCACTGTGTGTTTGCTAGGGCAAGTGTAGGCATATTTATACCTTGAAGGTGCAAGATTGACGTAAGGTCGGACATAATAACGTCACCAAAGAATGGTAGTTCTTTGAAAACGCCATGATTTCTAGGATAAATCAATATTCAAGAAAGGGGATGTCCCTGACTGCTGAAGCAGAGTTTTCCAAGAAATCATTGTGGCGTTTTGGAACTAGTGGAAGTAGCCATGCCTGTATTAGGACCGCATGGGCTATGTCTAAACATGGGTTTGATTTCTATGCCTATATAAGGGTGATGTGAATTATACCTACATAAGGGCATGAATCGGGGAAATTACACTAGGGTCGTAAAACGCTATACAACAATAGAAAGATGAAGCTTAGTATGCCTGAACTCAAAATATATAAATGTATCTTTTTGAAAAGATGATTTTTATATTGTGTGCTTGAAAATACCACTTTTAGAAAGTGGGTGTTATTTTGCTTATCCATCCTGTGTGCCTCTGCTGGTTTGTGGATTGACCGTCTGGCTTTTGAATTACAGTGGCTGGGGATGTGCATTCTCTCAGAAGGCCACCTGGAAGGGTGGGGGGTTGTTTGAGGGGTTTATGTGTGTACTGCCTTTCCTTAATGAGTTAGGGCTGGGCTGCATTTAGAGTAGGGAGAGGAGATTTCCTTGCAGCTGAATGACCTGGTCTGCCTTACACAATGTTGTCTCCATCCCCTGCCAGGAAGCTGCAACGGAAAGAACAGAACTGGTTCTGGCTGGGCAAAGACACTCTCTGCCTCCAGAAACAAACAATTTTGTACTATAAAAAGAGGGGTTCAGACGTCAGACTTTTAGATCACTTCTGGGAATCAAGTGGAACCTTTGACAAGGAGAAGAACTGGAGAAACAGAGGAGGAATACTGCCCCAGTGCTGTTTGCTGTCTGGGGTTGGCTTGCAGTAGCTACTTTCTGCAAAGGTAATGAGAAGGACATTGCTGTGCCCCCTGCTGGATGAAGATATCTAAGAGCTTGAAATTGAGCTTGCTTCCTGTTCTGAAGTCTCAGGGATATAAAGACTTCACCACCAGTCCCCCCTCAACTCCTTTGCTGGGAGTTCTGACCTGCTGAGAGATGCCTGCCAGTGTTCTGGAACTCTGGAGGTTGTTTTGGGACTAGAAACTGCAAGAACTGTAAAAATCGATGCATTGCCATGTTTCCGATTCATCGCAGCGGTGCAAGAAGAATTTTCAGACACACCCCCGCCGAAGAAGAATCAATGCAGCCCCTGCTTGCAGCTAAAGTGTCTGCCTTGCGACGAATCCTGTGCACCGATCTCCGACATCACCACACCGATTCTGACACAGGTCCTGTTGGAGAAGAACCAATGCATCAAGGGGACGTGGCTAAAACCATCACAGTGCATCCCGGGTCTTCACGCATCGCATCATACCGGATCGTCACGCATCGCATCGAAGCGTCAAGTCTGCCGCATCGCTGGGGGACGCAGTAAGAAACCAAGCATCACCTGCCCACGCAATAAGAAACCGACGCATCACCTCCTGTCCGGTAAGGAACCGATGCATCACCCCCCCCCCCCCCCCCCCCCCCCCCCAGGGGCAAGGAACCAAGGCATCTCTTTCCCTGAATGTAAGGAACCGACGCATCACCTTTCCTTGAGACCCTTTTTGCTTGTATTTTGCACTGCATCCAAGGTACTTTGTGTAAAAGTGTTGCATCCAACATTTTCTTGAACAGAACTGTTTCTACCTTTTAAGAATCATATTTTTCGTACTGTAGGGTGGATTTTTGCCATTTTGGTCTTGTTTTGGTTTAGATAAAGATTACTTATTTTTCTAAACTGGCGTGGTATCCATTTGTATTGTTTTTACTGTATTACTGTATGTGTTCAAAAATGCTTTACACACTGCCTCTGAGATAAGCCTGTCTGCTAGTGCCAAGCTACCAAAGGGGAGAGCAGGGGTTATTTTAGACGTGTATCTTTATATATATATATATATATATATATATATATATATATATATATATATATATATATATATATATATATTCACTGAAAAAACCATAGGTTATAGACCATATATACTTAGGAATTAGCATTTACAAAACCTTATTTTACTCACACAAAACCATTGAAATTCGCATATATAGTTAGTTGCACTAACTATATATCGCGCACCCGCAATCCACTGCTGATCATGCCACATATTACATCATTCATGACATGGTCAGTGACATCACTGATGACATCACTGATGACATCTCAAATGACATCACTGATGGCATCTCAAATGACATCACTGATGACATCACCGATGACATCTCAAATGACTTCAATGATGACATCACTGATGACATCTCATTTGACATTACTGATCACATCACTGATGACATCATTCATGTGATAATACGATGAACCTCTTCAGACTCTAATATAACCTTAGATACACTCAGTGTAAACAGACACTCACAGACTGTCACTCATCCATGGAGTTACTCACACACCTAGTCAGTCATGCAAAGAATCAATCACACCTCCATTTCCTCAACTATACAGTTATACACACCTTACTTATTTAAACATATACTAACACATATTTACTCTCTTATACAATCCCTGATACAAGTTCACAATGATCCATACAGCCACTCACACATTCACTGGCTCTTATGCACAGTTATCAACACATGCAGCAGTTTACAGAACAACAGACATAATGATGCACAAATTAAGACAGTTTAGTCACTAACCCATGCACTCAGTGAGACACATTTAATCACTCACTCATACAGTCAGTCATGCACCTACTAAATCCTTCATCCAGACACTTATACATCCACTCATTCTTCAATATGTAAGACATATTTTAACTTTACAGAAACATACAGTCACTGGATGTTGTCATCAGTGATGTCATTTGAGATGTCATCAGTGATGTCATCAGTGATGTCACTGACCATGTCATGAATGATGTAATATGTGACATGATCAGCAGTGGATTGCGGGTGCGCGATATATAGTTAGTGCACTATATGCGAATTTCAATGGTTTTGTGTGAGTAAAATAAGGTTTTGTAAATGCTAATTCCTAACTATATATGGTCTATAACCTATGGTTTTTTCAGTGAATTTTCAAGGTTTTGTAAATGCCAATTCCTAACTATATATGGTCTATAACCTATGTTTTTTTCAGTGAATTTCAATGGTTTTTTAATAGCAAATAACAAAAGCTGTAAAGTGTATTCTTCTTTTAAAGGAAAAATATATTTTATATGTATTTAATATAATTTTTTCATGTATATAAATTTTTTGAGGAAACGAATTTATCAACTATCATGCTGAAGAAGAGTGTGGGGAAAAAAAACCAAAGAGGAGGACTAAGAGGAAAGAACAATCAGTTCAAAAATACAATTGCTTTAAAGCATGAAGTGCTTTTCCACACATTTACATTTAAATAACCCATATTAGAACATACAAAATATCTACAGAGGAGACGGTGTACATTGAATTTTAGACTCTTCATTGGTACCTACATGTTGGTACTTACATCACCCACACAACACAACAGCTCTATTCAGAGCTACCCTACCTCAAAGCACTCTAAAATATTATTTTACTATTTCCCTTGGTTTTCCCCTTGTTACGCTTTCCGGAACGCTACCCGGTGCGCGGACCGGGCGCTAACCGTGCGAAAATATATGGGCCTTCTCAGCCACCCTCAGAAAACCTAGGGGGTCAGGATATGTCTCCCGTGCCCCCTTATACACATTCCCAACATTGTTTATCCTCCATCTTGTGACTAAATTCGTCCGAAACACAAGATGGCGGACTCCCGTTACGCTGCCGGTGAGCTACCCGGTTCGCGTACCGGGTAGCGCTTCCACCGCAAAAAATAAAAAAAAATGTATTTTCTTTTTTTGCCCCGCGGGGCCCTTTAATAGCCCCTACATCAATCCTAGGCGGTCAGGAGGGGTCTACCTTGCCCCTTTCATTCATTTCCCCCTTCGTTTATTTCCACCTCTTGTCTCTCGATCCTACCGAGAGACAAGATGGCGGCCGCTCCGGACTGTTTAGAATGTTGAGAGTCACCGGAGAGCCAATCCGCTTCTCCTCGCGAAGTTCCGTTACGTGTCTGGTACGCGAACCGGGGCGCTAACCGGGACGCTGTCACAGATATATATTTTATTTTGAAAGTTAATTTCTCAAAATCCACTGGAGCACATATCTTGAGACCTAGCAAAGACACATCGGGCAAACAGTCTCTACAATTTTGCCAAGTTTCATAGAAATCCATTCAGCCATTCGAGCTAAAAGTGAGTCCAACCGCCCTATGGAAAACTCAATGTTAAAAACACGTTTTGGGACCCCCCTTTTTTCTCGGCCCCCGCTTGACGAAACCCCCCCAAACTTTCAGGGGACGCTCAGAAACAAAATGTGCCATTTTCCTGAAAATTTCAGCCAATTCCGTCCATCAACGCCAAAGTTATTCAACATAGAATTTTCAGAAATCCCTAATCAAAAAAATCTTAACTATATATACCTACTGGCGCCGCCAGTAGGTAATATATATATATAAATATATATATATATATATATATATAAATATATATAAATATACATAAATATATATACATAAATATATATATATATATATATATATATATATATATATATATATATATATATATATATATATATATATATATATATATATATATATATATAACATTTCTTTGGCAAAATGTAATCCCTACTTTTGTCATAAGTAAGACTGTTAGCGCTCTAGTTGTTCTTTAGAACACTCTGGGACATTCTGTCACTGGGCTATAGTTGGGCTACATCTGGCTGATATTTGGGCTACATTTGTTTTTTTGTCTCTGGTGGCCATCTTTGGGCTACATTGGGCTACATTGGGCTACATTTGGGCTCTAACATATATATAGCCCAATGTAGCCCAATATATATTTTTCAAAGTTAATTTTTGTAAAAACCACTGGAGCATATATCTTGAGACATAGCAAAGGCACATCGGGCTACCAGTCCCTACAATTTTGCCAAGTTTTGTGGAAATCCATTCAGCCGTTCGAGCTAAAAGTGAGTTCAACCGCCCTATGGAAAACTCAATGTTAAAAACACGTTTTGGGACCCCCCTTTTTTCTCGGCCCCCGCTTGACAAAACCCCCCCAAACTTTCAGGGGACGCTCAGAATCAAAATGTGCCATTTTCCTGAAAATGTTAGCCAATTCCGTCCATCAACGCCAAAGTTATTCAACATAGAATTTTCAGAAATCCCTATTCAAAAAAATCCTAACTATATATACCTACTGGCGACCGCCAGTAGGTAATATATATATATACACACACACACATTTTTTTTATATACCGATGGTGCCCGCCGGAGTCGAAGTTTGACAAAACTACTGCTTGTAAGAGAGACACTCGTATAATCGGACCACAAATGTTCTGTGAAGGGGCGCACCACAAGGCGCCTTGGATATTTTTAAAGTGCAACAGGGGAATCACACTACAGAGGAGAGTGGTGCCTCCCACACCCCGCCCTCAACAGCCTTGAAATACAAGC